>NW_027466058.1:4240000-4857500 GCF_046127955.1 Nelusetta ayraudi | reverse complement strand
GGTGTTCCGCGGCTTCACCCTCCACGTCTCTGTTTTCCTCCCCACCCCCCCCCGTCTGCTTCCATCTCCCTCGCCCTGTGCGGCCTGGCAGCGGGCGCGCGTGTGTGTGCGTGAGCTTCCTCCAGGGCCAAATGCATTTGTGAATGCTCTCCATTCATTTTAGGTCCGGCGCCGCGACCCTGATATTTAGGTGTAGACGTGTCAGCCTCGACTTTGGAGACTGATTGTGATAAATGGCCTGCAAACTGCACTATCAGACATTTAATAAATCAAAAAGTGCATTGCGTGTTATTTAAACGCAAACTGCGGGGATAAAAAAAAAAAAAATCATGACAATAAATCATATGTCATAAGCATTCCACGCCGCTGCATTCCCAAGTCCCTGTCAAGGTTTTTTTTTTTTTTTTTTTTTGGTGTGCGTCTGTAACAAGGCGGCACAACGCAATTTGAATACAGACGTCCGTAGAAAGCGCTTTGAATTTGGACGTTTGCGTTTGTTGTGCGTGTGGCTCAGAGAGCTAAACAAGCCAACGGATGGGATTCAGATTTGGGCATGAAACACTTTCCAGGTGAAGGCCGGGGGGGGGGGGGAATCAATGAGCAAGTGTTGGGAGCAGATTGTCAGGGCTGAATAAACAGGACAGGCTAGAAGCATATGAAGAAAAAAACTTGGCAGAGACAAAGGAGTTGAAAGCTTAAACAATGCCAGAGAAAGTGTCAGAGAAGAAGAAGAAAAAGGTTGTTGTTGGAGTTGAACAAGTGTGGTTAGGGGGCTCGGGGGGGGGGGGGGGGCAAGCCGGTGTGTGTGTGTGAAGCTGAGGGGTGGGGGGGGGGGTTAAAATGAGTTGACTGGAGGTGTGAGGTTGCCATGAAAAGCTGCTATTATCTAAATATAAGAGAGCACACTGTAATTTATGAGCTGGATGTTGAAGCAAACGTATGCAATGACTCACACAGTCATTCATCTCTGCTCCACCATTTCTACCAATTTTATAGCCATCACAACAAACACACACAAGGTGCACGCACGCATGCATGCGTTGTGCTGGATCACTTTATTTGGTCAAATATTCTTGGTAACAATGAACCTCTGACTGCACTAATGCCAACTTATATTGGCCATAACGGTGCAAAAGCATAGTGATTATGACCCTGTATTAGGGGGACACACAAATAAGAAAAAATGCATTATGAACAGATTGCATGGATGATAATAATAATTAAAAAAAAAAAAAAAAAAAGCAAAAATAAAGTTATTGATCATTACTTGCTGCCAAAAAGTAGTTCAGGGAAAAGAAAGTAATGACTGTCACACAATCACACACAATCACCGTATTTTTCCACTTAATGAAACCACTTAGTGTGCACAGCTCCACTGTTTTCCAATGATGTGCAACCCTTTCATCATCCTTTCGACATATTTAAATGATTCACCCAAATATAAAACTGCCACCCACTCGCATGTCATTGAGCCTCCGGAAGCATTTTCTCACTATTCCTTACTCACAATTTACTATTCTAAGTGTCGGACACCACAGAGGTGTCCGACACTTAGAAACGTGAACATTGACACTGTTTTGACAATTTGTCCTCGCTTCATTACAACATGTCCACATTTTATAGTTTTCCTGCAAATCTCAAGTTTGACAAAATGAGAAAGTGAACGAGAAAAGAAAATGCAACTGGAGCCTCAATCGGCGGTGAACGGGTGAGATTTTTGACCCGTCCCTTCGAGCCCCCGGCGCCTGGCGCCATTCACTTTGCGAATTTGTCTCCCATCCAGACACCGTGGAGAAGAAGGAATGACCAGCTGGGGGAGGAAGGACAATCGACCTCACCTGACAGCCAGCAAAACTGTGCGAAGCCAACCTACACGGGTGTCAGACTGGCCCATGACAGCGTGGGCTGTGTCGCTGGCCCCAGGACAAACCAAGTCACTCACCAGACGCTCACCATCCCGACCCGCACCCCAGCTCCTTCCCCCTCCCTCTTTGCTAAAATAAAAAAAAAAAAAAATTTAAAAAAGAGAGAAAAAAAGAAAGAGAATCGTTCCAATCATGATACATCATAATAACGAAAGGAAACCAACCCGCTCATCCCTGAAGTGTGAGTGCGTGCGCGCGTGCGTCTGTGTGCGTATTGTATGCGTGTACAAAGAAAAAAAAAACCCTGCTACGGGACTTGAACATATCAACCAGAGAGAAGAGCCATACCTCACCGAGTGTTCGAGTCATCCGTCACCCTGCCGCCCCGACGCGATGAGATAGCGCTTGTTGTTTTTGACGTGCACGCACTGTGAGAGCGCCCGGGGAGGGGAGGGAGGGGGGGGGGGGAGCGGTGCCTCTGACATGCTAACACACCCAGCCGGGCGATGCTAAACACCTGCGGACCGCCCCTCCCCCACCCCACCCCACCCCACCCCACGCCCAACCCCCATAGAATAGCGTTGCCTGCGGTCGGGGTGACATTCGACCCCCCCCCACCACCACCACCACCACCACCACCACCACCACCCCCCCGACAACACGTCGCCCCCTTCAGGCTCCTCCGCGCGCTGGAGTCGAATCTAGGGCTGCGACAATTCCTCCGGTAATTCGAGTAACTCGATGACAAGCAAAAATAATGGAGGAGTTTCGTCCGCTTCGAGGCGTCGTTTAATTAAATTTAAAGCGCACAGACTCGCGGTGACGCCAACGGCCGCTTTCGTGACGCAAACGTGCGTTTTATCTCGATGACTCGTTGGAATATTGGGTGGAATAATCGATTACCAAAATACTCGCTAGCCGCAGCCCTACTAGCTAGAATCAGAGCGATACCTTGATTCGCTGACGCGGCCCGCGAGGCAACAGTTGCCACCCCTACACCCCCGCCTCACCCCCCCCTCCCCCCTCCTCCCTTACCACCACGTAACGTCACCACCAGACAGCGTCATGCTAAAGAGGATGTGAGTGTCTTTTAACCAGTTAATCAGTTCTCTGCCCCTTGCGTCTTTATCTCCTTCTTTTCTTTCTTGTTTCTTTCTCATCGCCCTCTCCAGTGCATGCAGAAAAGCCAATTGCTTTGAACTTCGCCGACGGGACTTGGTCGTCCCCTTCGCTCCCTTCGCTTGTCCCTCTGACCAGATTGTCTCCAATTGTAGCGAGGGAATCGGCTTGAGTTCATATCCGAATGACAAAAAACAAACGAGAAAAAAAAAAAAAAAAAAAAAAACCCCGCTAAATTCGCAGAGCGACGGAGAGCTCCCAAGTATGAATTCTTGTTTGTGTAAACGCTTGTGGATGATTTTGGAATTTTAAATTGATCATGTGTTAGCTTCTTGCTTTCTCTCTTCAGTTGACTCTTTAAAAAGCAAAATGTTTATGGTTTCTTTTCAAATGTTGATCCATGATTTACTTTCGGTGGTGCCATACTAAAGATCAAACAACAAAAAAAAAAATTGAGTTCTACGAAATGATGCCTTCATACTCCGATGTTTGCTTTGCTAAACTATAACAGAATAACTAACAATAATAAAGACTACGGTGGAAGCCATGACTCCTCTCTCTCCGTGTTGCTTCTTCTCCAGTCATGACTGGAGCACACACTCTATGCCCGCACTCACTCCTCGCCAAGTTAATTGTGAGAGTGACCAACCGTAAGAGAGCGATCAGTCACATGTCCCCGGGGCTGAAGCAATTAGACCATTCCTGTCATCTCCGGCGTGCTGCCTCTCTCCGGCCTCCTGGCGCTCTCCTGCATCAAATCAGAGGAGATATCTGGTTGACCGTCTCACCCCACAAGCCTGGCTGCCTTCTGAGAAACTTGCTAATGGCCAGAGCCCTCACAAGGAGTTTGTTACCCAAGCCTCAACAGTTCTCCTCATCAATCACCTCCCTTTATCTGTAAACACTCAAATCTTTTTTTTTTTTTCAGAAATACAGACCACCACGTGTGATTTAAAAAAAAAAAAAAAAAAGCTGGTGCACACTTTTAAACAAGTAGTCCTATTACAGTCTCTTCAAATTTAATAGGACGACTTGTTTAAACCACGAGATGGTTTTATTAAGCAGAGGTAAAGGTGTGGGTCGCTGGTTGAATGTAAATTGTAGACAAATCTAAAGTACACAAACGAATAGAAGCAGAGGCAGAAGAAACAGCAGTGAGATCCACAAACGTTATGGAACGCACCATCATCTGCCACCGCCAATAGGAAGCCGCCTTTTGTGTGAGCCTGCCGCAGGTGTCAACCACCCGCTGGCTCGGGTCGACTCCGGTGCAATTAGCCCTCTGTGAATAAGTTCAGAGGGAAGTTTGGGCGTTTCAGCAGTGTTCTAAGGCAGAACCAGCTTTCAGCGCCACGTCCGGCACTCAGCATCAAAATTAGCTTGGCAAAATGCAGCTTGATATTGTTTTTCGATTAGGAAAATCGATTGGTAGTGGGTCATTTTCTGTGATTTTCGGACATGTTGAGATTTTTCATTGTACCACTACGTCTTACACTGAACAACAAAGACAACATACGTGTGTTGTTGTTTTTAAGATTTTCCGACATGTTAAGATTTTTATTGGAACAGGTCAGTCTCGTGCCAAGGTACGACAAGACATTGACTTTGGTGTGTCTTTGACTGATTAAAGTTTTTTGTACTTTTAGGATGTTGTTTTTTCCCAATTTTCAACAGAGTCAGATTTTGCTTGGAACCGCTCCGTCTCGCGCTATGTGAAGAAGGTAGTTTGGGTGCTTTTTTAAGTAAAAAAAAAAAAAAAAACTGAAATCATGAAAACATTAAAAGTGAGAAGCAATTTGACCCGTGCCTAAGTGCTGCTCTGCTGGTGTCCTGTTAGAATTTGCACTTAAGCACACCCACATAAGATGAAAAGCAGCAGGGCTCCGGCAGAACTCCTCCACCCTCCTCTGCCTGACATCTCGGTTCTTGAACTCTCCACGCACTGCTGATTCACCGCCAGATTCCTCCGCAACCCCAAAAAATCCAGGTGACATTTTGCTTTAATGAGACTGAGAACATCGGCGGAGCCAAACAGCTTGCAAAGTTATGGTTAAATACGGCTAATGCATTTATTAATGTCCAATTTAATTACTCCACTTTGGAGCGGTTGCTTTTCATTTTCTTTCATTAGGCTCTCCGGGTGGCTGTTTTTCCCTCGCTCGCAAAACTGGAACAGAACATTTTTTAATGACTTCTGAAGTGAATTTGTTAAAAAAAAAAAAAAAAAAAAAAAGGAGGACCGCACAATGAGTCACACTTCTTCCCCACTTCGGTTATGAATGTGCAATGAGGAAATGATACAAGTTTAAAACTCATCTTTGAATTGATTTATATATTTATTTACTGCTGCAAACTCAGACTAGATGCTGTTGGGCTCCCGCTCGTTAATGTAAAGGCTTTGGCACAGTCGATAATGAGCCTAATGTTGTAATTGAGGCTTATTTATGAACATACAATTTTGCCAAATGACCAATGTATTCATTTTTTACACAGGATCTCACGTTACTGCTGTCCCGCGGCCAAAGAACCGAGTTCCCCTCCGCAAAGTGCCAAACTAGTTTTAATGGCTCGTTCAACTTTCTTCCACTCTGAAAGCAGCGGAGGATGATTCCCAACACCGGCAGTAAAACAAATTAAAGTGCGCAAAATAAGCGTATCCGCAAATCAAATTTACAGCTCGGTGACTTTGTGTCTACATACCTTTTATGAGGTATTGTTCCACTAAAACGGTGTAAAGCAGGCCTTATCACCACTGGATCTGCAGTAACGGCTGCGAGTCTGCCATGTTATCTGAATAAGCCCATTATCAAATTGATAATTAGAGCGACGGCAGACAGCGAGCGGGAGACGGAATTGGTTTATTAATCTTCATTCTCTCCCGCTCGCTTGTCGCGAGGGGCCATCGGCGTGAGACAAACGTGCGTTTTGAGTCAGGCAACAAACGCAATCTGCGTATCCGTCTTGTGCCGCTGGAGTTTAATCGACACGCGCTCAAAGCGGGACTGTGGCGGCACTGCGAGTCAATCTCCTTTCAACATTTCAGCGGCTCTCAGCGCCTTTGAAGACGGGCGTCTGTAATGAACGGCGTCAATTTTCATCCCAATTAAGAGTGTTTATCTCGGCTTAGTTCACCTATAGTGCTGCCTCTGCCTCTTGTGGGGGCGATGAATTTTCATGAAGGACAAACACTGTACTTCAGATTTAAAAAAAAAAAAAGAAACACACAGAGACACAGAGAGAGAGAAACACACACAAAACAGCTTATCTGGTTTTGGGATTTAAAAGCATTTGAGCCGGAATTATTTCCCTTCAATTTGTTTGCGCTGTGTTAACAAGGAGTGCCGTGCCAGGCTTGCCTCGGTCGTGACAGGGGGGGGGGGGAGAGAGTGAAGGAGTGAGAACATGGTAATGTGTGTTTATATAGGGAGACGTCCACAGAGCTTTCATCTGGAAAATGGAATAAACAGAGCACATCACATCGTATCAGCGCAGAGTCGCTTGATAGGACCTGTCAGATAGGAAGTGACAGCACTGCATCCACATGCATAAATACTCCATCGTGTGTTTAAGGATTAAACGCTCAGATACAGATACAGTGCTGGAAAGATGTTGCTTCCCTTCTTCCCTCCTCCCCCCCCACACACACACTGCCACATGCTGTTAACAATTTCTGCCCCATAACTCTCTCTAAGTACTAGTTGTTTAAGTGCAAAGTGGCAGGTTTTTTGGACACAGATAGTCATGTTGTTGATTCAGTCCTGGAGTGTGCCTGTGTTGCACCAAATTCTGACTGCTGTGGGCCCATGTTGTGCACATTGTCGTGGTCACCAACAGGGTCGGCAGCAGCCGAGAAGGAAAACATTTAGGTTGCTGGCGTAAACATTGATCTCTCTGTGTAAAAAGAATACACAAATCTCCCTCTGCACTGTCGGCAGCTCTCTTCATTTGGTATCGATCGACTGCACAGCCAGTAGCGCTGATACCAATATTTCCTTGTTAAGGTGGACGCATCATCAAATTTAATAGATGTTTTTGGTTTTTGTCACATTCTTTTTGGAATTTTAATTGGAACCCAGGACAGGGAAATAGAAAAAAACTTTAATTACCACTATGAAAAACAAATAATATAAAAATGTATAGTTTTTTAACTATACATTTTAATGTGTGATTCTGCGTTGAGAGAGAGTCAAAGGCAGGAAGCAAAATCAGTACGCCGTCAGTGATTGTTGACATGAGCTGCACCGCAATGGCACCAGAGCCTCCACGTTAGGATCCATCCTCTTATTTTGGCGGCAGGATTTTGAAAAGCACAGTGTTTCTGGCAAGACTCCAACCCACACAGGCTGGCAGAGTGAATACACTATGTAATTAGGTATTTTGGTTCAAATATGTCTATAGATTAAACGTATGAACAACTATTTATGCTTTTATTTTGAAATTGCATGCAACAGTATGAAGTGACGCAAACTTGGCCTTCCAAGTCTACCTTCGCTTCCTCTGAGTTCATGCTAGGCTATACGAGAAGCACGTTCGAATACGCGTAATTGCATTGATTGCGTTTCATATGATTTTTTTGACAAGGATTTTTTTTTAATTGTGCTTTCGCTGTATTACATTCCGCTTGTAGAGCGACAACTTTACAGACATGTTGTACCGTAAGGAACTTAACTTAACGCCTTCCTGCCCAGCGAGTCTTTGCTGCGCTCTTGAGATCGCAGCAAATTGAAAACCTTAAATTTAAAAAAGAATTCAATTTGCATCAATATATAAGACTTGAACAACACGAGCCCTATTGCTTTAAGTCATCCAATGTATCGTATGTTTTCAAGTAGCACTTGTCAGCCATTACCAGTGGCACTAATCCAATTACCAGCGATCTGTCTGTCTGTTTGGACAGCTAATACGCTATCGCTAATACAAAAGCGTACTAGATCACTACGCACGCGATTACCCTCCCACTTTTTTTCGTCTAGAGCGCCGAGAATTACAATCCCTCCATTATTTTTCGGCGATGCGAAAAGCAGAATGGCGTTCTGACAAGAACAACAACGGATAGAGCTTGATTGCTTTTTTTGCTTTTCAGCATCTTGCCTGTCAACGCAAACTGAACCTTCGGGGGTCCTCCTGTGCTTCCGAGTGCCGTTGCTGTGGCAACAGGAGACGGTGCCCCGCAAAGAGAGTCCTGCGAGCATCCAGTGTCAGGGGAGGCAAGTTCACGAGAGAGAGAGAGAGAGAGAGAGAGAGAGAGAGAGAGAGAGAGAGAGAGAGAGAGAGAGAGAGAGAAGCCAAAAGGACGTTCTGACCACTGGCTCCAATTTAGGTTGTCCATTTGCCAACAAAAGGTGGAAAAAAAAAAAAAAAAAAGGGAGGGGCGGTGTGGGGGGGGGGGGGGGAGTGTGAAAGGCTACGGCGACAATGGACGGACATAAAAGAGATAAAATGATAGTCGACTCTGCACACATTTCAAGGTGAGCCAAATTGATGGTGGCCGGCCCCCTTATGATATCACATTAGCTACGCTGATTTGGACGTTGTAAAAAAAAAAAAAAAAAAAAAAAAAAGCACAATGGGGATCTCAGCCCATTAAGAGATAAAAATGGTTCACTCCTTTACAATCCTCTGTCCGCGGGCCCCCTCGTATTATATACGCACGCCGTTAAAAATAGACCCCGTCGACGCGGGCGAATCTCGACTCGACAGTGAAAGGGGACGAGCGTCGGGAAGTGCCGAGCGGACGCCGCGTCACCCTTCCGGCCGCTACGCCGTCTGTGCGTTTATCAATTGACAGATAAGGTCGGAGAGCGGCTCTCCTTCCCCCCCCCCCATCAGGACTCATTATTTCCTGCTCGGAACTCCTGCTGGTTATGTTAACGTGTTGCGAATTTCCATAGCAAAACAGGCGTGGAGGAAGGCAAAGGGGAGAGGAAGATGGGGGGGGGGGGACCACTCGCAGCACGGCGTGTGATTCAAACGTGCCATTTCACAGCCACTCGTTGGGCGGCGAAGGAAAACCGCGCACAGGGTGGAGAGATTTGTCACCCGTCTTCCGCTTGACTCTCATTGGCTCCCGTCATTATCGCCGGGTCGGTGAATCGCGCTCTGGTCTTCGCAACTCGTGAATGTGTGTTTTGTTTTGTTTTTGTTTGTTTGGTTGGTTTTTTTTAAGTTACTGAGTGTTACGTCTGTTTTAATGAAGCACGGCCGACGCCGACGCCGTTAATGGCCGTGACTCATTTGGAGTCGTCGGCAGCTCGCCGGCCCGTGGCGGGAAGGCGCAAGCGGTGCCGGTGCGCTGATGGAAAGAGATTCAAATCAGTCCAGACAGGAGGATTTTCCTTTCTTGAATGCAAAATATTACAGCCGCTCTTAGAAAAAAAAAAATGCATCTAACGGAGCGCCTCAAGCCAGAGAGGACTCCTCATTAGCCGCTAGCTAACTCATTCATTCCCTGTGTCAGCGAGTAGCCTCCAGCCACTTCAGGAAAGCGACTCGCAGTAACAAACACCTCGCGACTTCGTCTGGTGCTCTTGTAGTCAAATGTTACGGTTAAAATGATTACTTTGTTGGTTCTGGTCGTATGGTACTTTCATGTCACTTGTGGGCCCCCCTACATGGACCATAAAGAAAGTTTCAAAATAAAATAAAATTGAAGAAAAAAAAAAAAAAAAGTACCTCTGCCAGAGCGTCTCTATTCTCACAGAAGAAGCTAATTTGCAGTTCTAAACTCAGTGAACATATTTATTTTTGTCTCTCCCATACAGGCCTACAAGTCCATGACATGCGCATGACCAATTATGGAAATTAGCCGATGACATTTAGCGACTTTCAGAACAGCCAATAACTACTTCTCTTTCTGGGGGAGTTGGCAACGCTGTTTATTACTGATGAGCAAAGTTTTTGCGGCCGCGTCAGACACAAGCTGTCGGAATTGGAACAGACGCCGACGCGAACGGGGAGGGGGGGGGGGGGGGGGGGAGCGTCTGCCTGCCGCCCGCCCGCCCGCCCGCCCGTCCCTCCGGTCTCCAGGCTAAACATCTCGTGTCACAGCTGACAACTCCGGCAATTGATTAAGTCAGTCTGGCTGACAGGGAAGACGCAAGGTCACAATTATGATGAATGCGCGGCTTCCTCTTTCGATCTGACGGCGACGTCGGGTTGGGGGGGGGGGGGGGAGCGGCCAAACGTGAACTCTCCTACCCGACGCCCAATTACGACCTCGCCGTGAAAGTGACAGTCTACTGTGACTTTGTATTATTTCGTCCTCAGACTGATAAATTTCCGAGACGTCACCCGACGCAGAAACTTTCCCCCCCAGCCCCCCCACCCACCCAGCCCCCGCGCCGCCTGCGGCAAACAGAATGAAAAATTCCATTTCTGGTGCCCGAATCGCTTTATTCATAGCTCCACTCCGCCGCGCATCTATCAGTTGGGCAACGTATTAATGTCGGCCGTCAGATCCGAGCTCAGGTCCCTCTCACCTTTAGCGTCTGGGAGCCTCACTATCGCTCATCTCTGCGGCGCTTCACGCCTCGGTGATTTCTGCCCCTTAATACATGTGACCGATCCTTTCAGAAGCCAATTCGGGAGCTAACCGCCACATTCCGGACTTCTATCAGACCCCCGATAACGCGAGGTTTGACCATCCGTCGGCAGGGGGGGAAAAAAAATTCACGCGCCGTCTTTTTATTCATCTGTTTTCTCAGAGCAGAGAGACGCCCGGCGGCGCCGGAGAGCCGTGGGCAGGAGAGGAGAGGAGGGGAGGGGAGAGAGAAATCAATTACTGGCTTTGCCTTTGCTTAAAACAAGCCATGTCAAAGGCTGTCTACAGGAGGAGGACAAAGGGGGCCAGTGGCCCCTCCAAAGCACCCCCCCCCCCAACCCCTCGGCCCTCGGGAGACTGGGCGGAGAGCGTCCTGTCACCGGCTCTGACATGCGGCCGTCAACGCCACCGAGGGGCAAAATAGGCCCCTGTCACACCTCAAAATGGGATCCAGCCACTTCAAGGGGAATCGGGGCCCCGCGTCAGTGATGGATGCGCTGCAAAAATGAACTCTCCAACGCACAAGTAATAAATGCTGGATTTGATGAGACGCAGGCTAGGAACGAGTCAAACAATGAAGCGGCGGCGCGGTTCGTAAGATTTCTTTTGAAACGCGTGTGTGAAAAAAAAAAAGTTGAGTCGACTAAATTCTTATACGTATACATTAAAAAGCAAAAGGTCCACTGATTATGTTATTACCCAATGCCGCCATGGCAGTTTCTCAAGCAGGAAATGACATCACCGCAATGCATAGCTAACTAAACAGGCAATTACTTACATATTCAATAAACCGAAATGTAGGTTATTATTAATTAATCCATTAATATGTCCATCCATTGCTTGCTTGCTCTGTCCCGCTGAAAAAAAAAAAAATGTATAAAAAATTTTCAGTGGATGGTTTGAACCAGCAACCTCAAACAGGTACCCTAAGCAATTCATCCTGATGGAGTCGAGTCCTCTTTTTTGTCCTGGACTTTAGAATTTATAATCCAGAAGCATCATCCATTAATTCACAGGCCACCCATCAACACCATGAGCTACTTATGTTGATGACCTCATCTTTTCATGTCTGAGACTTCCTTTCCTTGAGCCATTTATATACACCAGACACACACACACACACACACACACACACACACACACACTCAACTTTATCTGAAACATCACTCTTGCCAACCTCCATTAGTAAAATTGCACTGTATTCCATAACCAAACAACTTCATTTCAGTAGTGATGTAAGCAGGAAGCAACTGTTGTTCGCTGCCCATAAAAGCCCCAGAAGACGATGAAAGTAAACAGGAAGTGAGCGTGAGCCGAGCATGCAGCAACAGTTCTTTCAGACGGCATTTTCACATTTAGGCAATTATTTATAGAACAAGATTTTTTTTTCCTCTCTATACGAACACTTTTTATGGGCTGTTCACCAATTTATCTGTAAGATGAGTCGAAGGGTTTTAGGAAACATTCCACCGTGTTGGTCTACGTTGAACTAAATAATAACTGTGCAACACTTTGATCCGTATCGGCACTTTAAGGGACGTATTCACTTTTTTTTTTCTTCTTCTTCCCACATCTCCACCTGACTGACAGCTGTCTGAGCACCACTTCCTCTGTGCAAAGGCAGCTGTTGCCTAGCGCACGCACACTTCCCTGTCTCAGCCTCTGCTTCCACTCCTGCTGATGAGAGAAACCTTCGACTGAATCCGCTGCTGCGCATCGGCGCGGCAGCGCGAGTCATCAAGAGCACATAAATGAGCGACATACTGCGTCCTCACTCAGTGTTCCAGAGCTGGAGGCCCCTCACTCGCTCACTCTGGTCGGATTTGAACTGCAGCCGAGATTCTCTCTGAATCAACAGTCAATTATTGTCTGCCTGCAAAGTTGTTTGCCATTGGTGGAGACTTTCACCGGGTTGCGTTCAAACAGTTGCCAATCAGCTTTTTCAACGTTTTTCAAATTGAAATTGGCTTCCAGTCGTCGTGCGTTTCGTCCCACCATTACAAGTGACAGCGATGGGGCACGTTGCAGCTCAAACCCAAGGTTCGTGAGGCCGCTGCACCTTAATCTGATAACGCATTCCATATCTAATGTTCATAGCTTAACGCTTACGTCATCCATCTTGTAGTACAATCTTGCAGTGTTAATTATCAATTGCAAACATCAACACAAAGGCGTATTTACATTGAAGAGCAGGCAAGGGCAAACTACAGCCCGGAGGTCATATGCAGCCCGTTAAGCTTTTTAATCCAGCCCCACCGAACTTGAAGAAATGATAACAATGCTAAGTAAGTCATAAAGTAGCTGGATTCCATTCATTTTTTTCAGTGTTTTAAGAGTCATTTCAATGAAGAGCTAAAACCGTGGGGCTTCAAAGGTGGATATTTTGTTGTAAAGCTTTTGTCCATTTTCAATTGACATTAAAGCACGTTTTCTACATGATATAGCTTTTCCGCCTGTGAGGTGGGTCACCAGAACACTCCATCCATCTGCACCTGCTCCAGCCCCTCTGTCAAATTTTACAACCTGTTGTGGCCCGGCAGTCGAAAAGTTTGCCCACCCCTGTTATAGAGGCATTTGACAGACACACAAAAAATCCCCACGCGCCTTTTCATCGCCTTAGTGTCTGTTCTGACTCAGCGTTCCATAGCTGGAGATGAGTTGGGTTTTTTTTTTTTAAATGTAGGAAAGGAAAGGAAAAAAATCACCAATTTATTGTTTAAAATCCAATTTTAGGTTCCTCTTCGTGAGGAGTCAGAAGAATATCTGCAAGCTGATTTAAAAGGCCATTTCTGTCTGTGTAGTGTAACAACTGCACACATCCGCAAGTGCCTGAGCTGCAGACGATGCCTTCAAACGACTGCAGATCACTTATCTTTCTCAATGGACAGAATCAATTTTGCCTGTAACCATTTAACTGCGAGACTGCCATATCACATTCCCATAATAAATGCTAATCGAGGGGATGAGAGGCCAGAACGCAGAACCGATCCGACAATATAAGACTACAGTGAAAAGCAAATGCCCTCGCTCCACGGCTACCAGAAAGTTCTGATCGTGGCACCAGACGCTGCAGCGAACGATAAAATTCTGTCAGGCTGCATCCCTCTCGCAATCTGACGGCGCTTCAAAGCGGGCTCGGGCTCACAGGGGTTAAATCAAGGCGTCTTCCAGCGGGCCCGAGATACGATCTGAGCAACACGCTCCCCTCGTTTTAACCATCTCCACTCGCGCCAAAAAAAAGCCTGTCGCCCCTGAAGCCAGAGACAAAACACAGCAGCTGGCAGCTGAGGCTGCGCAACGCCGCGGCCTCACAGCTCGTGTGCGACCAGACCGCCCCCCCCCCCCCCGCCCCCCTCGGGCTTTTGCGTGTGTGCTGACAAAGTCCACGCGGCGAAGTACGGCCGCCTCTGTCCGAGCAGCAGGCGGAGGAGCGGGGCCGTCGGCCTGGTGGCAGCGGCCGTCGGAGGGGAACAGAGCGGGGACGTGGCCGGGCCGGAGAGGAGGGACGGAAGAATGGAGGGGAAGCCCAGCTGGCGGCAGCTTCTAATTGGGCTGAGCGCCTTCCATGGCTGACCAGGCCCATATGCAGCGGCGATCTAAAGAGGGGGAGGGGGTGGGCACAAGCAAAGTAGCCAGGCAGGCGAGGGTCGGGGGGGGGGGTGAAGAGGGGGGGGGAGGAGGAGGAGGAGGAGGAGGGTGGGCAGGCGGGCGAGAGGTTGGTCACACTCCAGCAGTCTCAGCCTCTTTGTGACAGGGGGGGCAGAGAGCGCCAGCTGTCATCCCCCCCCCCTTTGCTGGAATACACACACACACACACACACGCATGCACGTGCACGCGCCCTGCACGCGCCCTGCAGCATGCACGGTGATATTGCAGACGTGTGGGAACGCACTCAAACAGCAGAGACGCCCCGAAAAAAAGAAAAGCCACTTAACACACGGAACGGGACGACGGCTTTCATCAAGGCAGTTTGCTAAGTGGTGGTGGGAAGTGTGTGTGTGTGTGTGGGGGGGGGGGGGGGGGCGCGAAAGAAATAAAGAAAAACTCCACGAAAGAGGCACAGGGATGGGCTGGGAGAACGTCGCTGTATTGCGCCCCCTCCCTGCCGGATATTTACTGCACGCCACCGAAAACAATTAGAAGTGATTAAAACGGAGGCAAATTAGCATCCGCAGCCCGGCCACACCCCCCCCGCGCGCCCAGCAGACGGGGGTGTCGGTGCGTGTCGTGCTCAGGGGTCGAATCGATTCGCCTTGCCCCGGCCCCCCCCCCGGCCCAAAACCACTCCCCCGGACGCCATTAATTAATGATGTGTGCTCTCCGCCGCCACCCCGACTCAACTTCTCCGACTTCACTCTCCATCCTTCGCTCAGCTATAACCCTCCCGAGGCCGCCGCCTCTTTTCACTTTACAGAGACATCACGGAGCAAAATGGATGCACTTAAACATAAGCGCTGACACAAACAATAAATGTACCAATAAGGATTCTAATATTGCAAGGCAGAGAGAGAGAGAGAGAGAGGAAAAAAAACAAAAAACATGCCAGCACGGAACATAAATTCTCGAAGCGTCATTCATAGGCCTGTGTGTTTTTATTTATTCATTCCCTTTACAACCAGGCAGATGTCTGGAGGGCAGACCACAATCCTGTTTATGAGAAAGGAGTGAGGCAGAAGACAAAGGTAGGAAGCCAAAACCTGATGCACAGCAAGGACGGAGGTCCCGCGGCTCGCTGCTGCCCCCTACTGCACTCACGATAGCTTGCATAAGATGCACATTGCGGGAAAATCATGACAGCAGGCTCGCTATTGTCGATCTGGTGAGGAGATTTTCCTCCTCGTCGTGATGAGCAAAGTCGAACGGTTCCGTGCAGGTGGGTGCCAGAAAGTGAAGAATGGGAATTTATACATGAATCTGAATGCGCTTGATCTGCAGTTTCGCTCAGAACAGTTGACTTTTTTTTTTTTTTTTTTTTTTTTTTTTCCAAGGGGTGTGGTGAGGGGGGCGCTGGGGGTAGTATTGTGTGTGTACATAAACAACTACAAACCGCTTTTTGCCATTTCCCCCGCAGCATGTATATATGCATGAAACCAACTGCTTTGCATAACGCTCATGCCCACTGACAACGGCGCGTCTGCACGGAGAAAGGAGTTGGAGCGCTCGGAGTGATTGGCGGAGTCTCCAGGGGGCCGTGAGAGCCGCTAAAGTCCTCCGCGAGAAAAAATCAGATCACCTTGAATTTGCATAAGCGCCCTGCCGAACGGCCGCGCGCACGCGGCTCGAGCGTCAAAGGCGCGCGGGCGGCCAGAATAACCGCCGTCCACAGGTTGGTGCCGGGGTTCGGGCCGGGTCGCCCAGCACTCGAGACGGTCTCGAGGGAGCCCGTCCGCGTTGGACAAATTGTTTTTGCCTTAACGGCAGCTCGGCGCGGCACAGGAGTGTTCGCGGAGTTGTGAGGAGTAATTTGCCGCCTGCGGAGAAGGACATTCTGCTCCGCCGTCCCCGCCATCGAGGAGCGGCGAGCCAAAAATACTAAATGGCGCAGGAACAACATCTGCACCAATTACATGGAAATCGTCTCTCACTGGTTTAAGGTCATGAGAACGGGCTTAAGACCCGGGGAATAATGAGCGACTGCTCCTCGCGTCGTCGCCCCCCCACCACCTCCATATCTTGCTAAGAGCAGAGCAGGCATTTGGGATGACACCTGGAGCGCTGTACTCCATGATCCAGCATGAAAACACGGGAACTTTGCAAAAAAAAAAAAAAAAAGGTGAACAGCAAGTTCCGGAACGCCAGGGCGGGAATCAAAAGGTTACCAAGAACCCCGGAGTGCATGTGCGACCTGAAGAAAATGGATTTTGCCGGAGCTCGGCGCACCCAACAGCATCCACCTGTGATAAACATTCTCCCTGTTGTCAGGAACAGTGAATTACGCGCAGAGGGCACACGCGTGATGGCAAGAAAAGGCTGACATACGCCCCCTTCAGGCAGCTGGAGGTGGCCAAGTTCCAAAGCACTGAATGCAATTAAAAAAAAAAAAAAAGAACATCTGGATACGATTAAAACAAACCTGTACTGTTGATAACTAATACTGCAGCTCCTGCTACATTTTGTAATACACTTACGTTGCCTGTAACACCTTCTGGAACTTGATTAATGGCAGCACGCTGCAAGCTGGAAGCCTAGAAATAGACTCTCATCTCCCAGCATCAGCAGTGCGGACGCCCTGCAAACCCCGTCACCGCACCCACCTGCCTCATACCAAAATACAACACAGCAAGTTGGGGGGGGGAGCCTGCACTCTTTGTTCAAGGTGTTATGGTAAATATTGTGTTTGACAAGCGGCAGTCGAGAAAGTGTCGGCGCTAACACACATCGCCGACACGGCACTTCCGGCTTTCGCTTCCAGACGCACTTGTGGAAGGTGTGGCAACGTTAACGCAAATTATTCTGCTTGACTTGATTACGCGCTCTCCCGCGACTCGGCCTGCCAACTGCGCGAGCGGCGCAAGCCAACGCCCGGCTCCTAATCGGGAGAAATGAGGAAGGATCGCTTTCGGTTTTCATCCTTCCAGTTAAGGCCCCCGCTTCGCTTCAGAGGGCTCCAGCTAATTCACCTGCTCAGTGAAGGAGCGCCAAGACACAATGCAAGGCAAGCTATCATAATCAGATTTTTTTTTTTTGTTCATCTGTTAGACAGAGTACCACTATTAGGCTAAATTGCACTTGTGACGCATTACTTCCATTACTGTTGCACGTATTGTGATTGTGCAGATTAATTATTTGTTTCTTATCGGACTCTTTATAGTCATGGCAGAGATCTAGCGCTGTTGTTGGTGCGTGTATATTGGATGCCAATTTGTCCTACATATCGTGCGTACAAAAGAAAACCAATAGGACGCGAGGCCGAGATACATACGTGCCTTGCGACACAAAGCGGCAAATCGCACTATTGATCAACTCGACGCTATGCTGCAGGACTGTCACGCTCATTAATGTTCACGCCTTGATTACGCCAAATTAACATTTATAAAGCGATGGAAAATGAATGGAGTGTGGATCTGAGACCCAGCTGCCGCTAAAATAAAATTATGCCATAATCTTTCTAAATGGGCCACGCTGACAGGAGGTGCATAAACAATCAGCAACGCCATCTGACTATCAACCATCCGTCCTTCAAGCAATCATTCTTGAAGAGTATGAAATATGCAAGTCTTTTGACTAGATACAGAAATGAAAGCAGTCTATTGTTATTAATTGGTAGAGCTACATCAAATGCACAGTGCTAGCTTGGCCACCAAGCCAAACCTTTGTTATGAGATAACAGCAGAACAATGCTGTTTTTAATTGACCTGTCACACCCCCTTCGATTCCGCTACAAGTTTACTTTGGAAAATATGAGGAAAGCTCTCTGCTGAAGCTCCACTTATGAATATTTTAAGCTGCATCTCCTTTCACAACCTTTATGGGAGACTCAAGAAAGCCTTAATAAAAGAACATCCACTGAGAGCAGCTCCTCTGTCTCATTTTATTACAACATAATCAGAAATACTTGAGGTCTCAAGGGGCGACGCTGACCCGCCAGCAGCACAAAATGAACCAGGCAGCTTTTCAAAGAGGCTGCTCATGAGCCGCACATCCCATTTATGACTCAAAGAATAGGACAAAAAAAAGGAAAGAAAAATCCACCACACAGACGAGTTAAAAGCTAATTAGCGGCGAATGTCACTGGGACACATTTTTCATGTACGAGTTTCAAACGAAATTAGGTAACTAACAGAGTGGGGCAACGGGGCCATGGAAAGCAATGGTGGGAGCTTTTGTTTTAAAACAAAAAAAATGAAGCCTGTCAGAAAGAACTTTGGAGCTTTGCCTTTGCTTCATCTTATCATCAGCAAAGAAATTTGCCATCACTGGGATGCATTTTCACTTCTAACAATGTCCAGATTAGGTCAGGTTCCATATTGTGGTGATATGGGATTACCATCAGATCGTTTTTCAGATGCAATCTTGAGTAGAGGTTCTGCAGCACATTAAACAGGGTTTTTCTTTAAAAAAAAAAATTTGACTACAATCTACCACTGAAAAAGGTTGCTTTTGCAACTCCGTCAGGCCTGTCTGCCATTCTGGCTCTACTTCTATCTCCTAGCATTTCCTTTTCCCCAGTCAAGGCAGACGACCACCCTGCAGAGTCGGGGTCTGCTTGAGGTTTCTTCCCAATGGGGAGTTTTCCCTGCCACTGCTTGCACTACAGGGATCAGTTGGTGTTGCCATTGATTGTGCTTCAAGATGCCTTTGGATGCATTTTTTTTTTTTGCGATTTATAAATAAAAGTTAGTCGACTAGTACTTCGCGATCAGCAACTCTACCGCAAAGGCAAATGAAGACTGAACATTTGCCTTGCATATAAAGAGACGGCTTCACTCCCAGCGGGGGCGACAATTGCAGTCCCAGTCAACAGATGGTAGGGGGCAGTACCTGCTCCCAGAGCAACAGTAATTTCGTGTCACAATCCACGGCGCTAAATGTCTCACATTTCTTGGAAATGCCAGCGGAACTCATGTGAGGTCCAAATCCAAGGGGGGGGGGGGGGGGGGGGGCAGAGAATAATGGAGGCCAAATCACAAATGAAAGTGTCACAAACCCGCTGCCAAATCTCCGGCCCATGAGTGCAGCGCAGAGACGCCAGTGACATTCAAGTTGGCCGTTAGTTGTCCGCCTCCTATGAGATGAACCCTCGCCACGTTCCATCAGAGGAATGTGGATAAACCTGCCACTGCTGGCAAACGCCGGCCCTTTTACCACAGGGAGCGTCAACCATGAGGATAATAATTACTGTGTTGTTTTTTGGGGGGTGAAATGGATGCAGGCGCCACAATTGAACTCAGCAGATTTGACAAAGCCGTGAACATTAAGCCATCTGAAAATGACAGAGAGGTTGAGTAATTCACCCAGAAGCCTGTCAGGCATGCACACACAGTGTGACACATAGGTGGATCACCCAAGTCATAACCTCCTAATGGCTTGTAGACCACGTTTAGTCTGAAACCGCATCGGATTCAATAACCAATCAGCTCCTTTTCAGTTGGGACCCAACCAACCAGGAAGTAAATACTGTAGCTGAAGACAAGAGAATGTGACACAATTTAAAAAGTTCTGTATATTGTTTTTTTACGACGATGACAATTTAGCTAGGTAACAGTATTTCTTCCTGTGTTGAGTAATACCAGAACTCACAGAGTAAACTTTGCTCATTTATTCCAGACGGTACCAACGTATTGACACCGTGAAGAACATTAACAGTGAAACATTTGGCTGAGGGCAAACCCAGCATGCTTAAGCTCACCAGTAACACTGAGCCAAGAATGAAATGTAGAGCAAAAGCAGCAGGGTTGTTGAAAGCGACGCTCAGGTCCCTCTGGCATAACAGTGGGGGGAGAAGAGAATGGGAGGGGGGGAAAGTATCCCAGCTGTGCTCACACGTCGCAAAGTTTTTCTGCTTCCTTAGCTCATTTAAGGGTAATGCGTCGATTGGAAAGCAGAACACCTGGAGCAGCTGCTGGCGGCTGAAATACAAATCTCCCTCACAAGCTGATTAGACTGTTGGCAACCGAGTGTGCCAACAGCAGGGGATTTTAGCACTTTCCGCAGTATTCGTGAGCGCCGCCATCTTAGTGGTATGAAACGGGCGGCTCAAGTGCGCTGCCATTTTACAATCAATGTGTTCAGGTGCTTTTTTTGGGGGGGGAGGAAATAAAAGAGTATGAAAAAGAGAGCACTTTATGACCAAACAGGAAGCCCATTCAACAGCGTGAAGGTATGAACTGCTCAAGAGATATATTCAAAATACACAACTTAATCAAGCATTTGATTTAAGAATAAAAATAAAGGGGTTCTGTAAGACAATTTACAAAAAAAAAAAAAACTGCAAGTAATCTACAGATGATTACAAGACTTTGTGCATCCTTTTCGGCTGTAATGCTATTTTACTGCGCTGTTTAACTGAAACTGATTTCTTCAGTACTGGCTCAAAGTTGTTTATTTTCAAAGATATTTTCTGATTGAGGGGAAGCTGCCAGCAGCCTTTTCAACAGCCTAGTCTCTTTTCTCCCACGCCCCCATTCATTCCTTCATTCATCCATTTTCTATACCCTCTTCTGGGTCGCATGGGGTGCTGCATGGGGTGCTACCCCGGCTGTCTTAGGGCAAAGGCAGGGTTACAACCTGGACAAGTCGCCAGTTTATCACCACACGGACAGACCAAGCAACCATTCGCACTCACACACGCTCACGCCTACCGCCAATTTAGAGTTCACAATTCACCTCAGACGCATGCATTTGGACCGTGGGAGGAAGCCGGAGCAGCCGAAGAGAACCCACTCAGACACAGGGAGAACAAAAATTCCAAAATACAAACAAGCGAGATGCTCCTGTTGCAAGTTTCAAACAAAGCAAAACTTCAGCACGCGTTTACAGCTGGGCTCCCAGATAAAGCACACAGCGCGAGGGCTACTCGGGGTACTACAATCAAGATCGACACGTAAAGGGCTGAGCTTGTCAACACTGGGAAGATTGCATTCGCAAGCTTTCAAAGGAGGCGGTAAACAAATTATCCAGTTATGCGCCGTCAATGATGGTGCATATTAGGGCCGAAGAACCCAGTGGGAAATCAGACAGGGTAATCACTGGAGGAGCAGCAGGCGCCGGCAAGTATGCACGTCGGCTGTGTGCGAAGGAGCGCTTCTGCCTTAACCAGTCTGTGCCGCAGGAACACACACGTCTGCGAGGCAACTCAGCCCGCATTTTTTTTTTTTGTTTTTTAAATATACCATTAGTAAACTAGCTTGAAATATAACCTTTAGTTAACCTCAACAGATATATTGAGGGTATGATTGATATATAAAAGCGATGTTTACTATTTACATTTTGCTGCCTTTTAGTCACAAACAGCTAAATAATTAAAAGCGCTCGGGTCGGTTACTTTTAAAGAGCACCAAAATAGCCGTATTAGGTTTGATTACTGAAGCTCACAGTTTGCTCATAATTGTCATTAATAGTCGGTGTCGTGTGGTTGGGGCAGATAACTTAATAATTGCATGTCCAACGTAGCAAGTGCCTCCAAACTGCATCCTCACGCAAGACGTCATTGCGGATCCACTGAATGGTTTCCGAGGGATCTTGCCATCTTTGGTTACACCAAAGACACAAGGCAACCGACGTCAGAAATGTCACTGCTAGATTTGTCACTCTACTTCTCAACCAGTAATAGTGATTCATGGCATCGGAACGTCCACATTTTCTTTAACGTTGCCGCCATTAGTGGTCACATGAAGGGGAGTCTCATTAAACCTTTTCTTAGTAGTATTAAGTATTATCCAGGCTTAAGCCTATAAGACATGATGCATCTCTTCCTTCCAGGCCAGGAGGAAGGACAAGAGGCCTGACTAAGCTGCACAGCCCCAGTAGTTTCCAATGGCAGACCAGGTCACTTTGTCAAGTTGAAAGGCAAACCGTCCTTGGCTCATTTTCTTGTGTTGTGAATCACATCTGAGAGTTCTTTTCATTTCATTCACAGTGAAAGCTAAAGACAAAAACAACAAAAAACAACCAGTTTTCATGCAGTTGGCAGGTGTCAGTTGAGAAGAAGAGGTTCATGTCGATCAAAGGCATTACAAAAGTGAGTTGCATGTTAAGGAAGGATACAGGTTTGGTGTGCTTGTGTTGCAGAAGCACATAAAAGGGAAGAGAAGAGTAAATAATAAAGGCCAAGAAAAGAAAATGCGTCAAGTCTGGTAAGGGAGACAAAAATGTCAAAATATTTCAGCAGTGCAGTGCAGACTTTGAAATTGCCAAGTTAAAAGGTTAAGCTGTGTGAGTTCATGGACTTTCTGAGTAATAAACTGAAGTCTAGGCCGACAGTGGATTTACTTTTATTTTTTTTTACAAAAACGGTCATAATTCTCTTAATTTGAAAAAAAAATCAATCTGACGACAACACATTTACAGTTAAATTAACCATGACATGGACATTCTTGAATATTAGACTGAGGCAAACAAAGCTGGAGCTGGAGCCTATCCTTTAAACACACAGAACATCCCATATGACAATGACAACTGCTTAGACGGACTAAATATTATAGGACTAAATAATAGGATGTAATTATACCAAAGGTGCAAAAAAAAAAAAAACTATTGTGCTGAAGAGTTAAAAGTCTGAACTTTGAGTAAATGACACAATGCAATACTAAAATATCCCAAATCTTTCAGAAATATTGAATCCTTAAAAAAAAAAAAATACAAAAACATTTACATAACACAAATACATAACAGTGAAGCAGTATAGACGGCCAGGGTGCGTTTCCAGAGAGTTCTCAAGCTGCTCTGTTCATTACTGGCTGTTCGGACCTCGATTCAGACGTTTGACAAGTGATTAATCAGGCTGGCGGCCTCCGAGGAGCAACTGAAAGTTAATTTCCACACTTCTGCACGCAGAGACGAATCAGAGACGTGCGCAGATGGCGTGGCCGCCTCCGTCGCGCTCTCTGGGTTATGACCCCTGGCCAAGACCACGTCCAATCTGACGGCTCCGCCCTCGTCCTCGTCGTGCACTAGCACACAGCGCACGTCCGAACACGGACGGAGAGCGAGGTCGTGGAAAGGCGGCTGGCTGCCTTGGCCCAAAACCACATCCTCCTGCAGCAGGCCGAGGTGGGTGTCGGTCAGGAAGAACTGGGCCACGGGCGCCACTTCGCCGTCGCAAACGCCCACGCTCGTGTAGAGCAGCACGTGCACGTCCCCCAGGGAGAGCCGGTCGTCGGCCACGTTGCAGTGGATCAGGTGCGCCAGGTCGGCGAGGCTCTTCTGGAAGTGGCTGCAGAGCCTCAAGCCGGTGCCCAGCTGCAGCTCCGGCACGTGGCTCCGCCAGTCCAGCGAGAGCGCCATCAGATCGTCGGCCATCAGGGGGTGCTCGGAGACGCGGCGGCGGTCCTGAGGGCGGGCGGCGGCCAGCACAGAGAAGCACAGCTCCTTGGTCAGCTCCTGGCTGTGGGTGTAGACGGCCAGGGCGGAATCGGGCGCGGTGCCCATCAGACGCACGGTGAGGCCCGCCACGCCCACGCGGACCTCCGTCAGTTCCGAGAGGGGCAGGTGGTGGAAGAAAACCGGCAGGCCCGAGTCGGCGGTCAGGGCGTAGAGAGCACCCTCGGCCAGGATTAGCAGGGCCGGGCGGGGCTTCGCGTGGCCACGGTTGGAGACGCTCAGCCAGTAGAGGACCGAGACCTTGGACGGGGCGAGCACCAAGGCAGTGGTGGCGGTGCTGGACTGCAGGACGTCCAGCAGGTCGGGCAGCGGCAAAGACTGCAGCTCCAAGAGAGGCGGGGGAAAAGTGATCAGCGTCTGGCGGAAAAACAGCACGTCCTCCCTGTGCTCGAGACCCGAGATCGTTCTCTCCACTTGCTCTTGGGAGAGATGCCGGCGATGACGACTCCGACTCTCTCCGCTCTCTGCGCAGACGTCCTTTGGGATCGCCCGCGAGTCCGGGGATTCTTCCGCCCCGACCTGGAGTTGTTTGATGTCGCGGACCATCTGAGCCGCCTCCTCCAGCTGAAGGTTTTGCACCACCACGGCGTTGATGTGATGCAGCAGGGGCAGCCCTTTGAGCGTGGACAGGATTCGCCCGTGCCTGATAAGGAATAAGACGAAGGTGCCTTTGACCCTGGCGACGACTCCGCTGTTGTTCACCGCGGAGAGCACCCGGCTCTCCATGACCAGCGAGAAGAAGTAACTGGACCAGTAGGCCCCGACGGGCCGTATTCCCTTTTTCCCGAGCTGCTGCAGAACGGTGGCAGAGCTCCAGAGGAGGTGCCCTGCGTCCTGAGCGATCCCAGAGACTCTGCTGACCAGAGAGCCGAGCCGGGAACCGCCTCGAACTGGGTCCGCGTCCGTCGCGCAAGCACCCGTGCCTCCGGATTCATTTGCGGCCTCGTGGGCGAATTGCTCCTCGGAGGACCTTCTCTCCAGTGGATGGCAGACAGTCTGACTGCTGGGCTGAGTCGGAGACGTCCTGCTGGTCTGTGGGAGGACCGAGGCGGAGCCGGCCCCTGCGCCGCTCTGCGGGTGGGATATGCGGCTTAATAAGCTCCCACCAGAGCTGCGTCTCCCCTCGCAGCAGTCAGCCGTGACGTCTTGGATCTTGTTAGTGTTTCCCTCCGGTTTGGTGCCACATCCATCACCCGGGCCCAGGACACTTGTCTCCTGGAGGCTGGCATCCCCTGGCCGGGCCTCCTCTTCCTTATAAGTCCCAACTTGAGCGCCACTCTGAGCTTTCAGCGGCCACTTAGACATGAGCTCTGGCCCTGATTTATGACACTGGTCCCCCTCCTGCTCCAGGCCATCCCTCGTGCTTACAGCAGCCCACAGGAAGTCTTCGTCCAACTCAAAACAGGAGTGGGGGCTAGGATGACTTCCAGGAGTGGCCTAGTTATTGTGTGGGTGAATGTTAAAACAATGGGAAACAGTGAGATTGAAATATTTTTATGCAAATTTGTAAGACTTGTAACAGTACCACTGCTGGCCCTGAGAAGGAATAATTCATGTCACCCGGCCCCTTTTATTTTCCTCTAAATTGTTTACGCATTCCCAAGAATTTAAGCACATAATTGAATGCACAGGAACAGCACAGTATGTGTACTTTGTAAAAGTATGACAGCATTATGCTCTGAAGAGAAGCGACTTTCTCAAGAAGAGAGTGCACTAGGGTATGTGCAGCGTAAACAAACAAGCCGAGGTAGAAGGCATTTCATGCCTCAAAAAGCTTAACTGTTGTCACCAGAGGAAGGAGGAGGTTCTGACTGATGCCATGCTATGCAAAGAGAAAAAGGATCAACTACTTTACTACCAAAGAGTCAAGGCAGAGTCTAAATTCAAGGTCACAAAAAGTGCTTGAGCTTGATTCAACTGATATCATTCACATTTCACACCTCGCGGTGTCAACCCCTGGTGCACTGATCAAATTCTTAAATATAGAAGGGAAAAAAAAAATACGTACTGCAGCATTCATTGGCGTCTCTGCTGATACTTTCGACCTCTCTGTCTCCACAGGCAAAAGCTCTGTCTGGCTAAAAAAAAAAAAAAACAATAAAAAACAAAGCTAAAACAAAAAAGACAGTAATTTTGAAACAAAAGAAAAACAAACTACATGCATACAATTGAATAGCTCATCAAGCCATTCAAGTTCCAACTTCAGTCCATACATGTCCTCAGTCATACTAAACAGGAGATGCAGAAAAAGGCTTAGCTGGTGCAACAGGCGCAGGAAACCACGCAAACACAGAATGGAGCATGTGGGTACAACCAACAGGTTATAATGCAACAGGGAGCCACAGTTACACATCAGTAAATCCGAGTACGTGCTATCGTGTTTGCCAACAGTCTCTTGGTTCTGAAAGAGGCAAATCAAACTACTTTGCTGCACTGAAGACTTCAAACTGTTGGAAAAGACAAGAACGGCTCGCCCTCAGTTTAGAAAACCTCCCATTAGGTTTAAAAAAAAAAAAAAAAAGAAAAAAAGTATGCAGCCCAAATTGCTGGATGAGATTAGAGCCACTCTACTAGCTGTGAAATTAAATAGAATCTGTGCATGTTGATTTGAGGATTTACATAGAATGCTCAACACTCCAGAGGAGGGGATGGAGATGGAGGGGGAAGAAACAAAACATGCAGCCCAGGACAAATTCTGACAGTAAACATCAGCTTTGGCTGAGCCCTTTGGCCTGCAGCAGGTTTGGCGAGCGGGGAAATGAAGAGTGCTAAAGCGCAGACACAAAGAGCAACATGGAGCTGTTCCTTGTTTCGGTTGAAGGATTCTTTTTTTTTTGCACATCCCAAGGATGGGAACAAAAACTGTCTGGAGAGCCCCATTGTTTGACTTCAGCATTAAATAAACAGTAACAGATCTTGGACGAGGCCGGCCATAAATTGAGCAGAAGGTAAAATTCATTCTGCTCCGAGTGGGTGCTATGGAACAAAATAAATAATTCTATTAAATTTAGTAAAGATAAATATGATCAGTGTGTTTAAATACTGATACAATAAAATCCTGCATTTATGACAGTCTCTCGTGGAAATACAGCATGCGATTTTTATATTAAAAAAACAAATTTTTAAAAACACCCAACTACACCCTTGATGCGTAAAACAAATGCACATCCATCACAGCTTTTCAGCTGCTCTGTTAACAGCGGCGCTCTCCCATGCTTTTATTGTTCAAGGTATGGCAACACCCTTTCAGGTGCTGCCAGCAAGCACACATGCCATATCTTTAGATGTTCGTTGTTCATTCTGTTGCCAATAAAGAAAAAAAAGATAGACACACATCACAGCCTTCAAACTGGGAACGGTGTCATGTTTTGTTGATTAAAAGGAAAAGCCCACAGTAAAGGGGCACATGAAAGCTGTGGAAAGAGTCACAGCGTTTGAAGGTACATGAATTTGCAGGCGGGACCGTAGCAGCTGCACTGAAGTTGATGTAGTCGCTGTAAAAATACGACTTTTTGAAGTTTGAGCTTGTAATAACAGCTTTGCCAGCACTCACGGGCCACAAATGGTAGCGTGACCACTCGGGTCTCCAGCCAAACTGGGAGGTTAGTGCAAAGGTGGTCAGATGGGGAACTTTCAGCGCTAAGGCAGTCATTAAAAGCGGCACTGGTCAAACACCAGCTGGCCCGCTCTGCTGGGAGCGGCCGGGTCCAGACTTGATGGTTTCGAAAAGGACACATTCCAACTTGGCCCTCTGCTTGCTGCCTCTTTTGCACGGACCATTAAATACTGACAGATCTTAAAATCTATAATAATAATAACAATAATAATAATAATAATAAACAAAAAAAAACACCACAAATTAAATATTGGCCAGATTTAACCTGAAGCCAAAAGAGAGTGGCAGAGGAGGCGAGATGAGCTCTCACTCACGCTTGTGGACTGAGGACAAACATTACCAAAATGCATGAAAATCTTTTGTGGATGCATGTAAAAAAAAACAAAAAACAGATCAAAGTATCTTTTGAAGGTGTTCATGAGAAATATTACAACTAAGAGACGTGATCTGTTGTGAAAAATTATCATTTAGTGCTTGAATACATAACTTTCCGACAACACATGCCACTGGAGGCTGTTTAACCTAGCCTAGATCTGAAACAGACAAACGTGGCCAATGTTAAAATTAAATTAAAAGACTACTACCTAACAAGAAATTTCATTTATTAACAGCTCATGGAGTGATTCAGAGTCTCGTGGCGGTGACATTTTTGGACGGACAGATTAGGGACGGACAGAAATGGAGGAGCATTTGTGTATTGTTTGTGTTGTTTACTTGTACTGGTGTGAATAGATGCATTAAGGGTGTGTTGTAATGTGATGTATGCTGTACTGTGATGTTAATTTGTGAGTAATTTGTTAGTTTGTATTGTCAAGCTCATATTGTAAAATGAAAAGTATGTCTGCTTCACAAATGCTAATGGGGTTTGGAATAACCATCAACTATACACAAATGTATCTTAGATAATGTGCCATAATCTATGTGCCATAATCTAAAATGGAGAAAATAGACCCTTACAACCCTAACTGAAAATGCTTACTTGTTTTTTTAGTCTGGTTCTATGTGACATAATGTGCCTCAATATAAATACATGTTAATCAAGTTTCCAATACGGCACTTAAGACTTCGTCGAGGCTGGAAGAGGCCGATCAGTTTATATTTCAGTAACGCATACCCCTCAGGCAACTGCAGGTCAGCAAACTGATAAACTCACTCATGAAACTGCAAAGTTATCTCGCAGTCACTGGCTGGAGTCTCATTTGCCACGATTTGCTCACAGAGGGTCTTTTTTTGAGAGGATAGCCACACAGATCGATTGTTCTTGCTCCGGGGGATTTGAACGTGTTGGAGAACAGCTAGTGCAAAAATTGAAGAAAAATATTCAAGTGAGAATGAGGTCTAGATAGTTTTTCCCCTCACACCATTTGACAGAGCGGATGATATCTCATTTTCTAGTGTTAGAAGATGTTAAAACAGTTGAATGTATTATAAAGATTATCTAGTGTATGTGCTGTAAAAACTTATGCCGCATAGAAATAAAACCCAAGCAACCTTTGCAACTGCGACCAGTATATTCACCTCTCTATATTGTGCATTTTCTTCTAAAAAGACACTGATGTTGAAAAGACCAGCCAGCTATCTTTACAACATCAGCAGCAGTAGCAGCGTGCTCCCTCCGTCATCTGATTTTAATCAAGTGTTTGTGATGCGGTGTTGTAAAGACAGCAGGTTGTGATCCTCTCCTGAGCATTCAACCTTTCATATCTGGGCGTTGTCTGGCAAAGAATAGCAGACAGAAGGATGTTGGACTGCTGGCAAGTGAGAATGGCTTGCCTGAGGTGCAGCTTTTTTTTTCTTTTTAGGGGTAGAGGGGGCGATACTGCGCTGCGAGGGAAATTACATGTCAGACGGCTCGGCGTGTTGTAAAACATCGGGGTTATCAGATCATGAGATACGAGAGGGGGCGCGGGGCGCAAATTGCTCACTACCTTCGGTGGGTGGTGAATCACGAGAGAGTGAATTGAGCACTAATTCAATGAACACCGGGGCGCTGACAGATCAATGGCCTGTCACGCAGTACTGAGGCAGTAGCAGGGTAGAAGGATCAGTCACATTAACATAATGTCTCCCGGTTTAGTTGGTTATAACCTTAACAAAAAAAAAAAGACAGACTGGTGCTAATACAAAGCTACATTTGAGTTGAAAGGGGTTTGCAAGGCTCCAGCCATGGGGAAAACACTTTGCGGAGAGACCGCCGAGGTATTTTTTTTGCAGTTGGAATAACGTATTTTTAGCATCATTGGGAGCGAAAAGTGTTCATTTAATCCACCGTTGCTAATAAGTGCACACAGGGACACAGTCTGCATTCAGGGACGTTGCTTTAAAACACACCAGTCCTTTTGGGAGGGGCCGGGGGGGGGGGGGGGGGGGGGGAGGCACAAAACACACACACACACACACACACACACACACACACACACACACACACACACACACACACACACACACACACACACACACACACACACACACACACACACACACACACACACACACAAATAAGTGAGCGCTTCAGAAAGTGCCCTTGGTTGTCGGGTACGAAACCAGCAGCGTTTTCCACCAGCTCAGCAATAAGGAGCTTTTCGGAAAATCTTTTTTTGCATGTTCCCGCCTCGCCACACGGGCAGGAGCCCTGCCATGATTTATGGCTGCGATTTGATCCGAGTGCCTGATGAAGGGCTGCTCGATAAGCGAGCGCACCGGGGACGTTCGGGCGGGAGCGGGCGGCGTCGCGGGGGTGTTTGAGAGCCCGTTTGCCGCGTCTGCGAGGAGTCCTACCTCAGGTTGCGCCGCATCGCCTTGGACGCGTCTGTCAAGGACAGGGGGGAGGCAGGCGGAAGCCCATTCTGCAAAACGTCAGCACAAGACAGCAGCGCCGAGTGAGAATGTGTCAAAACAAAACCCCCGGATGACAGCTGCCTACGCTGTATTTACAACTTCACACTGGGTTAATTACAGGATACGTCATTAGCATTCAAAACACCAGGCTTGAGAGCGAACCGACATCGTTATGAAAATGGCAACAACAAAAAAAAAACACAAAAATATATCTGGTAAATCCAAGGCTTTCTGAAAGAGAAGCAGCATGATCATGATGTGCAGCATGATGGGAAAAGCACATCCCTGAAACGGACTCATTCATTTCAAAAGGCAAGAAACTGGTCCATTATGGAGGCGTGCACAGTTCACAGCGCCGATCTGCCTCGAGGGTTTCCACATTACTGCTGGAAAACCAAGGCAAAGTTATATTTGCCACATTTGGGTAAAAACAAAAACACAAAAAAAACACACACACCTTTGCAAACAGGCGACACATTCTGGATGAGCGAGCCCATATTCAGGCTGAGTGCAAGTGCAACTCCGGGGACCATCTCGTTTGGAAGCGTGTTAAAAATGAATAGCAAACGTTCTCCTCGGCACTGCGGCAGGGACGGGATGTGCACACTTTACTTGGCTGTAATAATGTACAATTTGAAAAAAAAAAAACTGCAAATAGCAAAACGCTGTCGGGAAAGAAAAAAAAACATAAGTACAGACGTGTCTATAAAATAACGTGAAAATCCATTTTACAGAACATAAAACTGAGCGCAGGAGGAAAAGCGAGCAGTCATTCCGAGTTGCCACTCTTCCATCTATTAAATGACTGGGTTCTTCTCGGAATTTAAAAAAAAAAAACAGTCTGAGCACAGGCACAATTTTCGACTGCGTTGATTTATGTCATCAAGTCGCAGTTTTGCAGAACCGCAGTATGATGATTTATTCTCACCTCGACCTTACAAAAAAAAGGGGGGGGGAGAGAAATAAAGCAGGGGTACCGAGGTTGCCACAGGCAAGGGCCCTCTGGCAATCCGAGAAAACTACTGAACCAAACCAGTCAGCTGGCATGTGCATGGTGCGTCGGTTTTTTGGCAGCTGGAGAAATGGCTGAGGTGCAGTCTTGCCAGATCTATTTACTATTTTAAATGACCACACAGGCCCTGTGAGGATATTAATAACTCATCAACATGTTCATATTTGGCGTCATTGGAATTTTGAGATTCTGTTTTTCAACCTTAAGCTTAGTGGGAGGGTTTTTCCTGGTTCATAAGGAACCACAGCTACCTCTGTGGGGAAAAAGACTCCAGCGATCAAGTGCTTGATCAGGCCACAATAGACCTCAGGCACCAAAACAATGTGGGAAAACAATACTGAACCTCTTTCAGCAGTATGTTTGATTATCTGACCCTAAATCCCACACACAGTACCTTCAACAAATACTTACTAAAGCACCATTATCTGGCTATTATCTGTCCTTGTTCACTGCTTTCTGCTCCCGTCTTTAGTTTCCGCAAAGCGTCCCTTGCTCTTGCACTGAATTTATCTGGACTCTGACAAACAACTTGTCCCCTTCTGAAAAAACAGAGTTGTAAAGCACACAAGTCAGCCTCATCAGCATGCCCGCCGTCTGCCACGTTTGGAGAAGACGCCTGGAGCTCTTTTGAGTGTCTGCGTGTGAGAGAAGCGCTGGTGAAGCAAGTCCTGCAGACTTGGTTCTTCCGTACTTTTGTCTGCGCACATTTTAAATGATTCATCCCACCGCAGATTTCCCTGCAGCCCCTTTCTAGACGCACCCTTCTGTCACGACGCTTTGGAAATTGGCTGACAAGCAGTTGTGCATTGCAAATGGCAACTGGGATTTTTTTGAACCACATAGGTTTAAGACCAAAAAAGGCCATACAACACTCAAATGTTAGGAGAATTGAAGCTTCAAGAGACAACTAATTTACCTTAATGTCGCTGAATGAATGTTTTTCTCTTTAATTTATAGGAGTGACTGATTTATTTTCTTTCTGATGTTGCAAAAAAGAATAATATTGGAGAATCTATGTTAAGACTCTCTCATTACAAGAATTGACCTTAAAAATAAAGCTAATAGATTAGGCCAAATAGATAGAAATTAAAGGTTTTGAATGGGTAACGATCAAAACAAAAGTTGTCATCACTGTGGCCAGTTGGTTATGGTGGGAAAACTAGCTTTCCCTTTATCAGGAAAAAAAAAGAAAAACTCTTCAAGAAAACTGTAAGCTAATTAATTACATTGCATTGTGTGCAGATTTATGTTGAAAATAAGTGTGAAAGAGCTGTTGCACCTGACCTCCTTTTGGCAGGAGCAGTGAGCTTTTCAAAACTTGGGAAGGAAAAAGAACAAAAACAGAGCTCAACAATGTGGAGACAGTGTGCATAATGCGCAGGACCGACGCTTTTCTTTGAGCCAATTAGGGATGAGAGGAGAAGCAAGAGTTTCATGCAAAACAGGCTGGGGGAGAAAAAAAAAAAAAATCACAGAAGAATTTTTAAAGGCAGGCAGTGGCAAGTTCGCTTTGAAAAGAAGGAATCTCTGTAGAAACTCAAGTGACTTGGATGTGGAAATTCTAACAAGGAGGAAAATGTGAATATGGGGTCAACATGAGGCGCACTTGTTGAAAGAGGCCAAGTAAAACTGCATAACAATCCTCCAGAAAGAGCACATGGGGTAACATGTCTTAAACAGAACAGTATAATAGTATAAGAACTGCGAGCAGCTATGTAGAGTCGTGGTGGAGCGTCTCCTTTACCTTCTGTTTGTCTCTGAGCTGTGCAGCCTCAGTTGGGTGGTTGAACAGGAGAAAGGTTCCTGCTCCGAGCTGTGTGACGCAACCTAGGAGGAGAGCAGCTCATCGTCACACGCAGCAAATCGTTAAGATGCGCTAAATTAGACTTAACCATCTGGCCGTCAAGTTGCACGGCCGAGGCATTTCCATCAAATGGTGCTGAACGATAAATTATGGATCAGCCTGAGAGGCGGAGACGCAGGCTAAAATGTGATGCATTTCAAGCCGGGCGCCGATGACAATGACGGCGCTGGAACCGGTCGGACGCAGGTCTCCGCCGTGTTTTTAATGATGTGGAGAGAAAAAAACAGTCCAAGAAGAAAAGACTTGGGCCTTGCAATCTTTCTGTCTGCACTGAATGTGGAAAGGTTGGGTGGGGGAGGATTGACAAGGAGCACCAAAGTTCTCCAACATTTTTCTGTGCTGGAGAAAAGTGAGAAAATTGTCATGAAGAACAAAAATTTGCCAACGTGATTGACAGCAACCTCGACCTGCGGAACGGTTTACCAGAGAAAACGCTTAGAGGAAACTTAAGGGGACCGATATTAGACTTTATATATATATATCATACTAGAGATCACATGGCTGCATCCACAGGCTTTGGCAGTCTCCTTTTCCTCTGCCTCCTCCTCATTCCTCTCTCGGCACTGCAAATACTAATCTTGCTATTGCTAATGACTTCTGACGATTGATAAAGCACCTGAGAGGGCCGCCCGTGATGGATTCCAGCTGCCGCTCAACCGAAAATTACTATCATTTGTTCAAGAAAATAGCTTTGGAGGCTGCCGTTTCTGAAGGGGATATTGGATAAATTGAAATGGTTATAAAGGAGACTTGTGTAGCGAGGGCTCTGCGCCGTCTGGTTTTGTGTGCGGTTTTTATCTGCAGAAAGCAAAGCAGTGTGGATAAGTTGGGGTGGGGGGTGGGGGGGGGGTTGCAGGGAGATGGGGGCGGCAGTGAAAGCTCCCAGACGACGGCAGCGGCGAGCTGGGATGTGCTCAAAGGGGGCAAAAGAGTTCCAGCTCAGCTCGGCTCTGTCCTTTGAGAGGTTAACTCTGTGGCCCACTTCAAACCTGTCGCCCGTATCAACTCCATCTGCCAATTAAATGGAGGGCCTGGGGCTTTGTCTGGAGCTTTGTCCGGGCCTCTCGCCCTTCAAAATGTTTAGTAAGAGAAATGGCATCTGCCCTGCAGAAAGCTGCGTTCGCAATTCATTCTTGCCTCGAGTGCGGGGCTGCGGCGGCGGTGAGGGCGGGGCAGCGGCGACATAAAGCAGATTTCATTTGCAGATGTGATGGGTGATCTCATATAGCCGCATTCAAAATAGATGAAAGTGTTATGGCTCTCCCTCCGCCCCCAACTCCCGCAGTAATTGTGAAACGGAGACAGATATCGGCAGTATTACAGATACGCCTCACGTGCGGCCCCGCGTTCATTACAGGCCGTCGGCTTTGCCGTGGAGGTGGGTGTGGGGTGGGCGGGGCTTACCCTGAGTCAGACGGCAGGGGTCCTCCACCGGTGCGCCATTGACGGAGCAGAGCGCGCCGACCTGGGGGAACATGGTCACGACCCCCGCGCGGTTCTCGAGCGCGCAGTGCTCGGCAAGGAGCCCGGGCCCACGCAGCACTGCGCCGCAATTGCACAGCGAAAAAAAAAATAAATAAGGCAGAACAGAACATGCTTATTTTCAGTCAGGTGGAGAAAAGAAATTGCACGGTGGTGGAGCATTGAGCACCGTGGCGGCGACCTTGACTCACCGATGCCCTGGCTGCATAATGCTGCGTCACTTCCAATTACGGTGCGGCCCTCCTGCAGAGAGAGTCAGAAATGTCATATACTGCCAATACATACTTTCATGAAAGCGTATACTTGCAGTACAATAAAAGTAATTTGGTTTAGTTCACTGGCAATCCCGGTAGAGGGAGGGTGAGCCAAAGAGCACTGCAATCGAAAATGTAGCGACCGGATGTCAGTTTCTTCTCAAAAATCACAAACTATTACACACTTGACCTTTATGGAGCCAATCGCTCAAGTTGTTCAACGAGACACAGTTTACCTTTAAGTAGTAGAGCGCCATCCCGGTGCCGAGCGCGTCGGTGCCGATGAGGTGAGGCGAGCGGCAGTCCAGCACCACGCCGCTGCCCTCCACCCGCATAGTCACGGTCCCCTCCTAGAGGACGAGGCAGCGGGAGACAAACGTGATTCAATAGCCTGTGGCTAAAACACGGCACGTGCGATACAAGGCGAAAAAAACGCTGACAGACATTTAATGGCAAACGGCGGAAAGCCGAATTCTTTACGACCGCCCCTGGACGCCCGAAGGCCGCGGCGTCCCGACCCACTTGTCGCCCTGGAGCGTCGCGAGGCGCCATAAATCATTTAGATTATCCTGCTGAGAGTCAAACTGTACATTGTGTTCAGTGAGCGAAACCAAGGCGGCGGCATCGCCCCGCACACACACGCACGCGGTTTCCGCACCATTAGCTTTATTGATACGTGGCCACCAACTCTGTATGTTGCTATCAAAATACCCCCAAAACTTGTAAAGAGTGCCGGCCTCGTGCGGCAGCAGCAGCGAAAATCCACATCCAGGCGTTTTCTTCCTTTGTTGACTTGTCATCGATGGCAGAAGGAAATACAAACTGCCGAGGTCACGTCCTCGTCCCGCGCAAACGCTGACTGCATCAACGCCTCTCAAGCTGCATCAACGCCTCTCTGTGGCAACTGACGAGAGGCACATCGCGGGCGGCAGCAACCAGAAAAAAAAAGAAAGAAAAGGAAAAAAAAAAAGCTAGACAGAGACGGATATGCAATTCCGAGCAGCTGGTTCAGAAAAGCCCTGCTAAATAGAGTTTCAAGGGTGTGGCGGCGACACTCGACAGAAATGCATTAAGCAGGGAAATTGATTTAATCCCACCCAGAGCACAGGAAGACTACACTTAAACTCTCTGCTGCTGCGTGCGCGGCTTCACCGCCTCCTACGATTGATGCTTAAATACGCATTCAGCTTCGCACAAGGTGTCATTTGTGTCCCATCATTTCTAACTTCACGGAAGAAAATTATTACCCTTTTCAAAAAGAAAAATAGAGAGACCCCACGCAGAACGAGCGGCTAAATGACTGACTATTCAACAAGCCATTAAAGACTCAGCTCCTGATGACTTAATGAGTATTAAATAACCAAAATTCAAAAAAAGAAACACAGACCAAACCAAGTCAATGGCAGAAACTCTTATGCAAATGTTTGAGTGCAGGTAACCTTTTTCTCAGGGGGCCACGGCTACGGTTTGTTAACCCAGACTCTACCCCAGCACGAGTGGCCCTATTTGAAGTATTCTTCTGTTAAGCTGGTGGACTAATGCCTCACATTGCTATGGATTATGATAAGTACCCCCCCCACACCTTCCCGCCACCCCCCGGCCAACACCCCATGAGGCAGAGCAGAAAATCTCACATATGGAGGAGGTTTCAGAGGCGACATTCTGCATAAACGACTCTTCCCGTCACTTTCAACCCTCTCCTGCACGCTCTCACACAGAGCGGACCACAGCGTGAGAGACACGTCCGCCGCCAGCACCAGTCCGCTCACTGGCAGCCGTGAGACGGGGAGAAATCCTTCCTTCTAATGAAGAAGGAGAGACATCGACCCCCAGCCCCTGCACTTAATTAAAAGGGATTCTTTACAGACTTCATTAGGTGAGGAACAGCCTGACAGATTAATGCGGTGTGTCGCTTCCCTCAAACAACAGGAACAGATGAGAGCGTTTTTTTGTTTTCCGCTCACATACCCGAGAAAGTTCCTCTCCGTCACATTCTGTCAGTCACTCCGTGCAGACGTGTTCTTGGAGGACAAAAAAACAAAAACAAAAAAATTATAAAATAAAAATCTGCTTTCAGATCGAGGCAGCTGGCAAACAAACTTTAATGAGGTAATTAAGTGTGGCCTGGACCAGCAGCCAGGCTCAGCCAGCATTTAGGCTCCCATTAAAAGCCATCATCTGTAGTTGGGCAGAATATTTAATGGATTTTTTTTTTTCCCCCTCAGCACTTTGACAGTTCAGGTTCCTGCCTTTGCTAAATGCATTTCAAAAATGATGCCACACATCTAATCACTCTCACCTGGCTACCCATCAGCCATGTGAAGTGGTGCAACGCGCCCAGAGAGCAGAAAGGTAGCAGATCTGGAATGTTAAAAAGGTGAACGTCTCTGAGGGAGCCGCATTCACATCACAGCTGCTTTTTGAGAAAGCGTCAAATGATGCAGGGAAAAGAAAACGGGCAATTAGTGGTGTTTATAATAACAGGAAGCCTTTCTTTTGCACCAAGTGTTGTGATTAGTCACAGTGGTTTCAGTCTCTTAACTGTGCGTGGCACTGTGCAAGCCAAACAAACAAGACGAACGTTCTAAATATTCATACAGGAACTTAAAGCTGCAATTACCAAATTCAATGCTTAACAAATTACCGTTCATGTGCATGGGGGTACGAGTTGAGATATCGAAAGATCCTCATCGCTGGTCCCACGAGTATTTTCTGGGAGAAAATAATAACTGCAATGTTAGCGCTCTTGCAGGGAGACAGGACCAGGCGGACTCCTATTACATATTCTTACCACGTGTTTCAGTCTAAAGGTTTAGAATGACTCAAGAGCAATCCACTTTAGAGCCAATGTGTCTTTTCATACGACGCAACAACTCTGAGGCAATCGTCGAACGTGGGAAGGTTCATGAACAATTAATGACAAACTATAATGTGTATCAGTTGACACCGTGAGCTAAATTGACATTTAGCAGGGTCAAGCTCACAGCATACCGAGCTCAACTCGTAGGCTCTCCTGCTGATTGCAGCATGTTTTGAAAACACAAACACGGTGAGGATCAAAGAAGCGCTGTAGTTCATTTCATCTTACTGAACGGAAGGTTCCCCCCCTCCACTCTGCTGTTATGAGGGGACCTGAGCAAGTGGAAGCACTCAAACTGGTGAATACGCGTGCGTGTGTGTTCTCACATGCCCTCCTGCAGTAGCAGTATTACACTTTACCCTCTTCCTGCCTCTTTTTGTTCTCTTAAACTGTCGCCATCTCCTTCTGGTAACAGGCTGCTGTGGAATCCATTTCATATTAATTACTTTCGCTTTCCCCACATGCCCTGTAACCAATCTGGGTGGCGGACGATGAATAACTTAGCATTCCAAATCTGCTTTCTCAAACAGAATTCCGAAATTCTGTTTGTACCACTCTTGGTCAACGTGTGTCCGCCAACATGCAGCCTGAGCATTTTATATAGCTGAATTAAAAATATATCACACACACACACACCAAACAATACCATAGAACACAACACACACACAAACTTAATTTAACAAGTTTGTGCCACAGAAAGAGCCCATATATTCAAGAATTTTATTATCAGAATTGGCCTCTAAGACCCACTCGCATGTTGAAGGCTATTCGTTTGAAGCAGAAAAAAAAGAAAAATGTACTTGTGTAATTTCCACTCTAAATATGTTTGCTCTAATCACCCAAATTCTCTTTTCTGAAGCCGGTAAATACAGTACCTGCACTAACCATGCAGCAATTAGTGCAGGAATGCAAATGCAGGAAGAGACGAAACGCGAAATTCATATCATCAAACACACACCTAAGAGTTTCTGTGACACCCGCGTGCCTGCCGATCGCCAAACTGCGTCATGCATCATAACAGGTGCCTCTACGTGGCAGGTCACAGCTCCTAATAAGGCCGGTGTGGCGGAGATGAGCAACGTGCCCATCTCCCCCGAGCGCCAAGCTATCACCTCTTGCACAAGCAAACACATTTACGCCCCTCGAACTCTAATTAATATGCCGGACAGTCAGAAACCAAAGTGCCGTATGTCAATAATCAAGACCTCTTAATTAGACACAGCGACGGCTACTAATGAGCTCCATGCAAAGCCATGAATAAAAAGGTCTGTCGAGGCACCTGCTAGCCACCATATGTTTATGATTATTGGGCATACGTGTAAAGATGCAGATTTTTGTGCACAGACTAATTTTTATACCTTCTTTATAATGACAATGAAAAATAAAGGATTAAACCTGCCACAACATTATAAGCAGCATCTACAAGCATGATATACAAAATGCAGCATTACAAAATATGCACACATGGAAAACTAATAACAGAACACCACTTCTCGTACGTGTGATGGAGACAAAACTTGCAACACATGTCTGTTGCGCTTCATAGTTCTATGCATAATGCAACAAGCTCCTTGGCAGAACTTGATGAGTCCTAAAACAGATGACATTTGGTGCCACCCGGACGACTGGGCACAAACTCAACAGTGGAAAAGTGCTTCGTATAAACGCTGGGTTGGCACAGACGCTGTGTTCCCAGGGATTTACGAGGATGCTGCTACTCTCTGCCCTGGAGATAGAATTTTGGGTTAAAAAAGGAGAAAACATCATCTGTTCCGTTTCTCTTGGTCTTAAAAACTTCCCACACAACGACACAAACTGACTCCGTGATAATTAGCCAAACTCGGCATTTGGGTTCCATTTAAATCTGAATAAAATAAAAGTCGAAGATGACTGCAATCTGCAGCCCTTTAGGTTAGCGTTGACAAGACTTGCAGTGACACCTGCTGGTCAGCTGCTAAGGCATGACGGTAAATCCAAAACAAAAGCACCGACTGCTGCCGTCTGCCGTCAGTGTTATTTGAATTTTATTGATAACATGCGGCTGTGTCAACTATGAGATAGCATTATCATTATTCCTAAAAATGTAACTGAACGTTGCATTCAAAAGCATTTCAGCAAAATATTTGCTACAAATATACACCTATGCAAGCAGTGTATGCATGTCTGACATAGTCAATCATTTTCAGCTTTGAGCATCAAGTGCCCAAACTGGCTTCAGTATCAATTCTCTCTTGATCTGAGCAATTTATCGTACATCAATTCAGCTTATTTGCTGTACTCTCAGTGTTGACTGTATTCACTCCTGTATGCAGCCATCCGTCTTGTCAATATGCTATACAATGAACTTCTGAAGAGTTTTAGAAATTGTACATTTTATTTATTGTGCGTGTATGTCTGTTATTTTATGATCTTGTTCATTTGTAACACCCAGAGATAACGTAAAAATAATCTTAACTCAATTTTTATCCCTAAAAAGGATTTTTTTGTAAATGTCCATTGTTAAAAATGTTATAAAAGGGGCTCTTCAAATTTTTAGCAAATTGCTCTCCTGTTATTGCCTCATTACCATCTAGCCCACGTCCCAGACTCGAGCCTCATACAGTAGCACATTTGTGAGTCAACTAACCAGCGGTAAATTGGCCCCAGGATATTTATACAAATGCTTACTTGTCCCATTATTGAGTCTGAATAAATGAATTGCGGGGGTGGCCAAAGGAGGCCGAAAGACATGCAGAGCCATCTGGCCCGCTCAATCATACGTGCGAGTCAGAGGGGGGAAAGAAATAATAAAAATTATTGTACATTCCTCTTGCCAACGTGCATCTATATTTTCCTCACCAGTGCATTGTTTTGCATGTTACCGATTAAATTTGCCTTTTTCTCACTCTAGCAGCTCATTAAAAGAAAAGAATTTCAAATCAACTAAAAAGTTTGTTTGTGGGCTTTTTTGCTCTTCACTGATCTATTGTTAGAATTTTAATTAGAAGTTAAATCATTAAAAGCAACTAAAACATACAATTTGTTGTTTCTTTGCTTTTATGACACTCTATAGAGGCACCTACAGTGCGATTAGCCTGAACACCAAATCAATAAATAATATAAGCCGACGCTTATTATTGGATATCATTTATGTCAGCCATTAAACGATTCCTCAGGAAGGATGTTAAAGAAACCTTGCTAGTGGCTCCACAGAGACGGAACTGGGAGCCTGTGGATGGAACTTCATCCATTTTTATAGTTTAAATGACTATTTAATAAACTCTCTTTATTTTTAACGATCATTGCATTGTGGTGGGGGCGTGTGCATAAATTCTCCAACCTGCAGCATAATGTGGCTCTCGGTCCATTTGCAGGTCCACTCCTTGGTCCGAGTTAGAGCCTTGGAGAGTGGGCAGAGGGCAGTAGCCGTTATAGTTTGAGAGGGAAATGTCACAACGTCACCATGTTCCATTAGCAGGTGACGGCTCACGTTTTCCTCCATCTGATGCAGCTCCTCCTTGACTTTCACCGGTGGCACCACACAAGGGACCTTGAGGGAGTGGGGCGGGGGGGGGGCGAGGTGTGATTACCATAACTACAAATACACCACTAGATTGACTTCTTTTTTTAAAAAAAAAATCTTATCAAAGATACATAAAAATACAAATGTATTTTCTTGGGAGTTGAACAGTACCTGACTAGCTTCTTGTAGAAGCCCTTTGAGCCTGGTAACTTCTGCCTGTAGCTCCCTGATCACCTTTAGGCTGCCATCTTCATTTACTATTGGAGAGTTCACGATGCTTTTTGCCCGGCTTGCATAACGCAAAGTGCTCAGGGTCTCATTGTAGTTAATGTCCGCGGGGGAGATGGCTGCAGAAGGGTCAAGCAAAGCGAGAAGCAGTGATAAGAAAAACACATTTAGAAAAAAAAGAAAAAGGACAGGGTGTTCAGCATCACCTCCAGCCGTTCCAATAACAAACAAGAATAAAAGCCTAGAGTTCAGTGTGTGGAAAGAGACAAAAATGTTTGAGGGCGAGCAGTTTCTGGATTAATGCACTACATACTTGCGATCATTGTAGTAACCGAGTTCCCACCCAGACTGTCCTTTAGCAGCCATGTGAGTACCGAGTCTCGGTAAGGAATAAAGATCTGCTTCCTCTTCTTAGTAGACTGTCCTCCCACACTCGGGTCGGCTGGAAGAGGTCACGTGGAGAAGAAAAGAAAAAAACCCTCTGACTCAGACATGAAAGTCACATTCAAAACAATGCTTTCTAAAGGTCTTTAGTTCTAGTTTAGTTCATGTTCCACTGCTATCCATTTCATTATCGTTTCATCATCTCTGCCCAGTGTCCTGCATACGCTAATGAAAATAAAAATTCAATATTGCGTTTTATTCAAGGTGAATTAGAAAAAATGTTTTATGACGAAAACCTACTTGCCAAACCTGACAAGCCAAATATAAAACATCAAATTCAGAGGAGTTTTGGAAAAAAAAAAAAAAACACTGCATCAGTATAATAGCTGATGTTTGAATCGTATGCAGAAGCAGAGCCTGCTTTGGCCTCCTTTATTGAACAAGTCTATAAATAACCCCAGGAGCTCCAGCATGACCCGGACTGTGAAACAACCGTCTGCCTCCTGCCACAGTGAAAAGAGGTCAAATGCTCAACGGCAGCCAGAATTGTGCATGCTTTTGGTCAGGGCCTTCCAAGCAGCATGCCAGTGGTACATGTTGATGAAATTTGTGATTTCCATTAAGAGGAGAGGAAATTCATGAGCACCAGCAGTTTCCACAAGGAAGAAAAAAAAATTGCTGCCATACAATTACATAGTTCATGCTGAGTAACTGCTGCGAAGGTCAAAGTGTTTGGAGGTAGCGGCCACATATTGAAGCAAATGGTAAAGCCTGTATGAAAAATGAACATCTTTGCTTAATCAATCAAAGGCTATTATGAAGTCGGACTTCTGGTTAATTATATGTTACATTCGAACGCAAGACATCATCATGGTGTGCGTGTCGCTGTATGTGCCATGTACCCAGAGCTGAGATCACGCTGCCCAGGGTGACCAGGGATTTGTTGATGCTGCCACCTTCCTTCAGCCTGGTGCCTGTGGCGCGAGTGGCGTCCACGCGCTCGCTGCCTGCCAGGTCCACCAGATGGATCTTACTCTGCGTCTCACGCGGCGGTTCCGCCTCAAGCCAGGTCTGTGGCGCACGGAAAACACAGCAGAGCAACGCGCAGATAGTTCATAAGAGGCAGTGTTACATAGGAGAACTTCGTCGCAACAAAAGTTTTACTTCAGATGGAGGAGTGAGAAGAAAAAAAAAGCGGCGGTGAGTCTTTGAAGCTGGGAAAGATGGAGGGTTAGGGGGGTTTGGGGGGGGGGGGGGGGTGATTACACAAAAGATGGATAAACAAGGCTAATTGGAACTCTTGAGGGAAGGTTTTTATTAACACCCGGGGAGTTTTCTGGGAAACTTTAAAGAGTTTATTGCAGCTCAAAGACACGACATGAGATAGAAAAGAAGTGATACTTGCAAAGCGGTGCACGTCACCTGTGTGAAACTGATAGTGAAGATGCAGTGGGAGCGGCTGCTGCTCTTGTTCATCCCCGTGCTGGCCGTTGTGCGGTTGGCATTGCCGAGAGAGATCAGGTCCTCCATTTCACTGTGCTTGTGAACCGTGTGCTTCGACAGATCTAAACAGATTGCATTCAATGCCACATGAGCTTATTAATATTTTGTACACATTGTCATGGCGCGAGGGGCACAACTCTTCTTACTCTCTACGTAGGGACCATCCACTGGATGCTCTCTCACTTTCAAAACTCCACCCTCAGGGGCCATCGATCTTTCCCTGAGAAGGTCCTGCACACGCTCATTGTAGATCTCCAAATAGCTGGTGACAAAACAGACAACAGAGGCCAAGTTGGATGAGAAGAAACAGATATTTAAGAGTTTAAAAAAAAAATCTAACTTCTAATAAGAATTTATTGGCAGAAACAAAATTGGATCCAACTTATTTGAACTTGCAAGGTACACGAGACAAAAATACCGGTGAAAGTATTTGTGATGAACAAAACTTGCAAAAACACAGTACACAGCATTTCAATTTATAAAGTGATTGGTTGTTGAAACTATATTAAGAAATCAGTTTACTTGATGCACAACTGCCATAAATGCAACAGTGAAATGATGTGGGACAACAACGCAAATATGATTTCATCTATGATGGATTAATGCAGTGGTCTGAAAAATAAATCAAATATTCCTTTTGGAATGAACCGAGATGTTATTGACTTTGAAAAGAGAAGCAATGCTTGAAGAATATAATCTCTGTGGTTCGCTCACTAACTGATTGCAGGTAAAAACCTTTAAAGTTTATGTTGGGGTCACATTAAGGTTCAGTAATTATGAAAAATGAATGTCAAAGCAATTTCTTTTTTAAATATTTGAGAAAATAATGGTTTTCTGCATGCAGGAAGTAAATGTGATTTCCTGAAACATAACTTTGTTCTGTTCTGCTACGTAGGGGAAAGGATTACAGAGCAAAGTGACTATTTGCTCAAAGCCATCCCTTTATCATTTAGAACTACTCAAAAACAAAGCAGGTCAAGTGTTGTCAGCTGTAGTGGTGGGCCAGCTGTATGATGCCAAAAATTGACTTAACAGTATCACTGTAGTTTGAAATGAAATCTTCCATTTTGTCTTAGAATTAGCATTTAAAGCAGAAACTAGAATCCAGAAACATAGAAACTGTGTCTAGACTAAATATCATCTTACAGTTTGTTGCCGTTTTATTGTACCGATAAATTCTTGAATGCCATTGGACTGGAACCTACCTGAAAAGTTATGAAAACCCACAATGCCAATAACAACTAATTTTAGTACTTAACTACCAGTGTGTAATTGACTGCCTATTTAGACCAAAGGCTTAAGAAAAGACAATTGTAATATAAATAAATCACTGTGACCCTCTGGAACTGGAGATGTTTGCACTGTACAACATAATAGATACTAAGCACCATTAAATATACCTTCCCCTTCACATTGTGCTGTCAGTTTCACGGCAGCGCATTAAGTCAAATACAGATTTTGAGGCAAAGTCTCCATTAATGCTTCAGCACCATTGTACAGTATATATAAGATGGTGCCTTACCTGACCTCTGTGCAGAATGACACACCATCACTCTTGCTTCTTCGATCCATCTCCGACAACAGACCCCCGCAGATCCGTGGGGTTACCCCTTTATCATGCTGTCATATTCAAATGAGAAAATGACACACGACTCTCTTCCCACAAAGCGACTCAATCACTCATTGTGTACTTTTGAACGTTCTATTAATTTGAGTGACCGTGCTGTACTCCAACCACAACTCACGCACACACACACAGGCGGCTGAACAACACAAGCAACTTGCCCATCTGATATAGAGTTACTGAAGCGTAGAGGCAATTCCACCCTGAGCTGCATGCCCTCTTGTTTTAATTACAAGTAACAGATAGTGAGCATTAAGAGCCAGATATAATTATCTGGGATGTTGACAGCCGCTCTGCTGATGACCTTGCGTGAGTCTCCTGGTAGACAAGCAGAAAGCTGTGTGGTAATGTGAAATATCCATCGCAGCGCAAGGTGAGGGGAGAAAAGCCACGCGCTGCTGCCCTCATCACATTTTCTGATTAGTGCGGAGAAACATGGAGATAAATGGGGAGAAGGGGAGAGACGTATGATGATGCTGTCATTGGCCTCTATCTAATGTGGAGTCCATGCAATGTGCAAACCAAGTTAAAATGTAAAAGTCAGCAGGCTAGACTGAGTGACTAATTTAGAAGGGCAGGTGATATGGTTCTTCAAATATATATATACACAAATCATTTTATGGAATGGGTCAAACTTACTACATCACCCATCATGGTGTACGATTTTCCCGAGCCAGTTTGACCATATGCAAAAACGCAGGCGTTGAAACCTTCAAAGGCAGTTTTGAGGACATCCAACCCCAAGTCTTGGAAAATCTGGAGCGGGAGTGAATCAATAATATAGAATACACAGATGCAAACTTGTAAGTGAAAGACAAAATACAAAAAGGTAGTGAGCAACCGCACACACCTTGTCCTGTGACGCATATGTGGCGTTTCCTTTATTAGTGGAATCATAAGAGTAGTCATACGAGAAGGCCTTTCGTCTGTCCACCACCTCATCACCTAATGCAGGTAAAGGCTGCAAAGGTGAGATTCGAAAATGATTTTTTTTTCTTCTTTTTTTTAAAAAAATAAATAAAATAAAAAATAAATAAAAAGGCACTAAAGTGTGCCACAGATTTTAATCTCAAATTACCTACCTTATTAATGAATATAGTGGTTCCCATCAATTGAACTATCACTTTAGATGAAAGCTGTTTTTCTCTGCGGGGAAGTGAACGTGGGTGTTTGCCTCGATTAATTAACATCAACATATCTAAGAGGGGCCGTCAAATTATATTTATTATTCCACTTACCTTTTTGTTAGTGGACGTACTCGGACTGCCACACGCACAGAAGCCATTGTTGCTCAAAAAAAAAGTTGATTCTTCGCAGCTGCGCGCTTCCTGCGACTTTGAAAGAGGTTATACAGCCACTCACAGCATCTGTGTAAAATGTAGAGCACTAATTAACACACCTGGGGCCTGGCCTTTTATCGTCCATGAGTTACGTACACCTACCGCTAGATGGTGGTGCGGGTCAATGGAAAAAGTGCAAATCCTCCGATTAAAACTATTTTTGACGCGTCATTCTTCGTTGCTTCGTTGGGATATGATATGATATGATATGATATGATATGATATGATATGATATGTAGACGCGTACAAATGCGAATCAGTGATTTTCGCGGGCAAACGGGGAATTTGGTTACGTGTCGCAAAAATATTTGACCTACGACACTATAACATTTATTTTCATTTTATGACTACCCCTAGAATATCTGTGTTTGTTTGGCGTTGCATTGTCCTATTGGTTTATTTTTAAAGCGTCGTCATACGTCACGTGAGAGCGTGACGTAGTCGTTAACTTTCCCATGGTGCAGTGCGAAGCGGTGCATACATTCAAAACTATGGCGGAAATCCACATCTTCAAAGCTACACCAACCTCAAAAACCTCCGAGACAACGTTAATAGTTAATACCCTACCTGATGACATGAAGGTGCATATCTTGTCTCCGCCAGAAAAAGACGTTGACACACTGGATGAATCCAAACTGACGTGTAAGATCTTCGTGTGTGCTTCGGATCCCTGCCTAACTACTGAGGACATTTCCGAGCAGCCTCGGGTAGAAGACCAAACTCTGAAATCTGTGGATGGAGCCGAAGTGAGATATTCTACATGTAAACTCGGGCTAAATGTCGACGAGGTTAACGTCAGCAAAACTGAAAACAAAGAAAACGCTGTTCCTGCTGCAATCATCGCTCAAAGTAGGTAACAACCAGTGTTCGAAATCCATAAAGTTCTGTTATAGGAGGAAACACGTTTCGGCGTCTCGGTTCCACATTCAGTTCATCGAAACGTGGAGCTCGTTTCATTCCAGATCAGTATTCAGATGTTGTCAAAAAAAGCATACGCTTTACTTGTGCACTGCACTGGACAATCTATTATGTTATACCTCATTTATATAGATATACATAGAAATAGTGGTTTACATATGTATTTATCAATAAGCTCATTATTTTTTTTCAACACATTTGATTATGAATGGTGGCTAGACATCATTAGTAAAAGACAGTTTGATTTTCAGCTTTTATTTTATTCAGATGTTTTTTTCAAGAAAGACAAAATAATTAATTCAGGGATAATGATGGAGACTAATGATTCAGTCTGTATACCAAAAACAAGGGACAAAGTGATTCCTAAGTGAATGGATTTCTCAGCAAGTTAAAATTGACAGTCACTTCTCTGTTGCTCTTCCTGATGACATTGTGCTGGTTTGTCATTCGACCAGGCAACACCCAGAAACAAACAGATGGTCAGTCATGTCCTCCAGATTCCAGCGTGAATGCCAGTGAGCAAATTGGTGACACGGGTGACGGTGACAGCGAGGTGGTGCAAAGAGCTCGGGAGGAAGGCCGCGTCGATGTCCTCTTTCCCGGCGCTGTAACCCAGGAAGGCTGCTGCCGCTTTGTCAGCGAAATACTCAAGTGCATTCTTTACCAGCGGCAGCAACTCCCAATGACATATGACCAGTTAGTGTATTCTCAGAAGAAACAGCAAGCGTCATTGCAGGTGAGTGGGGCGACCGTTCGCGAGCTGCAAAAACTATTGTTGTGAATTTAAAATAAACTGGATCCGTTTTGGCGTGCAGGAAAGACGCACGGTGACCAGGAGGACCTTGCATTCTTCAGACCTGGACTGGCGCAAGTGTCAGCAGACCCTTCAAGAGCTAGAGGAAGTGCTACAGCAACTGGAGGTGCTTTTCTCTCTCAGCAAAGTCCCCAGAGTGCTTCTGTTGTTGGGCGGCTCCCTCGTCCTCCCGAAAGAACTCTATGAGATCAACATGGAGGATCTGGAGCTGGCCGGTGGAGATCAGTGTTTACGGGTCTCCTCGTGCCTGAGGCAACTCTTCCGCACGCTGTTCGTGGCCGACCTTTTGTCAGACACAAGACCTGTTCGGCTAATGCCCACCACAGTCCTGGCGCTGGCTCACAGGGACTGTGGTGTCGGATGGTTCCGCCCTAAGCTGCAATTCAAAGTGCCAACTCGTGTAAAGAACCAAGTAATTGCCCTGTCCACTGATCCCAAAAACTCCAGCGAGCCCAGGGCAAAGGACACAGACTGGCAGGATTATGTGTGGTTTCAGGCACCCATGCCCATTAAAGGCTTTGGCAAGTGACCCATAAAGATGGACACTACATAGCAAGATAAAAAATGTTCAAATCAGAGCCTCAGATCAGTTGTAACAGAGGGCAATTTTGAGGTTCTTTTTTTTTTATGATATATATTTTAATTCCCTGAATTTCAATGTCCATTTTTGTTGTATCATTAAAATGAAAAGATGATGGGGATGTTGACAACATAATTTTTGTTTTGTTTTTTTAATAGTCTTATGATAATGAATGTAAAGGGATTTTTAAAGTTTGCCATTAATGTTTTATTTTTATATTTCTGAAAAGTGTTGTATACATTTATTAAACGTGTGAATGATTGTGAATTTGCTGCAGATAGATTGCACAAGTGTGAGTGGCCATGACAACCTTCAGAACTTTTCTACTTTCTTGACAAACTCAAAGATGTCGCTGGACAGCAGCTGGGGCTCTTCGAAGGCAGCAAAGTGTCCACCTCGAGGCATGAACGTGTACGTGTAGATTTTGCGATACCTAATTTGCGCCAAGGACTTTGGACAGTGCATCAGTTCTCCTGGAAAGGCTGCAAGTCCAGTGGGCACAAAAATTCCTGTCCTAGAATAAAATATCTCACTGTTATTTCTATGATATCATGAAAAATTACCTGTAATGAAGAACTTAAGAATTATAAGTCTCATACCTGGCATCAATTCTTTTTTCAATATTGGTCTTTAGGTTCTCTTTGTAGAAGCGCATGGAGGATACAATGGAGCCTGTGGTCCAGTATATCATGACATTTGTCAACAGGTCATCCAGACTGAACTTCCTGAATCAAAGGCAGCGATAACTAATCAGTTACATAACTTTAACTTTGTTAAACGGAGTCCCTTTTGCAGACATTGTAACAATAGTGTCGTCAATTATACCTCTCCAGCCCACCATCCTCCAGTTCTCTGTTTTTCAAATCGGTCCAGGTGGAGAACTTCTCCAGGATGTAGGCAGCCAAGCCTACAGGAGAGTCATTCAGTCCACACCCTAAATACAGAGGGGAGAGAACATTTTTAAGATCTGTAATAACAGCCATTACAAAACAATCAAGACTGTGAGTGTGTCACATTTATAAGTTGGGTTTGTCCCCACCTGCAGTGTCTGGTTTGGTAGCCTGGATGTGAAAGTAGCCCGTTTCCCTCAGTATCTCATAGAGATTTTTCTCAAGGTAGGGGAAATACCTACGGACATCTTCTCTACTTAAACCCAGAAGGAAGGGCAAATAACGGCCAAATGCTATGGTCAAAAGCACTTTTAACCCATTTCTGGATTGAAACATGTTCAAATGAAGTCCTTTCACACACCTAGAAAAGATTGGGGAAAAGATTATCAAACCTACGTAGGTTGAATTTCCAGTAAATTACAGTTTAAAGCTGAAAAGACAAATTTGTAGCGAATTTGTTGTGTCAGTAATGGGCAGCTTGTCACTGCACAACAAGCAAGCACTGTTTCACAATGTACCACAGTACTCCCTTATCTGAGTCACAGGATACAATTCCACCACTGGGATTGGCCCTGGCATGGAGCTGTTGTTCTACTGTCTTACTGTGGCTTCATCTGTGCCATGTTGGTGGTGATAAGGGAGCCCCAGTCTCCGCCCTGCAGGTAGAACTTGGGGAACCCCAAACGCTCCATCAGTTTCAGGAAAATCCTGGCAGCTGCCAGGGAGTCAAATCCTGAAAGGCAAAAGGTCAACCAACAAGCACCTTGTCACATTCTGCAGCTGATGTTACAATTTGTTTGTACAAGTTGTTACTTAAATTATTGTACCTTGTTTCTGCGGTGCATCTGAGAAGCCATAGCCAGGGATTGAAGGGCAAATGACCTCAAAGGCAATTCCATCATGGTTCTCTGTAAGAAGTGGTATGATCTTGTAGAACTCATAGAAGGAGCCAGGCCAGCCGTGGACAAGCATGAGAGGCAGAACTCTCTGGTTTTCACGGTGTGGTGGCTGCACATGGATGAAGTGAATGTCCAATCCTGTGTTCAATTGGGGAAAGCATGAATGGCAAGAGAAACAGTTTCCCATTAAGGTGGGTTTTTCTGAGGCACATCAAACTGCTTCACGATAGCACTGTGGTTACCTTCTATAGTGGTTTTGAAATGGGGATATTTGTTTAGCACTGCCACCTGCTTTTTCCAGTCAAACTCGTGTCTCCAATAGGAGACCACTTTCTTGAGATAGCTGGAATTAATGCCATAGTGAAAGCTGGAGTCCTGTAATGGACAGGTGTAGCGCATCCTGTCAATGCGCTCATGAAGGTCCTGTTGAATGACAGCAGGTTACAGTCTGTCCATGTTTTTTAACAGCTACACAAAGATTTGCATTATTTTTACATCAACTGAAAAAAAAAACAACCTTAATCTCCTCGTCTGAAGTTTGCACTTGGAACGGGTAGATCATCTCATCCTGAGACAGTTGCTTTTCTCCTGCTCTCCACCAGCCCTCACCAACAGGAATACTTTTCAGTTGTCTTCTTTTCTGCAGTACATATGCCAGTATGGCCCCTGCTGCCACAGCAGAGCCCACCACAAGCTGCCGCTGGATAGCATCCAAGGCAAAGAAACTGTCTCTGTGAGGAATAATACAAGAAGAAAAACAATTTCAAATACCAACAGTACTTCTGTCCACACGCGGGGACAAATAGATTTAGTTGTCAGCGCTGTCTTACTTTAACATCTGCAATCTGTGCATTCTGCACGTCCACAAGTTATAACACCACAGGTGGGTGTTGTCTTGATCTGCACTAGGACAAAGGTCAGAATTGCTTAAAAGTTGCACCATGCACACTGGACTTTAAAACTAAGCGCACTGAATAGAACCCATAACTCATACCTGAATATTAATAGTCTCCAGGTGTGTTGTGAGTGTGGGACTGAAGCTTTCACAGCAGCTGCGGGCCTCAGCGGTGGAGAAACACGATCTCACGTTACCCGAAAAAGGAACGCAAAGCAGTTTCGTAATAAAGATTTTCAAAAAAAAAGAAAGAAAGAAAGAAAAAGACAGCCCGCTATCTTACTAAAGCGCTGATTGGCTGCGGCTTGTGTCGCTCAAGTTCTGCAGCGTCGTCATTGTTTATGTAACCTGCGGGAGGGGGAGAGCCGTCGTCTCGTCTGGCTGCTGCTCTTGTTGTTTATTATCGAGTCGTCCCGAGTCAAGATGTGGAAGGCAAGCGTAGTGGTTCTCGCGGCGCTCGTCGCCGTCGCCGTCGGCTTCGGCTCGATGGTCGGCGCGCCGGTCAGCGCTGACATTAATGACGAGGGGGTTCAAAACGCGCTCAATTTCGCTGTGGGTGAACACAACAAACGCACCAACGACGCGTTCCTCCGAGGAGTGGATGAAGTGTTGCAGGTCAAGAGACAGGTATGTAACGTTTTACTTTTCTGCCTATTTACAACCATCATTATTATGTTTGCTCAACGAAAATTTATTTTGTGGTTAACAGTGTAGTTAAGCAGTTCCATGACGCGACGCTTTAGGCCAAGGCCTTTCCACCCACATTTAATCTGTTCGATCCAGTGCCGTGATTTGTTCAGACACCACTCGAGAAGCGAAGAGGCCTTTAGTCATGGGTTTTCTTGGCCTTTAGTCATAGGGTTTGTTGTCGCCCCCCCCCCCTTTTTTTTTTTTTTTTTTTTTTTGTGGCTGTCTCGTTTAGAATGAGCGTGCCATCATTTATTGTTTACATATAGAAAACACACACACACACACACACACACACACGCACTACCGTAAACGAAGAATGAACTTTATGGTTTCAGAAAGAATCGTGTTCAATTAGAAACACGCAATAGTAATTTAATAATGTCAAACATTTATTAAAACAAACGCTAACAACAACGGTGGGTACACACTATAACTAAAGAGAATGCACATTTCTCTATAATATCTAATTGTAGAATTGTAAACTCTGAACCGAAGGCAATTTGAATAGACATTGTCATTGAATCTGCGTGGATTTGTGGCTCAGACATGCATAGCTGTGTGTGTGTGTGTGTGTGTGTGGGGGGGGGGGGGTTGGAGGAGGGAAGACTGGGGGATCACGTTGGAGAACACAAATGTTACGCAATCAGCACTGAGTATTTTTGCATTTAAAAGTTCAAAGACGATCAAATAGGACACTTTAAATGCATTCAGAAATTCCATCCAAAAGCCAAGTACCTCAGACTTATTGTGAGTAATGTGTAGGTCAGCCTATGATTAAAACATAGCATTATGCCATTGTAACCATCCCTGTATATTTGTATGGTCTGAGAAAGCAAGCATTTTGCAATGACAGCACTATTCCAAATCGATTCAAGCATAAATGTGTAAAGATAATGACATGTTTCCTTTGTGTCTTTGCCTGGAAATTGCACCATAATTGATGTTTTGTAATCCACAACCCACCCATGTCTCTCAATAGATGGTTGCCGGAATGAAGTATGTCATCACAGCGAGGATGGGCAAGACTCCATGCAGGAAGAACAGCGCAACTGAAGTGTGCGCTGTTCATGATGATCCAGAAAAGGCTCAGGTTGTAACTTCATTCAAGAACAACTAAAATCACTAGGGAAACAGTTGTAGAGTGATTTTTTTTTCTTTGTGCTGTTCACATTTTGAGAGGTAGTTTGGTAAAGCAAAAGCAATTCAGGTTTGTAATTTGTATTGTATTGTATCTCATTATCCAAATGGGAAATCTTTGCCATGACAGAGGTATTTATTGAAATATTTACGTTGATTATCTAAAGAGACAAACGGTAGCATCAGCTTAGAGAGTTGATTTTCTTATATTGTTGGAAATAATTAAGCCATTAACAATGACTTCTTCTGGGTACCCACATTTTTGTGATCTGTTTTTGAGTCAAGTTTTGAAAGGTTGCCTTCTTGTTTTTTTCTCAGCAATACCAGTGCACGTTCACCGTGTGGGAGAAGGTCTGGCTCAACGAGATCCAACTGCTGCGTGAGGAATGTAGTGAGCGTGGTGGAGAAGGCCTGGCTCAGGGACAGCAAACTGGAGCACAAGGAATTTAGTTCTCTGTAAATGACAATAGGTCACAGGGAAAATGGCAATTTATTTAGCAAAAAGATTCCCATTCTAAGCAATTTGCAATTTCCTGTAGACAAACAAGAGAGCTAAAGTGCCACACCGGTGCTTTTATGGTATTACAATTCAGACATTAATTTGCTTTTATACAAGACATTTCTAAATGTCATTTTACTATAAAACACTTAGTGATTTGTTTATTGTTTTAGATATAAGACTACAATAAAAATAATAATAATAATAATAATGAGTTGTGTATTTTCATTTCATGCTTGGGTAAACTTCTGCTGTGCATATATTTATTTCAGGAGAGATACAAATAATCCCTGCATTGTTCTCTGACATATTACCCCCAATTTCCATTTTGTACTTTTCAGTTTTTATTAAATCAGTAATTCAACAAAGGCACAGCAAAATTTAAACCTGTTTTTCGTCCGTCCCATCATCAAATAAATAAATAAATAAATAAATAAATAAATAAGCAAGCTGCCAAGACCTCGTTCCAATGTCCGACTCGAGCTACACAGACGCGGTCTGTTGCATGGGGTCGGTGAGCAGCGCTGGAACCCGGATTACGTGACCAGACGTGACGTAGGCCACAAACAGGAAGTAAACAAAGTGATTTTGAAGTAGTGACGGAGGCGTCGGAACGTTTCTAGATTAAGAACCAGGTAAACCAAATCAAGTTTTACTGTCCAGTGTTCTTTTCATCGTTTCAAATCCCTTCCTTTGTCAATAGGGCGAATATGGCAAATTGGAGTACCAGAACATAATTACAATAATAGCAATTTCCCTGGCCATCCACCATGAACATTAAAGTAAAAAATAAAAAAAAGTTATTGAATCTAATTTGAAGTCAGCAATTATAGACCATGTTGGCACCTAGGCAAAAACATGAAAGAACGTTTTCAAATGGAAAACATGGTAAAATATGTATGAATGCAGGGATTTATTTATTATTCTTAAGAATTAGGGCCACAATAAGAGGTGAGGGGGGAGTAATCACAGGAGCGATATTTTTTTGTTTCCATTTCTATATTGAAGTTGAAATTTTGTGATTGAAGACAAAAGGCTCTATTTACAAGTCTCATGAAGCGCTTCTGTTTCACCAGAGTAGCTTCCTGACTACTGTGGGTAACCTCAGTTACCCAGCAACCACCTCAACTGGCTGCCAGCGTTCACAATCGTGATGGCAATGCCATATGGCTTCAGTTTGTCGTTGCCATCCATGTGACAGAGCGCATTGACTCCTTTCTTTGGTAATGCCTGCGCTTCAGATGCCAGCCTCGTCTGTGCTCCCCGCCTTCAGTGTCATTTAAACCAGATCTTATAGCAGGGGTCCCCAAACTAAGGCCTGCGGGTTACATCCGGCCCGCCTCAACATTTAGAGTGGCCCACTTCATCCCAAACAATCCATCTAAACATGGCTATTTTTTACATTTTAGATTCCTAGCAGATGTAACCGTCGATACCCTTGCACCTGTCCATTTGCAGTTGTTTCGTTTTGCATAAAGGCGGAAAACTTCCTCCAAGGGATGTAGCATTAGCACTGGAACTGTAGAGTAGACTGGATGATTGTGACCCCTGGAAGCTAACTGCAGGTGGTGGTGGACTAACGTTACCCACAGTAAACAGGAAGCTACTCTGGTGAAAACAAAATACGTCACATGGATGGTACACAGAGTCTACCAGTCAGTCTTGAACCACACAATTTTGACTTAGATCTCGACATTTCAAATGTATTCACAAAATTTAAACTTTGTTCTTCTCAACATTTAAACTTTACTCTCAAAAGTTCCACTCTAATTTCTAAATGGAAACTTTATGAATAAAATCTCTTTCCTGTAATTTTCTTGTGGCCCTGATACACTTTCGTAGGGAACATGACGTACAACTGTCTGTTAATGATTATGAAAGGCTGTTTAGGACACCATATTGGAACAAAGTTTACACAAACTGCACCAGTGAACTGTACGGTGAAAATTTGACGCACTGAATCATGAAGATCCTAAAGAAGGACGAGCTGCTGGCCGCTGAAGCAGCTTTGCTACAGCACCTACCGAAAGCTTTCAAGGTAAACATTGAGTAGAAAATGATTCCCTGGTGTCTATACTGCAAGTAAACGCTGTTTCTTTCGTTGTTTAATCCACATGTGGCTCTGTCATTTATATCTTTAGGTATATGGCTACCTTCATGGCCTTAACCGGAACAAACCATGCAAATGGGAGGTAGTTGTAGATTCGTGGCCTGATTTTAAGGCAATTGTTTGCAGACCCAACCCAGAGGTGAGCAAAGGGTTAAGTTTTTGGGCCATCTACTGAGTTCACCATTAAAGCGCGTGGTCACACAAATTGACTTATTTTGTGTCGATATTAGAACCAACCTCCATTCCAAATGATGTCCTTCTTTAGTGCTGATGAAAAGGCTTTGAAGAAATTCTTAGAGGGAGACAGTGCAGTAGACTGGAGTTCCCCCTACATCATTGCAGGTGAGTTATGAGCAGTGCAGAGAAACATTATTGGTGCATGTGTTTTGTTTTGCAACTTTTTACACATAAAGCTTGAAGACATTTTTGTTATATCTTCAAGCACCGTGAGGTTGATTTTCAAGAAGGAGTTGGCCCGTATAATTTTCTTTTTTTAATATTAAGGTTATGGATGATGTATGAATTTCAGAACGAAGGTTGTGGAAATGCTGTATACCCATCTTGATAATCCTCACATTCTCACATTCCTTTTACAATGGCACCTGTCTATAAAAAAAACAACATTTATCAGCCACAAAGCCAGTTAAGTGACAGTCAAAGGAGGCTAATTGATCATGTCATACTCAGAACAGGCTTTTGAGCTTGTCAAATGAAATTTGCAAGAATTTGGGTTTGAGAATTTAAATACGCTGTCTAATACAGCTCCACTTTTCTTTTGAAGATTCATTGGCCACATTACAATGGGATCTTTACATTTGTGTGGAATAGAATAATAAGGTTTAGATTGAAGTGAATTGTATGTACAATCCTGCCTTGTGGAATATTCATTTTTTGATGATTATCCTGTTTTGACATTGACTTGAATGTTTCCTCTATGACCTTTAATTGAAGTGAAAGTGTGTTTTACATATATTTTCTGCAGGGATTGACACTGCCTATGGCCCCATGTTAAAAGAAGTGTGCTCCAAAAAAAAAGTTAACATCCAACAAAATGTATTGGTACATCTCATGCATTTGCCGGACAGCACTCATCTGCCCACATTAACAGTAGATAGGTATGGTCAAAAGATTAATGCGTAGATACAATATACATTTCCAGTTCTAGTTTCCAGTTCAGTCATTATACTTGGAAAGAAATATTGGTCAGACACAATTTTTCACGGTATATTCCTCTCTTTCAGCGAGAATGAAATGAAGATATCATCTCTTAGTTCATCCCATGTTGACTTGGTAAACAACACCTGGAAGTTCGGCGGGAACGCGGGAGGCTACCGCAGCATCGATAACTGGATCAAGAACTTCCCTTCGAGCTGCATCACAGACAAGCAGGGCCAACCAGTGGCCTGGATTCTGATGTACGATTACTGTGCCATGGGGTTGCTGTACACTCTGCCTGAGCACAGAGGGAAAGGCTATGCCAAAGTCCTGATTAGTTCAATGGTCAAAAAAATCTGTGCTAAGGGCTATCCAGTGTACTGCTACATAGAGGTCGACAATGAGGTGTCCTACAGGCTGTTTAAAAAAATGGGTTTCATTAATGATCCTTCATATGAGGCAGCGTGGTTTGACGTTAGTAATATCAATAATTAATTCTAACATGATAATGTAGACATGACACTCCTGTTTTCACCATAACATTACCGAAACAAATATCATTACCGTTTATATTATGTTTAATGTAAAATGTAAACAAACTGTAACAGTTATAATACAGGAAAAAGAACAACAAATATTAACAAATCGACAATTGCGTTATTAGTTAAATGAAAGACTTAATAAGGAGGAAATTTAATCCATATCAGTGGATCTCTCATCCCATTCAAATGACAATCGTGTTAGGATGAAATGATTTTTAATACAGCTCTTCACACAGTAGAAAATAATTTGTTAAGTCAAAGATAGTTGTACAACAGACTGGCAACAACCAATTCCATGTCATAATAAAAATAATAACCAGCAACCGACTTGTGGTGTTTCACATGATATTGGAGGTCACGTCCAAACTACCCACTGAAAAAAGTTCTAACAGTTTGTCAGTGTTAACTACAAGGTTTTGTAGAAGATTCCCCTTGTTCCAGGCATCATCTGTCAGCTCGGTGCACACTGCCTTTTGAAACAGACTGTCCAATCAAAAAAGGAGCCAGTGACGATGCTTTAAAATATGATCCTATGTATTCTACCTGTTACACGCTGAAATCAGAGGCAACACCAATGTTCTTGATTGATTCTGGTAAACGTTGTGTGTCTCAATAGTTCTACCGTGATAGACGGAGCCAAATGGGTAGTGTTCATAAATACAGAAAAGGTTGACATCAAATGAAAATAAATATAACACAAGTTTGAAAAAATATAATTTTGGACATTTTTAGATTTAAAAAAAAACAAAAAAACAACAACTGCAGAAAAGAAATTTTAAGTTTAGGATAAGTAGTCAGTCCTTCGTGGGCATCTCCATAGATTACGCGCCATATATTTTCTTAAGATGTCCTTGATGCATTTGTGGACCTGAATTAAAAATACAAATAACAAAATAAGACACAATTCAATTTTAGGTTGTTTTTTTTCTGGTCAAGCATTGAACGCATCTAATAAACTAGTCATTTAGATTATATAACAACCAGGTATTTAACCTCATTAATGTGAGGAAAACATGTTATTATATATCATATACATATATTATATATGAAATTTGAAAGAAATGAAAGAACCTTTCACATTACCTCTTTTCATTAAACTCTTCAAGGCGGACCAACCATCTTTTCCAGTAGTCTGACATCAGGTCTGAGTTCAGACAATGAGCATGGGCAGGTGAGCCGTCTTTGTACACTACCACAATTAGTCCATTCTCTACCTGTAAAGGCAACAAAGTGTATTGTATTGTGAGATAAATAGCAAGAAATATGACAAAACTTAAGATAAGAAAGATTTTAAACTGGAAAAAACAGTGACAAAAAAATGCTGTAGGACAATATGAAAATCAAGAGATCATTATCACCACGCATCTAACCTGGTATTTATATTTGGGATCATTGTTCAAAGCCCCAGCGTAGGCGGCTATCTGAATAGGGTTGTCGTACGTGTTGCTCAGCAATGGTTTGGGCTTCTCTGAAGTCTTCCAATCGATAACACATAAGACACCTCTGTGAATAGAAACAGGGCGATTCATGACATCACAAAAATGAATCCCATGCAGTTTATCATCAGGGACACCTTCGGATATTCACCTGTAACGAGCAACACAGTCAGCAATGCCCAGATAGTTCAGCTTGTCGTGGTGCACAGTGCTCTCGATAGCTCTCACTGCTCGAATGTCCTTCAGTATGTGGGAGACGCTCTCCATGTATCCCTGAACCTCAGGTAGATGTGTTTCTTTCTCTTCAGGGCTCATACTTTCCCATGTAGAACCAGATGACAGAATGTCCTCCAAAACTGAATGGAAACGCTTCCCTTGCTTGAACAAATCTGATTGGAGAAAACAATCACAAACATAGCATGTAGGTCACAGAAAGCAGAACACAAAAAGAAACATTGTGGGCAGGAACTTACTCTGGCTATACCGTGCGAAGCCTTCCTCTCCAAGCTCTGCGATCATCTTCTTTCTCCATCTCTCAAGGTAAAAGAGCTGATCTGGGGAAAGTGTCTGCTGTAGAATGCGGGTCACACTTGGTACAGACGACCTGCCTTGACCTCGGTTTAGTAGTATCCGGGCAGGTGGTCCCAATTCCAAATCATCTGGTTCTACAGTCTCCTTGTCCAGTAAAAATGGATGGAGTGTTTTTGGTAGTTTCTCTTTTGGTCCTGGGGATGACGTCTGAGCCTTCACAACAGGTCCGTAAATGTGCTCGTCCTCATCCTTCAGGGTCTCAGGAGTTTGGGAGCTGACCCTCACTGACATGATGGACTTCACAAGTGAAGAGTAGCGTCCAGTGTCTACGGAGCTGTACGGGCTGTGTCTCTTTCGGGAAAGTAGGCAGTGGCATACAGAAAAGTTCATAGAGAGGGAGGCGCATTGAGGGACTATGATGCCACCAGTCAACGCAAGTCGTTGAAAGGAGAACATTCTGGCAGTTTTGTTCTCTTTTATTTTGACAAAACCCCTCCTACAGTCAGAGTTTTAGCTGCCGAGCAACTTAAACGTTCGATGTATTAACGTTTGTAAAACGCACGAAAAAACGTTTGCTTAACTCTTTTTTTGATCGAATTATGTACTTGCCCGGGCATGTCCCTCATATAACTGCTCAAACCGACCGCTGTTTGTTGCCGACACGTATTTTCGGCGCACACACTTCCGGTGTTGATGAAACACAAAAACTACACTACCCAGAGTGTCGAGTGTTTCACCTAAATCAGTCCGTAAGGCAGTGGGGTGTCTCGGACTTTTTTTTTCTTTCTAGTTTATTTTTTTTCCTGTATGCACACAACAACGAATAATTTCGCTTAAAATAAGGCACGCATTAATAAAAACAAGCAAAAGCGATGTTAACTAGTTTGATAAAAGTGGCATGATTGATTTAGTTCATAGCCAATCGTAACATCGGTAAAAATCGACAGCGCCCAGTGAAAATCGCTTTCAGGCGGGATATAATCTTCTGGATTGGGGCGACAAAAAAACACACACAATTTGACAGCTCGTCAGGCGGCCAACCATTCAGCGGAGGTTGAGTTTCCTGCATATAGTTTTTTGTTATTCAGGTTTTTGGCCTGTAAAGTCCACAATTCCTGACATTTTAGTGCAATCATGACAACCACCATGGACGACAGCAACAAGGAAAAGGTAAATTTAACTTCAATTTGTGCTCACGCCAACATTGGGAAATGTTCGACTTGCCGTTTGCTAAGGTTGTTCTTCGGTGCAACGTTGCTAGCATCTAGCTAATACTCGCTTATTTGATTTGATAAAGCATTCGTGACAGAAGTAGCCAGACCCTTACAACTAATTGTTTTAAATGTGTCACACCACTTTTGCTGCGGAAGGGAAATAGCCCGAGCTCCTACCACGTAATATTCTGGACCAGTTTTATCCATGGCGTTTTGACAGCATCTAACCAATGCAGTTTAGCTTTAGTGGCACGACTATAACATATTTACGTATTTAATCTCGGTTTTTGTGTATTCCAGACCAGTTGAGCACGGACTGATTGTATATTTACATATTTACTTAAAAAATAAAATAAAATAAAAATAATAATAACACTAATAATAATAATAATAATAATAATAATAATAATAATAATAATAATAATAATAAAAATGCTCACGGGAATGTAGAGTTAAAGAGTTATTTGTTTGTGTGTCCTTTCTGAGGTTTAATTACAGGACTTAGAATGCGGTGCTGGTAAATACTCTTCTGTTTGTTTCTTAAATTTGGTCGGTAAAAGTTGAGTCTACAGCCAGAAAAGACGATAACAACATTATTTCCGTAGTGTGTGTACTTGCATGCATACATGTGTGTGTTATTTTTCCGTGCAAGAGCTAACATTCAGTTCCATGTTTACTTCATCTAGTCCCCGTATGACATCACCATGAGGGTATGAAAATTATTTTCCCAGCAGACTTTAGTTTTATTTATTTTTTAGCAGCAGACTTGACTGGTGTAATTCCAGACCTATTCCCTGAAACATTTATGAAAGTTTTGCACGTGTGCACTGTATGCACTGTTCCATTGGGGAAGGCACCATAGACCTTGAATATGTGCTACATTTTTTCTTTTTTCAATGACCTTGCTTCTTTTCTTTCTCTCGCCCTCTCAGCTGCGATCTGTGTCTGTGGATCTAAACAACGATTCGTCTCTTCTCATTGACATTCCCGATGCACTCTGTGAGCGAGATAAAGTGAAGTTCACCGTCCATACGAAGGTAAGCGCAACCAAGCTGCGATACATTGTCTGATATTCTCCAAGTGCGTTTGTTTATTCTGTGTGTTGACAAAATCGAGTCTCTTCCCAGACCACACTTAGCTCTTTCCAGAAGCCAGAGTTCTCCGTTCCCAGGCAGCATGAAGACTTCATTTGGCTGCATGACACTCTAGTTGAGACTGAGGACTATGCTGGACTAATAGTGAGTTGGATTCTTGCAGACAACGGCTCCAGTTACACACCACTATTTGCCTTTGTGCCTGCGGAATTTTTTGGGGGTGAAAATAATACAATGTAAACTAATGCTTTTTTTCTGCTCACAGATTCCTCCTGCGCCCCCCAAACCTGACTTCGAGAGCCCAAGAGAGAAAATGCACAAACTGGGGGAAGGTGAAGCCACTATGACCAAGGATGAGTACACTAAAATGAAGCAAGAACTAGAGGCGTGAGTTCAACACTAGAACAGGACAGTGTTAATTGTGTTTCATTCGTTATTTTTGTTATTATTAAACTCAGCATGAAAGCTTTCATTGATTTTTCTTTGCTTTGTAGAGAATACCTGGCTGTGTTCAAGAAAACTGTCCAAGTGCACGAAGTCTTTCTGCAGAGATTGTCTTCCCACCCCGTTTTGAGCAAAGACAGAAACTTCCAGATTTTCTTGGAGTACGACCAGGATGTGAGTTTCACATAACGCTGACTTCCTCCTCCCAGTTGTCAGTTTGAAAGTAAGGAAGTTAGGTTTACTGGTGGCATGTGACACATGGTTTGCATCCTGCTGTGCTCAGCAGTTTTGCTTATCTGTGTTTGCTAACCAAAGAACTAAGAGTTAAATGCTTTGTGCACTGGCGTTGCAGTAAAAGACAAAGGCTACATTATAGTCTACTTTGTTATGACACAACTGTCCAAAACATTTGTCTTTCATTCTTTTGTTGAAACATATGTTTCCAAAACCCAAATACACATAAAGAATGTTTCATAAATGCCATAGTATTCCTTTTTTTGTTCTTCCCTTTCAGCTCAGCGTAAGAAGAAAAAATGCTAAAGAAATGTTTGGTGGGTTCTTCAAGAACATGGTGAAGACAGCTGACGAGGTCATTCTCGCTGGAATTAAGGTGGGCTTGCTGGATGATCTTCATGCGTGACGTTGTTCCTGTCAGCGTCATGCACACTTCCTCATTTGATTTCCGACTGTGTGTGTTTCCCATGCAGGAAGTTGACGAGTTTTTTGAGCAGGAGAAGACGTTTTTGCTCGACTATTACAGCAAGATAAAAGACTCAACAGGAAAAGCTGAAAAAATGACCCGCGCGCACAAAAGTATGAGTTGGATCTCATCGTCTCAAAGGTTCCATAGTAGCAACTGTCAAATCTGTAGTGTTTTTTTCAATGCATCTTCACAGGATTTGCCTCCAGCAAAAATCATGCAGCTCACTGCTAAAACTGAGGCTTTTCTGGACCTTCCACATGTTTGAAAGGGGACAAAAGTAAAGTCAGAGCCAGAGGCTCTCAGGTGGTCACAGTCAGTGGAACAAAGCGTAGTTGAGAGGTTGCCACTTACCTGTGAGAAGTATCACAGAACAGAGCAATTTGTATTTTAACATGAATCTCTTAAAAATGAAAATGGAACCTGCTGAAGAAGTAAGGCAGTGAGATTTCCCATTTCCAGGAGTTCATTGAGAGAATAGAGGTGTATATCATTGTAAACTTTATGAAAGTAAATTTACTGTAATATGGGACCTACAAAAAACTATTGGCGGGACGTTAATCAGTTGACGGTTTTTAACAGCTTGCTTGTGTTTTCACAGATATTGCAGATGATTATATTCTGTTGTCAGCCACACTGAACAGCCTTTCATCAGATGATAGTACAGCAAATAAAAAGTGAGTTGATTTATATCAAAACATATTAATGTTAAAGGTGACCCCCCCCCCCCTCCTCCTTCTCAACCATACAACACAAATCCGTGACATTTCAAACAGTGACAATGAAATTGCTTCTTTTTTTTCTTTTTTTTCTTTTGTGAATTTGATTAAGTTTTATCTGTTCTTTCCTCGACGGCCTTCTTCAGGCACCTCGAGAAGCTGTCGGACCTGTTCGAGAAATTGAGGGTACGTAGAACTTCACCCTGCAGCGAACCGAGACACCTTTGTCAATATTTGTCTTGCTTTGTAAATAGATTGTGCTAGCCCGCCAGTGTTTGTGTTCCCTGCAGAAAGTGGAAGGAAGAGTTGCATCTGACCAAGAGTTGAAGCTCACGGAGCTGCTGCGGTATTACATGAGAGACATTCAGGCTGCAAAGGTGAGATTTATTTTTTTCCTGCTTCCATCCCTTACATATAAATTAAAATAAAAAAGTTGTGGGTCATGGAAGGAAGATTGTCTTGTTTTGTTTTGGCAAAAAAAAAAATTGGTTGAGCATAAACACCAGCACAGAAAGAGTCAAATAACTTTGAATCTTTGTGCTGCCCCTAAGAGTACAAAAATCTCATGAGTAGTGTGTGATTTGTTATTTTAGTATGATGTACAAGTTTACTAAATCTTTCAAATACTCTGAATGCTGCCTATGCACAAATTGCACAAAATTCCGTTATCTTTGAAAAATAAATCTGAGCCAATGTCTTCAAGTAAAGGCAAAATAAAAAATCACATGCAAGATCTGAAAGGCAGCTGTGCTTTTCTTCAGTGTGCTACCAAGACATTCTTTCCAATTTTTGTTTGTTTGGTTTGCCCAGGACCTCCTCTACAGACGGGCCCGGGCATTAGCAGACTACGAGAATTCTAACAAGGCTTTGGATAAGGCTCGACTCAAGAGCAAGGACATCCCACAGGCCGAGGAGCACCAGCAGCAGTGCCTGCAGAAATTTGACAAGCTCTCCGAGTCTGGGAAGAAAGGTTTGTGTGTTGGCATATTAAGAACATAGACTTGTCCGATAGCTTGCCAAATCTTCCAACGAGCCAGGCATTTTGAACTGGACTTTGTCACCCCAAACAGAGCTCACCATTTTCAAAGGCAGGCGAGTTGTGGCCTTCAGGAAGAACCTCATAGAGATGACCGAGCTTGAGATAAAACACGCAAAGGTGAGTGGCAGCTGTTTCTGCATGCACCCATCCTGCACACTTTAAAATATTCCCCATTGGCTAAACGCCTGCAAGTATGTGCACTTATCTACATGAATTAATTGCAGTACTTGTTTCTAGTTTGTCAAACAGGAAAAATGGTCTCGGGCATGTGGTGTTCGCTTGCTAATACTTTTAGGTTTTCTGTGGTTTCAAGAAGGAAGGAGTAACAACCCCATGACAGAGACCTTGTTTTTACGTGCCTAAGCCTCTTTCTCATATAAAAGTAGCGGTTTGCCACAATCAGGTTGGGTTCCCCTCCCCCTTAACTATATGCTCAAACAAACTAAAACCTGTCGACACCACAAAAACTAGCTTTTGCGTGTTAGTTTGTTGTTGTTTACTGAATGCGCGGCCTACTGATCCTCACCAGCTTTTCTCCTTGTCTTGGCAGAACAATGTTGCTCTACTGCAGGCATGCATCGACACGCTCAAGAGCAACTGACGTGCTCCCAGCACTTCACTGTCCTGCCATCACCAAGTGACCAGACAAAACAAATGGAAACCTGTTGTCCCCGTAGCCTTGCCCGGACATGAATCCAAGCGCTCATCTCTGCTCTTATCTATGGGTCTACCGCCACTGAAAAACCCTGCGTGCGACCCAAGTGTGTCTCGGATGCAGAATGTCCAAATGTTTAAGAGAGCTTGGTCCACGGTCCTTATTTCTTTTCCATGCATACTGGCAGTGCATATTTTTGTGATTTTCTTTATAGACTAAGGCTCCAACTGCCTTCCTTTCCCTTGAAGGTTCAATTAATCTGTTTTTCTTTTACCTTGCTTTACATTACATTATGCATGCACGCCTCCTGATCATTTGCCACCTTTGTTCTTTTTGTTGGTTTTTCGGTGAGCCACTTCGTCATTTACATTTTCAATGACACCACTGAAAGGACTTGCTACACATGCTTAGTCAAGCTGAGGGATTTATTGTTTACTAATGAAAAAGCTCATCGCAAGCAAAACTAACAGCTAAGAGACATCCTCCTGCTCTGCAACCCTGCGCTCTGACAACAACGGCGGGCAACCAAGCAAACGCTCTTAAGGGCGGTGAAGGCCAACTCAGAAGATGTGACAAATCTTCTGTTTGAGAAAAAAAAAAGTTCTAGCTGCACTTGACCTCAGGAATCTACAGATTGGTTAAACTTTTGAATTGGGATGCAGCTGCAGAAGCAATCTCATCATCAGCAGACTATGAGTGAATGTTGGTTTTATTGTCTCTCATAGTGCCCAATGCTCCACAGTGGAATGTGCTGTGCTGCTTACTAATAAAATCGCTGCATTTTCCACAAAAGTGGGGTAAAAAGATGTTATAAAAAAAAAAGAACTATATATAATATGAGTACACATATATTCTGAGAGAGAGAGAGAGAAAGATGCACTAAGGAAGTTAAATACACTTTCCAATTATGACCATACCATATGTGGGTTCAAATGCATAAATGCATTGTAGTGTTGTCTGGATATTTTTATTCAAGAAATTGAATGTACTTCTAATGAAATCCATCTGTATGAAATACTTTTACATATTTTCATATGGAACATTAGCATTTTATAAATTTTTGAAAAACAACAATGAATAAATCCTACTTTTCCAAGTTTTATTAACGAAATACTGGGTTTCTTTGATGGAATTGTACGACTACGTTTTAATTAGTACGTTTGTTAGTGTACAGTCCTTGTTAAGAAGCAATTTAACCACTAGGTGGCAGTGTTCCTGTGTCAATGTAAGTCTTAGAGAGCTTCATTGCGGTGCCCTTGAATCAAACGCAGCTGTACAGTGCTCAGCTAAGTGGTTAAGATGTTCTGCCAGCGAAATGCAAATGAGTAACGCAAGACATATTGTACTTCTTCAAAAAGGCTTTGATAAATAGACTGTATATGTTATTATTTTTTTTTTTTTATCAAGCATTCAGTTCGCTAATGAAGACACATCAAAAGGATGTAATCTGGAAAATCTTCAGTTCAACAAACATTTCCTTTCGAACATAGCTATTCCCTACGTTGCACTAATATTAAGGTGTGATTGATTTTCAGAACTAGTTGAAAACAGACAAGGAATGGGGACACTTTCAAATCATAATTGGATTCAAGCCATTGAGAACCACAATACAATTACACGAATCGTGCAACATTCTACTTTAACGAATGGTCGGTTTTTACTGTATTGTTGACGTACAGAGACACTGCCCCGCGAGCGTATCTTCGTGGAATCTACGTCAGCTGCTAAAGGTTGAATGGGATGGTTTTAGTACTTCCTATTTATTGTGTTAAGTGTTTTGGACTTGTTTAACTTTGGAGGAGAACAATGCGAGCGCTAACCAGCGCCTGCAAACACACACACAAACACATATTACGCATAATGCCTGTTGCTTTATGGGAAAAACAAACAAACAAACAAAAAAATATCTCAATGGTCATCTCTGACTCTTGTGCAAACAATGTGATATTGCAAGAACTCGGTACAGGAAGGGAAGTCCACTTTTAAAATGTCAGTGTTTGGTATCCACTCTTCCCAAATACAAATGAATAATATTAAGATGAAATGGGCCATCACGTCATTGTTGACGTGTTGCGTTTCAATTTTTTGCAATTGAATTGAAACAATTTTCTGTTTGTACTACATAAAGTAGGATTGCTAGGTGGGGCCCTCTGATTTCCCATAAACGGTGTGGGGTAAGAGAGAGCAAACCATTGCACTGGGTCATTTTACAAATGTCACAACCTTTGATTTAGAGTTGTGACACGTTGTAATAAATTCTCCATGATCAGCTCATGATTGGTTTGTCAATATTGACAGCGCTCAGCAGTGTTGAAGGCACAATGACGCTCAGGATTGGCCTCTGATAGGATCGAAGCTTCAACTGCAGCCAATAACATTGCAACACATAAGTTACAAAAGTTTTTTTTTTTTTTTAATGTGTGTGTGTGTTTAACTTGTGTTTAACTACCCTTCCACAAACGCAAATAGACTTGTCGAGAAAGTGAAGGCAACAAAATGAATTGAAACAGAAGGCCTGGGTGTGTACCTGAGCTCCAGAGCTATTTTACACCCTGTCTGATATCAGTTGCAGTAAAACTAAACTTCTGCAGGAGGACAAACTGGTGTCTGAACATGAATATGAATGGGTTGGCAGACATGCGAGGTTTCTGTGGTGCTGTTACTGTGTACCATAGTAAATAAATTCAATGTGTCCATGGAAAACCTGTTTTTGCTGCACTTTTTGTGTCAGTCACTCTTACTTATGGGACTTCTCTGTGCTTTTTTTTTATGAACCCCCATTTCCTTAAAGGTAGGAGGGGGTGCAGTGTTTCCTAAACATCACTGACAACATTTTCTGACAACCCTAGTTTGTCTAAATATTATAGATTATTGGCTAACGATAAAGGTATTTTATCACAATTCTTATAATGTCAGATCTATGTTACCTAATTATAATGAGCAAAGTATCTTTTTCCATTTGGTTTAAATAATTTAAACATTACTGTACAAGCCGACATGTTATGCTTGACCGCCTCTGCCAAGGCACCTGCGTTCCACTCTGACGCTAAATATGTACAACTGCTTCTTTACAAAATTGTGATCCAAAAGCCAAGAGCATTTGAAATGTTGAAAGCATGAGGTCCTCTTCAGATAGGCCGTCTGTGACCTCTCACTTGAACCATTGGCAAAAATGACCTGTGCTGAAGTATCAGCGTGAAAGAGAGCAGGACGTCTGTTCCTGCTTCACTGAGTTCTTCACCTGCAGTCTCTATATGTTTACAATCTTGTAAAACAATGCCTCACCTCTCACATCACAGCGCCTGTGCCTGCGCCAAACAGGAGCAACAGAAATGACAAGGAAATCGGAGGTGACTGCACTCAGTGTTCGAACACGCACGTGTTGACCAATGCAAACACAAGCAACAAAATAGTTGAAACCAACACATATGTCACTTGATTCCTAAAAAAAAAAAAAAAAAAAGTATTAAGTAATTTGATGTTTCCCAGCAGTTACTACTGCAATCCTGTTCAGGTGAAATGTCGGTCAGCCTACTGATGATCATTATTACAGCAACACAACTCACAAAGCACATTTGATCTCACTCTTGTTAACAAAATTAAACTGCCTGTTTGAAGCACTAATTGCACATTATATGGTATAAAACTGCATTAAAAAAATATGTTTGTGTCTATATTTGTATGTACAATTGTCTTTTATGGTGAAAATACATAGACATCAGAAATCAGCTGTATCAGAATATCTGTGAAGAGGGACAAAGGATTTTCGGCTTACTGTATCCTGCCCAATTTGAGCATAGTTGCATGTGCTAAACACACCAAAACCATATCCTAGAATGATCGCCTGTGGTGTGAGGCATGAGGGATTTGGTGGCATCTACTGAGAAGAGACCATATTGCTAATAAATTAGCGTCAGTCCTTGTTTTCTGACATTCCACTTTATTTCATATCATTCTCATACCAGCGAAGCGAGACACATAATTATCCCTGGATGGATGGGCGATTGGATGTTTATTACTCGTGTATAAAACCCAACAGCTATTTACTTTGAGTTACTTTATCTCGCTAACATCACACTGTCTTTCTTTAAACCCTCTAAAGATCCTTTAAAGAACCCTTTTACACACAGGGGCCTTCAGCAACCGGTGTCTCCACTTGACTGACTGTTTTATCAGGCAGTTTTTAGAGCATTTATCCACTCAGTAAACACAGGTTTCAAATGAGTGACTCTGCAGTGTGGAGAGATGCTTTGTTATTTCAGGCAGAAACTGCATGCGCGTCACTGCCCTGCTCTTCTCGCGTCACACGCTGGTGCAAGACAATGTAACACAAAGGGAGAAAATATAAGCTACAAAAGCTACAAACAGAATGTCGTTTTGATACAATTGGAACTTTGCATCCTCACACAATAGCAGGTGTGGGGGAAACGAGGCATTCAACACCGGCTGTCAAACTTCAGCGTCACTATAGTGGTGACAACGTCACGGTGTTGGGTGTGCCTGAATATAATGAAGTCAAACTCCAGACGTGACTTAGACTTGGACTGAGCAGTCCAACACTGCAGTGTATCACTTCAGATTTGTCAAGCTCAGACAGCCGTGCAGCGAATTCACAGAAATGAATGTCAGGGAAGAAACTATTTGAATGCCCCTCAACTGCCAGCAGGGCAAAAATAAATAAATAAATAAATGAATAAATCTTCTGTGCACATTGAAGACACATGCTTCACCTGAACGCCAAATAGAGATTTTTTAAATTTTATTTCACACTTAAAAGAAACAAAAAAAAGTACAAACGGAAGAGTCAATGCATGAGTCAAACACAGGACAATTACTGTTTAGTTTGGTCGTGTGTGTGTGTGTGTGTGTGTGTGTGTGTGTGTGTGTGTGTGTGTGTGTGTGTGTGTGTGTGTGTGTGTGTGTGTGAGTGACTGAGTGAGTGAGTGACTGAGTACTCATGAAATGTAACTTCCTGAAATACTCAAGAGACAGGGGAAAAAACGGTTCATTAAAAGAAAAAACTAAAACTAAAACACCTCTGGAAGAAAACGCATCGTCTTGACTCAGGACTTCTTTTTTCCCGAGCAGACTGTGCTGCGTCGCCTTCCATTTCACACAGACCATCTCTGTTTCTCGGGGAAAATGACACGAGTCAAAGAGCCTTTTGTGGATGCAGAAAACTATAACTCCCAGCAAGCTCTTTCCCGGATATAACGAGTCTCAGCCAATCAGATGTGTTTTGGTATTACGGTAGCTGTCTGCGGCAAGGGGCCAGCACGGTCAGCCAGCTCGAAGTGCCACGACTTCAGTAGACCACGGACTCTCCATCGGAGTGAGGGGGGCAGTACTGGAAAAAAAAAAAGATTGTTAGCTGAATCTCTGTACGAACTGGTGTCTTTGCACGGGCGCGTCTTTGTCTGCAACTCAAACAATTTTGCACCCTCTTCATTCCCTCTGAAGCAAGCAGACGTAGCTCAGTCACAAGCTAAGGTAAGTGTGGGAGTCTTGGAATTTGTTTTATTCATTGAGACAGCGTTAGCTAGCTTGCTAGTAGCTAACTCTTGAGCTAACTCTCAGTCCAGATGGACAGCTGTTTAAAGTTATGGGAAAAAGTCATTTTCAGCTTTATCCCCCTTTTGTACGTGGGCATTTAACAACCTCGGTCAAGCCTCCGCAGCGCAAGTCTGTTACGTAAAGCTACACTTTGTACCACAATGTGCAGGATAATAGCCAAGTTCATTGATTCAAATTGTTAGCCCAAGCGCTTACTTGCAAGAAGTGATTAATGGGGCATTAGTAGAAATTCATATAATTTTTTTTTTAGTAATTCAATGAATGGATTGAAACCTTATTCGGGTTTACTGGAATGCCTTTTCAGTCGCCGGTGACTTAATATTAAGTTGGTTCAGTTTACCCATTTTTGTATCGATTTGATATTAAATAAGGCTCATTCGATGATCCCTGATGCCATAAAGTTTTGTGTAAACCTACAACTAAAAGACTTGTAACTTTGAAATGGGTGATTTTAATCTTTTTTATTATTATTATTTTTTTTTTTACAGTAATGGTAGGATTAGGTTTCAAACTGTTCATCCCATTTGGAAATGCCTGTCAACTAAGTTTTTAACTTTCGTGAATTTGGTTCGTGCCGTTTGGTTTATACCATTAGGAAATAAATATACACGGCGCACACATTCAATTATTTATTTATTTATTTATTTTAACTCGTTTAGTGCAGTTTGTAAATGGATCGATGTAACACCAGAACTCATGGGGCAGCTCTATATCTTACGCCTCTAGCTGTTAGACCCCATACTGAAATAACGAGGCAGAACTAACAATATTGGGTCATCTCAGTGTGTGTCGGTTTGTTTTTTTAAAACTTGCATATAGCTGTTTCAAATGCAAGCTTCCCACATGCATAGGTTTTATTGGCTAATCAAAATGGGACAGTTTTCTCTTCTGTATGAACCAAGGGGGTGTTGAGGACAGGCGTCAAATAATAGGATTGAGTATCCTTGGGTTTCCACTTACTCGGCCCATGTTACTTGCCTCCAGACAAACATTTTGTCCTGTGAAAATCCCCTTGAGCAGCCTTAAAGGGAGAGCTTCTAACGTAGACCCGATTCCTTGGTAGGGGAGAGGAAATGTGTGCTCACTCCTCACACCCCCCCTGCTGCTCAGAAGTTGTACTTTGTTCACGAGATACCCAGCTTGCAGCGTAACCTGCACATGGTTTCCATTACACTATGAAATGATAGGCTGAAAAACCTCGCACTTACATGATTACATTGCATAGTACATTTTTGTGGTTTGTGGTTTTCTTTCCTAATTTAAAACATTATTTCTTTCCATTAACAATAACCAAAATATTATTATGTATCATGAAGCATGTCAGTCCTATATCACACGCTTTCAAATAACAGTTTGTGGCCAGTGAAAGTTTATTTTGTATTGGTCACCTTGGATCAATCGAAGTAAGGGAAGCAGTCGTCCAATATAAATAGACATCATTTGTCACAGTTTAGTGGCAAAATTTGCAGCTTGGCAATATTTTTCTAGCCCTAGAGGCAAATCTGTAAGAGTGTCAACAGTGACACCTTCTGGTTTTGGAAGGGAACAGCTATCTTTTTCTACAACAACAATAATAATAATAATAATAATAATAATAATAATAATAATAATAATAATAATTATTATTATTATTATTATAATTATTATAATAATCTATTATTATTATTAATAAAATATTATTATTATTATCTATTATTATTATTATTATAATAATAATAATAATAATAATAATAATAATAATAATAATAATAATAATACTAATAAAAACTTATTATTATTGTCCTATGTACTATGAACATTTTTGGGGAGTTTGTGTCATTCAATATGCAAGGAAGTTGTTTTGGGACATTTCTCTAACAGGTATGCACTCTGTCTTTTTAGGTCAACTGAAATTAAAAAGAAAAAGAAATGGATATCTACGACCCCCAGACCCTTGGTATTATGGTGTTTGGTGGATTCATGGTAATCTCCGCAGTCGGGATTGCTCTCGTCTCCACCTTCTCCATGAAGGAGACCTCTTATGAAGAAGCGCTGGCAAAACAGCGCAGAGAGTTGAGCAAGACGCAGTCTGCTCGTACTGATAAAAAGAAGAAGGAAAAAGTATCTGAGAAGAAGGCCCGCGGGAAGAAGAAAGAAGACAAGCCCAATGGTAAAATCCCAGAGTCTGAAAAACTTCAGGAGGATGCAGAGATGGAGGAAGTCATCGAGCCAGCTACTGCTCCGGTGGCGGCGGCTGCTCCCGAACCCGCCCCCACCCCTGAACCGGTCCCTGCCGTTGAGGTAAAACCCACCCCGATCCCCGTGCTGGTGACAGCAGACCCCCAGCCCAAGACCGCCACCGAACCGAGCCCCCCTGTCGCTAAACCCTCACCTGCACCCTCGCCGAAAGAGAAGAAGAAAAAGAAGGTGGCCAAAGTCGAACCGGCTTCAGCCCAGTCGGCCCAAATCGTTGCTGCAACAGCGGTCAAGTCTGCATCAGCCCCTGCATCGGCCCCAGCTAAATCTACCTCTGAATCTGCCACAACCAAGTCGGCTTCTGCCCCTGCACCCGCCAAGTCTGCCCCTGCACCCGCCAAGTCTGCCCCAGCACCAGCTAAATCTACCCCTGCACCCGCCAAGTCTGCCCCAGCCCCTGCACCTGCCAAGTCTGCCCCTGCACCAGCTAAGTCTGCCCCTGTGCAGGCCAAGTCTGCCCCTGCACCAGCTAAGTCTGCCCCTGTGCAGGCCAAGTCTGCCCCTGTGCAGGCCAAGTCTGCCCCTGCACCAGCTAAGTCTGCACCTGTGCAGGCCAAGTCTGCCCCTGCACCCCAAGCCAAGTCTGCCCCTGCACCCCAAGCCAAGTCTGCCCCTGCACCCCAAGCCAAGTCTGCCCCTGCCCCTGCCAAATCTGCCCCTGGACAGGCCAAGTCTGCCCCTGCGCCGGCCAAATCTGCCCCTGCTTCGGCCAAATCTGCCCCTGCGCCGGCTAAATCTGGTCCACCTCAAGCCAAGTCCTCATCAGCTTCACCTAAGACTGCAGCTGTACTGGAGGTGGTCACTAAAGATGTCCCAGTGATGGCTGTGCCCCCCGTGGGATCCCAGCAGGCTCCTGTTGCAGGAAAAGCCCCGGAGCCAAAGAAGAAGGGCTCCAAGAAGAAGCCAGAGCCTGGTAAAAACAAACAAACCAAAAACACGACTTGAGATATTTAATCAACACCTAACATTTACAACATTTAACGGCGCTATTGTTTTTTTTCCAGTCACTCAATGTATTTCTGAATTCAATGAAAGTGACGGTTTCTGATGGTGACTGATCACTGGATATCCCAAGCACAACATAGAAGAAATGTTGTGTGCGGCTCCATCCTGTCAGCGCTTATAGCTTTCGGCTGCGTATCTGCAAATCCAGCGGCGCAGGAGTCGTTATTAAAGTCCGGCTCTCGGCCTTAGCGGGCACACACAGCTTGTCTAAACACCACTGCCCTGTTTTGCTATGTGACAAAGACTCTCAGTGCTCTGACAAAAGGGCAGGGAGCCGGGTGGAATCCTCCTTGACTGAGGCTCATCTCCGCCTGGTGCCACAGGGCCGCGCTGGTTCGGCCCGTCTGAAGGTCCTCGGCAGAAGTTAGGAATTTAGCCGCGCGGTGACACATGGAGTTTTTGAAGTCGCGCCGTTTGATTGTTCTCACAAAAAATGTAATTAGCTATTTATCAATTTAATTCAATTTCAAATGGCAATGATAAAATAATAAAAACACCATAAACATGGATAAAAAGAAAAGTGTAACATTTACATGTGTGCTCAAAGAGCATAACGGCCCTAGGATGAAGGATGAATGCCCATCCAGCCCTACCTCTTCAATCAATCAGTTGTGACGTAAAAATTAATCCTACAGTGCTCGAGTTACCGTCCAGCTCGTTTTAATGGAATCCGTGTCCGCGCATCTTGCAGCGGTGGTTGCGGCGGCGGACTCGGCTGACGCTCCGCTGTACCTGCCCTACAAGGCCCTGGTGTCGACCATCAGCAACATGGTGTTCAACGAGGCCGAGGCCCACCGCATCATCGAGATCCTGTCTGAGAAAGCGGGCATCATTCAGGACACCTGGCGCACGGTACGGCCGCTCTGACGCCTCACCGACGACGAGGAGGAGGCGCACTTACGTTTTGTTTTTTTAAAACGCCGCCTCGATTTGCATGTCTCGCCTTGATTCCAGGCCACTCAGAAGGGAGACCTCGTAGCAGTGCTGAAGAAGCAACTGGAAGAGCGGGAGAAACAGCTGGCAGCGGAGCATGAGGACGCCGCCGTCGCAAAGAACCGCCAAAGAGAACTCACCAAGGTTTGTGGAGAGAGGGAGGAGGAGAGAGAGGGAAAAGAGAGGAAGGGTGACGCAAGAAACACAAGAGTTCATGTTATTACCCGTTTTCTTCCCCCATTCTTCCAGAAGGTGACGGTAGAGCACTGTCGAGTTGGAAAATGACAGAATTCACAGGTCACGTTCCGCAACAAAATACAGGAGTGCCACTTTTAATTTTAAATTGACGGTCAGTTGGTGGCACAACATAGACGCACGCAAGTGGAGTTTTAACTAATAAAAAATACAAACTTCAAAAAAATTACTTTTTTACTGCCTTTCAAATCAGATTTCAGAGAGTTGTTTTCATGTCGGGATAAGGGAAGGAACATCTGTATATTAAAAAAAAAAAAAAAAAATCTCTTTAAACACTCAAATCGTTGTTTTGTTTTTACCCTGAAGTTTCACTGCAGTTCCGCTTCCATGTCCGACCAACTTTTCTCTGAACACCGCCACCTAGTGGTGGACGGTGCTCCATTTGGATTTGTGCCACGCGTCTTGTCAAATGCACTCATGCGGACGACCGGAGGGGCGCTGACGTGTCGAACTTTCCATTCTACGTGCACGGCGGCATTATTCATGAAGTTAAAGCACAGAAATCATGAGCGTCGCCATGCATTGAGATTTTTTTTTTGTTGTTGTTGCCACATACACACTAGATTACACCTGAATGTGACTTTTGTGCTATGCTACGTGTTGACAGGAGCTGAGTGCTGAGAAATCCAAGGTGGCCAACGTGGAGACGAGGCTGAGCTCCCAACTCAGTAAGAGGGAGAAGGAAATAATTGCTCTGAAAAACAGCCTACAGGCCAGCTATCAGGACCACGCAGCCAAGACTCAGGATCTCAATGCTAAGGTATGCACTTGTGCACAAATGTCAGAGTGGCATTGCGTTTCTTATTTTCTTATCCTGCTGCTGGTGATCTTGTTACTAGATGGTAAAAATTGCAGGGTTCCCTTTTTATTCCTACATATTCAAGCACCTTTCTGGCATATTTCTCTGACGTGGCAAATCTCAAATCCCTGTTTTGCAGGTTAGCAGCCTGCAGGACCAGCTGGAGAAAGGCCCCAATGCGCAGCTGGCCCGTCTCCAGCAGGAGAACTCCATTCTCCGCGACGCTCTCAACCAAGCCACGAGTCAGGCTGAGAGCAAGTGAGTGCCTTTTTTTTTTTTTTTTTTTTTTGCTTCTTCCTCTCTTTTTTTTTGTCGATGGCACCAAGAAGAAACTTTTCATGACGTCATAAATTTTAAGTACAATGTCTGGTGGCGGCAGTTTCAGTTAATACCAGAGCTGAGAGTAGACTCATTCTTCAACAGGCCGCCACTGCTGTTTCATGTCTCTTTTTTTCCACATCTCTCTCTCTAAATTCCGCTGAAAGGCAAAACGCAGAGCTGGCCAAGATGCGGCAAGAATGCGTAAAGTTAACCAAGGAAGTTGGAGAGAAGACGGAGAGTCTGCTTGCTACCGAGAACATCAGGAAGGGACTGGAGGCCAAAGCCTCGGCTGCCGAGAAGCAGCTGTCCCTGTTGCAGGTAGGGCCTGGCCTGTGGGGACTCATCACTTCTCTCTAAAAACAAACCAAGTCATGATTAGGTTTCCTTATGGACGCTCTCTCTTTTTTTTTTTTCTCACTATTATATCTACGTATTTTATTTTTTTTTCTCACTGTTTGTTCAAGCTGCCAATTAGCCTGGCCCAGAGTGCGAGCCTAGACCTCTCCACACCCCCAGCCTCCTGATGGTTTGTAGGCTGGGGGCTTAGTTTTAAGTTTAATTGCGCAGTAATCACAGAGCCCAGGAGCGGCCTGGAATGCAGCCACGCAGTAATGGGGCTGCAGGGAGAATGTTTCCCGGGACCAGCTGGAATGCGTGCATGTCCGAGCAGCTCTCGGAGCAGCCTCGGCGGAGAGACAGTAGTCGGCTGCTATTTATGACGTGCGACTCTCCAGCGGGCAGCTTTTGCTGCTTCGTCGTCATCTATGAACGCTTTTGTTCTCGCAGCGTCGCCGCTGAGCCGCCGCAGAATGTCTCAGCCATTTTGGGTTATGTGGAGCGAGTGAGTCATCTGCTTCCTGTTGCTTACGTTGTTCATTTAGTTAACCCATTTGCTCACGGCCCATCCAACTGTTCTAGGTCTTAAAAAAAAACTCCTTGTAAGTGCTCAAATAATTCACTTTTCTTGTTTTGCTCCTATTTTACTCGGGGTTTGTTGCCTTTGTTCAGTGCCTGTGTGTTGAACTGTATTATTTACACACCTAAGAAGTTCTCATTGGGTTATTTGTTCAAAATCCTTTGAGCAACAATTCTTTTTTTGAACCTGGCAGAGCTCGCAAACTTGTGAATCAGCGTCCTCAAGGACAAATTTGTGAATTGCTGCCACCTGCTGCTTGAGAACATGAACTTTTGACCAATCCTGTTGGCAGGTCACTCATTCAGAAAGCGAGCAGGCGCTGCAGCGGAGACTGGACAAGGTGACCGGCGAGCTCGGAGCAGAGCAGAGCAAAATCGGCAGCCTGCAGGCCACGTTGGAGAAGTCCCAGCAGGACGGCGACGCCCTCACCGGTGAGAAAAAAACGACGGGGCGCGCCTCGCTCTCCACCAAACAATCTGCCGCTTTGCGAAATCGGTGGTGACGGCCGCCTCTGCACTGTGACGTCGATTCCCGCAGAGTGCCGGCTGCTCATTAAGAAACTGGAGGCCGAGCTCGGGGAGCGCTCTGCCCAGGTCGCCTCCCTCGCCGCCCAGGTGAACGAGGCGCAGGCGGAGAAGAGCCAACTTGCGGAGAAAGTGGCTTCGGTCAACTCTCTCCTGGAGGCCAGTCAGGCAGATACGGTAACGTGCACATCTCCTGTCCAGCAGTCCGAGAGGCTTGGAGTGTGATGGTGCGTTAAAAACGTCTTTTTTTTCTCTCCTTTTTTTTTGTCTTTTTTTGTGACTTAACAGGTCAGTGCAGCCGAACTGGAACAGCTAAAGCTCAGGTAAGACTTTGAGCATCGTCGAAGAGCGGGAAAAAAAAAAGAAACCTCGACTTACGAGTGATTGATGATGAAACTGTTTGAAATGCTCTGCTGCCCTTTCAGCCTTCTTGAGAGAGACTCCCAGTTGAGCACCGTACAGGGTGAACTCGAGCAGCTGCAAAAGAAGCAGGAAGATCTGGTGAGTGGCTGAAAAAGCTTTGGTTTCGTTTAGTGGGTGCATAAATTTGTATTCATTCTGCCGCCTGGTGTTCTGGGGTCACTGACAAGGTTTTCTGATTGAACAGGAGAACACCAACGTCGAGCTGGAGAAAAGACAAACAAGGTGACGTCCTGCCTGCCAGCCCAGGTTTTAAGCAAGTCGGCCTCCCGTGCTTTTTATTGACTCCTTTCCCAAATGTGCTTTCAGTGAGGATGCCAGCCTCATCACAGCACTTCAGGATGAACTAAAAACCCTCAAAGCAGTAAGTGGTGTGTTTGCCTGCGTGTGCATTCTGCTTTTCGTAGCCGCCCCGCACATTAAAACGACTCCTTTGTCTTTCAGGAGCCGGATAGGTCTGCAGAAATGGCACGACTGCAGAACAGGTAATGAGCCTCAGCATGTGGAAAAAGAGACACGACCCTCCACACCCTGCGGGGACTGCTGCTGATCTGGTTTTCTCTGTTTGGCTAGCCTGTCGGAGCAGGAGATCATTGTCACGTCGCTACAAGACGAGCTGAGGGATGTGCGGGAGAAGAAGAATGCAGCCGGAGTAAGGCCCTCTAATCACAGGCCCAGGCTTTTCATTTGAGAGTTAGGGGGGCGGGGGGGGTTCCTCTTACGCCTTTCTCCTGGTTACACTGTGCGTTGTCTCACCAGAAGGCCGCGGCAGAGCTGGCGGCTGAAACCAAAGACACTCTCCGGACGCTTTTCCCACAGGTCCCGATAGACGCAGAGCAGGTAGGAGGAGACGTGTGGAGTTAGCGCAAGGATCGCCTGGTGGCTCTTTTCATTTTTGAAAATAGTTTTTATTTTAGCAGCAGAGTTTGCGTGTCAGTCACTTCCACCCGCTTTTCTGGCATTTCAGCCCGACTGGCTTCAAGCGTTTGTGCAGAAAGCTCAGGAGGCCCTCAGCCAGCAGAAGGAGTCCGAGTCTAGTTCACCTTTACCAGTAAGAGCCCCCGACCCGCCCTTCATCGAACCCCCTCCTGTAGGCAGAGGAGTTCAAAATGTGTCCTCCTCTCACCTTTTTGTTTCAGGATTTGCTTGAGAAGCTGAAGGAGGCGGAGGAGAGCCATGGCACACTGCAGGCCGAATGTGAACAGTACAGGACCGTCCTGGCAGAAACGGTAATAATGCTGAATTATTTTGACTCGAAGACGTGCAGTTAAACTCTCCCACTTCATTTGATTGGGTTCCTCTGCTTCTTCAGGAAGGAATGCTGAAACACCTTCAGAAGAGCGTGGAAGAGGAGGAGGTGGTGTGGAAGTCCAAGATGGCTGACTCGGAGGAACAGCTGAGGCTGGTGCGTTGTTTGTTCTTCTGTCTGGCAACCTGTCATTTTTTTTTTATTTCTTCAAACGACACTAAAATAAGCCTCATCTCAACGTTCCAGGCGCTGGAGAAGGTCAGCAAAATGGAGGCCGAAAACCAAAGTGTAGAACAGGTCAGAATGTTTTCTTTTTTCTTTTTTTTTTTTAAATCGCCCGAGGGTTTCAGGCGGTCACATGCAGCAGTGTCACACTGTCACCTTTGTTTCTTCCCACAGTTAAAAGCACAGATGATGCTTCTGGAAGCCCAGCTTGAGAAGCAGTCAGATCATCAGGGAGCAATGGAGGAGCTGGAACAGGTACATGAACTGCTCAGAGCTACCACACAAAACAAAAAAAAATTTACATCACCACCCCATAACCAACAGGAACATGTTTTGGTTCAGACGCACGAGAATGCTAATTATTTACAATTTAAGTTTGACATATGGCAGCAGTCGCAGTTGCTGTAAACCAGTGGTTCTCAACAGGTGGAGTTTCAGGTTTTTTTTCCTTATCATGAAATCGCGACCCAAATTTATTCCACAAAAATAAATAACGCTAGCCCCACTTTCTATCATGGCTACTAAATAAATTATTAAAATCCTTTTTTTCCAGAAAAAAACAGGGAAACTGCCTACAAAGCCACAAACCCTCTTTTTGGGTATTGACCCACCAGTTGAGAAACGCTGCAACAAGCGATGCGCAAACCACACCGTTAGTTTTAAATCAAAATCTAAGAAACAAAACCACTGGCATGTAAATAAATCAACATATTGTTATCAGTTGGAAATACACCTAATTGATGTTTGTGTTCTGCTGTGGATCCAGCTCAAGCTCCACTTGTCACAGTGCCAGACCCAGCTGGATTTGGCCCAGAAGGAGGCCCAGGTGCACAAGGAGGAGCTGGCTCAGGTGACTAACCTGTTTTTTTTTAAAAGAAATTATGACACCCCCCCCCCTCCCTCTGCAGACAAAAGTGACACATACCAGAGTGTTTATGAGCCGTCATTTTAGGAAGTCCGTACTTAACATACTCGACGCTGACTGAAGACTTAAGTGACGCGAGGCGCACAGGGGACACGCGGGTGGGGAGGTTCTGCCGTGAATGATTATTGCGGTTTGACCCGTTGCAGGTCACAGAGCAACTGGGAGAGATCACCATGCAGGCTCAACAGGAACAGAACGGCCCAGCAGACGCTCAGCCCAGTCAGGTCAGGGCGTAGAGGCCACAGGGGCGGCCGTCACTTCCTGTCAGAGAGCACCAGACAGTCTCACCAGACGCCTCACGTCTTCTTTCAGACCTTTTTTCTCCTCTTTGCTTTTCTCCTTCCTCTCTCCTCCTGTCACCTTTTCGCGTCACCAGCAGGTTTTGCGCCAAGCCCGTGGCACACGTTGCACTGATACTGGGAACCTGATGACGCTGATAGAGAAGAGCCGTATTACCTGTCTGTCCAGTGCGCGCCTGACGCTGCTGTTTATACTCGCCACTATTTGCCTCTTCTGAATGACATAACTAATAACCAGCGCTTCCTCACCTTTCACAGCATGTTCACTGCTACTCCTTTCTAAACAATACTCCCTTAAAAATCCCAAGATAACGCAACCCCCCCTGCCTCAGTCGCTTGAGCCTTTCACATTAAAATTAACACGTAGCTCAACTCGGCACACGCTTTTTAAGCGGCCTTTTCCTCCAAAGCTGTCACACTACTGCTATGAGCCACAAATGTTTGCATACCCACATGCACAGACTGACCCGCCCTTACGCTCATATCAGGCTGTCGGTTTTGTGTCTGACTTCAGGTCCAAGACGAACTAAGTCAGAAGACGGAGAATTTGCACAGGGAAGTGGCTCAGAAGCAGCAGCTTTCAGAGGAGTTTGAACAGGTAGCAGTCGCTGTTATTGCACACGCTGTTTGTTTTCGCCTTTGTCCAAGTTTTTAAACACCAATGATGGATAACGTCTCTGCACCGAACTAGCGCCAAAACATCTCTGTGGGCCTGCGTGTTTTTCCAGGCCCAGAGGACTGTAACAGAGCTTCAGGCACAGTTGGACCTTCTGAAGGATTCCACAGAGGCGCCACAAGCTGACACTGAAGATGTTGCACAACTCAAGGTGTGGCAGTCGGTGACTTGTACATCTTGCTTTTAATTTTCCATTTTTTTATTGATTTATTTTTTGACAGTAAAGATTTAACATTTAGAGATTTTTTTTCTGAAAAGCTTCTTAACATTTTGAAATATGTTTTTTATTTTGGCGTTTGATACATGAAATAAGGACTGATTTGCCATTGTTCTTCACACCGTGCCATACTTCTTTGCGCCGCGTGCGAACCCAATGTCCTGTCGTTCCAGGAGCGCCTGGAGAAGGAGAAGAAGTTGTCCAAAGACCTGGGCCAGGCGGCCACCAAGCTTCAGCAACTTCTCAAAGCCACTCAGGAGCAGCTGACCAAAGAAAGAGACACAGTGAGAACACTACAGGAACATCTGGAAGGAAAGGTGAGCCACGCATCGTGCCAAGACTCGACTCTGTAGCTCCTGAGGCCCTGAGAAGTAAGCAGATAGAGCTGCACCTCGTACAGTTGGACTGTGATCCGATGTCCCAAAAGAATCATCTCATCTTATCAATGTGAATTTTGAGAGCCTAAGTTGCACACCCCCACCTACTGCTCAAATGTTTATGTTGAAAATTTGTAACACCCTCTCTACATATCAGAATCAAACCCCGCTCTCTCTCTCTCTCTCTCTCTCTCTCTCTCTCTCTCTCTCTCTCTCTCTCTCTCTCTCTCTCTCTCGCTCTCCCTCTGCGCTTCAAAGGAGGAACATGTGGAGGAGATGAAGGAAGGAACGTCGGTGTAAGAGGAAGTTGCCTGCCGCGACACTACGAAGAAACTGCCAAATATGCCTTATCATTACATAGTTATGCATTCCAAAACTATTTCATTTTTTTTTTTGTACTGTAGTTGATGACATTTGTTGCAAATATATGAATCAAATGTTTGACGTATGGATATTTCAGACCAAGATTAGAGGGGAGAATCCTGCTACAATCTTTTGTGAGACCCACATTCCACGGACAATTCTGGCTATGTCAGAATTTATTTATCCCCTCGCCTTACTTTCCAATCATTTCCCCATAGTTCAGTGTTAAAAAGGGAAACCGAGTGTGCGTCAGACGTACATCAACCTGTGCAATTACTTTTTATGTCTTTTTCTATGTGGTTAAAATGAAAACAATTTTATGGTTCAGTATTTCATTACGTTAAGGGCCTGCTTTCCTCTGTAGCTGGCTACCAATATCATGCCATGAATTTGTAAAGGTGAATAAAGTACAAGTGTAGCTCTACGCAAGTGTGGTCCTTTCTCTCGTCGGGGGAATGGGGTGCCCTGAATGGCAGAATTAATGAGGAGACATCTAAATTGTGTATGTTTAGGCACACTTTCAGGTCTCCGCCAAAGTGTGTGCCAACACTCATTGTGCAACTTTGAGTAAAAAAGCTGTTGGCTGCTGCTCTGTGTTGAAAACTAGCGCCCAAAATGGGGGAGGGTTGGCAATGCCCCAGTTGCACCCAGACAGGAAGTGATCGCTGTTGTTTTTTTTATTGCTATTTACTCATCACACCATAGGAACCGGCGCATCTGTAAGTCATCTCTCTGAATGTAGGACAAGTGTTTCCTAAAACTCGTTTCAAGTGGGCTTCCAAAGACTTTGCTTTGAGCGAGGTTTCAAGTTACAGGAACAAGGAAGTAAAATAAGAGGTGTGTGTGTGTGTGTGTGTGTGTGTGTGTGTGTGTGTGTGTGTGTGTGTGTGTGTGTGTGTGTGTGTGTGTGTGTGTGTGTGTGTGTGTGTGTGTGTGTGTGTGTGGGGAGATTATGTTGGAGTACCTCAGCTTTGGGGTCACTGTTCAGCACGTATTCAGTACTAAGAGAAAAAAAAAAATGAAGTAACACTGGTCAGAACGATTGAGTGGCCCTGCGATGGACTGGCGACTTGTCCAGGGTGTCACCCTGCTTTTGTCCCATGACAGCTGGGAGAGGCTCCAGCAGACCGCGAGACCCTGAGGTCAGGAAGAAGCAAATATTGAAATTGGATGGATGGATGTATTGAGAGTATCAGAAAAATGAAAATGATCCAGATGCTAATGCAAGACCTGTGGTCAGGTCAGTCCAGATTTTTCTGACGCAACTTTTTCATTTTTGCAAAAATAACCAAATGTATTGCTTCATAACTGTAAATAAACAAAACAACTTTTTTTTTTAAACCTCAGATCCTGTTTTCTTGCTTTTACTTGCATAAAGCAGTTGAATCAGCACTTTAACTTTATACCAGAGTATTTTTACACAAGTATCCTTACTATTTAATTACAGACTGAATACTTTTGCTCCCTCTTGCTACCAACAAGAGAACACCTGAAGTTGCAGTAGAACGATTTTGTACTCATGCGAAAGGACATATAACCAAACAAATCTGACCTGAACTGTTGTCGGCTGCTGCAGTCTCCTGACATCTCTTCAACCACCCTGTTTCCAAGCAGTCAGTTGTCCTCGCTCTGGAAATATTCATCCATATGTCCTGTGCAACCTCATTTCACGGACATCACCAAGTCAGAGGGATATTTATAGCCTGAGATAGGCATTTCTGCTGCAGAACTGCCTTGATCTCTAAAAAAAAATAGCGCTGTGGGTGGCTAGATAGTCTGAATCGCTGTGGGAAGTCGGTCAGAACTGGCTTTGGTTACTGCTTTAGTGTTACTTTAGTGTCGTCCTTTAACTTCTGGTTCCCCTGTAAGTGCTGACAGCGTCACACAACTCATGAAGCATCAAACCAGATGCCACTTTTGAACACATCAGCGTGGTTGAAGTCACTATCCACCTTTCACCACAGCCCAGTGAACAATTTAAACGGTTTGTAAAACTGTTGGACTGGACCAGCAACCACTTATCAGCATCATCAACGGAAGGCCTAAAATGAGAGGATTGCAGATTGCCTCATAAATCAGTCCCATTAACATCTTGTACCTTTTTTTGTTGCCATAGATACAGATCACTCACTTTCAGCACCAAGAGAGCCATGCGTGCATCCGTAAGAGTAATGAACAGATAATGTTTTTATTTCTTACGTGTACAGTATATGATATTTTTATATGTTCTGTTTTCAGAGATTTTATCAATTTTTTTTATTGTCATTTTTTTCCCCTTTATTGCATGTTCTGCTGTGTGCTTTAGCACATGAACTGATGTTCCACCCTGACTGCTATTTGTCTTGGGGGGGGGGGGACCCATAACCTGATTGTTTGGACCTGTGACGCAAAGTGCAAACTTCAGTGTGAAAAATAAAAATGGGATGGACACAACAAAGGAAAGCATAGTTGCAGTGATTTAAATGGCATTTTTAGGCTTCTGAATACATAAGGAACATTATATCTTTGCAAAAGTTGGAACAATATATTTTCAGTGAAAATGTAACAGTCAAAAACAAACAAACAAAAGATTAAGATCTCAAACACAGTTGGATCTTTTGACCTGGTCATTTCTAACATTGTTACACTTAAAATATTTTCTAGGAACTCTGTAGCTTTGTGTAGTTTACGTCTTGCTGACCAATCCAAAAGACAGAACAAATAATATATGCAGAGTATGTATGCACATTAAACAAGAAGAGAGAGACTCCGTTGAGATGCATTATTGTACCCTTGGTTGAGTGAAAAAAGTAAACAATACAGAACAATCTAAATTACATCTTAACGAGCCCAGGAGTAGCCTGGGAGATGTGACAGATTTATTTCCAATGGTTTATAAAATAGGAATCTCGTGCCATCCAGAACCACTGCCTTTTCTGAAAAATATGATGATGCATTAAGAAAAAAAATGTTTCCTTTTGAAAAGCTCTTGATTGACCTTGTTTCATCATTGGGCAAAGATTGAGCATCACCACCATCACAATTATATTGTTTCGCCTTCAATGGAAATTATTTCATCAGCCTTTCCCAAAGTCTCTGCGAAAACCTTTTTGTTGCTGATATCAGAACGGTCATGAATTTCAAGATTATGCTTGAGACCTGTTGAAAAACACAATGTGATCCAGCTTTAGCAAAGATTTAGGGCATTGCTTTCATTTATTTGGAAGTTTGGGGTGTGGTAAATTACCTTGCATTTTCCCTTTCAGGGCATCTTTTGAGCTGGCATGGTTCATCTTCTCACCAAGTTTTGAATCTTCAGGACACCTGATTTGAAGAGAGGTCATTGTTGGTTTTTCATAAGATGCGTGTTGAATTGTGTCCTCAGAGTAGATCTTTAAAAAACATACAAAAAGAAACCCCCAAAAACCCCATCACAAACAAACTTGCCATCATGCTTCTTTTAAACGTACAACTTACCACATGATAAACACCAGTTCTTTTTTGGAACCCGTGTCCTTGGTCTCACAGTGGAAGTCATAAAGCACGTAGGTGCACTCCTTTTCCTTAAGCACTTTGTCCCTCAAGTAGGTAAAGGCGTCTTCTCCATCCAGGTCTTTTTGGGTGATTTTTTTCGCAACATCAATTTGGTTTTTGCCATTCACGTCACAGAACCCAAACTTGAGGATTCTTATCCTTTGATCGTTGTCCTTTGCTATTTTCATCTCATTTATACAGTCGAGCGAATTTTGAGTGACGGTAACCCCAGAACACGCCTGTGAAGATTGAAAAAAAGGGGTGTGAGGGGTTAGTACAGCTTTCAACAAAATTAAAAGTGACTAAACAAATGTGTTTATTGCAGATAAGAAACACCGACAGGGAGCAGCGACCGTGGGTTCTCTGACTGAACAGGTAGTGAACTGAGACCTATTGTGAATGAACATCAGCCTTGCTTTTTTTTTTTTAAATCAGATTTCAACAAAGTTAATAAATGTGTTCTTTCTGGTTTGCCTCTGCATTGCAAAGATATCCGCTGCCTTCACTTTGTTCTGTGTAAACCCAATATGTGACTGAAACTGAAGTGAAAGGCATATTGTCATCATTTTGTCTGGAGTGACTAAAGACAAAATGTTAAAGTAAAGTAACCTTAGACTGTTATGCTTGAAAAAAAGAATTATAAAATCAAGTCAGTAGACTTGTTCGAGCAACCTCCTACAAAAAAAAAAAAAGGTACAGGTCCACATGTACATCTGTGTTCAATTACATGCTGTTTTGCAGCATTTATTGAGCACAATTTCTGCAGATGCTCCAAGTGGTGCTGAAGAGTTTCGCTCAGAGGCTACTCATGTCTGAAGTCGTTTCGCTCCTCATATCCAATATTCTTTTGTTAAGTTACAGCTTAACTGCGAACGGCCCAGTTTTAGTTAGACTTGAAACAAAAACAGGGTTTATGCAGTTCCTCTTGCAACATGTCTCACTTTTGCACAGATTTTTATCAAATTATATATATCGACAATGTATTATTTGCCGTCAAAAATGGAAACCTCCTCGGTTTTCATGTCCAAAGTCCTGTCACACGTGAGTTTTCTTAAGTTTGTGCCGCTGTAATTCGGTTATCCGTTGGGTGTTGGGCAGAAAACAGAACTTAAAGAAGAAACAGGAAGTTCTTCAAAGGCAGACATGAAAGACAGGAGCAATACCATTCCTTAAGCAATGACATGTGCAAAGATCCCAACAGCCTTTTAGCAGCAACATGCTGTGGGTGTAGTTTGCCCTGCAAGTTTTCATGGCTTTGGCTCTGCCGCATTCCTGTCATTGTGGAACAAGTTAACACAAGAAAGACCGCCCCAAGGGATTCTCTCTGAACAAGTTTGAAGCACAAACAAAGCTGCCTCCATTTTGGAGGCAACTAAACCACGCCTAGAATAAGTCTTTTCATAATCCGTGCTCTCTTTAGAGTCGTCTGAGGAACGTACAAATAAAATGACACACTTTGAGAAATTGCAGACAAACGGGACTACCAAGGGTTCAAACATTTTCAACGTATATTGAAAACCAGGTTCTGGCACTTCAAAGTCACATCCGTTCTTCATTAGATGTCCTTGCAGGCTACACGCAACATCCAGAGATTACCAAGTGGCACAGTGTAAGACAAAATAGTTCCATGTTCGAGCGGGCAAACAGAAAAGAAGTTACTCACCATTTTGCTTCTGATGTGAGGAAGAGCAGAGAAAAATGGCAGCACCCGTCAAAATGCTGCAGGGTTATAAGGAAGGAGAGGAGTTTGACTCATAGAGGAGGAGCCTGGGTAAATGAGCACACCTCCAAAAGAAGACCCACCCCTCTGTGTTCCAGGTGGGACACAGTTTCAGCCGCTGCTTCATTATTTGCATCTAACCTCACAACATTCCAAGTCAAGAGGCACAGATCTGTGTCCAGTTTGGTCTGGCACAGAAAACAAATTGCATTTTCCCAGTCCCCTCATGTTCAACTGTCAAAGTTTGGGAACTTTTTCCCCTTATGGAAACTCCCCCAGGTGTTCTTGCGCGAGGACAGGAGTGGCATGTGACACCCTTATATGGAAATCAAATGTAGAGAATTTTTTTTTTCTCTTATGGAAACGCCCCAAGGTGTCTTGAGTTGGGGCGGGAGTGGCTTGTAAAACCCTTATATGGAAAACAAACCTGTCCACATTTTCACTCATCACCACTGAGGTGGAATCTTCAAGCCTTATAAGGTAAAAAAAGGGGACTGGTTGTCAAAGGCAAGGCCTCCATCTGTGCGTCAGGCGATACTTTACCCATTATCAGTCAAAAAGTCAAAGAGCAATGCTAGATTATGATGGTTGTTGTTGTTGGTCAATCTAATTTTCACACTTTTTTGGGTGTGTGTGTCCCAGAGGACGTATGGCCTATATTTGTGCTTGGCTGTTGAGTTATAGTTGAACACACACACACACACACACACACACACACACACACACACACACACACACACACACACACACAAAATGCTTGTGCTTGGTTTTATTTTGAAATTTCTTTTATTTTTGCCTTTTTATTTCTGACTTTTTTTTTTTTATTTCCTTTCCCTGTATAGTCTTATGTGAAGCTGAGGAAATACTGCACTTTTTCAATTAATTTTTTCAATTTTCTATAGTTTCTGTGTGACACGGTAGACATTTAAATAGGCATTTAAGCAGTGTAGCTCTCCTCTTTATAAACCTAAACCCTTTACAACTAGATAGGTTGGGCTGCAATAGTTACGAAATGAAGGGAGCATATTCTCAACATTGTTTTCAGGAGTGCATCTCGGTTTTGTCTGTCGTATGGAGTTTGTCTCAGCCCTTCGCTTTAAAATGATTTAATAAAAAAAAAAAAAAAAAAAAAAAAGCACATTCACACTCCGTCTGCACAGCTGCTATTTTTATGTACAGTTACTTTGCTTTAGTGTCACAGTGGCTTTGTTTCCTCTGCGTGGATTAGTGGTTTTCAGAGTCCCGCCCAACATCCGGACTTGCATCGGTTCCAAAAAACATAGTGTCCAAATGCTGGCACGTCATGGCGTGCCTGCTAAAGCTTTGATTGCAACACCAGAATCTGTGAGTTCTGAGAAAGGCACCCCCCCCCAAAAAAAAAGCTGATTAGGCAACAGAGTTCAGGTAGAGTCTCTATATATGTATCTCTCTATTAAAGGCTGTATGTTTGGAGTTGTCTCTTCCTTGGTGCCCATGGCAGATCCAGCGACCGTAGAAAGGGAGAGCGAGCACAAACTTTACAAAGATGTTGAAGAGGAAGTACAACAGTGAGCCACATACAACAGGAAACGACTGCTGCATAACTCTGACAGTTGAGAAGCTGCACTGAGGGAAGGCTGGCCTCGACAGCAAGCAGCGAAACCCTGTTCTGTGAAAAGTCTGACATCTACTGGTCAATTATAGGCAGTGACTCGGCCAGGGCTTAAAGGTTTAAGATTCTCAGAAGAGAGGATTTCCTTTTTCAGTCAACCCTGATTTTCTATATATTAAACGACAAAGCTCCAGCTCTTTACACTTCTGTATTCAACATATGTCCATTTCTTATGATTTTATGAAAGAATTTTCCTGTTGTGTATACTTTAAATGACACAAATAGAGATGCGGTCAGTGTCACTTTATTAGTGATATAGTGTACACGTTCAAAACACGTTCATGTGATTGCTCAGGTCGTACCACGCAGCACGATGCTACACTATTTTGTCATTCTGCCCATCCACATCAATATTGATTACAGAGATGCCAAATACATGATGCAGGCTTAAAATATGACATTTACATTTTGATTCAGATAGAAACAAAGAGTCAAGTTTACGTACTTGTACATCGTTTTACATGCTTAGCCTTAGTGTCATTTCTTTTTGGGGTATTTGCCTTTACTAATCTGCATTACAATAGGAGAAATGTAGTCCAGATCCAGGGGCAACTAAATGGCACAGATGCACAGTTTTGAATTTCATTCTTCCCTGTTAATGTAGCTTCTAGGACTTGTAAGGTTAGACGCAAGAACACCTAGTGGTTTTATACAGAAAACAAAACAAAACAAAACAAAACATATGGTATTCAGTGTTAAGCTGACCTCAGTTCAGATTTCATGCATGTCTATTGTTCAGTGTTGAGTGATTATTATTATTATTATTATTATTATTATTATTATTATTATTATTATTATTATTATTATTATCATCATCATCATCATCATCATCATCATCATCATCATTCATTCATTCATTCATTTATTTATTAACCAAAATTACAGTTCGGCTTTTATTGGATGACAATTTACCCAAGTTTCTCTTCCTAAAGCTTGCATGAAAAGATAAGAGCAGTTGCATTTTACGGCATCTTGTGAAGTGGTCTTCTTTCAGGACGTAGCTCATATAAAGATGAGAGATTTGTGAAGGTGGACGTTTCCAAATCATCGTAATATCGTGAAGATATACTTTATGGCCATAGGTCAATTTAATTGTGGGAATTATGTGGCAAAATACTTTTACACCTTTGCTGCAGCCAAGTCGGTTTTCTTCCCCCTTCACCTTGTGACTACCCCGTGTGTGTGCATGTGTGTATATGTGTGTCACACACATATAAGTGTATAAGTGGAAGCACCTGAATATTCTTTAGGCTGGTCTCCACTTTTCTGGATAAATTATTACCAAATTCCAAGGTGAAGGCTCAAATGTCTAGCCGAGGTGTGACTTGAGCTTGGGTGAGGTTAAGGGGAGGCTGAACAAAAAAAAAAGAAAAATAAGACCATCTAATGGAAAGTAGATAAAGAATTGTGTTCCCGTTTGTGTGTCTGTTAGTGTGCGCACGTGGGTGGTCTGTGGCTTCCTGTCGCTCTGCACCTCCCCAACCATCAACACCTGTCTTTAATTAGGCTCCCTTGACTCAAGTCAACTCTGCACTTCTTTTTCTCTTTATTTTCTATCCTAGTCCCTCAACCTCCCAGACATTGGTTTTTCTCCGTTCATATTCAGGCAAGGGTCTTCAGCATACCTGTCATCAACCACGTGTTCCAGTTCTTCCAAGGTAGAGCCCATGTAGAGGTCCAAGTCTTTATGCTGATCTCAGCAAATCGCTGTTGTGACTACGAATGTAGCTGTGTATGTATCCATGTGGCCTGGCAACACGTTTCTATCCAAAAAGCCATTAGTCATTAGACTGTAGTACTTCTGCTTCTGTTCAAAACTAAGACTGGTTTAAATAGGACTGATGGTATGAAAGGACAAGCACTTTAAACATCGAAAAGACAACGTAATTATGGTCAATATATCGCTTTTATTGAAATCAGCATATATGAATCCTCGTGCGATTAGCAGCTAAAGGATACCCCAAAAACAAACACATAAACAAACAAACAAACAAAATAATTATCTTGTCGTGAGGATGTCTGTATTTGGAGGCAGAGTTTACCTACAGCATGGACACATTCAGCCACTGTGGATGAAAAACATGTTACAGAATAGTCCATGAGCCATTCATTCATTGCCTTTAATGTTTCAGTTATTGTCACAACGGGCACATTACCTGCATGAGATCAAACTCAATGTGACCGGACCCATCAGTGTCCAGCTCTTTAAAAGTGTCTGTTGTGGGGGAAGAAAAAAAAAACAAGACAACAAAAAAAAAGTGACTCAATGACCTTATTTCCTGCATGGCTGTAAGTAAGAATATGGCCACGTCCAATGACTGAACTCACTGAAGAGGAACTCCAAACGAACGAGGCAGCACACAAAGTTGTCAAAGTCAATGCTGAGGTCGGGTTCACTGTAGCGGGCCACGATGATCTGATGCAAGGGGTTGTTGAGAGAGAAGCCTGTCCAAATGCAAAAAGACAAAACAAAAAACAGGCAACGTTGACGCTAAACAGCCAGAGGAAAGTCCATGTCGAGGTTGGATGTGCGTAGCACAAACCAGCATCCTCCACGGCCATGCGCATCTCCGAGGCACTCATACAGCCACTGCCGTCCACGTCCCTTCCTTTGTACAGATCCTAATGGAGAGGACCCACGTGTTGATATAGCGTGAGCTACCGAGTCAAATAGGAAAAAAAGGAGCACCGTGTTCATACTAAATCAGTAGGAAACATACCAGGTACTTCTCAATCTTTGACCACAGGATCTTAAATTCGACCAGTCCAAGCTTGGCACTCCCATCTTTCTTTGAAGAGATTGTCAGGGGGAACAAAAAGACACTACTTCCTCACAGTTATTCTTCAGGGCTGTTGGGCAATGACAACAGTCAGACTCAGACTAGAAAACTGCCAATTCCATTATTGTGATATTCTGCTGAAACCCAAACCACTGCCATGGCGTTTCCTAATCTACGCACATTTTTAAATCTTTTTGAGGTCAACCTTATTTACTATTACTTCTTATTATGTTAGCAGTAGTTGTACTAGTCTGGAGATAATACACAGAAAGGTCATCGTTACAACATCAAAGGATACATCCAGTAGATTGACCATGTTGCGGCATGTGGTAAGGCTAAATCCATCGGTTTTGATTTTATTTCTAATGGCCGCTGGGGGGGGGGGGGAAGGAAACAACGGCGGTGACTGTTTTTGAGTGTCACGTCCACTTGAATGTGTAAAACAGACGAGGGCTTAGTTTGTCGTACCCTTGGTCACCACTTTGTTGAGGATCTCCTGTAACTCGAAGACACAAATCTCCACATCCTGAAAGCCAAGTAACACAGTGATAGGTGAGAGGTTTCACCAGGTAAGTTAGCAACTCCATTCCTTTGAGATGCTTACGTGTCCGGCAAGCTGGTCAAACAGCCTCTTGAATCTGTCACAAATGTCATCCTCGTCAATGTCGATCTAAAGGTGACACGATGAGTGAACTTTTTTTTTTCCTTTTAGATGATCTAGCTTGTGTATTTGCGAAGGCCGGAATGTGATTTCACCTGCGCAACGTGGCAGTCCACAGGATCGTCGATCTCTCTGAAAGCGACACGAAATCACATCATCAAACCGTTCGACAACCTGGTCATCAATTTCATTCCAAAATTTGCGCTCGTTTGTGGCAGAGGCATACTGGAAGTCAGTCGGTTTCTCTGAAAACACCCGCACATAGAAGTCTCCATTCTTATTGGGCTCAAAGGTGGAGGGCACAATGAGATATTCTCCCGGCGGGAGGCAAAAGTGGGTGGACACCTCCCGCAGGTTGACGAAGGTCTCTGAGCGTGCAGCAGAACAATTGTATCGGAAGAAGTTTTTCTTCAGATGCACTTGTCTTTTTCCTGAGTACTGGAAAATGGCACACACACACACACACACACACACACACACACAGTTATTAATGTTGTGTGATACAAACGATAACTTCAACTGGAAAGCAATTTGGTGATTGCTTACCTCCTCAGGCAGCTGAAACAGGAATAAAAAAAAAATACGTTAGAGTCAAAAGTGTCATTCTGTGGATGCCATGACTGATTTTGATGAATTAGAAAGTAAGTTATAAAGTTGTGTGAAGACATTGTCCATCTTATCAGTCTCTTGCCTTCGTAAATCCTGTTTTATTTTGACAGCCTTGTCTCCACTTTTGTGTTCTGTATTTTACTTCCTGTTCCTGTTTTCCTGCTTTTGTTTTCGTCGAATGATTTTTTTTTTTCACCTGCGTCTCGTTGTCAGTCCTGCCCTTGATTGTTCTCACCTGTGTTCCCCTGCACTGCTGCATAAATAGTCCTGGCCTCATCTTGTTTGCCTTGTCTGTCTTTGTTATTGCTACTTTCAGGTCCAGGCACAAGTTCCTGTTTGTAAGTCTGTCTCGGTTGTTGTTTCAATCGTTGGTTAAAGTCTTCTCTTTTAGATTTGTTTATTTTCTACAGGTCAGGACACTTTCTGTTTCCTTACTCAAATAACTACATAGCTTTCTGTTTCCCACACCCGTAGTTTCGTCTGAATTTGGGTCCTGCCACCATCCCTTCCAGTTACACTAGTAATATAAAACCAACTTTTCATGCAATTAATCTACTGTATACTGAACATTGCAACATAACAAATGACCTTAACGCACAAAGCATATAGACTTTCACCTTGCTTTAGCAATGTAGAGATTAGTACCAAATAACATAAAAAGTGTGATCCCTTATGATTATATTGCATTCCCCCTCCTGGTTTGTCTCTTTCCTCTGAAGTTTAGTGGAGAAACATACAGAAACTGCATAGTTACATTCTGTCACAGAACAATTAAACAAATCTTGGTTTACTGTCAACTCACTTATTCTGACGTCTAACCCTCAATAATATAGAACATTTTAGGGTCTAACCTTCTGGAGTACAAGAAAAGTGTGAGCTATAAGACAGAGTTTGGAAAATCAGCACTTTGTGATGTCACCAAGAGCACTGGTACCTCTCCCTCTGGCCTGTTAGATGGTTCTAACAATTTCAGACCAGTTTTCAACTGCTTTGTTGTTTTTTAGTATTGTTGGGATTACTCCATAAAATTACTTCTTTAACGTCTTTGTTTCATAAGTTATCAATTACTAATTAATTTAGTTTAAAATTACATAAACAGTTGCCCAGTGCTTTGGAATGAACTTTATTAAAGTGCAAATTTTGCAGTATTGCCTCTGTCCTCTTAACATGAATGAATGTTTGCTCTCTGAACACAAACTGCACATTTCCCAGAACAAACTCATGTACAGCACTGTTGCCTTTTGCACAGCCCATATTGTTAAAATGATTTGAAGATTTTGGAAAAATAACAAAATCGTTACTTGATGAAGTAATTATGATATAATTACCAGTTTTGCAACAGTAATCCCGTTACATTACTCCGTTATTCAAAAAGCAGTTCAGTTCCAGCAGTGGATTATTAGTAATAGATTACTCACCAACACTGTTTGTTTTTGTTTAAACATATAGAAGGTCCTACAAAAGCATCTGTTAATTAGGAGGTGAGGTAGCTTTACTGGAGTACAGGATGAAATAATGAATTTTGAAAATATGAGGCCATAAAAGAACAAAGACATGAGGATGTGTGAAAAACCTCTGACCTCATAGATGGCGTAGCCGATGGTCTCCATGTCCTCTCCCATTCTCCTCCTTCGGCGCTTGTTCTTCTGCATTAGGCCAACGATGACGGTGCATCCCTCCTGGCCATCGTCGGGGTTGTCGTCCACATCATCCAGCTTGATGACAAACTGAGGATTCATCCAGAAGGTGTCTGGGAACAGTAGCAGTGTGCACCGGTGAGCTGATCAACAGCACGACAAGAGCAGGAGCACAGAGCGAGAAAGACGGCATGGCGTCACATCGAGCGTGAAGGGAGATTTTGGAGGAACTGCCGCCGCACTTATATGGTTTCTGCAGCCACCCGCCGACACCCCTCTCCTCCAGGTGTCTTCGAACTCCGTCTCTGCCCATTTCTTGAACTCATTGCCTGAGAGGGCGTCAGGCGTGAGGTTACAGATCTCGAGGCGGGAGTACTGGCGCAGGAAGTCAGAAAATGACATCCTGTAGACGAAAAGGGGATAGATGGAATGAAATCTTGACAACTACTACTATGAAGAGTAAAAATCTGCCTACTGCTTGCGGATTGAAAATGAACAAATGGCCACTTGGATGATTCAGAAACTTTTACCAGAACTCGCCGTCCTCAGAGCGGTTGGTCAGGCGTGCGCGGTCGTCGTCGTTCACATATCTCCACTCGGATGAACTGCAAGTGTCAAAACAATCTTGTGAACTTGTGCACAACAAAGCAGAGCGTGGGCTCCACCCGACCTCACCTACGCAAAGAGGTTTTACCAGCAATTCCTGTGGGTGTGCATGACTGTATTACGGGAGCAACAGACAGAAACACATACACCCAAATCTACGCAACAATCCTACTCGATCAAAAAGTGTTTTGTCAACTGAATAACTGACACTCTTGGCTGCAAAACAAACTCTACACCTGAGTAAAATAGGGAGATCAAAAAGTGACATTGTTCATTTTTGCATTTTCAGGTCCGATTTTAGTCAGAACATAAAAGAATTTGTTACTTGGACTCTTAAAGATACACTGATTTCCAAAAATAAATCGTTTTTAATTATTTTTGTTTTTAGTGAAAAAAATGTAAGCAATTAAAGAGCTTAGTTTTGCATTCTCAAGGCCCAGCGTGTAAAATGTAGAAGGATCTTATGATAAGAAAGGGAAGCAAAACACAAAAACAAACAAACTAATGTCAATCCCTATTCTCTGATGTTTGTCTGGATGTGAGATTGGTGATGTGTAAAATCCCAATGCTGGTAGTGATATAGTCATGAAATCACTAGTTAAAAAACCATTTTAATCAAATATACCCATATACGATACATAATTTACCTCTTAGAAATGTTCCCATATAGCAAAAAACTTGTTTGCAAATGTCAATGTGCAGCTTAGGTCAGTCTTTCTCTTCTGCCAGCTCTATAAATGGACAAGTCGGTTTCTGCATTACTCACTTGTCACTCCAGGATCCGTTCCACTCCACCTGACCCCAGGGGTTTCTGATTCTGATCAGCTGCACCATGTCCCCTCTATGGTCCACCTAATTAAATGGATGTTTAAATGTGTCAACCAGAGGAAGATGAAGGAGAAGAAAAATCCCAAAACAGACAAAGTAAAGTCTTTTGCTTACACATTCAGCTCCTGTCACTGAGTAGGCATGACCCTTCACCAGCTTGCGATAAGTCACAGCTTCTGAGTCGGATGCATTTGTGATCTGGGACAGAGAGGAACGCTTCTGTGAGATCATGAAAGTTAGCCCCGAGTGAAACGTTAGCACGTGCAAGTCAAGCATAAAGCTTCAACAAACATCAATGGAGCATCCCAGGAGCGAGCCCCTCTCCAGGGCCTTCTGGATGATCTTGAAGAGGTGGGGATCAGGCTTGCTGAGCTCATGCTTCTCCGCGATGCCGCCGGTGAAGTCCTCAAAGCCCTCGGTGGTGCTTCCTCCAGAGAGAGCCTCGTAGCATCCGTTCACCCTGGAAGACGCCTTTGCCGTTAACTCAAACACAAAAAGGAAACAACTCGAACTCGCCGAGACTGTTTGTTTCCTCCCGTACTTGGCGTAGGCCTTCTCCAGCAGCGCGCTCCAGAACTCCGAACCCTCGGCCGAGTGGACGAACAGCAGCTCTCCCTTCCTGGTCGGAAGGCGGTCGTCGACCACCACGTCCACCCACTCGCCAAACTGCCAGAACTGCGAGGGACGACGGGGAAGACATTGGGGAAAAATCTGTTGGGTGCCACTTCAAAAGCTGTAGTGTGCGCGCAGACGCCTCGTACCTCAAAGTGAAAGATGCCGGCGTAGTTGTCGTCAAAGCTCTGGTCGTGGGGGACGACGCGAGCCAGCACCTGCTTGTTGAGGGTCAGGGAGGCAATGGCGGCCAACAGCCAGCAGTCCCCTGATCACAAGATGACAACTTTAAGAAAAACAAACAACAAAAAAAAACAAGGGAACTCCCGTGCAAACCTCAGAGCCGGGCCTCACGCCCACAGCATTTCTGTGTCGCCAAGGACACATTTCAAAACAGGCCCCGGTATGTGGTTTGTCTGTGCGCCAGTTGTGCAAGGACGTTGTTACAATGAGGTGTCATTGACACGGGAAGCATCTCTCCACCTGTCCTGCCAGACTGGGTGTAGTCAGGAAAGTAATGCCACACAAACAAGCCTGTTTGCGAGTGTACCAGGCATAAAAAATATAGAAGAAGAGTTTATCGTTGCCTGTCTGAGCAGAGCCATTAGAAGATGTTGTTTTTTTTATATATATATATCTGTAGTTGCTAAACTTGATAAATGACTAATAAATGGCATGATTCTGATAAATAAGAATGCTAAATTATTGCCCGACAAAAGGAACGACAATGCAAATGTTGGTGACGCAAATGTTCGGCCCGACTGTGTTGTAAAAATGCCACAAATGCTTTGAGGTAAGAAGTAAGACAGGTTATAATTATGATTATTATATACTTTTAATAATAACAACACACTTTTAGCATTGGGCTAACCCCAGTGCAACAATTGTATTGAAGTATGCAAAGTAAGTAGTATACAAATCAATAGCAAAAACATTTCCAGCTGCCGAAAGTTGTACAAATTACAAAGTATTACTACAGAAAGAGAGAGACAAAGAGACAAAGAGAGAGAGAGAGAGAGAGAGAGAGAGTGCATGCGTGCGTGCGTTTCTCACCGAGTGCTCCTTGACAAATATCAGTCCTCGTGGCCTCTTCCACAATGAATTTCGGGTTGGAAACCAATTCCTAAGCAAAATGAATGAATGAATAAATACACGTGCTAAAACAAGGGATGAAAAGGTAATTCACGCTACAGTATTTATCTTCAGTAATTCCATGTTATTTGATGGCGCATTTATTTATTTGTTTATTTATTTGTTTGTTTATTTATTTATTTATTGCTTGGAACGTCTCCTAACGCAGAACAGAAGGGGTGCAGCTCATGCGCCAGATATTACTATCCACAAACTCCAGCAGACACAAATGTACGCAAATAGTGTCACATCCCCCGCCCTCCCCGGCGACCCTCGACAGATACTGTAGCGTCCACTCTACCGTCGGCCTCTTCCAGGCGATGCCCCGGACTTTGTGGGAGTCTGGTCCGAGCTCATTGAAGCCCAAGGATGAGGGCAACGCCTCGAAGCACTCGTCCTCGAACAGCCGCCCTCTCTCCAGGCAGCTCCTCCGCAGAGCCTCGAAGTCCTGGTTCAGGTACTTGACGGCGTGCGAGTTGCTCCCGACGCCTCGCGCCTTCTCCCGGTTGTGCTGGAGCCTGTCTACGATGCCGGGCATGTTTGCAGGGGGGGTTTACAGGGTGGCAGACGCCGTGTCTGTGTGAAGGTCTGGTTTCCTGTGCGCTGTTTTGTTGCCACCCGTGCGTATCCACGCCCCGCTGCCGATTGTGTTTGGGTATCCACCTCGCCCTGAGGCACCTGCTGCATCTCCTCCCCCGTGACACGCAGAGATGGGAAGTAACGAAGTAGGCTACAAATGCTTTGTTACTGTACTTCAGTAGATGCTTTCAGTCATCTGTACTCTACTAGACTTTTCAAGTTTACTCCCTGCATTGGTACATAAATATCTGTACTTTCTGCTTCTTATATTGCAAAAACTTTTCAAAATTACTACTACTACTACTACTACTACTACTACTATTATTACTTTTTTAGCCTCAAATATACAAATTCTGTTCAAAGTAATTCACTTATAATTTATGATAGTTGTTTTTGCCTGAAGTGGAGCTATCTGAACTATGCTGTTGTGTAATCAAATATAAAACGGGATCATAGAGGAAGATTCCCCGTCTACAACTGCCGCCCGATCTGACAAGATGTGGCCGATCCATCAACGGGGCCTCACCTTGTTCACACAAAAACACTTTGATTGCGTGGTTTATTAATAAGTGGAAGAGTCGGAGAGCACACAGCCCGTCTGCGGTACACATGTGACTATCCTGTTTCTGTGATCTTTGAAATGCTTGATTTAATTGTTTAACTGCTCATCGTATTCACTTGTGAGGCTACCTATCAGGAAGCAATGGGTTGCTTTTGTGCTCTTTTATTTCAATAAGTTGTTGGGTTTTGTTTTTGTTGTGTCTTGTGTCTTGTGTCTTGTGTCTTGTGCCATGTCCTGTGTTGCTTTTTCTTTTTTGTGGGTGTTTTTGATAGTCTCCTCCGCTGTGCACTTGGTCAATTTTGTGCATTTTATTTACGTTTTTTTTCTTCTGTATTGTTGATTAAAGTCACTTTTGTCATGTTTTGTCTTGTCTCGTTCTTCACTTTTTTTGCACTTACTTTCGTCCATGTGTTTCAGACTCTGACTTCCACCCTTCCTATCATTCTTTTGCATCTTCTTGTCTACCTGGCCCTGACTGGTCTCACCTGTGTACCCTCATGTAGTCCTTGTCTCCCTTTATCTGGTGTCAGGTTGTCGCCTTAAGTTGTCTACGTAAGCCTCTTGTGGTTTTCCATGTCATGTACTTTTGTGACACTTTATGAATTTTTTTTCTTTACTTTGAGAATTTTTTTCCCGCTGCAGATCCATTCCTAGTCAAGATTTAAGTTTTCTTTTTAAATAAAGGCCTCTTTATTCTACCATTACCATGATTTCTACAGTTGTGTCCTTCTCCTAACCAAGACGTCAAGACGTGACAAAAGGTGTTGGTGTTCGAGGGAAGATAATGAGACAGTCCTGTTGCGCAGCCTCGCCCAGGACTTTATTGTTTTCTGGTTATTCTGGTCTTGGTCAGGTCTTCTTGATTGAGGGCGTGCACTGACTAAACGACCAGGACATTGCTGCAGGTCCTGTGGCTTTTGCTGTAATAACAAGAATTTAAAAAAAGCCCTTCAGTGTCTACGTTCAATAAACCACACGTTCATAAAACCTGCACCAACAAGACTGTGCACATCACTGACTAATGTCAACATATTAAGGGATAGATGGATGAACTTGTATGTTGCACAAATATTGACACATAATTCAATTTACATCAAATTCAAGCGTGAGTTAAACGTCTTTCTATATATTTATTTTATCTTATATATGTATATATATATATATATATATATATATATATATATATATATATATATATATATATATATATATATATATATATATATATATATTAACATTTATTTAATAATTGTGCTGAGGATATCACTGTGAGCAGCGGCTGGCTGGGCTTAGCTGGTTAAAAGAAAAATATATTGAAAGGTGGCCAGTTAACATATGTTTAATACTCAGATATGTGATGCATCCACCAGCAGTGGAGCCGACACTCCCCATTCCTTCATGCTGGCAGGTGCTCCAGATATGCGGGGCCTTGGCCTTGGACAGCATCTGGAGTTAAGTTGCTGATCTGCAGCATGTAAAAGTGCTTAATGAGGTCCGAATAGGCCATACTGGAGGGAGGCCAGCTTGTTCTCAGAGATGAACGTGTCATTTTGAATGCATTGAGATGCTTAAGCATGACTTGTAAAGCAAGGTCAGTGAATCATTGAGCAAGATTAGTGATTTATAGCGGCATTTGGAAAAGGTGCACAACGACCGATCTACCGGAACTCTCAATCGTAGACCGCAACCCCTATAGTGTGTGTGTGTGTGTGTGTGTGTGTGTGTGTGTGTGGGGGGGGGGGGGGGGGGGGGGGGGGGCACTGCTGTTAAATGGAGGCAGGGGAATTGGAGATTTTGCAACAGCCCTGCCATAATTTTGATGGAATTTTAAGTGCTTCCTTTTAGCGCAACGTTGACAGACGTCATGATGAATGCTCTAGCATGCTGTTGATGAATTATGCATGTTTTTGCATAAACACTGCACCACAACCACCACCACTATCCCAGGCTAACAACCATCTCATACACCAGCAGGCTTGGAAATAGTGTAGCACAGCAGGCATTCTTTTGCAAGGTTAAACGAGAAACACAATTTTAGGTGCACATCATCTCATTGCCATGCTTCGCTATCAAAGTTTCAAAATAAAAGTTCAACGAAATGTGTGTTTTTGTTTCTTCCGCGTCGCATGTTGCGTTTTTATTTATTCAGCAGCGCCCTCTGGCGTCGGCCGGCTGCGTGTGTGGGAGCGCTGGCGCCTCCTCCTGCAGGGAGTGGTCTTCCCTGCAGTATGTGCGTGTGAGTGTGTGCGCGTGTGTACAGAAGGCTGGACTCTGCGCCCCCTGGCTACGAGGACCAGTGCCCACTTTCTCTCCAGCAAGACTTTAAACGAGTGCCCTCGAAAATCTTTCGCCAGGAGCTCCGAGTTGTTTGCGGTGAGTGACGTCACACCGTTGTCTCGCCTTTGCGTCCCTAGAATAGCGGTTCCTCGTGCCTTTTTTATTTATTTATTTTTTTTATTGTAGCGCGGGGCTGCCGAGTGCCGCGTTCGAGTTCATGTGCATGCGCTGACAATGTCCCAATAACAGCTGCGGTCGCTCCAATTCAGCATCGACTCTGCAGTGTTGCCGTACGGCTGAGGTTTCTTCCGTCTGTTTGTTCGGAGCTGAGGCCGTGCGGAGCGCAGGCCTGGCCGGCCTAGTAAATCACTGAACAGGTGCAACTTCCGCTGCATGCCCGCTGCAGTTTGTTGGCACCTATTTGCTTAATTGTTTCAGACTTTGTTCTGGCTGTGATAGACGCAGGAGACCCTCTCATCAGCATCAGACGGTTGCTATTTAAGAAATAATGGAAAAAAAAAGAAAGAAAGAAACCAGCAGCAGAGGAATGCATTGTTCAGCGTTTCTCCCCGTTATTGTGTCAAAATAGAGGTACCTTTCGATCAATAGCCCATCAGTAGCCTGAACTTTAGGAGTGTGACATTCCTGCAGCCTTTTCAGACATGTGGGGCCTCGGGATGGCGAGGAGAGGGTCGGGGGGGGGCGCAAGGGGGTGTGGTTGGTGGAGGACATATAAACATTGTCCTTGCATGCAGGATTTCCATTGAAAACAAAAGAAATATGAATACTGAAACTGAGGAATAATAAAAAAAATAAAATTAAAAAAAAAAAGTCGGTTTGACACAACAGCAACACAGATGTTTGTTTTCCCACTCATTCAGTAAAAGGGCAGTGTGTCTTCCCTTCTTTTGCTGCATGCTGGGACTGTTTACTCAACTCGGCCCAATTAGGATTCCTCTCCAGCAACTGGGCTGTGAAGTTTGCTCCAGTTTCAGGGTTCCCAGCGCCAGAACCCTGAAACTGGAGCAAAAAAAAAGAAAAGAAAGAAAAGAAAGAAAAAAAAAAAATCGGCTAGCCTCTCGAGCAGGGGTGGGCAAACTTTTTCACTGGTGGGCCACAATGGGTTCTAAAAATCTTACAGAGGAGCAGGGGCAGATTGATGGAGCGTTTTGGTGAACCATCTCATAGGAGAAAAAATATATATCTTGGGATATGTAGAAAACATGTGCTTTAATGTCAATTGAAAATGAAAAATAGCAAAGTTACAACAAAATATGTTTCTTTGAAGCGCCACAAATTGTTTTTTTTTTTTAGTTCTTTATTGATTGATGATTGAAAACAGTGAAAAAAAATGAAATACAGCTATTTTAAGACTTACTTACTTTTAACATAATTTCTTCAAGTTCAGCGGGCCAGATTAAAAAGCCTAAAGGGCCATATGGCCTCAAGGCCGTAGTTTTCCCATGCCAGCCGGTAGATTTCAGCCCTGGAGTGTCCTCACGAAGCTATTATGTATTTTCTGGGGACTTGAAACGTGTCCAGCTCAGAAAATCAAGTCCATCCAGCGATAGGAAAAGGCTTCCCAATAATGAGTCTGGAACACTGCAATCCATTAAGGCCCGACTTCGGAGCAGCTGCATGAGCTTCTGCGTAAAGAAGCTAGCAAATGATGGGGGGGCTCACTCTGTTTTTGTTTTTGTTTTTTGTTCACCAGCCATAATTTTAAGTCAAAGACTTTTTCTTCCGTCTCATTCCTCCTCTCAGCCCTCCTGCACAGACAAGGTATCGCATTCCTAAACCCTTTTGTTTGTCTGGAGTTTGCTGTGTTTAACACCTCGTCTCGCATTTCTTTTCAGCTCCGCTGCTCATCGTTCTGTCATTTCGCGGCTTGGCTTTCTTGCCTTCTTTAAGCTTAGCTTCTTTTCTAACGGCACCTTTTTAGCTCACTTTTATTCGGCTATTTGTTTATTGTAGAAATCATACATTTTGACCTGGTGGAGGGCTTGACTTTTGAGTGACCCTCTCAAAATGACCAAAATCATGCTTCTTTGTATCATTTGCATCTCCTAAGTTTCTTTAATTCACTTGACAGTTTAGTTGACCGCCTTGTTTCTCAGCCTGAAAGGCCTGGGGCACAAGTTCTGGAGGGAACAAAGCTCACTGCTCTGATTACATATAAACCTTTCTTGTCCAATCAACCTTTGCTGAGACAGAGTTGAACTGCGAAATATAAAATTTGTAAACATACAAATTCTGTGAATAAAAGAAACACAAAAAAGGAAAATAAACAGACCTGACATCATATTCTTTGGCAGCCTTGTACCTTCATAACTTGTGCATTGTGGATTTTCATGCAGGTGAAAATGCACGATGGGGGGGTTGTAGTCATTTTTGCTCCTTATTATTTGATTCCGTCTTATCTGGGAAATGCATGAGACTTTGCTCCCAATGAAGGAACACACCCGGCCACTCCTGATTGCCGTGCTGCAGACAAGAGCGTGCCACTGAATAGCTCTCCCCTATTTATAGTCCGTGCCGTACACCCACCCTGTCCCGTATTTTTATCCCTCCCCAGCATGCATCCAGTCGGAGGGATTTGCGCAAGCATATATGCCCAGAGGCTGCGGGCGGAGGGCATGGGCTCCAACGAGCAGGCCGAGATCTTTGCCAGCCAGGACTACGAGGCGCTGAAGCAGGAATGTGTGGAGTCGGGGTGCCTGTTCGAGGACCCCTGCTTCCCTGCCGAGCCGCCTTCCCTGGGCTTCAAGGAGCTGGCCCCCCACTCCTCCAAGACCAGCGGCGTTGAGTGGATGAGACCCACGGTGAGCTCATGCAACGGTACTGATTTATACAAAAGAGGATTAAGGCTACAAGAAGACAAAAAAATATTACAGGAAAGAGATTTTTTTATTTAAGCTTTCATTTCAAGTTTTAGGTTGAAATTTCGTGAATAAAGTAGAAATTTCATGGATAAAGTCAACGCAAATAAATTGGAAATTCTGTGAATAAAGTGGATGGTGGATTAACCCAGTTAACAACAGTTAGAAGTAAATAAAACAGGTGTATCCCACAGGGTTCACTGACAGTAATAAGGAAACTGGCAAAAACAGAAGCACTCCACTACACTTGTGCACAGAGCCTTTCAACTTTAGACTTACTTCACGTTGACATTCATTGCAAAGTTTAGATTTTATTCACAAAATGTTTGTTTTTACGTCAATTTTATTCTCGAAATTTCAACTTTAATCTCAAAATTTCAACTTTATTCAATAATTGGAAACTTGAAAAAAAGATGTTATTTTATTTCTTTATTTTATCTTCTTGTGACCCTAACCCTCTTCTGTAGATTTTGGATTACATAATGCACAGTGTGTCAGCATTTATTTTTTTTTTAAATCAACATCATTTGCATTTTCCCTTGAACCTTTTGTGAATAAATTCCCCAGGTATAGAAAACACACAATCATCATATTCCAAATAATTACTAGATTGATTTACAGCCTGAGCTAATCACCATGCAAATATGGCACGAAGGCGCATCCAGACTGTGGCAATGGTCCTTTAAGCTAGCAGACAAACAAACATATCAGTCACACTGTTACAGTGCAAGTCCAGACAGACCGGAACAGGAGCCTCTGGGTCGATTGCAGCTGTTGGCATGCCGCGGTTTTCTCTGACCACAGCTGTGCTGTGTGTGGCATTTACTCATTTTTTTTTAATAGTGTGTCATAAACAAGAGAGATGGCGTCTGACGCCTGGAAGCAAACATTCTAAATGTGCCGACAGATATCTCCCCTGTATCCAGTCACCTCATAATGTTTCCACAGGAGCTGACGGACGATCCTCAGTTCATCGTGGGCGGTGCCACCAGGACGGACATCTGTCAGGGAGCGCTGGGTGAGGCCCCGCTGTCCTTGAGCTTCTCATGCCATGCACATGCGTCTTAGCAATCCGAAAGAAAGAAGCTCACCGCCTGCCTGGCCTGCTCGCTCTCTTACCTGCAGGCGACTGCTGGCTCCTGGCCGCCATCGCGTCTCTCACCCTGAATGAGCGGCTCCTTCACCGCGTCGTCCCACACGGCCAGACCTTCCAGGACGACTACGCTGGGATCTTCCACTTTCAGGTTTCTTCCTCCTCCTCCCACTCAAGCACGTCTTTCAGGTGCGATGCTTCTCGGAAAAGGCCTTGATTATCGCTCTTGTCTTGCAGTTCTGGCAGTTCGGCGAGTGGGTAGACGTGGTGATTGATGACAGGTTGCCTGTCAAAGACGGCGAGCTGATGTTTGTCCATTCTGCTGAGGGCAATGAATTCTGGAGTGCACTCCTGGAGAAGGCGTACGCCAAGTATGGTTTCAGAAGAACCCCGCGATGCTAAATTCTTAAGTGCTCCTGCCGCTGACGTAAGTGCAAAACGTTTTTTCCATGGTTCCAGGCTGAATGGATCCTACGAGGCTCTGTCTGGCGGAAGCACCACAGAAGGGTTTGAGGACTTTACGGGCGGCGTGTCGGAGATGTACGAGCTCCGCAGCGCTCCGAGAGACCTTCACCGGATCATCAACAAAGCTCTGGACAGAGGCTCCCTGCTGGGCTGCTCAATCGATGTAAGCACCACACACAAGTACACAACAATGAGCACATAATAATGTGTATTCAAGCCAATGTACATGGTCAAATAGTGATTTCAGATTAAATACAAGGTCATATTCCTGTTGTATGATACTTGGAAACTCGCAGACCTTTACATACATTTTTTGCTTCGGAGGTGATGCAGCTGTTAACTTTTTGCAATTTTACAAATGATTTAACACATTCATCCAGGTCTGACACCAGTTCCCCGGTGCCCTGCTGTTGTTTTTATCCATTGTTTTATCTCATCAGTTTATGTACAATTTAACGTTAGGGTATGACACATAACATGTAATGTTATAAGTATAAGCACTGCCCTCCCTCAGTACTTTTACTGCTGTGAAACTTACCAAGTTAGAATGTGTATAGTATGTCGCTCAGTCCTGTCTTGGCCAGGATAATACTGACGCAATAAAATTCCTTAACTGACTTTCTGGTTTCACACTCTCAGGTCTCAAGCTCTGCCTTTGACAATAAATATGTCAGCCATCATTAAGACATTCACAGCCATTCCTGTTTATGGCCAGAAAGCACAAGAAAAAAAAGAATATTGTAAAAATGTTGTCTGGTGGTGGCATTATGATACCATTGTCATTCATGGTGTTTAAACTAACCATAAATACACATCCTCACCATTTTTTTCTCATCACATGACTTGTATGAGTTCCTCATAAATAACATAATGATAAAACCTAATTCAGATTTTTAAAGAAACCTAATTCAGATTTTTACAATGTAAAGTAAAATAGTCATTGATATTGTTAACGGTAATTGTCATATTCATATATTTATGTTTTGTGCACACAATCGAAAGAGGTAGTAGCAGAAGTTCATCAAGTGCACCACAACGCATCACTGGACGCCTCACATTGGCTTCCTTCTTCTCAACAGAAACTAATATTCTTGAAGAAAAGTGCTATTAATTTCCGTGCAGGATGATGAACTCCCCTGCTTTTGTGTCAATGCAGATCACCAGTGCCTTCGACATGGAGGCTGTCACATTCAAGAAGCTCGTCAAGGGCCACGCGTACTCGGTCACGGGAATGAAGGAGGTCTGACAGCGTGTTTACCTTCACAGGTGCTCCTCTGAATTGTCCATATGGGTCTGAAAGTCCCGTCACTTTGCCTGTGTTATTTAGGTGAACTTTCGAGGTGAAATGGAGCGACTGATCCGAGTTCGTAACCCTTGGGGCCAGGTGGAGTGGACTGGTGCTTGGAGCGACAAGTGAGTGGGCAATGGTTAATATTTTGTATATTTTAATTTGCAATTTGGAGTGATCCAATTATATATATGTATATGTATATATTTAAGTATTTACATCAGTCTAACCTTGGTGCTTTTATGGTGCAGCTCCCCTGAATGGGACGAGATCGATCCGTCAGAGCATGAGGACCTGCATTTGAAGATGGAGGATGGGGAGTTTTGGTAAGATGTCCCTGATGTTGGGTGGAATAGAGTGTGCTGCGGACATCCACCTAAATGCTTTCTGAAATATGCTTTTGCATTCAAAAAAAAATTATATTACAAGCCTGAAAAAACAGGTGTGATTTGTTCAGATTGTTTTAACGCTTTGCAGTTTGACTCATCAAGGTCTGTTCACAGTCGATGGCATTCAAGTGAGTGTATGTCGTAGCTGAGATAAAAGACTGTTTGATAGCATTTCAATTTAATGCAGTAGCTTTGCTCATCTTTGACATGAAAGCTCGTCAGTGCAGGTGTCAAAATTCGTCTAATAAGAAAAATGCATATAATACTAATGGGTTGAAGCGAACAACTGCCCAGCTGTGACCTGAGAAAAATCTATCACCTGTCATCTACTTCATTTTATTAATTCATTTCAATGCCTAAATGCTTGGCTTTTTTCCATCAACCTTTTTTGCACTGAAATTCTTTTTCAAAGAGGATTCACTTTAATGCATAACTTAAACCCAACAGGATGTCTTTCAACGAATTCAAGCGGCAATTTTCCCGCCTAGAGATCTGCAACTTGAGCCCTGACGCTCTGAGCGAGGATACTCTCAGCCACTGGAACACCATCAAGTTCTACGGCAGCTGGAGGAGAGGCAGCTCCGCCGGAGGCTGCAGGAACCACCCCAGTGAGTCCCGGGCCACAGGAGGGCTCCGCCGTCCCTCCGCTAGAAGGCCCGACGCTGTAGCTGACCCTCTGTGTTGTGTCGTCTCGCGCAGACACGTTTTGGATCAACCCACAGTACAAGATCACGTTGCTGGAAGAGGACGACGACCCGGAGGACGACGAGGTGGCGTGCAGCTTCCTCGTGGCCCTCATGCAGAAGGACCGGCGCAGATACCGACGCCACGGTCAGGACATGCACACCATCGGCTTCGCCGTCTATGAGGTGCGGACAGAACGTGCACGATCACACTTGGAAAGGATCATCCGCACGATGTAATGTAATTATTCTTTCTTTCTTTGCACAGATTCCAGAAGAGGTAGGCAAAGCACCAATCACATTTTGTTTGAACCCCACACCACCCCTTTCTAATTTGATAACGCCGCATTGAGCGGGACGGAAGTCCAAAACAAATGGCTTTACTTTTCACTACAATGAGTGTGAAGCGAAATGCATCCCACGTCTGAGATTTAATTTCACAACAACTTGCAATCACTGGAAAACTATTCCTAACTATCCACACAAGTTAGTTTTAATTCAGAAGTCCTCCTTTAAATAACCATTCTCAGCTTGTAATGTGCTGCTCAGTGGACAGGCGTTAGCGAAATCACCCTTTCAAAATGCAAATGCATCTTAACCTGTGTGCTCTCCCCCTGCTGCCCTCAGTACAGAGGCTGTCAGAATATCCACTTGAAGAAAAATTTCTTTTTGAGCAACCAATCGTGCGCTCGCTCCGAGACCTTCATTAACATGCGGGAGGTGAGCACCCGCGTCCGTCTGCCCCCCGGCGAGTACCTCATCATCCCCTCCACCTTTGAGCCCAACCGAGAAGCCGACTTTGTCCTGAGAGTCTTCACCGAGAAGCAGTCAGAAACAGAGTGGGTGTCTGCAGCTTGTTTTCATTTGATTTGTTGTTTTTTTTTATGTCCATTTGTGGATTTCGTTTTGCGCAGGAGTTCGAACTGTCATGCTAATTTTTCTTTTTTCCCCTCTGGTGCATCGCAGAGAAATGGATGATCAAATCTCTGCTGATCTGAAAGATGAGGTGTGTATTCAGAGCTGTTGTAACATATGGCGTACATACTGCAATACTCATTTGAAGGCACAGGATTTTATATTTGTGCTGTTTGATTTTGGATTCTTTTTTCTTCAGGATGAAATCACTGAGGATGACATTGACGACTCATTCAAGTCCATGTTCGCTCAGCTGGCAGGAGAGGTAAGATTTCCTTTGCCGGGGATCTTTGTTTGCAACACCATCTTACAGTTGACTTTACATTATAGTAAAGTTGGCAACAGTTTAGTTTCTAATCAAAAGCTTCACAGTTGAAAATGTATAGTGTCCAGAAACTGAATATTTTTTTCAAAGTAAACACTAAAGGTTTAGTTTGTGCAAATGCATTTCTCCTCATGCCTTTCAAGGACATGGAGATTTCTATTCGTGAGCTCAAGACTATCCTGAACAGAGTTGTCACTCGACGTGAGTTCCGTTGTTATCTAAATATTCTGTGTTTAAATATTCCATCAACTCTTAGATGCCACTTTTGACTGTTCATTTTTCTCGTCTCATCCAATTTCTTAAAATTCAGACAAAGATCTGAAGACTGATGGCTTCAGCACAGACTCATGCAGAACCATGGTCAACTTGATGGACGTATCCTCTTGAGCTGTCAAACGCGAAGTGACAGTTTTACTACACAGAAAATACATTCATACATTTCGGGCTGCAGACCTTAACAGAATGCTCACCAGAAAGATGGTAGTGCCCGTTTGGGGCTGGTTGAGTTTCAGGTCCTCTGGAACAAAATAAGAAACTGGCTGGTAAGGAACGCAATGTTTTCAAAGAACTCACGTTAAAAAATGAAAAATGAAAAAAGTCTTGTGTATTTCTACAAATGAAAAAAGTCTTGTGTATTTCTACTAACATTTCTCTTCTCTGTTCCTCAGGTCATTTTTAGACAGTTTGATCTTGACAAGTCAGGGGCCATGAGCTCGTATGAGATGCGCCTGGCTGTGGAGGCTGCAGGTGGCGCTCTTGATCACTAATTGGACTCAATGCTATTGATTCCTTGCTCTCTTTGAACAGTCGTTGTCTCTGTTTATAGGTTTTAAACTCAACAACAAACTGAACCAGATCCTGGTCGCCCGGTATGCAGACAACGAGATGATTGACTTTGACAATTTCATTTGCTGCTTGGTCAAGCTTGAAGCCATGTTCAGTGAGTGTGATTTAATATATAGTTTCATTTGGAGGTTCAATTATCGAAGGCTGTCACTTAATATTATCCCGTGGTTCAACAGGATATTTCCAGCAGCTGGACAAAGAGGGATCAGGAGTGGCGGAGATGACCATCACAGAGGTAAGTTTGATTTTGATTTTCTCTGTTTAACTTAAAAGTAAAATTCATGGCATTCTCTGATGATCTTTATTCCTTATGCATCCAGTGGCTTTACCTGACAATGTGCGGTTGAGGCCTTTCCGAATTTGGGGAGGATACCACGCAGCAATCTCATGGGAGCCCCCAAGATCGCTTAGCCTTAGTCGACCTGCTGATCATTTAACACATCACACCTCAACGTACCTTGAGTAGCTAAGAAGCTGTATGACTGAAACCAAAATGAAGCCAAGTGTCTCCATGTCCAATTTTTTTGAGCAACTATGCAAACCTAGAGTATGAAGGAGTTGTAAATGTGCCATGTCTGTTAAAAAAGGAGCATGCGTCTGTGCATGACAAACATCACAAGTTGGAATGAGCACTCTATGCTGAGGTCGTGTTTGAAATAGCTTAGCTGTCTGTGGTCAACTGATTAAACATGTTTATGTGAAGGAAGAAAATACAGGAATTTCTAAAGTCTCCCTTCACCACTCTGCACTTTTGTTTCCTCATAATTTCAGAACTGACTTTTCCACAGGAAGCTCTCGCTGTTGAGTTGGTGTATGTACCTAGAGGGGGCAGTACAGACTTGACGTCAGCGTTTCCCCCTTGTGTAATACTGAAGCCTGATTCAACGGCCTGTTTAGTAGATGATCATGACCTGTTTTGTTGTGTTGTTTTTAATTTTGCACTGACATATTTTTAGAGGCAAGTTAGTAAATTCACCCCTGAAAGCAACACTACGTAGCTTCTCTCCAGTAACACTTTTAAATCATATTCCCCAAATCATTCGTCACCAACAGCAGCTCATATAAATTCTCATAAGATGGTGCCAGGCTGGCAACCAAAGTTATATAGCCTGATCCCAGGCCAGCTGGGGGCACTGTGCTTATGCCAGTGGTGCTGTTCTCCCCATTCCAAGTCAATGAATAATAATAAAAAAAAAAAACTTTTAAACTAAGGCTGAAAAAGGTGTAAAAGAAATACACAGTGTGGATTTAACAGTGAGAGTAATGGCTTTAACTGGGATCACACATTGCCTATTGCAGGACACTATTATGTTGAAAGCAGCTAATAATATAGTAGTTTGTTTGTCGTGGATGTAAATTGTGCCTTCAATAAATACTTTCCTTCTTCATCTCTCGGTGTTGTGTGTATGATGACTTTGACCTATATTTTTGGCTGCTCATATTGAAGCATTAACCCGCATACTACGCACTGGAGGCATTGGTCATGTTGACAGTAAGCAGATTTAGTTCTCAGAAAAATGCCAATCCCTGCTGACAACTGCTTGGATCTATGACGGTAGACTATATGGACAATCATTCTGACACGCTGTAAGCTCCTCTTTTAAGTTTACTGAACAGTACAGAAATCTCAAACCTGTGTGTCTCATGTAAAATCTCAAGTTTACACAACACTTTGAAGTTGAAACACTGGTTTAAATCAAACAAATGAACTCGCGATCGCAAGGACTTTGGAGTAATCGCCCTCCATTCTCCGCAGGTGCGTGGGTATAGGGACCTTAATTCTTGTTCCTGTAGGGTTCCCATTATCCTCGATCAGGACAACATTGTTTGAGTCAAAGCGAGGAGTCATGCGCGATCCGGGCATTTTGTGTCCAACGATAAGTGCCTTCTTCTTCTGTCCTTTGATGGCCAGCAACACTCTGTCACCGACTTTTCCTACGCTGTTTTTGGAGTAGACGTGGATCACTCTTGGTGCACGGTGGTAGGGTGTATTTCCCAGCGAGCTGTTGTCAACCACTCGCACTCTGGTCATCTTTTGAATGGCTGCAGCGACAGCAGAAACACTGAGGGGACAAAGAAAGGAAATCTGTCATTGTTAGAGACACACACCGTCCATTTAGAAATCTTGCATTAGTTATAGGACAATTACATCCTCTACGTGGCAACGGTTCACGATTTTCCAACATTTGATGAAACAATTAATTAAGCCACAAATAAAGATTGTGGCTCATCAGTTAAAATAGTGGATGGAATATCAGTGTCACAAGATGAAAATAGTGGCCCAAATAACCTATAATATGTTTTCCTCGGCTCTGAATCGTAGTACTTTCGCAGTCTTAATATACCGTGTAACAGTCGCCACTCTCTCTGTCCCCCTTTTTATTTATTTATTCATTTTTGTAAATTTGTCTTACCACAGATTACATTATTGTGCAATATTAAATCATGAATTTAAATATTATTTTATGTTGTTTGTGCAGAGAGGGAAGTCCCTTTAAAGCTACCTGGTCATTTTGGCTTTTGTTATCATATCATAAAGTGTTACACGAGTCTCAAATGTTTGAAGCTTGAGTCTCCTCATCGTGTAAGTTGATCTCAGCGGATCTTGAATCATACTTGACAAAACTTCATCTTATGTATGTTTATATAAAAAAAAATAAATAAATAATAATAATAATAATAATAATAATAATAATAATAATAATAATAATAATAAATGTCTTACCAACTGTGACGTCGTTCAATATTAAACAAAGCAAACATAACGAGCGTGCACAAGTGCCAATTAAAGGCCCCTGACAATCTTGACTGTCAGATGACAACTTATTCGAGACAGAGGGAGACAGAAATGATGCTACCTGAACATTCTCTGAGGAAAGATGGACGGTGTCTCGCAGAGAACTCTCGTCAGGGTCCGTGAAAACTGTGGGGCTGTCATGGCTACGAATTATGCATCAACTAGAAAGAGATTAACAACAGAACGTTAACAAAAAAAATACAACAAGGGCGTACGTTTTCGGTCTGCTAACGATTCCGCTAGCATGCGCTAACAATCAAATGGTTAGTAAACGAGCTATGCAGATTATACTTGATTATTTCAGTTAAACATCTGTGTTGCAATCGTTAAGTCTAATTACAAGAATACATGTTAGGGTAAACACGTAGGTTTGGTATTAGAATATACAATAACCACTATCGTAAACGTTACCCTTGTATCACGTCCCATGCCAATGTCAAAATCAGTGCGTCATTTACACGCGACAAGCAAACTTTAGCCGAGATCAAGACTAGCAGTCTGTATTATCAACTCACATTAGCGAGAATAAAGTATTTCCATACACACGAAAGGCACGATTGGATTTTAGTCTTGATGTGTAATGCCAACCCGTGTGCTTGTAACAAAAAATATATATAAAAAAAACGGTTACACACAGTCGTTGAGCGCAGTTTGCTTTCGTCATGAAAACGCGACGTGGGGCATAGAAATTAGTAAACTAGAATAGTACTTTGTCTGGCACTCTACTAGATGAATTTCTTAGTTACGTCACCGGCTCGCCTCAAGTTAGACTGGTTGTGTTCGGGAACGTAGTTTCACCGGCTCTTGACACACTCTTATCAACTTAAGACTTGTTGACCATTGCTACTAGTTAGACATTTTAACTGACGGAGCCCAAATGGTTTATCCCAATTTACTTTGGTCCTGGAGGTACAACTTAATATAACATTTAACGGATAACAGCTGACAGTACGTAGTTTCTATATTTATTTGCTATACCGACGGGCTAGGTAGGCTAACGTTCACGTTACTGTGCTAGCTCCGTCTAGCTTACGTTAATTGTGTTTTTGCCCCGGCTGGCCGTTACTGCAAGGTAAGTTGTTTCCCCCACCACCACCCCCTCCGCGCGGAGTACTGAAATCAGAATCTGTGTATACTCGATAATAAATGTGTCGCCGCACCTCTGTGGCAGGGTAGGTTACCTTTTGAGAACTTAACTGCACATATAAAGTTCGGGTAATGGTCTCAGTTTGAATAATTAACGAGTAACAAGCCGTTATCATTAGCAGAGTGCTAACCAAACCAGAGCTTGCGGCCACAGAAATGTCAGTGGCAAGTGGAAGGGAATGGTACCCTTCAAGCTTTTGGTTTTGGTATATTACATTCATTGACATTCATTGTTCTGTCAGCCGAGAAAGTTACCAGTTGACCCCGTTGACTCTTAGATGTTTCTTGCCTAGGGTTTTTTTTTTTTTTTTTTTTTTCCCGCTGTGATTTTGTTTTCTCCTTTCTGATGAGGTAAAGTCACAACACGGTCGAATATCGTTTAAACAGAAAGAACCGTTCTTGAATCGTGGCTATCTACTGGTAGATGATTACTCATGGACAAAGAGGAGATCTCACACACAGCGTAGCCATAGTTTAAACCTCTGCTCACCCGTCTGTGGATTAAGCTGAGATTCAGCTGTAACAATAGTATGCGGTCGCCCCACATGAGATCGGTAATTCCGCAAATGTCTTTGCATTACGCTGTAGTGTGGCTCTGTTGTTGCAGGAAAAAAAAATTCTCAGAATTGTTGTGTCTTGACATGTCACGAGAATGACAAAGCGAATGATTGGCGTATGACAGTTGCTGCTCTTCATGTGCTGGAGCTACAGAGGCACAAACTTCGGTCTCGTTGCTTAAAATCAGCGATGTAGATTGCTGAGAAAGACAAGTCGCAGAAGAAAAGTCGCATTTTTAGTGCCTTCATTTTACTTGCGTGCTGTCGATTATAAAACAGCGCTCAGATGTCCTCACAGCGTGCGATAATCAAACTCAAGCATCTGGTTGATTATTTACAGGCTAATACTAACAAATCAAACATGCAAATCAGGGTTATCTGTTAATAAGTTTGAGCTCTCTGAGCAACTCCATTGAAAAATGGTAAATTATAACGATTGTGTTTGTAGTTTAAAGGTTTAAAATGTGTATGTCCAAGTAGTGGTGTTGTCGTTTGGACACATATGTATTACTGCTGTTATTGTTGCATTTATGTCTCAGGCTGTAAGGGTTCTGCTAATTCTTTGCTTCTGGTTATCAAGTTGGTGATGATGTCATCACAAACACTATAAATTAAGCCAACGAAAATGTTATTTCAAAATGTAAGAATTTGGCTTTTTATAACAATTAACGCAGTAATGGTGTCTGTTGTTTGCAACCTTCCTATTCTTCTGTCAAAGGAGAATGTTCTGCCCCGATTGTCCAGCAGAAATTTTTATTTATTTGTCTCAATAGATACGTTTTTAAAGTGCATATTAAATTGAATTAAATCAACATTATAATAAATAAATAAAATGCTGAGTTGTAAGCACCCTTATAAAGACACTAAACTGTGACTCATTCTGTTTCAAAACTTTTTTTTTGTCAACGGTCATGATGAATAGTGTCAGCTGTTGGGGCATGTTGAAGAGAAGCAGTCATGTTGCTCAGTTTGAACAATAAAAAGGTTTGAGTCCGTGCTAGTATTTAACGATTGGAATTAATTATAATTCTTTGTTAATTGTATCACTGTTGGGACTTGTTTTGTTTTCAGGTTTAACTACAAGTTCTGATCTACATTAATCAGACAAAGTGCTTGTTTTGTCTGTTTTTGAGTTTCATAAGGACTTGGATCAGAGTTGACCTCCAGTGCTTTCATGTGCTCTGTGTTTATTTGTATTTTGGGTCTATATGTGTGTCAGACCGGTGTTGTGAGGACAACTAGCATCAGGTGGCAAGATGGCACAGGCTTTTTGTACCGGTTAGTCCTTTGTTTACGCCGATTTTAAAACACTTGTTGAGGTCAGAATTAATCAGCTGAGTTTACTTTTGATCAGGATACAGGCTTGCATACTGTTACGTTTATGTCTGTGGTGAAGGTGGAATTAATCAAATGTAACACAGAAAGTACAGAATAAGTAATTTTTTTTTAAAGTGAATAGGTGTTTTTTGAAGGAGTCAGTTATGCTCTAAAATCTGGTTCTATTTGCATCTCAGTAGTTTAGTGGCCTCTGTATTCATTGTACTTCAGTACAATCAGGAGTTAGCGTCCAAATTCTGCTCAACAATCGCACTTTGAACCGACAACATACAGTGTGTCTCAACACACTGTATACAGGGATAACGTACTGCTAACGGCGAGAAGACCGGCTTTGTTTAATACATATATTCAGAATTTTAGTCACACAGCCACTGACTCGGCTTTGTTCTGCCGATTAGTTGTGTCCATTAAAACAAAACTGGTTGCGTGGTTCCCCTAAATTTCCATGTGTGTGCGCCTGGTCCTGAAAGTAAAAAAAGAGAAGTTTGTACCTAAATACATAAAATTACATCCATATCTCAGGTGTTTTGGAGCCGTGCTCGCGCGCTGCCTTTTGCAAGGCAGCAGCGTTGAATTTTAAGCAGCCTGCGGTGCAGCGGGTTCGGGATGAGCCGCAGTGTTGTCGAAGGCACAGGGGGGCGTGTTGTGCCCTCCCTGGGTCGGGGGCCGGTCCATTTGAACCCGGCGGTTTCTATCGCCTTATTGTTCAGCCGCGCGCGCGGCCCTCCGCGGTGATGTCACAGCATTCCAGACGGCAGATAAATGACTTAGTGTTGCAGCAGATGAGCAGCGTCGTGAAGGCTGTTTGCGACGGTGGGACGGCGAGCACAAACACCGCCGTGTAGACGGCGGCCGCGCCGCTTGTGTCGCGCACGCCACCGCTCAGCTGAAGACCTACGCGTGCCGTGCGAGCCCGCTCCTGCGTTTCAGAGAGGCGTGTTTTTTGGGAGGGTGGGGTGCAGTCAGTTCAGATGTTCTTTGGTTTTTCCCACGCAGGGCAACACAGTTTAAAATGTTGGAAATGTGCCACATCCTCTGATTGCAGCGGCTATTGATCGCAGCGGAGGGCTATCTCATCCAGGCACTGTTGCTGCCCTGCTCCTTTTATTTGCAGTGGCGTTTGAAAAAGCTCATTTACTTATCTGCACTCTGACGCAGTGAAAGGCAATATTGGTGTTTGACAAGGCAATATTGGTGTTTGACGTCGCACACAAGTTTTTTTGCTCCGCGTTAAGGGTTTGACAAACATGGCTTTGTTATTTATGATGATGAACGAAAACATAAATTTGTTTACTCGAGCACAAGCCAAAGTGTTAATCTGGTTCAAATGAAAAAAAAAATCTATATTTTTGTATTTTGTCTGAAATATAGTGATATTTTGCATTTCTGCGTTACATGCAATGAATTGGTTGCGATTGTATTTTTCACATTTTTTTCAATGGCGAATTACAAAAAGCTTTACTTTGTCTTTAAATCCTTGTACAGCATGCCGATATACAGCTGTGCAAATAAACAAAGCCAAGCCGAGTTTATGATTCTTGCCTTGGACGAAACAAAATATGAAGCACGGATGGAATTTTCTGCTAATTTTGGACTAGGTCAGCTCGATATGAATAATAGGATTTTGCAAGAGTGTTAAATCAGGGTTTTTTAGCCACTTATATTTTTAAATGGAAAAAAGGCAAAGAGGAACTAAGATTGCATCATTGTGGTTTTTAAACTTGCTGATAAAGAGATTTTCTATTTGACCTTTGACAAAATTGAAGTTCAGTTGATGAGGGTGTGAAATTCTTTTTTTGTGCATTTATAGTAGCAAAACAGAGTTTTAGCTTATTAGACGTCAGGATAAATAAAAATAGTGGAGAATTAAACGGTGACCCTCTAACGCTGATAATCTTCCAGTTATTCCGTGTCCCAATCTGCTCACGTGTGCTGAGCTGCTGCCGTTGTCCCCGCAGGTTACCAACATGCTGCAGTGATGCTCAAAGCACTGATTTTCATCGTGGCGATGTGGGGCGTTCAAGGGTGCTCCGACTCCGAGAGCTGCCCGACGCTGCCGCCCAATTCCACGTCCAGGGACTTCTGTTACTCGGCCCGGATCCGTAGCACGGTGCTGCAGGGCCTGCCGTTCGGTGGGGTGCCCACCGTCCTGGCCCTGGACTTCATGTGCTTCTTGGTGAGTCCACCAGTCCGTACACCTTCCAACGTCCTGACAAATCCGACACGACCATCCTGAAAGACTGCTGTGTTTTGCTTGCTGCAGAGAACGACTGCAAACTGTTGCTTATATTATATTATATTGCGGCGATTTGTCTTTCCCTGCTCTTCTACTCGTAGGGGCTCCTGTTTTTGTTCTCCATCCTCAGAAAAGGAGCGTGGGACTACGGGCGTCTGGCGCTGGTCAACGATGCCGACAGGTAATTATTATGAGTGCTATCTGCGGCTAATGCTCAGTCACATTTACTTTGCAGCACATTTGCTTCAAGCCAGATTGATCCAGATTGATTGATTGAGTCGACAGCGTTTTCACAATACGCTGGTGAAACACGCCTCCCTTATTCATTTATCATTTAAAGAGGGAAAAAGAAAAACCCCAAGCGGTTAGGAAGTAGGAAGTGTTTGTTTCGGGAGGTAGTCGCAACTATTTAGCGCTTCTGTTCACAACAAGTTATTTTCAGGAGTGGATTCTCAGACATTGCGTGGCACTGCAGACAGGAAGTTAGTGTCTGCTGCTGTTCTGATACGATTGCAACAGTGAACCTTGACGTTACTTCACTTTGCTGATCATCTTTTGCTTTTGGATGTAGATAGGGAGGTCAGATTGCCGTGTAAATAAAGAACGTAATGGCTAAAATGTATTTTCAAGTGAGCATTTAACACAAACTAACTTAAACTACTTTAAACCCGCCGCCTGAATCCAACCGCCCAATACCTATAGTTACACAGCGTTATCTGGTGTCAGGTCAGTGAAATCATGGAAGGAGCTGCTGAGGAACACAGTCCGGCAGCTTCTCACTGCCAGCGGTTCTCCGCTGCTTCCTCCCAACCCGCCGCTCTGTGTAATGGAAGAAGAGGGCAGGTGACGTGGGGAGCAGTTTTAGATCAAACATCCTCGAGACCGTCCCCACTGTAAAACCCTGCGACGGAGCAGGCTCAGCGCTCGCTGTTTTCACAGCTGCATGGAAGCAGAGGCTGGGGCGGCAGCGTGTTGTGAGGATGAGTGGGGGGTTGGCAGCATGGGACTCACTTTCTAACAGACAGGAAATGTTTTTTTTTTTTTTTTTTTTGTCTTTTCCTCCTCCGTCGTCCCGTGACGCTGCTCTGACCAGAGATCAGTGTCTGTTTCTGTGCGCTTGTGTAAAAGCCACGAAGGTTAACGCAACCTCATTAGGAAGCGTATTACATTCTCATCGAATGGGCGTGAATGGTCTTTTGTCTCAACTAAATATACCATGAATCCCAATTATAGATGTGAAAGAGCTGTTACGTCTTTGGTAATATGACTATTCCTCCAATTTCTCCCCAAAATACATTAGTACGGCTAGTGAGCTCATAGTGAAAGAAGCAAACTGAAGCTTCATTAGTATTCTGATGCTGTGCTTTGCATCTCCCAGGTTTTTTCTTTTTTCTAGGGCAGCGTGGTTAATGGCTGTTATTTTCTTTTTTTCAAAGAAAGTGAATGGTTATGTTTTGCTTCTTTTTTCAGCAGAAAAATGGATCAGCGATACTGTCGCCTGGACGATCGTGAATAGTATGTTACTGCTCCTTTTCACAGACCCAAAGCCCTTTTCTCTTCATTCCCCCTCCCTTCTCTCCTCTTCTCGGCCCAAGGCCGCTTTGGGTGCATTTTTTTCTTCCCTTCCTAAGGAAGCCAGCCTTCGTCGTCTTCTTTCTGCAGACCGTTTCCCGCTCGCCAGGTCCCCTATATCTTTCCTCCCGCCGCGCTGCCGGTTGTCTCTGTCCTCCCTCACTGTCATAATCAGATCTGCGCGTGCTAATCTGTGTACTGACCTCTTTTAAGGAGCACAAACTTCTTCTGTGTGAGTGCGCTGCGCGGCCGGGACGCTTACAGGGCGAGGTAATGCTCCTCTGATCTGTTGTGGTTAATTGAGCGGCGCTGACGCCGTACATCTTTAGTAACCCCCGTGTGCTAGAGCAGCGTGAGTGAGAGGGGGGGTATTCTGCCCTCTGACAGGAATGTAGACGGACAGTTGAGCTGGCTGTGAACTGCAGCTGGTGTCTCTGTCTCCCCTCCAGTAGAGATCCACCACACAATCAATATTGTAGCTCCAGCAGCGCCTGCACCTCCTTTTGAATAAAGTTACAGGCGTGACTCGAGCGAGTCCTAACCGGCTGCGCAAATCAAGAGGAGCTGCGGCTCTGCTGGATGACCTCCAGGAATCCGCTCCCGAGTGCCTGTTGAACGTCCCTCGCTTCCCCCCCCACAACTGTGTTTTCCTCCATACATTCTTCTTCCTTCCGTCAGCGGCGGCGCGCTCTGTGCAGTGGCGTCGGTGCTCGGCAGGAAGTGCGGCCGAAGAGATTTTTTCCTGCGGTAGTCGCTCTGGTTCACCGAGCCTAACTTCAACCGCACAGGATGAACTTTTACATCCTTCTCGGGCCTTTTGTGTTTGTGAGTGTGGTCTGTGCTGTCAACTGTCACGTGCTGGTGGTAATCCCCTCTGTCCCCTTCTGAGGAACAAATTTCTAACCTCCTCCCCGACCGACCGACCGACCGACCGTATGTGGCCGACGCGAGGAAGTCGAGCAGCGTGATGTAAATACCTTGCATTGTGTTTCGCACACAGCGTGGCCTCGGCCATGGCGTCGGAGACACCGGAACGCTACGAGCGCCTCACCTCAGTCTCCAGCTCTGTGGACATAGATCAGAGAGATACAGTAAGTGCTCAGTAGTACATAAGTATGTGTAGTATGCAAGTACACAAGTACAAGTTTGTTGAGATTAAAGCTGTATTAAGCTTTTTGCAGATGATCCACTGACTAAAATCTCCTTAAGGAGTCAATAATTGTCTGTTTGCTAAGATCACTTCCTTCCTGTATTGCAGGGATTCTGCTCCTGGCTCACTGCAATCTTTCGCATCAAGTGAGGACTAACGCCTATAGTTCCTGGAAAACATTACGTTTATTTTATTTTTTTAATACTGTGAAGCGGTTGAATTTGACGTGTTGATGCGTTGATTTGTTTTATTCCCAAAGGGAGGAGGAGATCAGGGACAAGTGCGGCGAGGACGCCGTGCACTATCTGTCCTTCCAGCGGCACATTATTGGCCTGCTGGTTGTGGTGGGCGTGCTCTCGGTGGGCATCATCCTGCCAGTTAACTTCTCTGGAAATCTACTTGGTGAGTGATTTCCAGCCAGCGCCAGTGCTCTCGCTTTACCAGTTGGGTTGCTTTGAGCGATAACGTCTGTATAAAAAAAGCCTTTTGTTCTTGGGCTTCTTCAAACTGTGCTGTTTGTTTGTTTTACAGAAAACAATGCCTACAGCTTTGGGCGAACAACTATTGGAAACCTGGACACAGAGTGAGATGCTTTCCCGTCGCACCTCTCTGACTGTGAAATGCCGTCGCTCACGCCTCTGTTCCCCTCTAACTTCTTCCTCAGCAACAAGCTGCTGTGGCTGCACACCACTTTTGCGTTCCTCTACCTGCTACTGACGGTGTACAGCATGAGGCGGCACACCTCTAAGATGCACTATAAGGAGGATGACCTGGTGGGTTTGCGTGTTTATGGGGGAATCACTTTTTTTCCCCCACTGATTTATCAAACAGGACAAATAAAAGAAAACTTGGTGTGCTGTCTTTGGCACTTGCCAATTTGAACACATCCCTGGAGGCTACGTCGCTTTGAAACCTAATTGGCAGTCATATTTTGATTGTATTACGCCACTGCGGTCACTGCTGTGATGTAATTAGCCTCATAAGTAACCACTTCCTTGTGTCTCTGTTCACGCAGGTGAAGCGCACTTTATTTGTCAATGGAATCACCAAATATGCGGAGGAATCTGAAATAAAGCAACACTTTGAGTAAGCTCAGAATCACACTTGGTTTCACTTCCTGGGTCCGGTCCTTGCGCGACTTGGGCGGAGCTCGGCCGTAGCTGTAATCGCGTTAAGGCGCACGACAGCCAGTGCCTGTCCCGTCTTTATAGCTGGGATCAGACAATGACGGGTTTATGTGTGTAATTGTCCATAATGGAAGCCAGATGAGCAGGATCATGTAGATCATGTGCCGGGACGCTTGACTAAAGAGTGGGTGCAGGGCGCCGGTCCAACTCATCCAATTAGTGTTTGCTAAAATCTTATCCCTTTTTCTCCACGCACAACAAAAATATTCAGTTGTAGCATCAACAGCACTGACAACATAAACATCAGATTGCACTTGTCAGTGTCCCTGGATTTACTATAATGCAGGAAGATTTCCAGCTATTAAAAATGGGTTTAAATTTTATCCAATGTAAGTGACAAAACTACAGTGACTTACTAGGTCATTTATGTCTCAGTGTTAATCTATTAGTTAGTTGTTGTTGTTTTTTTTACTCAATCGTAACATTTCATCACAAACTAATGTAATTTTTTTAATGCCAGAATTGATTTTTTTTTATACATTTAATTGTGAGTGTTTGTGTGTTTTATTATATGTATTGTTGCGAAATGATGAATTAGTGCATCTATGCATGTGCTTAGACTAAAGCAGACTTTGACTGTGTTTCTCTTTCTTTTGTCCTTTCCTAGACAAGCTTATGAAAACTGTTCCGTACTGGAAGCCCGCATTTGTTACAATGTGGCCAAATTGATGTCTCTCATGTCTGAGAGGTACCAGCGTTTTAACTTCCTCAGAGTGCTTGTGTGTGTGTGTGTCTGCGCGCGCATGGTTGTGTGTGTGTCCTCTGTGGTGTCCTTGTGATTATTTGGCTCGGGGATCTGGGCCTCAGTCTGACACAGCTGCTCTTTTGCATGCAGGAAGAAGACGGAGCGCAGCAAGAAATTCTTCCTGGACCTGCAGGCCAAGGAGAGTATTACCACCATGGTCAATCCCAAACCTTGTGGCCATCTCTGCTGTTGCGTCATTCAAGGCTGTGAGCAGGTCAGACTCACATCAGTGCTTTATGTGAAACAAATGTGTTTTTCTAACCAAGGATTCATTCTTATGCTTAGAAATGCTAGCTGACAGTTTCTGGCACTAAAACTACCTTCCTGGAAAAACAACTGCCACATGAGGCTACAGTATGCTAACACTGAGGGTGAATGTGTGTTCTAAGTGTTATTTGGCCCAATTTGTAAACCAGCCAATCGTCTCTCACGCCTTTGAGATGCAGATTTCCCTGCCACAGATATAATTACCCATTGAAGGTAAACAAGTTAAAATAGAGTCATTTTATCTGGAATGTGTGTGCAGGAAGAGGCAGTGAGCTACTACACCAAACTGGAGGCCAAACTTAAAGATGAGTACAGGAAGGAGAGAGAAAAGGTGAACAAGAAGCAGCTCGGAATGGCCTTTGTCACCTTCCAGAATGAGTCAATGACTGCCATGTAAGTACAGTCACATCGTGGATTTATCACATTCTTTGTTTGACACTGAAGCTCTTGGCCCGTCTTAAAATCTGTTTGTGGGATGTTATTGTTTTTTTTTTTCAGAATCTTAAAAGACTTCAATGCCTGTAAATGTCAGGGCTGCCACTGCCGCCGGGAGCCAAAGTCTTCCGTATTTAGCAGCAAGCTTTCCACTCCGAACTGGACTGTGAGCTACGCCCCGGATCCACAAAATGTCTACTGGTGAGCACACATTCAGATGCCGTCTTTTTGTGTATGTGCCTGTTGAAAAGTGGTGTGTAACATTTTGCACCCATCAGCTGTCCTGGAAGTCTTAAAAGTGCTCATTGGTGTTGTGTGCAAAGTTTTTAAAAAATAGAAAGAAATGCAACTCTTGTTAGTGCAAAATAGAGTGAAAATTAGATGTGAAAATTGAAATTGAAACTGTTCATGACCTCATTTTTCCAACATTAATTGCTCAGGGAAAATAGATTGTATTCCGATTTCCCTTCTACACAAATCCATCTTGGTGCAGACTCAGCGTATGTCCCTCGCTAGAGTCCAGGCCAGCTGTGGCCTTTGCTCAGCGTCTTCGCTAACTGCTGTCCTCCCGCAGGGAACATCTGTCAGTGGGAGGATTCTCCTGGTGGATCAGATGCCTCATCATCAACATTGTCCTCTTCCTCCTCCTCTTCTTTCTCACCACCCCCGCCATCATCATTTCCACAATGGACAAATTCAATGTCACCAAACCTGTGGAGTTTCTCAATGTGAGTGTCTTTCCTCTTCCTTGGTGTGAATCATTGAGATTCTAAACGAGTGAATTTTTTTTAGTTAAGTCCCAGGTATCCAGTGTCTCGAGGACTCTTAAAATCCTCCTATTTTTTCCCCCCAGAATCCCATCATCACCCAGTTCTTCCCCACTCTCCTTCTGTGGTCCTTCTCCGCCTTACTCCCAACCATTGTCTACTATTCTGCCTTCTTTGAAGCCCACTGGACTCGGTACAGTAAACAGCTTTGGCAGTCCAACAATCCCCATATCTGCACGTTTATGATGTCTTTGCTTGAGCTCTTTTCTTTTTCCACCCAGATCTGGAGAAAACAGGACCACTATGCATAAATGCTACACGTTCCTAATATTTATGGTCTTGTTGCTGCCCTCCCTTGGACTCACAAGGTATGAGCTGCGTTCAGCCTCCTCAGAGCTGTTTTTCAGTGCAGTCAGATGAAATTCTTATTATTATTTCTGTCCTTTCTTTGCAGTTTGGACGTTTTCTTCCGCTGGCTGTTCGACAAAAAATTCTTCGCAGACGCGAAAGTTAGATTTGAGTGAGTAGTTTTTATATAACGTTAACGTGAACTTGAATGGGACACACGTGACTAACTTTGCCATGTTTCCCCCTCTCCCGCCAACAAGGTGCGTGTTTCTCCCTGACAACGGAGCCTTCTTTGTAAACTACGTTATCGCGTCAGCGTTCATTGGTAACGCCATGGACCTGCTGAGGATCCCTGGGTTGCTCTTGTACATGATCCGCCTGTGCCTGGCGCGCTCCGCTGCGGAGAGGAGGAACGTCAAGCGGGTTTGTGTTTTCAAAGTCGCTGGAGTTGCATTTGAAACGACGGTGCAAAAAAAAAAAATGAGCGTGCAAAACTGAAAGGCGGAACAGCATAAATACGGTCATAAATTCGATGATAGGGGTCCAAGGGTCTTTCCTTCTTGGTCTGTTCCAACAACACTAGGAAGACATTGTGAGAATTATGGGAATTATTCCATGCTAGACTAATTTCAACGTGCAAATCGGGTAGATAATTATTATTAGGATTATTGTTGTTGTCTGAAGTTAAATGCTAAAATACATCTCAGATCTGCTTCATACCAGCGAGAATTCCTGTCGCCGTTGACTTTCAGTGTAAATTCTGTGTAACATTAAGGAGACCATGACACCATTCCATCTTTACTTCCTATTGAGATCCTGTCTTTGTCTCTTCAGCACCAAGCCTATGAGTTCCAGTTCGGGGCAGCCTACGCCTGGATGATGTGTGTTTTTACTGTGGTCATGACATACAGCATCACTTGTCCAATAATTGTCCCCTTTGGTGAGTTCTGCCCGGCGTCTGCTCTCACAATTGAAACACATTTGATTATATTTCACGCACAGACGAGGGGACTTCCAGTGGCTCTGTCTCTTCCACAGAGGCTTAATCAGTGGTCATAATTGGATTAGTTGCACCAAATGTTTTTATCTCCCTTCTCCCCGCAGGCCTGATGTACATGCTGCTAAAACACCTCGCGGACAGATACAATATGTACTATGCGTATCTGCCGACCAAACTGGACAAGAAGATCCACTCTGGAGCCGTCAACCAAGTGGTGGCCGCTCCCATCCTCTGCCTCTTCTGGCTCCTATTCTTCTCCATCGTTCGTGCAGGTAGCGTTAGGGCTCCCTCTACAGGCCACATTTGTCTTAGCAACTGCTGCACGTCTACATTATGAGCTTCACATTTGTTTACAGCATTACACGGCTGTCCTGTTTCTTGTTAAACCTATATTTCTTTATCGTTTTCTTGCACAAAGGCTTTACAGCTGCCACCTCCATGTTCACGTTTGTGATTTTGATCATCACAATCATCATCTGCCTCTCTCACATCTGCTTCGGACACTTTAAATATCTCAGCGCTCACAACTACAAGGTAACAAAAAAGCCTGAGCTCTGTTGCCGCACAGCTCCTCTTTGTTGTAAATTTGTAATACAATATAATAATCGGCTGCGTATATTCACATGTTTTTTTCAATTTCTTTTTTTTGTTCCAGATTGACACGCAGGATGTAGACGGGTTAGAAACTGGACGTCCGGTGTGCAGTTTTGCCGCCAATAAGGCTGCTGTATGTATCCACTCCCTTTTATGCCCCAGCGCAAAAAAAGTGTTCATATTAAAAATTGGTTGGACGACGGATATGTGACGAAGAATGTTAATGCAAATTTGACAAAAGATAGAAATTATTTCAAAATCGATCATCTTTAATTTTGAAATGTCTGTGCATTTGTGTTTCAGAAATGTTTTTATTCTTTTGCACAGCCTTGTCTAAGATGTCTGTTGTCTTATTGTCAGACTCTTAACACAGATGTTTCTCCCCCACCACCACCACAGCAAATGTACATCGCTCAGGTACTTCAAGATCCAAATTCGGAGGAGGCTGGTTCCGGCAGCGGCGAGGACGACGGCCAGGGGTCCTCGCAGGATGAGGACATCATCAACGTGGAGAACAGCCTGAACGAAGACTTCCAGTCGGGCGAGGACAGCCTCATCGACAACGAAGTGCGCCATTAAATCCGGCCAGGATCAGTAAAATTACAAAAACCTGACACCCCTCGTCATCCTCGGCCGGCGGCGGCGGGCAGGGGGGTTTGGCGGCAAACTGCACTGATAATGTGAACCGAACCAGGAACTGCACCATCTCCAAGCATCTCGACCTTCACCGAGGGACCTCACACTAACGGAAGCGCGCTCGTCCGCCGTGGACGAAGTGGATTTTGTTCTCTCTCTCTCTCTCTCTCTCTCTCGACTCGCTGCGGAGCCAAGGCGCTCCAGACAGTGCCAGCAGGGGGCAGCGGCGTCCCTCCCGCTCCGACCGTCCTGACGCCACGGAAAGACAAGACTCTACATGAAGGACGTCTCGCATCGTTTGTACTCATTAACATGATTGCACTTAAGAAGCCCCCACTTTCTCAAACTGGTGTCGGAATATTTTTTTTTTTTCCGCAGCAGCTGGTATGTACCGACGCAACGGTCCTGCAGTCGGGGGGGCGGGGCTTCTCTCGGCTCCCCGCTTTTAACCAAACCAATATAGGATTTCTACTAACACTCCGTAACACTTTGATACTGTACGGCCACTCTTGATTTGCAGGAGGAGCCTGTTCTGACATATTTATTTTTTAAGGCAATGACGTCGATATGGCTTGGTGTACCCCCCCCCCCAAACCCCACCCCCACGCCCTTTGATACTCCCTCCTACCCCCACCACACACACGCACACACTCACACATTTTTTTTTTTAAGGCTCGGCCTCTGGCCTCATCCGACTGCCGAGAGCCTAAGCTCCTCCCAGTTTATCGCCCTCACTGCAAAGCTGCTGCGGGAGGATTAGATGCACGGATCCTGCTGAACCCCCTTCACTGTAACTCATAGGAGGACACAAAGGCCCTGGCGGGGTCTCTGTTCCTTATTCTTTTGTTTTTTTCCCGCCCTCTGTGGTTCGTTCTCGTTTGCTCACGTGTTTACATCTCGTTAGGACTTGATGAAGTAGTTCTCAGTTAGGAAATCAGCATATAGGTTGTTTTTTTTTTGTTTTTTTTACTGATAAAAATCTATATTTAATCTCGTCTCATCCCTCTGCCAGTCGTTTGTTGTTGTTGTCGTTGGAAGATGAATTTGGTATAGTTGCTCAAAGCTAGAAAGTCTCGGTGTTGGTTTCCCCATTTTGGTCGGACTCGATGCTGAGCTGTGGACTGTGGAACTCACTGTGCGGTGAGGACTTCAAATTTAAGGCCCAGACTGTTAAATACCTCTAAACCTGTGAATAACTTTTTGCTTTGTTTTGTTTTAAAAACTAGAAATGTTTGCAACCTATGTTTTAATTTTTCTCTCTCCTCCGTGAAAACTAAATGGAAGCCCCGTCTGAGGTTTTATGAAAAGATGAGCAGCACCCAAGCATTTTGAAAAATGTGAAATGTTTAAAAAAAAAAAAAAAAAAAACTCATTAAACAAAAATCACCTGCTTTTTTAGGTATTAAAAAGTAAGTAAAGAAATACTGAGGAACTTTACAGCTCTGTCTCTGGATGTCTCTGGAAAGTTTCTGTCACGTGACTTCCTCCGCTATCGTAATGAGATGTTTACTTAACAGTAAAATGACATATTAGCGAAGAGAGGCCGGTGCTGCGATCCCACCTCACTCTGCCACTGGGAGCTAATGTGAACTGTGTGATGCCCAGCTGCTCAGAAAACAGGACTTGTGAGTTGCACACTAATCTGAATTCTGAGATGACTGACGAGAGAGAGAGAGACGCTCCTCCTGATGCCTCCATGACTACGGCGGTAAACGCGAGAAACCTGAAAGTCGCTTGGCTGTGCGTACGTTGACGCGGGCGGCAGTCTGGTGTATTACGGTACTCTGGAGAATGACTTCAGACCATTGGATTTGTTACTCTTCTTGTCATGATAAGGTGATTTTGTTTAGGTTTTTCTTTGTTTTGGATACCTCTTCATGTTTATACCTCTTGATGTGTCTGAATGCGTCCAGTCATAATTATACCTATTCTGAGGGAGGCACTTTAAGATTTTCTCCGCTTTTTGTTTAACAATCCCAGAGCTTAAAACACTGAATGTAAACTCCTGTTTCGGTGAGTAGGAAGTGGCTTAATATCACTGTATGTAAACTGCTGCAAACAAACTATCTAACCGTGGCAACTGCACATTTTATACTTTAACAACGCTTTATGTTGTCCACTTGCGTGTCGAGCATTTAATCCGAGTACAGATCCACAACTGTGTTGTCTGAGGGGTTTCCCCCGAAGATATCCAGTGGTAGCCTTCTTAATTCCAAGTATAGAATCTTTGAAATTCATGTTCTCTCTTTTTTTTCTTTTTTTTTTTTTCCATAAAATTGTGTTCTCAAAAGCTATATGAATGGTGGGACTCACTGGAAATAAAATGACTCTTTTGGAAACAACTTTGAGAAAGCTTAATTCTTACCTCATTGTAACGGAGAGCAGAGAAAGACACAAGCAAGAGCTATCTTCCTCCTTATGAAAAGCAACTTTATACAATATTCAGCTAATAACAGGAGTTCAGTATAAATAAGACTGCCATCTGAGTTCGAAGGTCGTAGTAGTATTATGGAGTTAAAATGCTCTTGTTTGCCTTGGATTCCAAGTTGTTGGCCCTATTCAATCAGCTATATGGCTAATGCTGTAGTAAAAATAAGTAGAATATTTATATATATATTTTTTTTTTAAAGAATCAGCCATAATATACTTAAAACACACAAAATATAAAACTTGACCACACAACAATGTTGCAGTCAGTTGCATAGCAAAGTGACACTCAGTAAAAGTTCTAAGTTGCGTCCTACCTGTTTGAAATGAAAAGTGGTGCTTGACAACAGCGAAGCTGGATAGTCCATTGTGTCTGGGTCTCCACTCCAAAGAAGGTTAAAATTGGACACTGCCATTGTCTTTAGCATCTAATAGGAACGGGAAAAAAAATAAAGAAAGCACTATATCTCAAGACATTACAAATGAAACAAACAAAAAGTAACAATAACTGTCAACACTGCTGAAAACAGCAGCAAAACAGGCTTGGCAGGCAGAGAAAGCAGCTAATGAACCTTTGCCCTCCAACATTGCAGAATCAATGGTCCCAAGAGAAGACAAAATAAAAGGATCTTTTTAAAGGTAAACAATTCCACCTGATGATCAAAGTCACCCCACTCAAATTCCTATTCTGTCGTGAAAATTGGCCAATATGTCTTATTATCAGTGCATAGAGGTGTCTCACAGAGATCACAGCTGGAAAAAGAGAAAACACCCAATGTCAATGTCAGCAGCACGTTTCTCAACACAACACTGATTTGCTGGAATGTACCACAATAACAAAACCCAGAAATCTCTTTTTCCGGTAGCTTCCTTTCATTTGTGAAATGCAATTTTCTTGTTGCCTAAAAGGTATGTGTTCCCTTATTGTTGGTGATTTAAATTTTGATTGACTTTAGTGAGCATTCAGTCGTGTTTCAAGACAAATGTATAAATTCTAGATGCGTGGTTCAGACCCACTCAAAAGATTTCAGGCTCCACAGACTTATCTAAGATTTCCTTATAAGACACATGAGCACTGTGCGCTCCCCCAGGTCGTACACCTCCTGCTGAGCGGCGTGATGAGCACCTCCGAGGAGCCAGAGTGCTCCTCCTCACCAGAGGGCTGCTTGACCCCAGCAGCCTCCGTCCTGTCCAAGGACTACTGTTACTCGGCCCAGATCCGCAGCTCGGTGCTGCAGGGCCTGCCCTTCGGCGGGGTGCCCACCGTCCTCGTCCTCAACTTCATGTGCTTCCTGGTGAGTTTGGCCGCTTGCTCGGCCTGCCGCAGTCCGTCACGGCGCAGCGGGGATTTTGAAGCATGTTTTTCGCACTTGCAGGCGCTGCTTTTTTTGTTCTCCTACCTCAGAAAAGTAGCCTGGGACTATGGACGCTTGGCCCTGGTCAATGATACTGAGAGGTAAGAAAAACATAGTGAGTGTCTTTTGTCATGAAAGTGGGATACGTGCAGGTGGTTGAGATCCAGGCAGCGGTCTGACACTTCTTACCTTCCCATTTGATACATTCTTCTTCTTCTTCTTCCTCTTTGTGCGACATTGTTCTTCTTCTGCAGATGATTCATCCCACAGATTAATAATCTCTCATTAGTCCAGATTTCAACTTTATTGTTGTGGTAACACAAATGTTTTCACTCTTGACCTTTCCTGCCACCAGGTGTCAACCTTGGTAAAAGAACTGATACATTTGATGAACCTTCTGACTGTTGATCTGTTTATAAAGAATCAGATTAATGGATGAAACTCTTCTTCTTCTTCTTCTTCTTCTTCTTCTTCTTCTTCTTCTTCGCATCATCATGTTCCCCAAGACCCAAACTAGGGCCTATGAAAGAAAATGAAGTAAATTGAAAAGACAACAAGTTAGAATGGGATTGTATAGTCACTGCAAGACACAAGACACAACAACATTTAGTTTCAACAAAGTAAGTGCTCAGCATGAGAACAATGTATTCCATTATTAAAATGATCATCTTTAGGTAAATTAGAGAGGAACTTAAAAAATGTATAAGATAAATAATAGCTCCATTTTATCCAACACAAATACATATTAATCTGTACATATCTTCATATATATATATATATATATATATATATATATATATATATATATATATATATATATATATATATATATATATATATATATATATATATATATATATGGATATGAACTGCAGCATGTCACTCTGAAGAGACTCCAGTTCAACAGTGACGCACGTGAAGCTCACCACTGTTTGCGCACACTCACACTGTGTCTCGCGCGCAGCGTCGCCTCCGGCGTCACATCAGAGACACGGGATCACTTGGACGGCCCCTCCTTTGTTCCCGTCTCGGTTCAAAGCGCCGACAACATAAACCAGAGGGACGGAGTGAGTAGAAGTCTTTGCACTGTTTCAGCTGTCGCCTGCTCCAGACGCCGTCGTCGGCCCGCCTGCCGCCTCGGTGCGTTTGAGAGGGGCCACTGCTCCTGACAAACAAGTCGCGCACACACTTTCACTTCTGTGTGTGTCGACCCAATGGCATAAAAGATAACTTAAATTGTGATAAATTGAAGTATTTCTAGAGTAGCCATAAACTGAAGATTATTGATATGATAAACCAGCTTACTGAGGCTTGCTGAGCAGCAGTGTGGGAAATACTCGTCAATATCCCCCATCCTCCTCCATTGCTACTCAGTACCAATCTCAATTTCCTTAACATGCAAGAGATCTATAATAACCTTACATAAATTCATGCCATGCCAGTCAGTGGTCTGTGGCCTACCAAACAACACAGTCACACGCACACAAGTAACATTTTTGATAACTTCACATCCTTTAGTATTTATCAGGGGTGTGACCATGCACTCAGCTCATGAGATGAGACGATACAAGATTTTGAGTTCACGAGAACGAGACGAGATTTTATCATTACTTTAACAAAAAAAAACACTAAAATGACAACATATTAGACTGGACAAAGAGCTTTTATTGAGCAAAGTAACAAACAGTGACAAAACAGTGACATAGGAGGTTGTATTCACAGCAAAAGAGGCAACGTTGTACATTACAACACTGGCATGAGAAGAACTGGCACCAATCTGTTCGTTTCGTCTCACTGTATTTCGCACTGTTCTGTGTGCACTTTGTGTTCTCCACCCTCTTCTGTTGTAGGATTTGTGCTCCTGGCTCAGTGTGATCTTTCGTATCAAGTGAGTCCACCGTCCAAAAACGTCAGGAAAAAAAAGTCTCCTCTATTCTCTAAACACTGGGAAGTAGCTGAGTTTCAATGTGTGTCTTAAAGGGAGGAGGAGATCAGGGATAAGTGCGGTGAGGATGCCGTGCACTATTTGTCCTTCCAGCGGCACATCATCAGCCTGCTGGTCATGGTGGGGACGGTCTCAGTTGGTGTCATCTTGCCCGTTAACTTTTCCGGCACCCTGCTCGGTCAGTCACTTTTAACTTGGGTGTGATGCCACTTAACTTTTTTTTTTGTCATCGAAATATTTTCCGACAAGTTTGTCCTTTTAAGTATTTGATCGTGTCCCTCTACAGAAAACAATGCCTACAGTTTTGGTCGAACGACTATTGCAAACTTGGATAAAGAGTAAGTTGTTGTTCTGTTATGAAGCTTCTATAATTCAAACAGTCGCTAAAAAGATCCTTTTTTTCCCCCTCCCAGTGATAAACTGATGTGGCTGCACACCGTGGTGGCATTTCTCTACCTGTTGCTGACCGTGCACACCATGAGGCAGCACACCTCTAGGATGCACTACAAGAAGGATGACCTGGTATGGGGGGCGGGGCTTTTTAAAGGCACACGCACTGTGCGCTGAATTTGTGTCTCGGGCCACTGACCGACTGTCATTTAATCTGCAGGTGAAGTGCACGCTGTTTGTCAATGGAATGTCCAAAAATGCAAAGGAGTCTGAAATAAAACAACACTTTGAGTAAGTTGTATTTTGTTTGTTTTGTATGTCAGTGTTAAAATTGTATCCTTCTTCTCCACATTGTTATTATATTATTATTATGTTTACCTGCCAGATTCCCTTGTATGTCGGAAATATGATATTCCATTCCAATGAGAAAGCTCGCTATTATATATGACCAATATATGGCCTGTGGCATATCTGCATTGTCGATTTTTCTTCTCTTTTTTTAACATGCAATGTTTGACCTATTCATTTATTCATTTATATTTATAGGCAAGCATATGAAAACTGTGTTGTGCTGGAGTCCCGTGTTTGCTACAACGTGGCCAGACTGATGTACCTCAACTCTGAAAGGTGCCAATTGTGGTGGTTGGGTGTGTGTGCGTTTTGGATTGTCGTGTTTCTCGGCTCTCGACCCAGCTGCTCTGTTGCCTGCTGCAGGATGAAGACGGAGCAGAGCAAGAAATACTTTTTACACCGGCAGGCCAGGGAGCATCTAACCTCCATGATCTACCCTAAACCCTGTGGATTTCATTGCTGTAAGCAGGTCAGACTGAGGGATGGGGTCTTTATCCGAAGAGCGCTTGCACCTTCAAACACATTTTAAAGCTGATTATTATTTAAGGGGAGGTTTGGATAATGTAAAGTGCTTGACGTTGCATGTAAAAAGTAATGAGTAATTCTCATTCATCTCCACACAATCTTGGATCCTAATGGAGTCTCATTGTTCCTGTTTTCCAGAGCAAAAGTCAACTTCATTTAGTAGCTGTACTAAATGAGCAGGACAATTACTCTTAATGTCCATAATTTTGCGCTATTTTGTGCGCAGGAAGAGGCAGTGAGCTACTACACCAAGCAGGAGGCCAAACTAAGAGACGAGTACAGGAAGGAGAGAGAGAGGGTGAAGAAGAAGCCGCTTGGAATGGCCTTCGTCACCTTCCAGAATGAGTCAATGACCGCCATGTGAGTACAATCAGAGTGTGTGCCCGTCCTGTTTTTATATCTATTGAAGCTCTCGGCTCAGTCTTAATATCTGATTGTGGGATGTTTGTTTTGTTTTGTGTTTTCATTTCAGAATCTTAAAAGACTTTAATGCCTGTAAATGTCAGGGCTGCCGCTGTCGTCGGGAGCCAAAGTGTTCAACATTCAGCTCAAAGCTCCGCACTCATAAGTGGACGGTGAGCTACGCCCCAGATCCACAAAATCTCTACTGGTAAGATCTCAGACGTTTTTTTCTTTTCTTTTTTACTTCCTTGTGAAATGCCGTACCAGCACCTCCCACCTTCACCTTGCTGCACAGGGAACACCTGTCATTGAGGGGATTCTACTGGTGGATCAGATGCTTTTCCATCAACACTGTCCTCCTCATCCTGCTCTTCTTCCTCACCACCCCTGCCATCATTATTTCCACCATGGACAAATTCAATGTCACCAAACCGGTGGAAAACCTAAATGTGAGTGGTGCGCTGTTGGCAGAGGTCAGAGGTCTTTCTTTCATATGATCCTATCTCATCTTTATCCTCTTACGATGCTGGATTTACTCAAGTGATTTAAAGGAGCGACATTCATTTTACCTATAGAAGCCATAATTGTGTGCTGTTAAAGTTCCAAGTGGGCGGACAACTGTTTACATAAATATTTGGCTGGCTCAGCCATGTAACAGTGCGTCATGTGATGTCACTTTGTGCTCCAGTTATCACACCACCACCACCAGTTCTGTATATAGTACAGGTTCCTTAGCCACAACATAACACGCTAGGTTTTGTACATTGGACTGTGGCCCAACAAGCTAGCTCTGAAATGTAGCATTCTGTGTTTCTTTCAGAATCCCATCATCACCCAGTTCTTCCCCACTCTTCTTCTGTGGTCCTTCTCATCTTTGCTCCCAACCATTGTCTACTACTCTGCCTTCTTTGAAGCCCACTGGACCCGGTATTGGAGACACTTACAGCAGTCCAACAATCTGCATAGTCAGAGATATACGATTTGTTTAATGTTAGCTTGAGGCTGATAGCTTGCCTTTGTACTCCCCCCACCCCGACAGTTCAGGGGAAAACAGGACCACAATGCATAAATGCTACACATTCCTCGTACTGATGGTCTTGGTGCTGCCTTCACTCGGACTGACGAGGTGGGTTTATTGTGTCTCGCCCGGCGTACGCTGTCATTGCAAAAGTTGATTTATGAGCCTTGTTTCTTTCTAAAGTACCATCGTCTCAGTTTCATTTATCTCGACAGCCTGGATGTTTTCTTCCGCTGGCTGTTCGACAAAAGTTTCCTTGCAGATGCCAAAGTTCGATTTGAGTGAGTAGCACAGTTCTTTGAGTGTTTTTGTGCAATGCTGATGCAGTGCTCCAGATAATTCTTGATAAAATGTATTGCAGTTAAACTCAATTCTCAGTTTTGACATTATATTAACCTGAACAACCAGTTGTTACTACTTAAATATTGCTCATTTCATTTATAGGGTGTTTTTTATGTGTAAAATGAACAAATATTGTCTTCTTACCAATAATTCCGAGTTTCTGCTTACTATGAGCTAAATTCATGTTGATGCATTGGTAAGAAAAACGCTGCATTCACTCTAAATGTATCCCGACCGTTTTTTCTCGGGCAGGTGCGTTGTCCTTCCAGACAATGGTGCCTTCTTTGTGAACTACGTCATTGCAGCTGCCTTCATTGGCAACGCCATGGACCTGCTGCGGATCCCTGGGTTACTCATGTACATGATCCGCCTCTGCCTGGCTCGCTCCGCTGCAGAGAGGAGGAATGTCAAGCAGGTTTGTGTGCTTTAGTGTATCTTCTCACAAGGGTCTATTTTTATTGGATGGTTGCTATTTAACATTGGCATGCTGTTGCTTGTTTAATGTTACAGTATGCGTTGTCCCCTGCCAGATGAAATGCAGCTTACAAAGTTGAAATAACTTAAGTGTTAACATTCACAATGTAGATAGCTTTATACAGTCAATGACCAGCATTGATTTTGTTTCTTATATAAACAATGAAAACAACCTTAAGTGCTGCAAATTGCCTCAAACATGAATCCAATTAATTGTGCTACTTTATGTTCGAATCACACAGTGACGATGTTGAAACATGGTTTTTAGAGGCTGCATTTTACGTACATAAATATTCACTGTGTCTTTCCAGCACCAAGCCAACGAGTTCCACTTTGGGGCGGCCTACGCCTGGATGATGTGCATCTTCACTGTTGTAATGACTTACAGCATCGTTTGCCCAATTATCGCCCCATTCGGTAAGTCCCTCTGGGCTGCTACTCTTACCAGTGAAACCCATGCTGATTACATTAGTGTCATGGAAATGCACTCAGAGTACGGAACGTTCAGCAGCTCTCTTTGTTTCAGAATTGGATTATCTTGCCATTCATCCTTCTTATTCCAATTATCTGAAATCGAGCTGTAGTGGCTGTGAAGCTCAGTGGGCTTTACAGACCTTTTGTTTGCATCGCTGCTTTTCATGTCCTCCTGGAGGTCCTGGAGGTTCAAACAGGCCAGATATTTAAGCCAGATCGCTGGTCACCTGTTCCAACAACGGCTCTCCAGCACCTTCTTGTGCCTCAATCTGACTTAATTATCTCTCACTGTTGGTTTTATCTCCCGACTCCCCGCAGGGCTGATGTACATGCTGCTAAAACACCTCGCGGACAGATACAATATGTACTATGCATATCTGCCAACTAAACTAGACAAGAACATCCACTCTGGGGCCGTCAACCAAGTGGTGGCCGCTCCTATTCTCTGTCTCGTCTGGCTGCTGTTCTTCTCCGTTGTTCGTGCAGGTAATGTTTGGACTCCATGTTGTTCGGGCAACAAACGCAAACGAGTGGAAGCAACTCTTGCGCTGTGTGACGAAATTGTAAGTGTTATTTACAGCACTGGGCAACTATCCTCTTTAGTAAAGCTACATCATTTTTTTCCTTTGCCGCCATACAGGCTTCTCAGCTGCGACCTCCATGTTCACGTTTGTAACACTGATCATCACAATAATTATCAGCCTCTCTCACGGCTGCTTCGGACACTTTAAATACCTCAGCTCTCACAAATACAAGGTAACGCGTATCCCTTGCACGCATATTTTTTGCTTTCCATGGTTGCCGGCATACTGATAATCACATGCTCACTGTATGTTCTCTGCACAAGACTGACGCACAGGAGATGGATGAGTTAGAAAATGGACTGTCAATATGCACTCTTGCCTCTAGTGAAGAAGCTGTATGTATCCCTTTGTTTCTATAAGATCAAAGGAAATGAACAATAGGCTGGAGAATCTGAGATTACATTCCAAGACATAATAGTTGCACTCCAAACTTACATAGATATAAGTACATTGCAACAATAAATTGTTCTGAATCTCTAACGCAGTTTTTTTTTTTTTTCTTATTCTGTTCTCTACAGCAAATGTACACTGCTCAAGTCCTCCAAGACCCTTACTCAGTGGAGGTCACTGGTGAGGAGGATAGCCATAGATCTTTGCTTGATGTGCAGCATGCGGAAATAAATAACGAGGATGGCTGAATGAGTGATGGCCAAGAGAAACAGAGACCTTGTCTGACCGCGAGTCAGTTCAAGCAAACTTGCACTCTCTGCCCTGCATCTCTCAGTTGACTTCCCAGAATTTGGCTCCCATGACTCCCCCACATGATCTATGAGCAAAAGTGCATGCAAGTCAGTCGATGCGGCCACAGAGTCAACCATCGACCTTTGACCTCAAGAGTTTCACTGCTACGTCTCCGACATGGTTCTCTTGTTATACAGTGGCGCCTCATGGCCTTTGCATGATCAATTAATTAATAATCAATTAATGAAATCTGGCTGAAGGATTGGAATGTTGATATGAGGGGTGTAGTGAGGGAATGATTGATTGAGTCAAGTTTGTGTTCTGACTCGAGCAGAAATGTAAACAAAGCAAAACAAACATCAGTGCCCACAAAGAATAGCAACAAAATGCTATCTTATAAGCTAAAACAGATTTTCTCTATTTATTAGTTCAAAACAGAACTATTAAATTGCTGACACCGTATTAAAAACAAAATCCCCTCTATAATGTATGCAAGCTTCTAGAACACTGACTTCACTCTCTGCCTTTGCATACGCTCTAAAATCTCTTGACTTTCCCTTTAAATTCTACTCTAACCCATTTTATATCTACCTCATAAATGTCCGGAAGCTTTTTTTTCCTCTTTGTAACAATGCAACCTATGACAAAACGCTGTTTATTCATTACATGTGTAACACATATTGCAGAATTGACAATAAAGCTACTGTGAACCTTGAGCAAAGTTTTTCTAAATTTAATTTCACTGTCTGCGTCTGTGACCCAAAATTGGTTTTGTGGGAATCACATATCCGGTCGCATTTACAATCATGATGGCCTTTATAGACACAACCACAAGCTTATTATACGCTGTATAATAAGTTTACTCTACAGGCGTTCCCCTGGCTTGACTCTTCACTCAGTAATTACACTGTGGGCAGTGCGGGCGATGCTGCAGTCCCCAGTGTGCCACACTAGGTGTCGCTGGTGCGGAGGCAAAACACGCTACCTTGCAGGCTGTGTTGGCGGAGCCTGGCGGCGGGGGAGCGACGTGGAATAGAACGGCAGAATGGAAGTCACAACAAATGCAAGCCAACCGCACGATGTGAGCGGACCGTCTTAGAAGCGTTTCTGAAGACTAACTTGGAAGTAGAAAAAAAAAAGACAGAAAGAAGTCGTCGCCATGGACGGAGGGCTGGCTATCACAGTTATATCGGTCGCAATGTTTGTAGGTTGTTTCCTGCTCGGATTTATTCCGCTGCTTTTCCGACTCTCTGAGGTGAGTGCTCTGTTTGATGGCGATGCCGTTTTCTCACACCACTAGAGGGTATCCCTCGTGTTGAATCCGTCTTATTAGCCACGGCACTTATTGCGGCGTTCGATCCGAGCTAACGCTAAGGACGTAGCGAGGTTTCACTTTTACGGATTGTCAGTGAACGCACCGGTCATCTCGGGGAGCGTGCACCATACCATACGTCGTAGTCGTGACTGAAGTCCAGTCTGAAACTGGCAGCACAATAGCGCGCGTAAAGGTTAAACGCTTTTAGGGTGTGTTAACCTGCCTGCTACGGAAGCGCATTGCTGCCATACTAGGAAAAAAAAGAGAAAAAAAAACAGGGCTCGGTCTGAAGTTTTTGCATTATAATTTTCCACGTCAACAAATCAGAACGAAACCAAATAAGGCATATAAACGGTACTATGGCCTATTTTATGCCCCTCTGTTATACATCTGTTCAACAAAGTATCATTATATTTAAGTACTATTTTAAGTAATTATCTTCTGATCTTCCAGTTACCAGCAAAGTGAAGGAACATTTAAAATGAAAAGTTTTTAACAATGCAACTTCAAATTCATATTTGTACTAAAGCAGCCTGACCTCCATGGTCCATCATATATTAACATAGATGGTCTTATTATGAGCTGACAACCAAGATCCCCCATGCCATTCAATCGTGCACTTTATTTTCAGATATCATCAATCTAAATTGCCTTTCGTGTCAGCCTTTGTGTTCTGTGACCCAACACCTGATTGTATTGTAATGAAAAAGCAGTGGGAGCTTTTGTTTTGGAAGCATGAGCTGAAACCAAGTGTCGGTCTCTAGAGAAGCCTCCAGCTTGTTTCCATCCTGGGGGCGGGCCTCCTGTGTGGCACAGCGCTGGCCATTGTCATCCCAGAGGGAGTCAGCTTACTGGAGGAGTCGTGGTCAGGTGAGCCTTTGGTTTTGATTAAACTGTGAATCTCAACTTCAAAGAACAAGCCGTCTCTCTCTTATCTCTGCGTGGTCATTGTGTGGAAACACAGACCTGTGAATACAACCCCTTGATCGTACCAGCAGGGGATGAAAGAGGCGGATGTGTGTACCACCCAACCTTTAAGTGTTTTGTGTGGGTTGGATCACAAGTGTCCTTCATCGTCTCTCTGCAGCCTCCCACTCTGCGGGCGTAGCGCCACCTGGCCTGAACGCCAGCGAACACGCCGTGACCTCTGCAGACGCGGGGCCCCCTCCTCGCTTCTTCATAGGGTTGTCTCTGACGTTGGGCTTCACCCTCATGTTTGTGGTGGACCAGCTTGGAGGTTACCTGAGCAGTCATGGTATGTTTGGGAAAATCATCCTATTGCTCCAATGCTGACTGTCACCTCCACATTCATGTTTATAATCAAAGTTTCATTACAGACCGCGTGAGCACCGTCGGCATAACGGCCACTCTGGGGCTGGTGATCCACGCAGCAGGTGCTGACAGCCTATGTTTTTTTTGTTGCTCACTTCCGTTAAGCTGTTCTCGCTCTCTTCTCTTGCAAATCACATGAGTGGTTGTGAAACTCGTGTGGCTGAGCATGTGACGCTCTCTGTGGGCTCTTAAGCTAAGTTTAAAAACTCTTGCGCAACACTGAGGTTTGACCCAACACATGTAGTTTGGATTAAATGGAATAAAATAGTTCTGTTTATGGCAGTTTTATTTTTTAATAGTTTTATTAAAAATGAATGAGGTAAACACCCTAACACCGTACCGTGGCGAGGCAATGAAAACACAACCTTACTCAGACTCTTGTTTGCACCCAGCTGACGGCTTTGCTCTTGGTGCGGCGGTGGCCACCGGGCAAGTGACAGTGCAAGTGGTTATATTCCTCGCTGTGGGGTTGCACAAGGTGAGCTTTTAACTTTTGAGGGTAAAATGTACATATAATGATGCCAAACCTTGAAAAATCTCTTTTTTTCCCCTGCAGGCGCCAGCAGCTTTCGGCTTGGTTTCTTTCCTCATGCATTCCGGCTTGGATAAGAGGTACATTCAAGGACACCTGCTGGCCTTTTCGGCTGCCGCGCCCACCGTCGCCATCGCCACCTACTTCATCCTGCACGCGGTGAGACGGGTCGCCGGCCGTTGCGAATCTGACCAGAATATATTGGTGTTGAGATGGGTGTCGTGCTACAGCTGTGCCTTTCGTTGCAGACGGGCGATTCGACCAACAGCCGGCTCGTCGCCACCGGCGTGGGAATGCTCTTCTCGGCCGGGACTTTCCTCTACGTGGCCACGGTGCACATCCTCCCCGAGGTCAGCGGCGGCAGCAGCAGAAGCAGAGGCAGCAGCAGAGGCAGCAGCAGAAGCAGCAGCAGAAGCGACAGCAACAGCAGAATGGAGCAATCCTTATCTGACCTGCGGCCCATCTCCAGAGCCAAGCCTCATCAGCATGAACCCATGGGGCTCCTGGAGAGTGTCACCCTCATACTGGGGGTTGGACTGCCAATAGTGCTGGCACTGGGCCTGCAGGACGACTAAACCTGCCTCAGCGGGGCAGAAACTGGTCCAGCTACTGTCTGGATCTGATATTTGACACTTTCTCTATTGCAGATAAGACTGACAGTGAAAGGTAATCAGGCTCTGAGTGCAATGAAACTTTCCCAAGTGGTTCTTTAAGTCTGAAATCATGCTTTTGGCAAAAGATCATATCGGGCATTAACCTCGCTGCCTATTGTGTGATCCAGTAGCTCCAAACTCTGTTGTTCCTCCATTTTTATCGACTTCTGTTTCTCTTTAAGCTCTTTGTTAAACAAAATGGTTTATGTAAAACAAAAACACGTCCTTTTTGAAATCCCTGCAATGGCCAACGTGCCTGATAATTTATTATATCATGATCACCTTTAAAAACAATTACATATACATACAAACATTTGTTGCAACATTATTAAATGGGAAAAGTCAAAAGTTCTGAATGTAAACAGCACTCAATTCGACACGTGTTTTTATTCAAGTGTGCCGTGGGATTTCAATCCATAAACAGAAAATAGAAAAGTGTGTTGGAAAAGCACTCTAGTAAACACTGACTAAAGTCACACACAAACGCAACACTCAGATAAGCATCAGCTGCCCCTCTGGCTGAACTGTTCAGCGCCGCCCATCTTTGACCTGGAATTTTTCCACCAATCCCTTTTCTTATCTGTGCTCCTGTGTTTGCTAAAGGTTGTTTTTTTTATGCATTTAAAAACACAGACGTCATCCTTCAAGCAGACCACCCAGTTGGCACCGACGTGAGAGGTGCTGCTAGATGCTGTACTTTTTTGTTGCATGCGACTTTGGATTTAAATTTAGTGCTCAGAGGAGAAAATAAAACCAAAAGAGGAAACACAGGGACTTGCAGATTCAAATGTGCTCATTACTAGACAATCCCTGTGTTCTATAAGGCCGTGAGCCTTGTGAAATGAAACTGCGAGGCCGAGCAGGAGTGTAACGGTTTCATTTGAGACCTGGATAAGCTATCGCAACGGCTGAAATTGAAACTATTTGGCATGACATCAAGAATGCTGCAGCAACACGTGGTGGAATTGGGACTGGGTTGGCCTGCTGCACCTATATAACCCGTTCAGGAAGCAGTTTTAACAGTTAGACACTCCTTCCATTTTCCTATTCATCCACATTCAGGCGTATTTGCTACAATCCTAGAAACTATCGGAGGAATCTTGCTTCTTCTTCTTCTTCTTCTTCTTCTTCTTCTTCTTCTTCTTCTTCTTCTTCTACAGACTGCCCAAACTGTTCCGTTCTGTTAGCCAGGAGTTGCCGGAGTGAAGCTCAGAGTTTCATGCAGCTCATGGAGGCGCTCAGCTGAGCCTCCAGGGCCATCTGGTCAAAGGTCCTGCGGTGCGTCTGCTGCCTCACCCGCTCCCTCATGTGAAAGGAGGCCCGCGCCAGCCTCTGTCCCTCCTCCCTGACCTGCTCCCTCTCCCTCCGCAGCGCCTCCCTCCTGCCCTCCTTCAGCGAGGCGCGGCTCCATCCGGCCCGCCTCGCCTCCTCCTCCTCCTCCTCCATGCGGCGCCGCAGCAGCTGGTGGCAGAGCTGCCGGTGCTCGTTGCGGCGCCGCGCCTGCTCGGCCCGCTCCCTGCTCTGGGTCAAGGCGTGCGCGGACGCCCTCTCGGCGCGCCTCTGGCCCAGCTGCGCCAGGATCTGCTTGTACGTCAGGTCCTGCACGTCCTGCAGCTCGGCCCGCAGCCTCGCCCTCTGGACCTGCTCCCGCTCGTGGGCCGAGCGCTCCTGCAGACCCAGCAGCTGCTCCCGGGCGAGGCGGGCCCGCTCCTGGGAAGAGCGCCACAGCTTCCCCTCCGCCGCGCTCCTGGAGCGCGCCTCCTCCTCCTCCTGCTGCTGCTCCACGTGCTGCCTCAGCAGGACGTGCCGCAGCGTCTCCCGCCGGTTCCCCTCCCTCAGCCTCGCCCTCCTCCTCCTCTCCGCCGACGCCCTGCTCCTCCCGGCCCTCTGCTCCTTCTCCACGGCGACCTTCCTCTCCCGCTCCAGCCTGCTCTCCTCCACCGCCTCCTTCTTTCTCCTCAGCCTCTCCTGGCAGCGCTTGCGCTCCTCCGCCTCCCTCTGCGAGGCCTCCCTCTTCTCCCTGTGCTGGGCCTCCACCTCCTCCCTCAGCCTCCTCCACCGCTCCTCTTGCACCAGCACCTCCCGCCTGAGCTGAACCGCCTGCTCCGCGTCCCTCCGCTCCCTCAGCCTCCTGCGGGCCTCCAGCTCCTTTTCCCAGCGCTGCACGCTCCTCCTCAGTTTCCTCCTCCTCTCCGTCTCCGCCCGAGCCCGCCGGGCCTCCTCCTGCCTGCGGGCCTCCTCTCGCTCCAGCTCCTCGTGCTGGCTGAGCCTCAGCGAGGCCTGCGCCTCCCGGTGCTTCACCAGCATGAGGGCGGCGATCTTGCGGTCCCTATCCGACACCGTGACGTGCATCTCTTTGTTGATGTCCTTTGCGAGCCTCTCCACTTGAGTCTCCGTGCTCGGAGAGCATCTCAGGTCTCCCAGGCTAATGCTGCCGACTGCACTCTGGGTTTTTTTGCGCGAGTGTGTCGCAGCGGAGCAGGTCGACCTGCTCGCAGGCTTTGATTTGACGCAGAGGTCTGCATACTTGACGGATCCATTCAGTCTGTCCACCGGAGGCTCTGTCCGTTTGGTCCCAGGCGTCACCTTCAGGTCTGAGAGCTGACTATCACGGCTCGGCCACCTGTCCACCTCCGCCTGGATAATCCTCTCCCTCTCCTCCTGACACATTCCCAAATGCTTCTTCCTCTCCTTCTCGTAGGATTCGTGCATGGCCCGCACGGCCTCCACGGGCAGCCCGTTCCGCTCCGCAATCAGCTCGTTGAGCGACTTGATGAGGAGTTGGACGGGTCTGATGCCGAGCCGCGCGCACGACTGCAGCGATCGAGGGCTCGTTAAGACGTAGCGGCTCCGCTCGGCGTCGGCCGAGTCGAAGTTGTTCAGGTCCAAACGTCGCCCCGGTTGCGGGCCGGACCGCAGCTCGGCCATAGTCCAGCTGTAATTACGCGGTTCTGAGTCGATTTAACCTGCAGCGCCGCTCTGTCAGATGCGCCACAATATGCGCTTCTGCTCTGGCGCTCCCGCACGGTCCCGTAGCTTGGACTGCTTGATGAGGTCACGAAGGGATTATCGCGAGGCGTATAGCGCGTCTAATTTTGTCTTGAATGTCAATCTCAGTTGTCAAATACAAACAAACAAACAAACAAAAATGCATTTTATAACCCGGTTAGATTATTCAAATAATCCTAAAGAAAGTTCAGACGGAGGAGATTAGAGATTTAGATAACAACTGATCATTTTCTAATAACCAAAAAAATTATAAATCCAATAAATTTTAAACATCAGAGTTGAAAAGAAAAGCAGTCCACAAAAACTTATAATGCAGAGGGAAAACTACACGCTGCCACAGTTGGTTTGGTTGTCAAGCTGGAAGTGACGCCTCTCGCTACCATGACAACAAAACAACGACGGTTGAAGAGGGCCTCTGGCGTGACAACGTGATCGTCGGTCTCAGAACGCCCTCTAGCGGGCAATCACACCCTGGTCTGAAGCAATGGGCGGGATCAAGTTGCCATTGTTGCTGACGAAATTGGCTATCGCCCTATGGCGTTCTACTATCCGCTCTCACTGAAGTTCGCGTTATATTCCTCTTAGATATCCAACGCTCGGAACTCTACCGATTGCAAAAAAACATTTTTTGTTTTTGTTTTTGTTTTGTTTTTTTGCCGCATTTATAAATGGCTTAGCGGGTTCGTAGCTCATGTCTCCTCTGTGACAAAGGTAAATTACGCAAGATCATGACTTCATGGCAAAAACGAAAATAAGCCTGTGAGAAACCAACTTCATCGTTAACATTGAACACTTTCTGGCACGCCTTGTCAGTCACACAGGTAAGTTGCGTTGATCCTTAGAAAGATGACCGATGAGTCGATTTAACGTCGACCAGAACCAAGCCCACCCACCAGCTAGTTTATTACATGGTGTATGTGTGGGGAATGGCTAAAGAATGAAAACAGTGCCTCCACATTAGTCCTAGCAACAACTCCAACTGCTAGCTAACGTCGTGTGTTACATTAGCAAGGAGGCAAGCCATCAAACAGGATTGAAAACTGCCAGTGTTTTGTTTCCTTTTTTGTTTATTTGTTTTTGGCCGTATTTACTTTTGCAACTGTCCGCTTTAGCTTTGTAATGCCAACGCTTCGCCCCCACAGTAAGCAAAACCCTATGCTAACCACTACTTCGCTAACTTGCGTCAACCGGAAACCGATTAGATTTAACAGGACACCGTAAGCGTTTCCGGTAGTGACGGAAGACGACTAAACATAACTTTGACTGTTATCGTGGTTCTTGCAAGTCAGTAGCAACATGCGTGTGCATACAAGATTTTCTGGCGTCACCCGTCAGCTCACTAGCTAAAGATGAAGAGGAGCAGAGCGGCCTGTGATGACGACACGCCCCGGCAGAATGGTTCGGCCGGCCAGAGGACGGCGGAGCTGCAGCCAAGTGATGGGGAGGAAGGTGGACCTCGGTTCCTACCCGCTGACGACGACAATCCGGAACGCAGGAGGGAGCTCCGAAGCAAATACAGAGACCTCATCAACTCAGTGCAACGTGAGTAGCAGACAGAACAGACAGGTGGGGAATGTGGTTGTTGTTGTTGTTGTTGTTTGATGACATCACCAGTGACAGCCTTTACCATTTTGGTGGTCGAGATAATTAAACTATAGGTGCATATTTTGCAATACATAAGATATGCATGCACACTTATTGATGGTAGATTGGATTCAGATTTAGTGTCACGACAAAGTAATGCTGCTTAGCATCTAAAATAATCCATATAAGCACTAATAATTAGCAGAATAATTTAAAAGTACAGTACTTGTGTTTTTTTTAAAAATAAAATCTTGTCATTTTGTCTTTACTTCCTCCCCATGTGTTCCCTATGGCTCACAGCATCCCCAGCATTTTCCTTCTGCAGGCAATGTCGTGAACAGGCCATTGCAGATCGTTGATTTGATTTACTCTTGTTTTCAGAGAATCGGGAAGACATGCTGTGTCCATCCAACAACAAGCTAACCGAAGTCTTGGAAGAGGCTAACAAACTTTTCAAAGATGGTAGGTCTACCCTAAAATAACCAAATGGGAAGGCCGGTCTGATTTATCTGTGTTTCAAAATTCAAGGCTCAATTTGCATCTCGGTTGATGTGCGAGTGGGAGGCAATAGTCGTCATGCCACAGCCCCAACCTCTGCATCAGCAAGGCATCTCTGTGTTCCTCCGCAGTGACGCAAACGAGAGAAGCAGCTCTGGACGCTCAGCTCCTCGTCGTGGCCACGGATCTTGGCAAGGAGAAAGCCAGCCAACTTTTCTCAGAGGGCAACTCCTTTGATCCATCTGTATTTGCAGAGCACCTTGTGAGTGGCCTTGTTGTGAATGAAATATATATTAAAAGTTTAAACTCGATGATATAATCTTCTTTAGAACTGATAAAATCTTTCATCATATCAAATGAGACGTCAGAAAAAAGGGATTTGCTTGAACTCTGTTAGTCCTGTTCATCTTTTTAAGATCTCTCTGTCTCACATGACAGCTGTCCTTCATGGGTCTCAATCGGCTGGAAGACGGAGAGGAAGAGGAGCAGAATGGGGTCGCGGCTGATGGCTACCTGCCTCAGGATGCGTGGCACGGACTGGCCAGAAGGGCCGAGTGCTGCTTCAGGACAGCACCTACCTTCCACTACATGTGAGCAACTCGGCGTCTTACGGACCAGCCGTGACCTAAATTGAAAGATGATGTATATTACTTTTGTGTTTACTGCTTTGCCTTCTAGATTTTTTTTGAGTCATGAAGTGGCGGTTTACTTATCAAACCGCCTCAGAGAAGATTTTGATTTATAATTTCTGTTATTTATTATCAGTTTGTGCTTTTTTCTTTGTTGATTTTTATTGGGAAAATGGATAAAACGTCCTTTAACAAAGTGTACGTATTATCACTATTACATGAATACATTTATTTCATCAGGATGGGGTCGTTCTATGCAGAGCCGCCCCCTCCCAAGCAGCGAGTAGAACGGCAAAGAAAGGCGCCCAGTAAAGAAGCCAAGAGAATAATGCCAACCCAGGTTGGTAAACACAAACTTGGACAGCTCCACTCAGTGACATGCACTTATACGCTAGTCTTGTTGTGAGGATTGTCTGAATCCTGAGAGTACAGCTTTAGATATTTACCGCGGTGTGCTCATATTATGTTGTCAGCTGAAGAAAATGGATGACTCCCATCAAGAAGCCACCGAGAGGGAGGTGGAGCGGATCCTCGGCTACTTGAAGAGTTATTACCAAGATGATCGTATGTTTAAAATCACACCCTCCTTGAATGTCAAATCTCATAATTATTGTTTTTTTTTTATAGTTCTGTTTATCTCTGTTTCCATCTCAGCAAACTCTCCGATTTCATACTTCGAATTCGTCATTGACCCCAAGTCGTTTTCTCGGACGGTAGAGAACATTTTCCACACGTCCTTCCTCATCAGGGTGAGCAGTGTGAGCTTGGGTCTTTTTCATTTAGGCGTGTTCGCCCTCTAGTGACTGCGAGCAGACGTGACGGTGTTATTTGTTTTACAGGATGGGTTCGCCAGAATGTACCTAGACAGTGATAAACTGCCTTGTATAGGTAAGAGGGCCCTGTGTTGTTTGTTCTTATGATAACTTCAGACTTCCAGTCGAAACGCTGCTAGTTTAAAGGTACACACCGCTTTTTGTGGTCTTTTTCAGAGCCCGTTGAAGAGGGAGCTGCAGAAAATGGAGAAACGACAGCTCGTAAACAGTGTATTGTCTCTCTCAGCCCAAAGACATGGAAGGTCACTTGCTTTCGCTGTGTAATCTAGTTAGTAAATACTGTAAACCAATCTCAATTTGTGTGTTTGGTCATAATACTTTTCTTCAATCTCACCAGGAGCTCATCGAGGCCTACGACATCACGGACACAATGATCCAGCCTCTGAACAACTCACAGGCTGAATGAAGGACCTCGTTTTGTGTGCTGCTTTTAATTCATGTTGCTTTTAATTTTTAAAGATTAAAGAATAATTGTTACAATTTTCTAAAAGTTAATAATGTCTCATGGGATTAACAGGTATCCATCTTTGTTTTAAATTTTTAAGATTTTTTTTTTTAAGTTGAACAATAAAACACTTTTTATATTTCATTGCACCTGTGAATGTGTGTGGTGTCCTACAGTTGTACTCTGACCATTCAAACTAGATTAGAAACATTTTGTAAATGTTTTCTATTGGAATACTTATATATTGAACCTTAATGAATGAAACCTTCCAAAATATGGGGGATAATGTCAAATAAAATGTTAGTCTAGCCAGCAGCTTTGCCACAGCATGCTGAACTACTTGTAGTAGCTTTGTTTTGTCATCACGCCAACTTATAGAAAGTAAACGCATTACAAAAGTAATTCACATGCACGCCAGTTATGCTGTAGGTACCATGTTACAGTTCTTCATCATGAAGGGAAATTGTCAATCACATTTAATGCACTAAAACCACACACACACACACACACACACACACACACACACACACACACACAAAACATTTAAACCAAATACTGAATTCATTCTGAGTTTCATCTCTCCTGCTCTAGTTCTGGCTGAGTGAGTCAAACACGATGATGTGATTTTCGATGGATGAGTGCATTGGTACCATTGTGCGTCCTCATCGTGACGATACGCCATCCTTCTCATCGCCTGGGTCTTTTTTTTTTCTTTTTTAAAGGGATAGGCACCGTCTTTGCTTGCCTTCTATCTGCCTCTCTCTCTCTCTCTCCTCCCGTGGGAATTCTTCCCTCCAAAGCTTCGCTGTGCACAGTCTCGCTGAGGTGCGAGGCAAAGCTGAAGCTGAAGGGAGGAGCTCATTTCAATTCCTGCAGAATTCCTTATGTAATCTGATTTTTATGCAGCAATGGCCTGGAAATATATGTCACGGGTGCACCCGACTGGCAATGCAGCGCGGGAGCGTTTATTAGTCACTGAGCACCGCATGCAGGCACGCTCTTGCTCTGTAGCACCACAAATCTGACTTGCTCTGGCGATGCTTGGTCTGACCGACGAGGATGCAGTTCTGCAGGAAGGTGCTCTGCCAGCCGTGTAGTGCCAGAGTCACTTCACCGGAGGAGGACATGGAATACAAGATGGGGAGCTGCATTGGAATCTCACAACGGCAGGTAAAACGGAGGAGGAGAGGCAGCCCGCGCTGGGCAGAGTGCAGCTGCAGCCTCAGCAGCAGGAGGCATTCAAGAGCAGCCTGGGAGGGTGGGAGAGGGGAGGTTTACTCCAGTGTGTGGAGGAGGGAAGGGCTCAGCATCAGGAAAGTGGTGTGCAAATAGAAGGTGCAGAATGGGAGGCGTGTTGTTAAGAGCAGACAATGCTGATGGACGTCTTGAGGGGCTGGGTAGTGTGGAGTCTTGGAGACACAGCTGAGGCTGAGCGGAAGGCAAGATTGGGATGTGGAGTCTGCCGCTCTGTGTCAGAAACAGATCAAACCAGCTTTATTTATAGGGCTGAAAACAAGCCTGGCATCCCCACAGGCTTTGCAGTCGGCTGGAAGTGGACTTTGATAACTGCAGACTTGAAAAGGAACACAAAGTACCTTTGCTCTGGGAAAATATAAACCTGGCTACTCTGCATTGTTTCTCTGCTACCCCTTGCCAGTTGTCACGTTATTATCGCAGGCCTATGGTGCATGTGTAAACGTGTGTATGTTTGTACGTGTGTGTGTGTGTGTGTGTGTGTGTGTGTGTGTGTGTGTGTGAGAGAGAGAGAGAGAGAGAGAGATGGAAGACACACTTTGCAGAAACAGGTTTAGATGACGAGAAGATTTGCAACAGTTGCATGAATACTTAATCCACTTTTACAAAAATCAAATCAGGAAATCAGACCTTTGTGATGCCACAAACAGCGTTGATTCTTCAGCCAGGTTAGCGGCCCCCAGGGAAGGTGCTTATTACAACATCTCCAACGGCTTTGTGCCCACTTAGTTTCTGTGACCCTCTAGTCACATGGACGATATTTAAAAGAGCATCACCATTAAGGAAGATGCTAGAAGCAATCGTTATCCTGGAGGGCTGGAAACAAAGGACTTAATATGCTCTTTAGTGGCAATCTATAGGAATCATTATAAAATAATCAGTTGTGCTAGGCTGCCCCACCACTAGTGCAAGTGTTGACAAACATAACAAGCAAGCACAGTCATTTACGTAATGAGTAGAAAAAAGCATCCTGACACCTCATCCTCCTTTTTGACACCATGCCCCCTCCACCGGCCCTCAGCTCCACTCCTTCCCAGTCCCCTCCCTCTCCACTCAGTTATTGCCCATCTCCTCTCCTGTGCCCCCAGTCCCGTGTCCACCCTCCACCCACTCCTTTTCCCTGCTTGCGTTTTAAAAATAGCAACAGAGGGACCGGGGCTCCTCAGAAGAGAGGACAGAAACAAAAACAGTGGCCTTGAGTCTGACAGTAAACACACGGACTGGAGCCGGGCCTGTGAACAGCCTCAGTGAAGCGCTGCGTAGGAAAAGGTTGCTGGGCTCTAGTGGTGAGTAGGTTGGGCGTGCAAAATATGGATTGCTCTGCTTTTTAAAGGGTTCCTTCAAGAGGAGGCGGCTCAGAGCATGTGTTTAAACTTGTAGTGTTTGTTACATTGTGTTTTATCACTTGATCATTGATAAATCCTCAGAACAGGGACCTTATCATGAACCATATTCTCTGCTTCCCTCTGGCTTCCTGTCAATTGCAAAAGAATGTAAAATAAAGCTCTTGAATGGCACGAAACACTGACTTCTATTGCATTGAGAAACAGTCTGCGTCAGGCAATGTGAGACCATCGTGATTACAAATGGTGCCGCGCAGACTTCACCTCCCGCTGGACGTGTCAAAACAGAGACGGCGTGTTGAGTCCTTGAAATAGAGGTGAGAGCTCACCTGGCAACCGTCTAAACATATGAGTTGCTTCGGCGCGCTCTGTGGCAAGTTGCCTTGAAACACCGTCGCCTGTTAAAGTGCAAACATGTCCACTCCACAGAGTGGTGGGGTGGGGGGCTGAAATTACACCCCATTCACACTTGCAGCAAAAGAGCAAGTGGAGAAAGGGCAAATAAATATGTTCCCATAGGATCTGTATTTAAAAATAAAACAAACAAAAAAACATTAGTGGTTCACGTAGACACATGCATTGTCTACAACGTGCGTTAGAAATTGTGCACAAGGCTGGAATAATGTCTAACAGTGGTGGATGGGGCTGACATCTATTTATAAAGTCTTACACATTCAGGTCAGTGCTCTCTGACTATACACAGGGCCGCTGTATAAAGTCCCCGCAGTCATATGAGGAACACACAAACAAGTCTCCTGTGACACAAGAGCGCACCGGGCCAGCTGCAAATCAGAGGAAGTGCTTCTCCTCTGAGACAGAAGAGGTGCTTTAACAGCCTTTCTGATTGGTTTATGGGAGGAAATACGCTGCCTGTGGATTTTTGTCAGGGAATAATGCAAGTGTGAGGTTCTGTTATCAGCCAAGAGACAACAGAAACAGCTTTCATCTAACCACTTGGATTTGTATGGCCCTATCACAGGTGTCATGTATGAGACAAATGACTCACATCTCCTGCACAAAGTGACAACTTGTACTCTTTAATTCTGGGAGGTGACGCCATCTGGTCTGCCGATCAAAGTAGCAGAAGTGTGGTGTGAATAATGTACCCAAGATGTCAAGTATCAACTTCACTCTTGCTTTCGTCTCTCTCTCTTTTAAATGTGGTAGTGGGGAGATCTTGAACACACACAGGGCCCTAATCTCGAAAACAGCACACACACACACACACGCACACACACACACACACACACACACACACACACACACACACACACACACACACACTTGTCCTCTACTGCTTGTTCAAGCTCATACCAGAGACCTTTAATCCCTCGCAGCATGATTGTATGACTGCTCAGGGGGGCTCAGGTCCCCTACTCAGTGCTCACCCCATGTTGTTATTGTTTTTTTGTCTTTCCTTCAAGGATAGTGGTACGCTAAAGGTCCCCTTTTCTTGCAGTGTTTTAGTGTCAGATGATGTGGATGTGAGAGGCTGTTCAGGGTCACTTGCGGCCCAGAAGCCGACTGAGTCATGGGGAATGAGAGCAGCAGCACAACCGAGACGTGGGTAAGAACAAAATCACCAGAATGGGATTTATTGTTTGATTTATTATTATTATTATTATTATTATTATTATTATTATTATTTTAGAGCTGCTGCTGTCGCTGTGCTGTGCTGCTGGACTAACATGTCTAACTCTTCCTTGCATCATGGCTATTTGCTGGCTCTAGTAAAGGTTTTGGAAGCTTGTAGAGTTCTAGAAGTATCTAACGTGACCACAGTTTACTGAGACGTGCCCTTTGAGCACAAGGCTCAGAATGTTGTGTATTTTTTTGTGCTTATGGGTGATATCGGCACTCATTCCTCCCCGTCAGTAGATGACACACTTCACTGTGTTGATGTATTGGGTTGCCAGGTTGACCGACACGACAGGCTACTTATTTTGAGTTTTTAGACAAGATATCTTGTGTGGCCAAAAATTAGCTTTCATATTTATTTAGAACAAATAATATTTACGTTTTTGTAGAAAAATTACTCCAGCATCATATCACAGTCCTACCAAGCATTAAAGTAATGCTTTTAATACCGAACTGGACGTAATCGCCACTGATACTAATGTCTAGTAATGATGCTAGCCGACGCCTGAACCGGATGTTTCTGTATTGCCGGTTTAGTTCAGACTGCATGTCTTTTGGCTGGATAACTGCTGAGTGGTATTTGCAGTGTGCTTTTATTTTAGCGGAGGTGTCTTACCCTAAACCTGGCAACTTCTGAGGTCGGTAACGATACATAAATAAAACTAATCACCAGTGTAGTTAGGTTAATGGTTCAGCGTTTTTTTTGTGTGCCAAATTTATCTCTGTAAAAAACATCTTTAGGATACTTCTACCTCTTCTAACAATAACAAAAACATTAGACATAACCTATTTCGTTTTCTTTATTAACTTCTAATACTTTACGGTTATTAAAATTCCAAATGGTGGAAAAACATCACCATGTGACTGCGTTTAACTCCTGGAATTTGGGATTATCTTAATCGGATTAATGTAAACACTGGTCTAATGAACATCTGATCCTGGCAGTGGACCTGAGTGACTGTAATATTTCTACCTCAGCCTTGAACAAACAAAGAAAGTTTTCTTTTCTTTTCTTCTTCTTCTTCTTCCCCATAATTATCGATTCCCCCAACAGCCAGAAGAGGGCGCTGCCGAAAGCGTTGTTCTGTTTCCTCCACCGGAAAGTGAAAATGTCAAAGTACAGGTACAGATCTTTGTGTGAGTCGATTCCTGAATAACTAAGTCAAATGCATGTATAGCAGGCAATTAAATAATAGTTTGTGTCATTCTAAAAAAAAAGTTTAGAACATTTAAAGCCTGTTTTGTCTGTATTACTTTGTGAATGGTCCTCTAAGTCAAAAATTGTTCTTCAAAGATAGACAGCCGTGTGGCACTGATGGTCATTTTAAGCCTAACTCTTTTGACCCTATTCCGCTTAATTGTAATTTCACCGTTACTTTTTTGAAAGTGTCTAATGTCAGATTTGTTTTTGTTATTGCTTATAGTTCATTTGGAAATAATGTAATATTAAATTCAGTAAACAGACATTATTTTAAAGGGCAGATGTATTTTAATGGCAAGAGGTTTTTTTTTGTGATTTGGTGATTGATAAAATGATTTTTGATGTCTGTACGTAAGCATGTGTGTACGTAACCAAAGCCTGCTTGGAGTGTAAACTGACCCTCCCTCTTGGGGTCACTGCAGGCCCGACCCTTGGCCTCATTCCCAGCATTCACCTGCAGAGGCATTGTCAGTCAGTCAGAGCAGCCACTCAGAGCAGGAAGGGGAGAGGGGGAGGAGTCCTGGTTGGTTATAGGAAAGGACGGGAGAGGGAGAACGGATGAGAAGGAGGAGGGAAGGAAAAAGGAGGAGGGGACAGATGTAAAGAGTGGAGAGAACAAGGGGGAGGAGTGTCTCAGTGAAGTCAGTCCTGGCAGCAAGCAGTGCTCGTGTATCTTCAGGCTCAAAATAGTGTGGATCCGGGTGGATATTTGTCAGGGGGAGTCGTCGGAGAAGGACTTTGTAAAAAAGGGAGGAGGAGGAAGTTTGCTGAGTCAGTCCCGGAGAGGAGGGAGCATCTGCATCAGCATGTGTTGCAGTGTGTTTGTGTCCTCCTCCTGCCCCTGCCTCCATTATCTAGTGGGATAGCAGGAAGCACTGCGCAGGAGAGTCACCTTCAGCTCGGAGGGTAAGTGCCAGTGGGATTGAAGAGAGTTTGTAGTTGTAGAAATGGTAGTAGTGGGGCAGTGCCGGGAGTGTGCAAGTGTTTGTGTAAGGAGATCCTGCTCTTGCTTAGTCTCCGCCTCCTCACCACAGCCATGTGTGGAGCGTTACAGTTGTGTCAGCACATGGAGGCTGAATCACTGAATTAACAGGTACTTATACTGACGGACTACTAGAGCTGCAGTTTCCATGCAACGCCCCTTTTGTTTATGTGGGTTAATTGTTAACTAAAACAGTCTCTGTGCATTGGGACTCGCACAAACTTTTTGAACACCCGTGCACAACTGCCAATGATCAGAGCCTTGGAGTTAATGGTGGGAATGTGACATCTTCATTCAAGAGCTCCTCTGTGTGTGTGAGCTTTGTTGATCTGGTTTCCGCCGTGGCATGTGCAGCCCTTGATGAGAAGGTTAAAGACAGGAAACAGGAAGCTCAAGTCAACAGACGGCCAGCTCCCATGACTCAAGCTCTTCTCCGTCTAGGTGTGGAGGATTTCTGTTAATGCTATGCAACGGCAGGTATGAGGGAAGTCAGCAGTCTGGGTAAAAAAAAAAACGGTCCCTCCTGCACTTTCATCTTTTAAATTCTTTTCCCTGTAACTGACAGCATATCTAGGTTTTCTTTGAAAAGGAGCTGTTGAAGTCTAAATTGGTACATTTAAAAATAACACAGCTCTGGCTCTGCATAGACTTGGAGAGACTGATCACATTGAAACAATATAACGCATCGGAGGTCTTCTCCTTCTTCTGATTGTGTCTTTGTTGAGGCATCAATCCTGTTTTGTGTAAAAGTCAAGACATATCTGTTAAGTGTCTGTATTCAGAAAACAAACAATGGAGATGAATGGAACTAACAAGTAACGCTTTACACATGGTGTCTTCAAGACAAAAGAGTTCTAATGTCAGTCTAGCTTTAAAACAAATCTGCATTTTCAATAATTGAAAGCCGTTTTAAGAAACAAACCTTAAACAGTGACTGATTAAAACCTGTCTCGACACACACACACACACACACACACACACACACACACACACACACACACACACACACCAAACTGTGACGTAAAATGTTTTAATATTAGCATGACTTTAAGGGCCAGGGTTAATTTGTCACCACACGTCTTGATCGTTTCTTCTGCTCATGTGCAGTTATGTTGACAGTGTCTACTTGTTGCACCTACATTTTAAATGAACAGATAATGTTCCTAATCTCAAATAAGGGGATTTGTCTTTATTTATGCCAGTCGTCCTGAGTGTATGTTAAGTAAGTTAAGTTAAAAAGTTTGTAAAAAAAAAAAAGTCCTAAGAGCACCAGAAGTTCCTTAACATCTTGTGTGCGCGTTTATCTCCTCACTCTTGTGAGGCTGCATGTTGTACTTTGACATTTGTTTGCAACTTTGCCCTCACGTGCATGGCCTACACCCGACTGGAAGGGAAACATACCCACTGTAAACAGAGGACACTCTGTCTGACTGACTGCATCACGATGCTGCACTCTTGTGCTGTGCGCTTGCGCTTACCGATGAAAAGGTCCACTACTTCCACAGCTTCTCTTGCCAATTAGTTCGAATTTGAAATGTTTTTCTTCTAGAAAGTGATTGCTTGTAAAATTTACACTACTACATACTTTTTTTAAAAAAAAAAACTATGATAAACGAGAGACATAAAATGTTTTGCAGGCCACTTTTTATGATGATTAACCTGACGAGTTATTCTTGACTCCATCAGTCCTGCAGAACGGGTTTATCTATAATTACTCACATGAGGATCAAATGTTTTTTTAATTTTGTCAGTAAGCTTCCTCATTCATTTTTTTTAGACTGTTTTAAACTCCACTGACTAAAATGTGTGCTTTTCTCTTTGGTTGTGTGCAGCATTTGAATTCAACCCTGAGACAGCCCTTGTTGTAATTCTGTGGTGACAATCTTATTTCGATTGTTAATAGGTTAAACCAGTTGTGAGACGAAGACAAATTGTTGAAAGGGCACTCTTTGCTCGTCACTGAATGGCTGTTCAAATACCACCTTACATATTACTACCAACATGGGCGGGTACTTTTGCTCACTTGTCACTGGCTGTGGGAATCAGTTCTTCCCATCTTGTCCTGCAACATGCTTTACTAAAGACTCAATCATGTCGAGCGCTGCAGACACTCCGGCGAGTTGTTCAGAACCTGCGCATGTGTTCGTCCCACAGGCTGAAGCACGAGCGGAGAGTTTGACCCAGAGGGACGACAGGGCACTGCTGGCCGAGGCCACCACCAGCCAGCTGAGTCTGCTGTCCCACCCGGTCCTCCCAGACATCCCGGTCATCGCTGGAGTGGAGGAGAGCCTGAGCGCAGCTGGAGACCTCGAGGACAAGGAGGAGCTCGAGTTCCCTCACGACCTTCTGCCCAGCCTTGACTTCAGCAGCGAGCTCAACATCTGGGAGTCGTCGCTGAGGTAAGTTAAAGGAATTGGAGGCGCGCACACACACACGCACACACACACACGCACATGTGCACACACCAAGAAAACAATGCAGGAAGTAGTAATTAACCCTTTGCACAGCACCCAATGAGTTCCATTGAATTCTAAAGTTTCAGTCTTTGTCGCTAGTGATACTGGCGGATGTCAAATACTTAAAAAAATAAATCCAAGTTTCATGTTTAGGATGCAAAGTCAAACAAGTTACCATAAGCAGTAGGTGTCCATCTGTATAACAAATAGAAAAGAATAAACATACACTTGGCCACATAAGAATACAGCAGTATGGTTATACTTATCAAAATTCAGACAGTAGTCATGAGGACCACGTAAACGTAAATAGACTAATTTGAAACCCCTCAACTATCAGCAAAAAGCAACAAATGTTTACTGGGTATTGTAATTAATAATAAGCCTGCTGATATGAATACATATATTAAATTAAAAGAAAGATTTAATTATTTTAGCTTGAAATTACAGACTAAGTAGTCCTTGACTGTGCTCTTTTATGTGCTTGTTACATAATCGATCACTCACCAATTTTCACAACAAGCTTTATATTGTGAGTGCCCTGCATGAGCCATGAGACTCAAATGAGTCTGTGGCCTTTTCGTCAGCTCATTATGTCTTCCTCGGTGGTTTAAAGTGGGCCAGACTCAGCCGGGAAAAAGTGACGACATTTCCGTCTCTGCATAAATCATTAGGGAAAACAGCATGAATACACCCAGACAGTTCTGATGAAGTGAATCCACACATAATGTGTTTCCGTCTCTCACAGACCTTTATTGTCTGTCCATTTTTTCACATCACAGAGAAATATGGACAAAAACTCCATAATGCCAGTATATTAATTTTGAGCTTCCTAAGTTTAACCAGAATGTCTCATCAACTGCACTCAAGGAATTGAAGTACTTGCAGATTTTGGAAGCTGTAAGGGATCACATTTATATTACTGTGTGCTCTTCTATGCGATTGATGTGATAATGATTGGCTGCACATGTGAGTGTGTTTCTAAGCATCTGTCCCCATGTGTGATGCGGGTTTGCTGGCAGAACTCATACAAGTTCAAGCGAAAGGAAATGTGAGGAGGTGAACCCCCTGCTGGCGGGTCTGCAGCATCACACGGAAGCCAGTCGACCTCTGGTTTTAAATACAAGGTACCACGTGGACTTGGATTATGGGATGTCTGCTGACACGATAAAGAGTAGAATCAGGAAGCATGGAGTGAACAAAAAAAGAGCAGCAAAACAGGCTAACTTATACTCAAGAGTGATCAGGCTTGTTGTGTTTTGAAAAGGTCAGACTTGGCTTTTGGTGTGTGTGGCTGTTTAAATACCTGTGTGACCCATGTGCAGATTGTCTTAGTCTAGTACCTGGCATTCTGTTCTTGCCTAAATGTAGATGCTAACTGCATTTCATTTATCGTATTCTTAAAATTGTATCCAATGACAGTAACGGCATCCAAGTGTGAATACCTTGTGTGTGTGTGATAGTACTTTTGCTTTTCCCTTGAATACACTCTTAAATACTACCTCCCCCTCAGGTAGATGTGGCAGGCCAGAGCTTGTTACATGCCGACAGTTGAGTGTTTATCTGCTCTGCCCTTCAGTAGGGAGTGCCAGGTGATTTAGATGGTGTTGTGCAAAATCAGCAAATGACACATCATGAAAGAAATGATGCGTATTTGCCATAATTTGTAGACTGAAATGTATCTGTAAGACCTTATTGCTTATTTGAATGTGATAAAAGAGATAAAGACAAATAAGCAAGTATATTCGCAATAAGAATGCAAGGATTAGCTTGGATTCATTTCCACAATGATTTATTGAGAAACAAACTATTTTGTGATGTCACGAAGACACTAGAAAATGCTGTATTTTTTGCCCTAGCTGTGATTGACTGGTTGATTTGGTTTACGGGTGGCAAACTTCTCTTCCCTCCCTTCAGTAAAACAAGCCATGGTGGTTTTTGCTCTGTGACATTTGGGTATTATTGACGTGTCTGGCCCCGCCCATGTCACTGTACTTCTGGTTAATGGTTTAGCTGTGACAAGTGCTGTGATAACAAAGTTGGCCCAGAGCAAGCATACTTGTAAAAGACATCAACCTGTTATGCAAGCTGTGTCGTTTAAAGGGCAGAAATGCAAGAAGGCTTCATTGTAGTTGTCAAAATGATGACTTATTACCTTCCCTTTTGTTTGGAATGATAATAGGCCGTCATTGCCCGTGCAGAACTGTCTGCGTAGCTCTTATATTCACAGTCTGACATTAGTTATCCTTTGCATTAACAGTGAGCCTTTAAAATTAAAAAAAAAATGTCCTAGTTTGTTTGTCATAACAGTTGACATCATTGCTCAGTGCAAGCGTTTAAAGTTTAGATACGTATGGCTGAATTTAATACTTGTTTTTCTCCCAGTTTGCCACCACCATCAATATTCCTAAAGCTAGCCATGAACCGATCATGTGTGAAGGCTTGTTTCTGGACTCCATTTCGGTGCGCTGAACATAAAAATGCATAATTTGTGCTTCGTGCATGTGCAAACCTGCATGTGCTTTGGAGAGCAGCTGTTATTTCTTCAGAGGAGTGCACACTTCAAAATAAACATCTTGAGCACAGTTGTGTGTGTGCGCTGTTTGCCGTGCAGTGAGTGCATGTGCCTCTGCTGTGTCAGTAGCACCGGTTTGTGGCATCGTGGAATGACCAGCTGTCTCACTGCCAGCCCAGATTCTTAACTCTGTCACCCTACCCTCGTCCCAGGCCTCATGACAGCGACCCAGTTCTCACAGACATCCGGCCCTCGGCTCGGCCCGCTGCCACACCTTGCCCAGATGCCCGAACCCTGACCCCGCCCCTGTCTGAACTCTTAGATCGGGAACTGGAAGAGGCTTTTCAGGAATGTGAAGAGCAAATGGCCTCACTGGGAGTGCTGGCACCCCAAACAGTTAACAACGTACAAGAGAAAACTGGAGCTGCGATGGTTAATAAGACTAATGAGTCATCGTCATTGCCTCCAATCGTAGACCGGCCAGAGCATAGCAGCAGGAGCCTTGGAAACAACAGTGCAAATGGAAACAGTGAGGCTGAAAACACTCCGAGGGGTGTAGTTGTGTTTAGTTTCAGGGATTACATACTGGGCACTGTCAGTAACGCTAGGGCACGGGACTTGAAGACAGAAATACATAGAACTGAAAATATCGATCAGTTTTCAGAGGGAAAAGCAGAGGAGGAAACAGAGAAGCAGAAAGATCTACCTCTGCCAACACAGTTAAACAAAACAGCGTCTTTTAAAGAAACCCAAGGAGACTTTCTACTGACAAATCAGAGAGATGATGAAGAGGGTGTAGATTTTAATAAAGGCTATGATAAAAAAGGAATTTCAGATTGTGAAACGGTGATGAAGGAGGAAGGCGTCACAGTAGAAACAGGGATAGAGTCAATGTTGGAAAGTCTTGGTGATGATGCCAGTACTGTTTTTGCTGTTGAGACTGTCACGACTGGCAATTTAAGTCAAGGACTTCTGGGCGGCGGCAATCTTCATTCAAAGGATGCTATTGCTTCATCAGAAATGCAAAAGGAAGTTCACAGTTTAAATGAGGAGGCACAAGTGTCAAAAACAGACACGCAGAGGAATTTAGTGAATGACTTAGAAATTGAGACCTGCCGAGAAGGAAAGACAAAAGGAAAGAAGAAGAAAAGGAGAAAGAAAAAGCCAGAAAACAACAGAGACATTAAACAGCAAGAACTAGAAGCAGCAGCACCATCTGAAAATAATTTACAGCCTTCTTTAGTCGAACATGCTGGAAAACACTCGGATTTTGTGGAAAATATACAATCACAGAAAGAGTCGGACTCGGGCATTGTGAGTGGGTTGGAAGAGCCTGTCTTCAGCACCCCACTGTCCTCCCCAGCCACCAGGCCGGATCATCTTACTCATTCTGCCTGTTCACCTACATCCGGTCAGGCTTCATTACAGACCCCAGATCAGGCAGTTGACCACAACATGTCAGCTAGCTTATGTGGGATGAATCGGTGCTCAGCAGAGAGCCCACGAAAAGAACAACATGTACCTGCGGCCACTGACATCAGCGCAAGTACAGCCGTGACTTATGTCCAAACTCCGGGGCCATCTGTCTCTGCTGACAACAGGCCAGATGTCCAAAGGCACAAGGCTGCGGTTACTCCAGGAGAAGCGGCGCTTTCAGAGGAAAAACAGGGCCCCCTCTCCAACAGCCGAATTTGTGTGGGAGAGAGTGGCGTGGAGGTTGCCCTTGAACAGGCTTTCGTAGCGGTTGCTGCGCTACCAGCGCATACACCCACGGCACCAGAAGTGATAGAAAGCGAGGGAAGCGGAGAAAGTGCGAGGTGTGATTCACGGGAGAGAGTGGCCACTGAAGCTGGTGGAGAGAGTGAGGAGGCAGATTTACGAGTTCCAGATAAACGCCTCGGCTACGCAGACGGGCGAACGGGGGGACTTCTGCACAGCCTCTCATTAATCCCTTCACGGGAAAATTGCACACTTGCATTCTCGGCCGCAGCCGGACACGTTGTGACAGAGGAAGGCTACAGCAGCGAAATGCCAAACAACTCAGTTGAGAGTGAAACGAAGGCTCTGGGAGAGACGAGTGTTTGCGGAGAAGACACAGAGCCTTGCACTGAAGAGGGAGCCAGAGAAAAGGAGCAACTCCGTCTCGAAGCTTTTACTGATGCGTCTCCCTGTGGGGCACTCACTGGTTTTGATTGCGAGGACCAAGGTGCCGTGGGATCGGAGCGAGCAGCAGCAGCAGGAGGAGGAGGAGTAGAAGGAGGAGGGGAGAGGATAGAAAAGAAAGGAGGGCGAACGTTAGAGCAGAGACCATTGGGCCAGCCGGAAGGCTCTCCTCACGGGGTGTCATCAGCCGAGACAGAGACGTGTCTGCCCTCAAATGTTGCCGAGTCACCGCCGGAGCCACAGTGCGCGAGCGAGCCCGTTCCTGCCATCGCAGAGTGCCTTGCCGCTAAAAGGGACCGTCTCTCTCAGCCTTGCCAGGAGCAGCGTGCAGCGGCAGCAGCAGTCTCTCCTCGCCTCACTTACCTCGAACAGAGCTCCAGCAATGCAAAGGAAGGGGTAGCGACTGCACTCAAATCTGACGCGATTTCAGAAGAAGGACCGTCATCGGAAGGCTTATCCGAGGAGGGAGCGGCCGCTGGGACAGAGAGAGAGGACGGCCAAGTCTTCTTGCCTCCGACCGCCTCGCAGCAAGTACCAGTCAATAGACAGGCGAGCAGCGATCAACAGGTCCGATCTGAAAGTAGCACAACAGAAGCTGGGACGATAGACGCTGCATCCGAGACTCAAGCGCAAACCCAGGTTATTAGTAGGAGCTCTGCAATCTCTGAGGTGGGTTTGCATGTATGTAAAAGTGGTGGCCGCAGCAACAACAAAGTTCGCTTTGCAGACACTGTGAAACAGGAGGGTGGCACTGTCGTTAGTCTTAAGAAGATGGCAGGGCTGACTTTGGACTGTGCTTCTATTCCTCCATTGACTGTGCATGAGAATTTGCACTATCCTGTTGTCGAAGAGAGCTATACCTTCCCAATATACCTGAACGCAAAGAAGCCAGCAGACCTCACCGCTGCTCCGTCTGCAAAGGATGAATCAGCAACACACAGCTCGGTGTACTTAACCCTGCTGCAAAAAGACTCCCAGTTGGATGAAGGAGATGCAGGGACTCAAGAGGCCAATAAAAACTTCCATCCAGATCAGTTGTCTAACATAACTGTGGATAGTGTGGATTTAAAGTTTGTGAACGAGGCCTCATTGAATCACTGTCAGGGTCCGGTCAAGGAGGAGCAACAGAATGCTGATGAAAAATATGTTGTTGTTTTACAAAGTTCTGACACTGTTGACCACGTCCCAGAAAAAGCAAAAGAGACTGAAAGAGAGAAGGACAGTATGAAGGATGAAGTGGCAGATGCTCTATCTAAGCAGCTGGTTTCACTTTTAGCAACGGATGCTACCGATGTTCATGAAGGGAAACAAGACATCAAGCAACTGCTCACCCCCTGCACTCAGCTTCCACCTAGTGATTTAAATGATGTCATCACTGAGAAACCCAGTGAACCCCTTGTTACTGATTGTGACTGCGTTCCAGAGCCTCTGACTGTGACCCCGACCTGCACAGCCCCTCCTCCTTCAAAGCCCAGCGACCCGAGTCGTCAGCCTGCGACACAAACAGATGAGCTGCCTCTTTGCGGAAATGCAGATGCAACAAAAGGTGCATTTAATTCTTCTAATTTGACCAAGGACGAATCCAATTTAGAAGACATTGCCCTTGATCAGCCAGCTCCTGTTATTGAGCAATACGCCACTAATTTGACTTCTGTGCCTTTGTCTCCTCAACCAATGTTAAGTCATTTAGAGTTCATTACTGACTCTGATGTCTCTCTTCCGGAGCAGACTGATGGCCGCGGTGCACACAGTGGCAGCATTGAAGTGCAGGGTAAGCAAGACAAGGAAATGACAAAGCAGAATATTAAGCACAGTGGCGTCAGTCTGGAAGGTTACCAGAATTTTCTAGAAAAGGAATATGTTATAGACACAGTTGCTACAGGTGATAATTCTCTGAAGGATGACATCAAGATTCCATTTCCACAAGAGGAAGAACCGTCTCCTGGTGCAGTGATGGCAATGATGATAACTCGACTGGATGATGTCATTTCTCAGACTCCAACTGAGTCAGACTGTGATGGAATTAAACATGTTATTTGTGAATCAGCCACTACGGATAACCTAGTAAATTGCATCTGCCCACTCAGCTCAGAGCTGCCTTCCAGAAAGGTTTGTGATGAAAACAGAGAATGCGTCAAAGAGGAACGGCAAACAGAGGAGAGAGACGTCCCTTTAAAAGAGCAAAAGGATCAAGTCCAAGATCCAGCAGTGGGTAATCAAAAGGAAACAGACGGTAAGCAACAGATTGAAGGGACGACTGCTACATCGCAACAGGCTAATGGTCCAGATAAAGATGCTATGGAGGAAATCGGAGAGCTGCAGCCAGCACATCAACTTCAAGACACTGAATCACCAATAAAGGACAGTGTTGTATCTAAGATGCAAGGAGAGGCTTGTGCGATATCTCTGGACAGAAAAACAATGCTACCCAACAACTTACAAAGTTCCGAAGCAGAGTTTGGCAGTGAATCTCCAACTGTTTATCGCCCGGGTTTGCACAAAATTCACTCAGCAACAGTGGAGTGCAGCACTGACAGGGACACGGCACAGAGTGCAGCTCCTGGCCAATCGCTGTCTGCACAAGATCCAAATTATTTTGCTCGGCAACAGAATCAACAGCAACAGTGTCTGAGTTCCAGTCATCCACTTGAGGTGTCGCCAGGTGGCTGTTTGGAAGAGAGAGAAGGGACAAAAAATCAGGTCAGTCAGATCCAGGAAACATTTACTGGAATGAAAACGGTCGCGGACGCAGGGGAACACGCTGTCGGGAGTGTATGTCAGTCAGGAGGCAGTGATAACTTAACAGCTGATAACAGCAGTGGCAAGGAACAAGTGATGGGTCAGGAGGAAGTTGATGGAAAGGGAACACAGGCTGCACCAGAGGTGCACTCCGCCGCTGTCTCCCCACCTCAATTAGATGAGCCTATGTTACCAGATATAGGGGAGGAAGTGAGTTGCTGTCACATAGGTGATACAAGACAGGAAATGGTGGTTGGTCCTGCTCTAGATTTAAAGCAAGACTCAGAGTTTTTAAGCGATCTGGGAGGTAAAGGTCAGCAAAAAAGTAATATAGTGACTGTCTGTCAAGACCAAGGTGGAATGCCTGATACCTCAAAGAACACAGGTGTCTCTGTCAACTCTGAGTCACAGCAACAAGAGATTTCACCTTTTGAAATCACTGTTACATCAGCGGCCAAGACAGATAGCCGTGACATTCATGAAGGAGCTTTTTCAAGTACAGACCAGGCACAGGAAACTCACAGAGAAATTTCTAGTGTTCTGCCAGATCCCAAAAGTGTGGAAAGTGATTCCAGGGCTGCCAAGGCAGTGGAAGGCAGCAGTGCTGAATCTGAGAAGTGTGAAATTCTGCACACACTGTGTGAGGTTCTTGAGCTGCAAAGCACAGATATACCCTTAGCATTACAAAGCGACCAAGGAGAAACGGCAGCCATAAAAGGCCTTGGTGCAGGGGAGATCACAAAGGAAGATAAAGCAGCTTTGGTCAAAGAGAAAGTTAGCAGCCTAGAGTCGGGGCAAAATGAGATAAAAGCAATAAAGGGGGTAAAAGTGGAAGTTGTAAATCCTTGTGGGAGTCCAAAAGACAGTAGTTTAGAAGCGATTAAGGTTTCAGACTTCTGTGAAAGTGGGGACTCCCGTCACGGCCCTGAAACAGCTGACTGTCACTTCCCTTCTAAAGTAGCGGAAAATTGGGATGTAACAGATAAAATAATCCCTGATGCCACTGCAGCCTTGCCTGTTGTCCAATCAAAGTATGTGCAAGATTTGACGTCATCCCCTCCTACAGTACCAACTCTGACAGAGAAGCCCTACGCCCAAGTGCCTAAACCTAAAGACATTGTGGCTGAAACTAGAGATGTTTGCTCAGAACTCCAGGGAAAGACATTTTTAAATTCCTCAGCCTGCAACTCTTTCGATGACTCTGTAAAGACGTCAGCAGAGATGTCAGAAGTATCTAATGTGGTAAAGAGTCCTGCACCTGGTCCGGTAGCCCAAGATGCAGGTACAAGTTGGATAAAAGCTCTAAAGGATGCTGCAGTCCAGTCTCAGAGCACACAAGAGAACACTGTGGATGGCTCAAGGTAAATCCTGGGTTGTGCTTCATTTCTAACGCTGTCTTACTTAAGAATTGCAATGTCATAGTTTTTGTTGTTTACCTTCTTCTTGTTGTAAGAGTATGTTTCTTAAATTGTAATAGTCAAATACTTCAGTGACGAAAAGAGGAAAAGTGTCCTTAAAATTAGCAGGAACATCACTGAATACATTATTTTTGATGTTATGAAATAACATGTTTGCAATCTGCACTGCCACATGTCTACGTGAAGGCTTGTGGTGTTTCTAAAATACATAATATATAATGTATAAATCTAAAATTGAATGGATCTTACCGTATTCCATCATGAATTCGACTGTCATCTACCTGCTGTCATTTATCATATGCTTCGTGAAATTACAGGTCCCAGAAGAATCAATGTAAAATACATTTCTAACACATATCTTGAATTTTCCAGTAGTTAAATGCCCCAATAGAATTTTTATCCCAACAATCTAGTTGTGCCATGTTTAAGACTTTGGGGTGATATTACAGAGAGGGAATGAATATGAATGAGGAAGTCAGGACAGAGCTGCCGTTTGTATTGAACGCAGCTTGTGTCAGATGACTGTGGCTTGTACAGGCCGAATGGAAGCAACACAATCCTTTATACTGAAAGTATGACATCAGCTGTGACATCGGCACTGTTCCTCAGGGCAAGAATGGGCCTTTTCTCACAGTGCTTAACACAACAACAATCAAGCAGCACGCACACAAGCACGCACACAAGCACACACACACACACACACACACACACACACACACACACACACACACACACACACACACACACACACACACACTCAGGGACCACCACCATCACGAGCAAATGCATGCATTTGTCATTTGTCACTCACCTAACGCTAACCCACCCCCGATCCCTTCTGTTCCTGCATTGTTTTGTTTTTTTTAGACCCCTCCCATCTTTGGAGTCTCCTCAACAAGAGTTTCTCACTCCGACTGAGGAGAGCAAGAGTGCCCAGGAGAGCCAATCACCTGAGCGAGCTGTAGAGGAGGCTGTAGGGATCCAACAAAGTGTTGTGAAGGAGTCAGTGGATCTGTTTGAGTCTCCCAGAACCGCTGCAGAACCTCCAGAGGAAGCACAGCAGATTGTGTACGACCAAGAACCACCACAGAGTCCAATAGCAGAGCCCCAAAAGGACACAAATAGCATAGAGCTCTCTGAGCTAATCGAGAAAGAAGAACAGCTTCCAGAGGAACTTGCAGAACCAGAAGAGAACCAAGTAAGTTCTTTTGGAACAGTTGAGAAGCCACCTTGGCTCCAGGAGCCAACCAATATCACAGAACAACTTCCAGAGCCACCAAAGCATGAAGAACTGGAGACCTCAGAGGCAACACCAGAGCTCCAGGAAGCAGTGAAGAACCTAATCACAGAGACGCCTGTAGAGATCCCGCCTGAGGAACTGCTGAGAGAGGAAACAACGGTGACCGAGGCGATTCAGGATCCTGCTTCAGAAGAACAGGACAACGGGTGAGTGGCATAAATAGTGTTTGTCTTTAGATCTGGTTTTTATTTTTACTTATCTTTATATTTTTTTTAACCAAAATAACACAGAAGAAAACTAATAAAAACGTTCTATCATTTGCCCGCAACTTCATGATGCCTGCCAAGGAACTGTCCCCATTTGTTGTCTCCTTTTAAAAGCCTTTTTGATCTTTAGTCTACTACAATTTAGGGATTATTTTATTGCCTCTAATAAGTACAGCCTCGAAGGAGGCTGGTAATTTTGTGGCTGACTGGCTTCCCCAACAGAATACCAGACTTCACAATGATTTGTGTTGGAGCGCCCACAGAAGATGGCTTCATAACGCTATCATAACATTTCCATTAGAATGAGGATTCCAACAGACTTCACTGCGGCTAACGTAGCGTAACAGGGAGAAGCTTAAGCACAAGGTTTGTTCTGCTTGAGGAAATTGTAATGAACCCTTTTTTATGCAGATTAATAGTCAATTGGTCATAGTGAAACCACTTTTGATGGAATTCGGTCTCCACACTGGCTCTTAGTATTTGTTTAAGAATTTCATCTGGAGACAACCTCTCATATTTTACTCTTTTCCTGAATATGTCACAGTGAGGTTTCCACGCAATGTGTGATGTTAAAGTGAAGCAGTGTGATTCTGGGATACACTTTCGAATATTTTGAGGACAAATATGGATCTTATGGATGCCAGACATTTGCAATGTCACAAAGGCCTCTCAACTAGACCTTTTAAATGTATGTTTCTTGAAACATAATAGTATTACAGAGATTTCTTCTTCTTCTTCTTCTTCTTCTTCTTCTTCTTATTATTATTATAATGTTTTTTTTTTATGTATTTAAAATTATAGTGTGTGGGTGCCCCACTGAAGTGCAAGATAAACCAATTTAAAAATGTGCAGACTACGGAACCTCTGAAAATTTCCCCCCAGCCCACCTCGTAGTCTCCTCCACCACAATGTCTGTTATTTTGTCAGTGTCGCCTGACGTTCGCCAAACACCCAAAGCGAGGTTCCCGCATGCCAGACTAGCACTTGCTGCCTGTCAGTCACAACACTTGTCCCATCACTGCTGCAGGAGACTCAAATATTTGTTCAGACCAGGAGGAAGAAGGCAGAAGTGACAGCAGTGTTTCCACTTTAGGTTTCATCCATGGATAAGGTTACACTCGCAAAAGCGTGGCAGACCCAGAAATGCGTGGGCAAGCGTGTGTGTATGTGTGTGTGTGTGTACATGTGTTATTACCCCCGCCCCTTTCCCCGAGACGGTCCTAGCTGTCAGTCCCGCTCTGTCTGCACGGCTTTGTGAACTGAAGCCTGCAAGTGGGAGGAATTTGGGCAGGCACTCCTGCCCCACTGAAGTCATACGCACCAACCAGACAGAGTGGAACAAAAGCCAGAGTCCGGGACTCGAGTATGTGCAGCCGCGTGAGTGTGTAGCACCGGGTCACAGGCAAGAGCAGAGAGGGTCCGAGACTGATTCCAAGCTGCTGGTGTGTTTTGGATTCAATTCACTCACGACGGCGACTTCTGAAGAGCTGTGATGGATTCCTCTGCGGCTGGAGTCACGCGGGTATGTTAACAAGAAACGGCTCCTCTTTTCTTTTTCTTTTTTTGTGAGTTTGTGCGCGCGTGTGTGTCTGTAGTAAGCGTACGAGCGTTTAAGTTCCTCCAGGTGGACGCAGCAGATGGTCAGAAGGTAACTAAGTGTGCTAATTAGACTCTGCCTCTGATGCCATGAGCAGATGGGCAGAGGGGAGGGAAAGATGAGTGGACAAACAAAGGCGTAGAAAGCAAAGACGGGAAGGAACAAAGTTCAAGAGGGAAAAAAATTAAAGTGGCAACAGGTTAGAACATGTTTGACTCTGATCCTGAACTTGATGCCAATGCTGCCTGATTGACAGTGTGGCAAGTTGTGACAGAAGTGGAAGTATTGTTTTGTCCACTGTCCACATTTTGTTTTTTTTTTATACCAGAGACAGCCGGCCCGTTCATCTCTCACAATAACATATTGTTTTCAAAACCTGACAAGGTTTCCCAAAAAACAATTTTTTTCACTGATAGAAACCTTGAGTTCTTCCGTCGAGTCTTAGACACGGGATGATGAACATCGATCGCGTTTTCACGGTGGAAAAAAGTAGGACGTGTTTTAGCCCACACTGTACTGCAAATAGACTAGTTGCCATGGCAATGGTACTTTCATTATGACGTCATCGGAACAGGTGAAGATGATAATCTCATGTCTGCCATTTATTTATTTAAAATAAATTGCGCTCAAATAATCATTTAGTCTCTTGGACAGCTGGAGAGGATTTATGGATTGTTTATGAAGTGTGTTCTCGCAGAATATACAATTTGCAACTCACTGTGTGTGTGTGTGTGTGTGTGTGTGTGTGTGTGTGTGTGTGTGTGTGTGTGTGTGTGTGTGTGTGTGTGTGTGTGTGTGTGTGTGACTGGATAGAATGAGCCATCTCCTGGCTGCGGGACAGATATGGTCATCCCGTCATGACGGCACTTACTGAAACAGTCAGACTCACATGCAGTAACTTCTTCCTCTTCTGTTTATGACACCCTGCCTGGACTTGCTTGTCTTTTGTGTCCAGCTGTTTCCCATTGATTACAGTAACCATTGTGTGTGTGTGTGTGTGTGTGTGTGTGTGTGTGTGTGTGTGTGTGTGTGTGTGTGTGTGTGTGTGTGTGTGTGTGTGTGTGTGTGGTTGACTTTTAATACTTTACAGGAGAGGTCACATATGTTTTCTTAATAGTCTTGAAAGGCGAGAGCAGATGTGACCGAGGAAACACTAGAACGTATTCCCAAGCTGGCCTTGTAAAATTTGGATTGTGTTTATGAGGTGGCCTTGAGTAAAGCCTGGCCTGCGCACTGCAGAACCACCAAAATATTGATATGATGTTTTTAAAGACCCCTGCTGGACAGCCTCCAAGTGTAATGCCAACAGTGAGCACAATGCAAAGGCAAAATTCTATGGTTCCGTCTGCTACGTTGGCCCTCTAATGCTAACATAACTGCCCAAACTTGAACTCTCCAGCCGCTTGACTGCGTTCGTCGCCTCGCCACGCTCAAGTTAGTGTAGCTGTAAATACATTAAGTGTCAGGCTCCATCTGGCCCTATTTGCGCGATTGAATTTTTCTCCCTGCACCGTCGTATCTTTGGAAGCCAATGGTGAGCTTGGCTGTGTTGTGGCTTGGTCGTTTTCTATTTCCAGGCTGCATGCGCCAAGTTGACCACAGACACTGACGTGTGTAGCTGAAAGCCTGCGAGATGTTAAGTCACTAACTGGGGTCTTTGTAACGAGAGGAATGAGAAAAAAAAAAAAACAACAACAATAGGTGGAATTATGTTATATTATATGGAACATATTTCTCTCCACCATCTTGGATCAATTAGAGAATTCCGGACTCACACTGGAATGAAAAGAAACAGACCCGCGTCACACGTAAACTATTAACTTTGGGAAAACTACACGCCCTCATTAAATCTCATTAAGTCTTGAATTTACCACAGAGGTGTGAATAAAACAGAGCCCGACTGCAGTTTGAGAGGCTGAGGTTAATGCTATGGACTGATGGTGCTCTAATAAAGGGCCTCCTTGGCAGAAGAGGCTGCTGGGGTATTTTTAGTGCAGGCGCAGGAGGCCCCAAGTGGAGAACAGCTGCACACGCGTCTATCGCTGCGGCTGCCAGATTAGAGAGCCTACCGCTCCTGATAAGTCGAGGCCTGGATCAGGACCAAATCCAGTCGGCCAGGTGGCCAACGATGACAGAGCGACGCACCCTCAGACAGCAAACACCGGAAACATGGACTGCCGCCGCGTGGATGGGGTCTGGCGTTCAGCTTCGACTTGTCTAAAGAGCGGAGGGTCATTAGGATGGTGGGAGTGAGCCTTTTATTCTTTAAGTCGCTCTTAGGTTTAGGCGTCGACTCGGAGTGCGGTGCTCCACTGTTCTCTCCCACAGGGTAAGTTCTGCGAGCAGAGTGTGCGTCCGTGGATGTTTTTTTTTTTTTTTTTGTCATGTAATCGCCATGCCGGAGCCTCCGTTGATGTTCCTCTGCCTCCTCCTCCCACTGCAGGCGCTCCCACGCTGAGCAGGCGGAGAAGGCCGACTCCGTCCACGCTTGTCCCCTGCCCCCCACCTCCGAGCACCACCTCCCGCCCTCCGTCCCTCCTCACCTGCCAGACGCCGCCGCCGAGTTCCCCACACTTCCTCCCACTGCCCCCCCGGAGAGACCCACACCCGAGGGTGCACCGACCTCGCCTCCCGTGTCTCCCCACATTCCTCCTCCTCTGTCTCCTCCTCCTCCTCGTCCTGCGGCCTCCTCCTCTCCTCCTGTACCTTCAGCTCTGAGGTATGAACTCTTCCCAGCCTCCACAGACGTTTGTTTTGAAGGTCCAGTGTGTAAAATGTGGCTTAATTTATGATTTTTATATTGGTAAAAGCCTCACATATTGCCCAAAATAAAAGTGTATACTCACAGTAGAATAAAAGTAATTTGGTTTTCCTACCCTTATAATGGTTTTCATATATCTAAAAATATACATTGAGCAAAGGTTGCTCCTAGTTAGCTGCCATGTTGCTCCACCATTTTTTAAGGAAGTGCCCTAGTTACACAACGCGCTGTCAGGCGAGCTTCCTTAAAAATTTTACACACTGGAGCTTTAAATCGTCCTTTGAGTGAATTCCATTGAACGTGCACACCGGTTGGCCTTTTTGAAGATGTACCATTTAATGTCCACAACCTCTCGATAGATTTGCACCGGCGCTGGCACTGAGCCTGAGCCTGCTTGATGAAAAGTAGCCTGTGTCCTTCTAACCCAAGCTGAGGTCACATTAACTGGACATCTGCCCCACTGATTTACTTTGTAGATCTTGACCCAGAGAGCACATTAGCCTTGTTTGGATCATTTGTTTGTTGTGTTGCTTTTCTCCATCTCACCTCCTCCAGCACCGTTTTCTTTCGCCGCCTTCGTCATTATGAACATATGCACACTGGCGAGCAAGCTGGCCTTGCCAAACAGGACTTGTCAATTATAGTGTGTGAAGAGCTACCTTAAAGCAAAGTGCGTTTTCGCAAGATGGTGCCTGGCAGGCTACCAAATTTATATCGTCCATGACAGTGCAAAAAAAGAAGAAGGAATAATCACAGGCTTCGTTGCATTTGCGAGCTGTAGATTCTGTTACCTTTAATGAAACTTGCCTTGCTGGTTCTGTTTTTTTCAGTTTTTGTTATGATATAAATACATAGTTACTGCAACAAAGGCACTGAGAAAAGCAGGCATGCACATTTCCATTGGAACATTACTTTGTGTGCTTCCTTTATAAACATCACACACACATACATCCAGTGTCTTTCTTATGTCTTGCTCAATACAAAAGAATAATCAAGGTATCAATGTGTTCTTTTAGAATTAGCACAGCTTTTTCTCATCACAGACATTATTTAATTTTCTTAGCCATAAAAGCTGTCCTGTGTGTGCAGCACATTACTCACGCACCCGCTTAATGATCTTCATTCACTTCATTACTAATGCTGACTGTCTGAAACCCTCCTTATTGTTTGCCATCAGCAGAGCTTTCAGGTTAATAAAACCTAACATTCCTGTGCAGTCGGTCTGGGCTTGGCACTCGATTTTTTTTTTTTTAAAAAGCTTTTCTGAGGAGCGAATGACTCAGCCACTTTAAAAGTTGCACTGCTGCCAACAACCAGCAGAGGGCGTTTTCCCCTCACGGACTGCTGTGTTTATGTTTCTTTGTCGGCCTCTGCACAGACTGCTGCAGCAGGTTCGCTGTATTGCACTTGCAAAAATGTGAGATGAAGCTCATTCACGTTATGCATCACTTCTGAAGGGAAATATTGCTCTGCCTTTTCTTGTTAAAATACAGATCACATAATGTATTTGATAGCGCTTTGTTGCTCAGACATGTCCAGAATTTTAAAACAGTTCTGCTAGAGTACAGATGTTTCATTATTTATGGCATCTCAGTGAACTTAATGGAATCATGGCTGTACAAAGTCATTCTTTTTGTACTCGGATACACATTTGAAGGTGTACGCTACACTCAAAATCTGATGTTGCAGAACATCTGAACCGTGCCCTATTTCGTCCATGTAATATATTTAATTATTTCTGCAATTAGCAATGGATTGACTTTTGTTTGTTTTTACACTCTCCAGTGGCAAGCACTGCATTTCCGGGCTGCTGTATTCCAACACCACAACCTGTGTATTTAGCCTCTGACTCCTTGGAGCATTAGGTTTTAAATAGATAAAGACAAAATGGAAAAAACAAGCCACAAATCGTTGTGTTGCTTCATGTCCCAGGTATTTAAACCAGGATTTCCCCAAAACACATCTTGGGTTGGTGCCTTTAGTTAGTGGCCCATTTATTAGTCATGTTTGACTTATTCAACCCTGAATTATTAACTAGTGTGTCTGAACGCATCTCAGGTATTTTAAGAGTGGCGATGATGTTTTTGCATAACTTCTCCCAATGGATGACTGGGTTCTTTGGCTAGTTTTATGGTGTTTTTAAGCCGATTACATATTACTTCTCCAGTTTCAACCATTACAATTACAGTAGAGCCACATCTCCTTTGGTGGCTACCAAAACGGATCACATCGTCCTTGATTCTCCTCGACCGCTGTTATGAATCTTTCAGAAAAACCTGCCACAGCTTCGCCTTCCAGCGCCTGAGTTTGTTGAATTTTTCATCTCTGTGTTTTCTTCAGTCTACACTCTGCAATCCAAGGCCAGCCTCTTAAAGTGGCACACGACAAAAGTGGTTTCCTTTACATTCATCCATGTTCATACGTGTTGTATGCCCTGAATAAATCTATGCACGGCGATCTGGATGGCAATGGAAATCAATGTTTTTTGTTTTAGCGGGGCTCAGTGTTGGGAGTTGGGAGTGGGCATCAGTTTTACTTGCCCCCCAGGTCGTGTAGCATCGACCATCAGGCCCACCAGAGACCAGTCCCACATTGATGTTCTCTGTGAACATGAGTTAATGGACTTTACGTTGACATGCAAACGCTATCCTTCTCAGTCGTGTGAGAATGCTGGGATTTGTGCCTTTATGTTTTGGTCGCTTGAGTGCACGGGGGCAGAGGTGCGACACGTGAAACCGGCCCCTTTAAACGCCGCAGGCGGCAATTGCTATTGTAGCAAGGTTCTGGCTAGCCCATTTTCTCCTGGCCGCACAATGGATTTATTTCTTCTCACTTTTCCAACGCATCAGTTTCCCATCTCCTCTTAACAATGAGTGAGAAAATAGTAGAACCTGTTCCTGCTCAGATTTCAGTCCTGTAGGATGCGGGTGTGCTGAACTGGTGGACCTGTCTTTGTCTCACTGAATTTAGCAGGGAAAGATGCTGTTTGACTTTTGGTAAACAGGTGTAGGGGAGGAAGGAGAAACAGGAATTCCTCATGTTAGTTCATAAAGATGTGCACAAAAATAAAGCTGAAGGACACCTCAAGATATAGATTAATGCTCTTTTGGCCACTAATGAGATTCCAGGTTTGATGAGAGTGCTTATAAATTAGATCTCCGAGCCCAGGCTGCTGGCCGGGGAAAGCAGCAGAGGGATCCTACTCATTTATTAAAGTAGACACCATCGTGACCGTCGTCGACATTCATTTTATGGGTGTAATAATGTGTAGTCAGCTTTCCTTGGCTTCTCAGGTGGTGCATCCCTTTTTATTTCTCCAAAAATCTTTGTTGTGCAGTTCAAGGCTCGTAGGATGGTGGTTGCTGTTGATGCTTGATTGAAAGAAAATAGAGCCGTGGATTGGAAATACACACGCACACCCACACGCGAGCACGCACTGACTCATTTTTTCAGGGGCTCCATTGTTTACCTCCAGCATCACTCTGGCCACGCTGGCTGCTGGAAGCTTCCATTGTGCGACGACGTGTCGGAGGGGGAAGAAAAAAAAAAAATGTTATTTTCACAGCCGAGATAAAGGAGACAGAGAGGGAAGGGTTGCAGCGGGGGTGGGGGCGACGAGCGAAAAGGATTTAAAAAAAAAAAAAAATGCTTGTTAATCAATGTGGGTTTTGAGGCTCCTCTATTGTTAGACCCCCCCTGCACGGTGGCGGTTGCCGAGGGGGAGGGAGGGAAGGTGGGGGAAAAAAAAAAAAGCTGCTTGTCTTTTTAAAGGCACAGAAGGGTTGGCGTCGGGGAGAGAGTGGAGGCTAGAAGGGGGAGGAGGAGGAAGCAGCAGTATCAGCCGCCGAGCACAGAGCAGGCACCTCAGACACTCGCAGGAGGACGGGGCCATCGCGTCACCCTTGTTTTTCCCCCAGTCGGATTATTACTCCCATCTTGTCAATTCAGTCAAGAGACCTTTTCATTGCACCATTTCGCCGCCGGAATATTCCCAGTCGGCGCCGGGGCCAGGAGTGCTTTACGTCAAAGTGCCCGAATCATCTTCCGCCTGGCTCCCGATGCGAGCGGTGCCCTCTCATCCTCTGCACTGCAGTGCCGTGAGCCCGGCCGCCGCTGCTCGCTCCCTCTGACACGGGCTGCCCGTCGCCTCCACCCAAGGGAACCAGAGCCGAGGCAGCCAGGGGAAGGAGGTGTTTTTGCGCTCTGGGGCCGCGGAGCAGGTGGATGTGGAGGACGGCCGGGGAGCAGGAACAGACTGGGGGGGCCGGGGAGGGAGAGAGACGGAGAGATAGTCGAGGATGGGAGCCAACGAGTCCATGGAGCAAGGACAGGCCCCCTGTCTCTCCCAAGAACACATGTGAGTTTTACATTTCCACTTCCAGAGGTGTTCGGAGGAAGACCTCAAATGAGAAGCCGAGGGTCTCAAGCTTGCTTCCATAAGCTTCTTCTGGGCTGCTGTGTGTAGTTCTTCATTTATTCATGGTTCCCAAGCGGCCTCCTGCGCAGCATAAACGCTTGTTACAGGTGCAAAATGAATTAAGTCTGCAGAAACCTTTTAACCTGCTGGTTAAACTAAGGACTGCTTGGGATTTCTGTTTTAGCCATTTGACGATCAAACCTTCCTGTGAGACATTGTCGTCTCCAAACAAGCCCGAAAAACATTTTAATTCCATTGTGATGTCTTGCTGGTTTCTTACCTTTTTAACGAAGGAGAAATCAGTGCTGTGAGAACCAAGCGCACATCGCTGCTGTTGTTGTTGTTGTTTGCTTTGCTGATGCAAATAGCCAAGACGAGTGGCGCACGTGCACGTGTGTGGCCACGGTGCAGCATGTATGGATGAAACACAACATTGTTTCAGGAGAGACTGCAGGGAAAGCGCAAGTACAGTACAGTACGTGTGCCGCCAGGAGGAGGCAGGTGGTGGGGTGATGTTTTCGCTTTGCTGTGGAAATGGAACACGGCGTGCAGGCACAGGGAGCGAGGAGGGGCGGCGGTGAAAAAAAGAGAAAAGTCTGCAGCTGGATGCAATGAGGAGAAGTGGAATTAGAGTGAGAGAGAGGGGGGGGGAGGAGAGTGCTCCACTTTTGCTGTGTTTTATTTATATCCCCGACGCACCGCTGCCCGGCGGAGCACAGACCCACGGAGGAGCTGAGCTGAGGCGAGGGGAACGTGGAGTCACTTGTACAGAAATGAATGATTCATGGCATAAGAAGAGTCCCTCTTAAGAGCTCGGAGGGCGTCTGGTGATTGCAGGGTGAGGTGGTGGTGGTGAAGTTTTTTACAGGCGTGTGTGTGTGTGTGGGTCCGTCCACCGTTACAAGAGTCCATCATCGGGCTTCTCAACTCCTCGACTCCTCAGTGAGAAGCCTTCCGAGTTCTGGATTTTCAGAGCAGGGATAAATGTTGCATAATGAATCAGACAATCTTCCCGCACAGTGGGTTTGCTCTGTTCCCATTTCATCATGTGATCGCAAATGAAAGTCTGCATTCAGAGGGGGAAGGGGAGGCACCGGGCATCTCATCATCAAAATGGAAGGTGTGTGACTCCATCAACCTCCCCACCACCTCCCCCTCCCGCCACACACAGCGCTGATGTGACTTGTGTCTGTCCTCATGTTGTTGAATGAGCCATCTGCTGGCGGCGGACGTCTCAGATTAGGCTCCATAAGGTATTACACACCAGAGATTATCTCAGTCTGACACTTTGTTCCCCCTCAGCAGCTCCTTTGTTTTGGGGACTATTGGGGATTTCTTGACAAAGGGTCGGCGTGCTTCCGAGGGGGGGAGTTGTTGCTGATTGGACCTGATTTCAGCTTGGACAGACAGGCAACGCCTCACATCAAATCAGTGACAGAAAGACCCCTGCCTTCCGTCTATGTGACCGACACCAAGAGTCAAGAGAGTTTGATTCCTTGTCAGATCACATTTTCTGAGGTTGAGGATTTTTTTTTTCCCCATTAGATGGAGGAGCTGTGAAGATTATTTTTCTTGGTAAAGCTCCTCCAGCTTTTGCATCCGCTCAACACATCACATGTTTGAAGAACCCGGAATCAGTCTTTTATTATTAAAATTGTGGTTGTTATTGTCCTGTGCGCCATTCATGATGTAATCCTGAGCAGTAGAAAAACACAATGGCTCCCTCTGCTGGCCTTCTACGTTAACTGCACTTTGTTTGAGCTGGTGGAATATATTAGAAATGTCTACCATTTTATTTTTTAATATTTTTAACTTTATAACCCAAGATCTAAATTAGCTAATGTATAATGTAGATAAATTATTGCTTTTTAAGGACTCCCAAATCTTCTCCATTGCTCACCGTGTGCCAACAGCAGCGGAAGAGGCTGCTTTATTTCCCCTTCTGTCTAAGAGACAAGTCTAGGATCTCTTAATCCGTAATGCATCACACAAATCGACCCCGAAAGCTGTAATGAAGCCGAGGGGGAAGAGACTGGCGCTTTATAGGGGGATAAGAAAGTAGTGATGTGCGGATGGAGCTGTGTGTGTGGTAAAGCAAGTAAATTAGGGCTCCAAACAGGAGTTGAAAGCATATCCTAGATGATTTGTTGTGACCAAATATGTAGTTTACAGGTGATGATGTAGGGAGCTTTCAGCTTTTGCAGCGACGTCCAAAGGTGTTTGGTGTCTGATGTTGTGAGCCCATTTTGGCCTCCTATTATTTTTCCCCTCCTCCAGCGCCGTGAAAGCTGTTTAAGTCTGGGCTGACTGGGGCTTGTCTGGAGGCAGGGACTGTCTGAAACGCACCGTCTGCCTGCTCGACGCTGCAGAGCGTCTGTCTCCAGGCAGCCCGTCTGAGACGGCTATTAGCGGCTGCTCTCTTTGTCTCCAGTCGCCCACCAAACCTGGACTGCTGCTGCCGCCACGCTCTGCTTTGTCTCACTGTATATATATATTTTTTTAATCTGAGTAACGCAGACCTGGTGCAAAACAAAGAACGTTAGATTGTAAAATGTCTTCATTAAAATATTTTCAATGAAATTAAAAGAGTGAATGCTTTAACGTTGCACTGTTGGGTAATAATGCTGCAGCTGCTACAAATGTCAATTGGAATGAATCATGAAAATTTCATTTTTATTCTCTTTATATTGTCCGAAACACCTTGCAGACTTTGTCAGCCCGCCAAGCCTCGGTTGTGTGCGCCTCCACTGAAGTGGAACATATGGTGGGAACAGCCTCCAGTTGCCATGGCAACATAGTGTTTGCGCCCTCGAGATGAAAAATGCCCTCTGCAGGGTTATCACTGGGACACCCAAATGAGCTTACCTTGCCTTAATGTCTCTGTTTTCATTTTATATCCATTCTTGCAAAATGTGACATATTGTTGCTGTCACATCAGAGAAAAGCCTGCGGCGGCCTCAGCCTCATGTTGCTCTCAATGGGTAAATATGGTGTTTTTTTTGATATCTTCAGGTGACTGCACCAGCCTTTATGTGGTGGCTCCAGTCTTTTCAGCTGACGGTGTGCTGCTGGTTCCTGGTGAGGGATCCAGATGGATCACCGGCCAGCCCAGTCTTATCCTGCTGTGGCACACACAGCTTACATTTCTGGTTATTTTCTTTGCCTTGTGTTGGTTTATCCTCCATTGGTTCGAATGGGTTTTAGTTGTCCAGTATGAAAATGTGATCAATGACCTTTGTTAAAGCGTCATACCCTATTGATGTTGCCCGCTGCGGTAGTGCAGTTTAGCGGGAGGCGGAGCTCACTGTCATGATATTACGTCTGCACTACTACTGTGATGTGACCCCGGGGACTGACCACAAATTGGCTTTGGTACGAAACCCCCACCAGCTTCCTCATAGAAAACACTATTTCATTACGAGACTTGGACACTTCAGCTATGTTTTTATCTCTAACTGTCTGGGGGCTTCTGTTTCTTCAGTGCAAAAGTCCTTCTGTTTCCCATATTGCTGTGTGGTGAGGAACCTTCACAGGGGTCTGAATGGTTTCCTGGAATAGCTTAAGGTTCATCCCCTTTGGATTGGCAAGATCAATATGATGTATAGACATGAAGGTGTCCTTTAACTGAGGGGGGTCCTCATCTTAGTGTCTTTCAGTGTTCTTGTACTTGTGGTATGGAGTCCAACACAGCAGCATAATTAACGATTAGTTCTCGTTAAAGACTTTGTTTATGGTTTAGTATGTAATTTAATAAGGATAATAAGCTACATGTTAATGTTAATCCCTCTTGTCTGATCTCCCACCTGGTGTCAAATCTTTATCAGCTGTGGCATCAACGATCCCATTCTGTGCTACTGCAGAAATGTGATGGCAACCTGTAAATGTAAAGGCAGTTTGTAACGATTTAAAAGACAACATCTAGATGCTTGAGAGACTTTGTTTGGCTAAATACGATGTCGGTCAGTAGGCCGCCTCTTTGTTTTGTGCGGGAGATGTAGAGAGAGGAGGGGGAGAGGAAGAAATGCTGAGTATCCTGCATGCGGGGAGGTGGGCTTCTGCAGCCCGTCTCATTTCGATCAGGAGGCATCGCTCCCCTTTCGGGGCTGGTGGCGAGAGGAACAATAAGGCTGGACGGCTACTGCAGACGGGGGGTGGGCGGGGGGGACAAAGAGAGCTGGATATCTTTGACTGAAGAGGATCCATGAAAGGAAAAGGCTGATGACGGTGATCCAAGCCATCTTCTGAGGGGTTGGCCGTGGCTTCAGGGCTTTTTTTTTTTACCTGTAGCCTGCGTAGTGGGTAGAGGTGCGGCCGAGCGGCAGCCATGGCGGTGAGTGCATGGCAGGCTCTGTCTCCTCTGCAGTGGGCTCGCTGGGGCTGGGACACACTGCGGGGAGGGGCAGCAGATGGGGATAGCCCCGGCTCAGATCCCACTCTGGGGCTCCTGTGGCGTCTGTCCTGGGGGGCACGTCATGACAACATGATCGGTTCTGCAGGCGGACTGGTCAGACAGAGGTGAGCTGCACCGATGCGCTGATCAATGGGGCTGCCAGTGTCAGCGTCTGTGAGATTGCATATTTGCGCTCTGGATGATTACAAGCATGTCTTTTTCACACATTCATTTCACAGCCTCAAGGGAAATTGGATATTTTCTTCTTTGCTTATGTCTTCTCTGTCTAAAAATGTGTGATCAGACCTTGATGGGGTCTGGTGTGACTCTGACTGTTGTCTTGCTACATTAAGGTGGGGCAGTCCTGTGTTCTAGACGTGTTAGCTGACAACAAATGGTGCATTTTATTTTCATTTTGCACCAAAAGAACACAGACACAAACATGTATGTGGCTTATTAAAACATGCACCTATGGTGATACAGTCCACCTCATATCCTAATAGTAATATATCTGAGCTGCTTTGTACAAATGTGCTTCATTGCTAGCGTTGCTCCAGAGGTAGGCCAATTTATCACCCTCTCATCAGCGTCTACGATGTGACAGAGCCGCTTAGGTTACTATAGTTCAGCCGTGTGGCTTGCTGTAGCCTTGATTTAACATGTGCTGTTCCCTGGTTTAGGAGCTCTGACTCTGATGGAGCCTTTGAAACCCCTGAATCCACGACACCTGTCAAGACCGCCTCCCCTGTAGACCCGCCAACGCAGTATCTACTCTCTGATGGTAAAGGTATTGCTGCTATTTTGCTCTCTATCTATTTTTGGTGTCAGTGGTGTAATAGTTATAATTGTAGCAATAGTCAATGTATGAAAATAACGCTGAAGTGAGGGCTAGACTCTCTGGTTGGGAAGAAAAAGTCTTCTTGCACCATCTAGTGGACATATACAGAACTCACAATTTGGTCTTGTTCAAGATGTAACCCAGAATGGACAGGTTAAAAATAAATGTTATTCATCAGATTAGGGTGATTTTTTTTCTCTCATGTAATCGGCTTTCATTGCATCTGAGAGACTCCTGCAATTAATTAATTAAGCTCTTTTGTACCTATAATGAGAAGTGTAATAAACCAGCGTCTGTTTGATATTGCTTTTCACCAGCACGACATCAAATAAAATATATGGTGATAATAACATCAAGTACAGTATATTTGATCATTACCAACTGGATATTTTCATCCTGTGCAGAATCCACCAGCTCAGTCCCTGAGCAACCCGCAGACTCAGCCCCAGCCGATTTCTCCGACCAGTCACCACTCATCGTTTTCGATGAGGACAAGCCCATTGCAGCCAGTGGCACCTACAACATTGAAGTCCTTGCTACCGAGCCTGGAGGTCACTCTCTGACCCGCTCCCTCAGCCTCCAAGGAGGAGAACTAGACACGACCGCTTTGTCGGACGTAGCTACAGGCTTCCGTCAGCACTCTGAATCCTTCAGCGTGGGCACCGACAGTGCCCCGGGGACGCTCCACAGGCCAAAGAAAGTCCGTCCCGGATCGGTGAAAAAGAAGCCCCTCCTGAGACAGCACTCAAACCCTGAAAGTCCAAGGCCGGTGTCGTCGAGCAACACCCCAGAAATCAAGAAGCGGGCAAAGCCTCGGGCCGCCACCCCTGTCCAGGGTCAGGAGGAAGCAGACGGAGGGTCTGCAACGCCGAGCCCCGGAGGGACCCTTCGAAGGACCAGGAAGACTCGGGTGGAGACTCCACCGCCTCTTCCCGAAGAGATCCATCATAGCAACCAACAGGAGAGCCTCGCGGTCACAGCCTTACCCTTGTGCCAAGAAGAGACCCCTCTGCCCGGCAGTCCACCATTCAACGAAGACTCCCCCATTCCACCGAGCGGCACCTACAAATGGGACCCGGACAATTTTGAAAACGTAGACCCTTTCAAGACCGGAGGCAGCAAAATTGCCAACTCTCCCGTTCTGGGTCGTAAAGATTCCTTCCGTGGCCCCGCGTCCGCCCAACCTCCCCAGACTCTGGATGTCCTGACTTTCGAGGCGTGTCCTGCGGAAGAACCAGCGTCCAACCCCGAGGAGCAGCCCATCCTCCCGAAACGCCAGCCCGTAAGGCTGGAGTTTGACTACTCTGAGGAGAGCGGTGAGGCATCCCACCAGTCCTCTCCCCCACCCAAGAAATTGGGCAAGAAGCCCGGTGGAAAGATGCCTCTCAGGAAACCAAAGCTCGGGCTGAAGAAGGCGTCGCTGGCGCAGGTGGAGCGGCTGGACAACGCTCCCCCGGCAGCCCACAATGGCAACGAGGAGGACATCCTGGTTCCCAAAGTGTCTTATAACTACGAACCGGACAAGTGGGACGATCCAAACTTCAATCCGTTCAATTCGAAAAAGTCCATCGGCAACTCGCCCAAGCTGTCCAGGCCGTCCTACAGCTTTGACTCGAACAACTTTGACGACTCCATAGATCCGTTCAAATCGTCCAACAGGATGTCCAACTCGCCACCGAAGGCCTCGGCCTCGTTTGAAGAGTCCTCCAACGACTGCGACAACGAGAATGACAACGACAACCTCGGAGAACTGGAGGATCAGAATCAGAATAAACCTGCCAGGAAGAAGAAAACCCCCATCAAATCGTAAGTCCCTGAATGACCGAACGGTCACTGCCTGGCTCCTCTGTGTGCCGTGTCCCCGCCTCTCTGGCGTAGCTCATCCCCTTTAGCTCCGCCTTTTGTGAGTGTTGTTCTTGTGTATTACGCCAGTGTCCTCTTTCTGTCTGTCTCTCTGTCACCTGTGTTTGTGTGTTTCCATATGTCACAGGAAGTCCAAGGGTGTGTCTTCTCTGTGTTGTCTGTTGTAAGTAAAGGGACAACAACTCCATAGCTCTGTGTTGACCCTTCCAAATCCATGTGACACCTTATCAAGACAGCACACCTGCCTGTCCTGAAAAACCCACGACCGTTTACCGTCTATTAAGCCATCCATTTTATTTTGTATAACTCTGAGACATTAACTTGATGACATGTTAAGTTTTAATTTATACCCCTGAGAATGAATATGCTATTATTATATTGTTTTTTACACTGGAAATAGAAAGGAGACAGGATGACAGGGTGCTTGTAATTTCCTCAAAATTATAAAGAAAGGTGTGCTCCCCCTTGTGGTCATTGCCAAGCATTGTCTGAAAAAAATAAGTATAAAGTAATTAACATTAGTATATCGCAGAGTATATCGACTGAACTTTTATTACTAATTAGTTTAGAAATGATGTACATATATTTTTTTACCGATTAATACAAGAACCATATTTTAAGGCAAAGTCATAACTCTTACATTTAATAAAAATAAATAGATGAAGTGATGCATCTATGAAGTCGCTCTAAATTTCCATCCAACAACCTTCAGCCATCAGTCAGTCAGCCCTTGGAGAATTTATTTCTTATGGAAGCATAAATTGAAATAATAAGCAACCTTTCAGAGTAAAAGTCTTCTGCCTCACTCACGGTGAAACCACTGTCCTGACTAACCTGCCGAATCATAAATACATCCATGTTTTTTGTTTGTGTACGTATGTATGTATCTATGTATGTATGTTTGATGTAAAATCTGCTTTCCTCTGTTTAAAAATGTTCATAATTAATTTTCACTGTCCAGTTTCTAACTTTATGGTCGATCCATGTTCTCCTTCTTTATTTCTGCATTTAAGCATCAGTTTGTCATTGTGCTACTAATGGTAATAATAATCCTACCTAATGCAAAATTCTTGCAAATCACGTTGCGTTTTATGCAAAAGCTGAAACAGTTTCTTGTTTTAGAATATATGAGCCGGGCATGTCCGAAATACACACTGCCAGGTTTTATTCAGCAGCTGCGGGACTGCGGATCCTCACGAACTTTGTCTTTGTCTCAGTAATACTTTCAGAGTGAAGAGATCGCCAAAGAAGTCCCCGCTGTCTGATCTCTCCCCGGTGGGTGCCCGCTTCCTCGTCCAACCATCTCCGCCGTGGCTCGACGAGCCGACACTGGCCGGCACTGACTTCTCCTCGTTGCAGGATTCGGCGCCGGTGGATGAAAGCGGCTCCCACTCGCAGGACGACCACGCCACGGACGAAGAGAAGCTGGCCTCCTCCACCGGCCACAAGTGGGCCGCCTTGCAGGACGTGGAAACGGAGCTGAACTTGGACCAGCAGGACTTTCCCCAGCCGTGCGACCTCACGTCCTTTGTGAATGAGAACAGTCTTCCCCCTCAGGCTCCAGGTGAGGCTTCGCCGTCTGAATTCCAGTCGAAATTCAAATCCTGTATTCGCCAACAGACTCGGTTCATCGAGCATTGGTATTGATTTTTGTGGTGGCATGCGTACGGCTGCGCTATCCCAGTTCCCCACTGCTCTCTGACCGCGAGAGCAGCCGTCCCTTCACAGAGGCTGCGTGGAAAAAAAACCCAACCTCATCTGGGTCACACACGAACTAACCAACACTCCCGCACAGCGTCAGCTTCCGATCCTTTTTTATCTGTTAGTCTCCGTCTAAGTTTGGATCTCATCCTTCTCTCTCAGTGCAAGATTATGAAATTGAATACATGGAGAAGATCGGCTCGTCCTCTCCTGTGAGTATGATCATTTTATTTACTAAGTCATAGTAATGCTTTATATTATATCGTCACCCTATTAAAATAACGGCATAAGTCATTTTCTTTTCAAGTTTTTGGGAAAACACAAAAAGAGACGGCCAGCGTTATCAAGAGATGATTAAGCAAAAAACTCATTTTCGTCAAAAAATGACATAGGCCATTATTTTAATAGGGTGACGATATGCAAATCGAGTCAGCGCGTGAAGCAAAAGTAGTTTATAATTCCTTTGTGTTTGTTTTTTCTCCTCCGTGTCCGCAGCCTCTTTCTGCAAAGAAGCCATCGCTTTACCTCAAATTAGACTCCGTATCCGACAAACTGAGCAGGAACGCTCATGGGTCTGAGCCCAGCTCCCCCTGCACAGGGTAAAGAACAGTCCATCACTTCTGCGTGTAGCTCACTGTTTGTTCTCCGCTCTAATGTCACTATTAATAAAAAAGTCTCACGATGCAATTTACGTTAGGCCTGACTGGTACTGGTACAGTACATCCAGGCCACCATAAACCATTATGATTTAAAGCGGCGGGTGCAGCGCGCGCGGATCCTCCGCCTCGGCCGCGCCCCTAATTTTAGCCGTCTCATCCATCATCACGTGCGGCAGCGCCACATTCCGGGGCCTCTCTCCGTCTTTCTGCGCAGGAGTTTTGAGGAAATGGAGGCCCAGATAACGGCCGGGATGAAAACACCTGTGCTGAGCTGCCGGCCAGGTCCCGAGGGCTCCGCTGGCGACAAGGGCATGAAGAGGGACAGCGGGCTGCTGAGCCGAGGCGTGGAGAGGGCCGAGCAGGTGAGACGAAGCTCTCGGTGAAGACAACAACAACTCACTGATCATTTGTGCGTCTGTCACCATCCTGTGAACGGAAAGTTGGTTTGGTCACACGTCTATTACGTCATTGTTCAGTCACAAAGGGACACCGCACATACTTTATAAAGGCTAACCTTGGCTTTTCACTCGCCAACAGCTTTTTTTTTAGTAATAAAGCCTTTAAGTTGATAACAAACAGCCCATTGGCCACATTGATTCCCCCTATGACTGGTAACTCGCCACTAAGTTAATCAGCACTTCCTCTGCCGACCCCTGCTGACCCCTGACCTCCTCCCTGCCCTCTACCTGCTCCCTCCGGTGCCCCTTTTTAGGCCCTTACCCAGGGCCCCTTGGAGGCCCCTGCCCCAGCACTGACCTTGCCAGACAGTCTGTCTGAGTGTGAAGACCCCCTGCAGTACCTGGAGCCCGACCTGGCTGAGACCAACCCCAGCGCGTTTGCGCAAAAACTACAGGTGTGTTTTCAGACCCCCCCACCCCCGCCAGGACCCCCTATAAGTAAACCCTGCTGCAGCCCTTCCAAATATAAACTGTGTGTTCATGTTCACCTCATTTCCTTTCATTTCCTCGCTGCGCTCATTCATTCTTGTTTTTGTCCTCCTCATAGCTACATTGTCTCTTAGTTTAGTGTGTGATGCAGTATTGGAGTGTAAACGTGTGTGTCTCAGTTCCACTCAAGTCTCTGTGTGTTTTCCTTTCTGCTCTCTCAACCTTGGGCCGCAATCCTCCCTTTCCCCCTGAACCCCCTCCATCCTTCCCCGAACCTCCCGTCCCCGCCCTCATACGTGCGGCCCAGGAGGAGCTGGTGCTTGCAGCCCTGAGGATAGAGGCTCTGCAGGTAGCCAAAAACATCTCTCAGTGCCCTTCCCTCTCTGCCCTAGAGCCCCAGGTACTGCGCTGAACTCGGCACCGGGTGCATCTGAGTGCGTGTTCAAAGAGCGTAGGCGGGAGAGTACCCCCGCGTTGCCTGAATGAAGCCGATGCGCGGCGAGTGCTGTGCCGTGCGCGCATGAGTGTGTTTCAGCCTGCCCCTAAACACACTGGTGTGAGTCTGACTGCGAACTCATGGCCTTTCTCGACATGGCGGCTGCACCACGACATCCAACCCAAACCCCAACCCACATACAAAAACTCTAACATGGCTTAATGTGTCCTTTACCCCCGACAGCGAGCTCGTCCAGCCCCTGCCCCTCTATCGTGCATGTTTGGCAACATGCATGTTGCCTGTTCATGAGAGGCTTTTTTTTCTCTACTCGGAGCATGAATGTGGCTGGATAGACACGGGCAGCGTTGCTAACGGATTCAAAATATCCGTGGATGTACTTGTCAACGCTTTTGCCGTCACGGCTCTGAATCTCAGTCACATTCTTGCTCTGTGATTTGGTCCTTTTCCCCCCCTCCTCAACTAACAGCACTAACAGACACACCAGGTAGGTGGTAAGCGTTGAGTTTGAGTTGAGGTCAGGGGTTTGTTGTTGCTCTCGCTCGCTGGAGGCAAGCTAGACGTCAGTGCTTCCCTGTCTAACGCTGTTGTCCTGCGTCTCGGCTCAGTCTCAGCTCAAGAAACCAGGCGCCCGTCGGTGGAATATCAACGGTTCGCCATTACTAAAAGTAAGAGTTCGATTAGACCCGCGGGCTGCAGTGCACGTCGTGTGTAAAGTCATTTATATGTTTGCTTTTGTTTCTGGCTCAGTACACCAGCAGGGCTCGGTTTGAGTGCACACATTTCATACAGTAGTGGAAAAAAGTTTTCGGACACCCTTAAAATGTTACTCAATCCAAATTATGGTCATTACATTTTTGCCAGAGATTTTTTTTTTGTTTCAAAAGATTTGTTTGCTTCAGTGGCAATAAAGACAAATTATTGAGTTGTTGATTGTTAATTAAAAAAAAATGTACTGTAGTTCTTGTGCTGTGGATGTGTTGCAAGGGACGTCATCCTGCTGAAACATCCAGTTCTGAGCTAGACGGAACAGTGCACATGCAGGGTGCAGGGATGAAATAAAATAAACTGCACTTGGATAATTAAGACTAATTCTTAGTGCAATACAGTACATTACAAAAGTGTGAGGAGTCCAAAAACAATTTTTCCACCACTGTATAAGTTAATCACTAAAACCTCCTGCTCCTGGTATATAGAGCCAAGAGAAAAGTCCAAACATTCTCGGAGTGCACTGACAGCTTGACCCTGGTAGTCTGAGAACCCCTTAGAGTTTTAGAGTTAGTCCCCATAGCTCTGACACGCTGTCTTGTCACTAGTTTGTCCACGACCTTTACCTGTAGCACATCTCCAAGTGATGGTTTGAAGTTCCCCTGACTTGTGAACCAAACTGATCCGGAAAATGTAGTTGTTCTACAGCCACTAACCTTTTGAAGTTGAAACCCCATGGTAATAATATTCACCACAGCAGTGGGTCTTTTTTAATTTTTTTTTTTTACTTTATTTTTCTACTTGAAATTCAGGCTGATTAAAAATATTCTCCACAAACTGCTGTAACTGAAAAGTTATTTTAGTCATAGCTCGACAGTTCTCTCAATTTTTTGAATTGCGGAAAAAGAAGCAATGAGCAATGTCCGACTTCTCCGTTGTAACCTGCACTGGTCTTTTTTTCTTGAGTGAAATTACAATAGGCTCCCCCCTCCCTGCTCCTGCGGCATTTAATCAAATCCTCTCTGTAATCCGACTTTTTCTTGGATGGCTAAATCTCATTTCTTTAAGGGGATTCCAAAAAAAATGGCACAAGAATTGTACCGTTTGCGTTTCTGGGGTGACATAGTTGCAAGTCACGCCTCGGTAAGGAGTACCACTTCAAATGCCCAATCTAAAATTAGAGCCGTGTCCAATGATAAAGTCATAATAAAGTCTTGCGTTATTGAGAGAGGAACGGCTGCGACTGCTTGCAGTTTACGCTTTCTTGCAGAAAAAGGTAAGAGCGGTTCACTTGGCTACAATGTGCTTTTTGGGCGAGGCTAGCATACTTCTGAAGCTGCTGAATGTGGCGCCGCTGCCCTCCTCCACTCGCCCGCCTGGACCCAGCCACATTCGAACTGCTGCCACGAGCAGGCCATCATGGGTGTATCAGCCGGGGGCAGCATCAGCCAAATTACTTGGCTAATACTGTCGCGGCGGAGATGGTTTCATCCAATCATGCGTCGGCTGACCACGTCTGCAGGAGCATCACTGGCCTTTTCCCTTCATTTGCATATGGGTTTCCTCCACGCGGAGCATTTTGAGGGGTGGCTGCCTCAGTCGGCCTGAGGGGGTCCGTATGTGGCGCTGTCTGGGTTCTCATGATGTTTCCTTTCCTTTCCCTCCTCTCTGCTCATTCCTGGAAGCAGCACAGGGACTTGTCGTCACCCATAGACACCGGAGTGTCCAAGAACTCGCTGTACACCAGGACCACCAACTACATCGACGCTGAGAGTCCCCACCTGCCCAAAGATCTGGACCACTCGCTGGGCATTGCGCGGGAGGAGGTACGGCTAAAATGTCTCTCTTTTTTTGTTTGGGTGATTACCCTTTTTGTTTGTCTTTGTCTTTAATAATTTTTCCACCCTTCTCAGATCGTCACGAAGGAGAAAGAGGTGCTGGAGTGGAAGAGGAAGTATGAGGACAGCAGACAGGAAGTGGTGGAGATGAGGTAAGAAGCAGAACCTGATGCTGTTTTGGGCACATTTGTTCACTCCAGCGTGGCGGCGGAACACCTGCCTGTGTCTCGCTTAAAGGGAATAATGCTTCTGCGCACTCTGCCCATTTTCTCTGTTCAACCAATTAGTTAAACAAATGAGTTTATCCCTCCTAAACTGTCACGCACAGTCTTGCTTACACTCGAGCAACCAGCCCGACTGCAATTCCCTGTTGAAAGGGGAATTGTCAGTATGTGTGAGAAAACCTGTTCCACAATACCAACGCAGCAACGCCACTTCTGACAAACGGCAGCTAATTGCGGGTCAAGGAGATACATGGACACACAACTGAGACCATGTCCCCTGCCAGCAGGTGGTGGGTGTGTTTCCAGCTGGCCCCGGCTCGGTGTGTGTGTGTGTGTTTGTGGATCAGAGAGGGCTTACTTCATTTGACTGATTGGGTTCGGGATAAAGATGGGCTAATAGGCTAAGGGGCAGGCAAGGCTAATCAATCCTCTTACCTTTGCAGCCAGCTTCCCAAGAAACAAACCCCCCTCCCCCAAAAAAATCATTTGTAAATGCCATGCAATTAGTCTGTTTATTAGACTTTATGCACTTTTTAAATTGATGAATGATTAGATGGACTGTCCCTCTGGACTCCAATGCTGTTTACAGTACATGACATTAACAGCTAGCGTTTCTGCTCTACAGGAGAATCGTTGCGGAATATGAGAAGACCATTGCACAGATGATCGGTGAGTCCACTGTAAAGACGCTTTTCACCACTTGAGCCAAATCTTTTGCTTCCAAGCCTCCGGACTCTCTTTTTTTCAGTAGACGTCGATTGATTTCATTTTGAGCACATTGAGGCTGTGCTTTCGTGGCTCTTCACGTGTTATACTGACATGAAGTGAACCGCTGGGGGGTTGGGGGGGGGTGCACTCATAAAACCCCGCTGCCATTTTTGACTTGCCACGTGATTCCCGCTCTCACTTCTCAGCTTCCTCCCACCTGGATGTGTGTAGGATTAAAAAGAAACAAACAAACAAAACCCTGCCACGCTCTGTGGGTTTCATTATTTAACCGTCAATGCACCGTCGCACGGGCTAAAAAACAAGTCTTGGTTGTCTGCTTCTAACGCTCGGCTCTGTCACGTCCTGCCCTCCCAGCTTGACTTAACACAGTCCCTTCTTTTTTGTTTTGTTTTTGTTTTTGCTCTGCTCCCATCTTTGCCCCTCACTATTTGATAACCCTGACAGGCATGCCAGGTGAGTAACCTTGGGACCGACCCGCCACGTGTCCGCTCCATCTGTCTGTCAGAGGGAGGGGAGCAGATGTTGCTCGCTCCATTCATCTCTTCCCGTTGCATCTGTTTGTCCTCTTTGTTGCACCTCATTCTGTGTGTGGAAGACAGCGTAGTTTACCTTCAATGCCACTCACAGAACCGCCTGAATACGCGGTGGGCAGTCTGACGTTGCGTTTTGCGTGATGGTTCTATGTGAAGGAAGGACAGAAAAGCGCTGTCACGTAGAACGGAATGACTTTTAAATGTCCCATTGTTAAATGTTTGTTTGCATGCTACGCTGACTTGTAGTCACATACATTCATGTAGTTAGCAAAAAAATCCAATCCAAAATCATCATGATACATTTATTGTCATCTCTTGTGTCTGCCGACCACAAGAGAATCCAAGAAAACAAGACCACTGATTTTCTTTACTTTCTGTTTATTTCTGTCTGTGTGCGTCCGCCAGAGGACGACCAGAAGGAGAAGTCTCTGTCCCACCACACCATCCAGCAGCTGATCTTAGAGAAGGACCAGGCCTTGGCTGACCTCAACTCTGTGGAGAAGTCTCTTGCTGACCTCTTCAGACGCTATGAGAAGATGAAGGATGTTCTGGACGGCTTCCGCAAGGTGACTGACTGACTGACTGACTGACTGACCGCGAACGTGTGTGTTCGGCTTGACTGGTGATGCGAGTCTGCTGAGGGATGTGGGATGTGCTCATTCGTCCTCATGAAAGCCGCTCAAACATTTGTCTTTCCCCTTTCGCTCAGAATGAGGAGGTTCTGAAGAAATGTGCCCAGGAGTACCTCACTAGAGTTCGGAAGGAAGAGCAACGCTATCAAGCCCTGAAGATCCACGCAGAGGAAAAACTTGACAAGTGAGTACAGAAGGACAAATCTGACTGTTTTTTTTGTTTTTTGTTTTTTTTTTTACCTTCCAGACCTGCAGAACACCAGACAAAGCATCAGTTTTAGTGTGAAAAAGAGCCCCCTTTCCTGTAAGGCTTTAAACAGAGGGCTAAATTTGCTGTCTTCTGGAAAATACAGACTATTATTGTATGACAAGTCAAGTGAAGCTGGTTTAGCCTGAAAAGTAAAGATATGAGCTTGGACATTTAATATAATGGGTGTCAGCACAAAGTGACTCCTCCACTATTTGCAATTGCCTGTGATTCCAGGGCCAATTCCGAGATAGCCCAGGTGCGGGTCAAGTCCAGACAGGAGCAGGCCGCCTACCAGGCCAGTTTAAGGAAGGAGCAGATGAAGGTGGACTCCCTGGAGCGCACGCTGGAGCAGAAGGTAGGTCGGCCCCTCCCCTGCTGACAACAAGCGACGCCGAGTCCTCACCGAACTCTTGTGTCTTCCAGAACAAAGAGATCGAGGAGCTGACAAAGATCTGCGACGAGCTGATCGCCAAGATGGGGAAGAGCTAGCGAGCGCACCCTGGCCACGTCTCCCCCCCGGGTGGGGTGGTCTGTGGAGACGCTGCTTGAGAAAAACAAACTCCTCCAAAAAGGAAGGTCGGATGGACATCCTGCTGTAGAGAGAATCCACGGGAACGGCTTTTCTTAATCACCTGTACATTTTTTTGACGTGTCGGTGTATCGTACTGTATCAGGGGTATTTGGTTCAAAGTACTAGATAAATAAATTATCATATCACTTATGAGTGTGTGCGTGCGACTGCGAGGAGAGCGAGCGAGCGAGTGTATGTGTGTATGTGTGTGTGTGCTTTATTGTAGTTCAAAGGAGCTCTAATGATTTATGCCATGACAGCCACTGGGGGAGAAGACTGTTTACCTGTTCCTGTCGTCGTCTGCTCCTAAAACCAGACAGAGACTTTGAAAAAGAGCCTCGGAGGCGTTGGATTCATCTGAAAAATGTTGAAGCGCCTCGCAGAGAGAAGGCCAGCCTACCGCGATAGCGTCGTGCATGCGAGACGGAGGAGAACTTGTTAATATTCATGTTTGTATATGTAGGAAATTCCAGATATAAAGAACAGACTCATCTGCATTTTTCAAGAGTGCCCCCGTGACCCCTCCCTCCACCGTCTGCCCCCCCCCCCCCCCCCATGTAACCTTGTAGATACTTGTCATAGCGCTCTCAATGAAACTGTGGGACTATTTTCCGGAATTTATTTTGATATAAATGAAAGTATAATCTGTGACTGTGTTGGGGTTGTGAGCAGGGGGTAATTTAATTTTTTGAATAAATATGTCCTTGTCCTGCCATGGTCATTGTGTCACGCTAAGGAATAACTTTTCCACACAGCCAACTGTATAGCATCTGCTTACAAAGTGCAATAAAATATGAAATAACAGCACACTAGTCTCAGTCCATCTCTTTTATCATGTTGCATGTGGTTCCGAGAGGGAGTGGAGGAGCTGCGATAGTTTGCAATCAGCCAAAACCAAACGCACCTTGCTGCTTACTTGAAATGACAAAAAAAAACATGACTTCTCACAAATTACCAACAAGGCAGTAGAGGCAGTGATTTGTCACAACTTACCAACGTTAACGTGTTATAGGACAAATTTAGAATGTGACAACGCAGCTCATGGAGAGTGTTATCCAACATATGTCAGGTGGGTTAACACGCTCCAACTCACTATGTTGAGTACAAAAAATGTTAAGGACTGAAGTATGCAATGTTGATTTGCTTAATAAATAAATGATGTATTTGTTTGATAATAGAATTAACAGCACCACTCTAATACATAATAACTACCTAATTATAATATGTTTTTTAAATTAAAATTATTAATTTAAAGTGTTTTTACATGGTAGCATCCATTATCAAGCTTTTCTCAGGATTTATTTAAATCTGTTCATAACATGCTTTCTATACATGCTGTGAGCTTAATTGTTGCTACATTTATTAGTAAAGCAAAGTGACAAATATTTGAAGGTGGAATGGATTTAAGTGCTGGATGGTCAGGCTCCCATTACTTTTGATATGTTAAAACATACCACAAAGAATATTCTCAGAATGTGATGAGTGGGCTGCGTGGCTACCTTTCTGTAAATATTACTTTCACAAATACAGTTTTGTATTATGGCAACATTTATGGCAGCCCAAGTGGCGTGATCCATTTTTAATACATTTAGAGAACGTTACATGTCAGTGTTCCAGATCTGTGACTTGCTTTCCAGAGATCAGTTTGTCCGTGTCAGATGCTGCGACTGGACGGAGGTGAAACAGGGACAAATGGAAGCTTGTCCAGTGTCGGGATGGGTGTGGCCAGGGCGTGGAAGGTGAAAGCTGCAGGATGAAGTCCACAACTCTTGGCCATTTGTTCCACCAAGACGAGAGAAGAAACTATTGGTCCTCTCAAAGCTGTGGCCCCCGGTGTCCTGGTCTGTCCAGGAGGGGATATCGGCTCATCCCAGAGGGCAGATTAAGCTTGGGGGGGCTTTAGGAACAAACAACCTGCTTTTCGTTCAGACGAGGACCAGCAGCACCATGAGAGTTGTCCTTTGCTGTCCACTGCTCCTGTTTTCTTTGGTTCTGCTAGCAGCTCACAGTAAGATATTTTTTAATTTTGCCTTCAATCCCTTTTTTTTCTTATCCAATGTCCATCACCCAGAGTTGCTTATTTCAATTTATTTCCAGCAATTAATTTGATTGACTTGGTATGTCTTGTTTGTTGAACAACTACACAACAAGTCCTTTTCTTAATTGCTGTCCTTTTTCTTAAAAAAAACAAAAGAAAGACATTTTTGGCTTGTGTTAGTTGCTTTTCTGCCTCCCAGCCAAGAGACAAAGGATTGTTGTACAATCTGGGATTCCACGTACAGCAGCAACAGCACCACAGTTGTTTTTCCTGACGTGCCTTCTCCGACTTCCAGAAGAGCCTTTTCAACACGGCGTCTAATTATCTCCGTTCTGTGTCACGTCTTGTTAATTGCCGCGCCTCATTAATTAATTCTCCTGAGCTTTTTGCCTCCCTCCAGTCTGTCATCCTCCCCTCTAACTAGCATGCAATCCCAGAGGCTAATCTCTTAATAGGCCTTCAGGCTAATACTAATAGCATGTGCGCAGAGCAGCTGTGTCGTGCAGGATTGACTGTGGGCGTCTGCAAACAGCAGGGGTGCCCGTTGCACGCCTGCCCTGCTGCTGATTCCGCGTGTAGAATTTGCCACTGGAATAACTTTGAACACGCTAGCTACGTCACCTCGCTAAACTGGTGCGATTGGCCAAACGATGTTTCTGATGGCGCTACCACTCGACCAAAGTGAAGTCCAGGTTAAACGGTGTTCGATAGCCACGACGAGAGATGTGCCATTTAAAAAGGGGGGGAAAAGAACTTTAAAAGAGATTCCTTTAAGTCCCACTCCGTATGATCCTCTTAGCTGAGTGGCATTATGAGCCGTTTCTGAAGGGCCATATCAGAATTAAAGAGGTGGATGAAGGCTTTTCAGAAAAAAAAAGAAGAAGAGTGCTAAAGTGATCTTTCAAAGGTCGGCTAGTTCTCAAATTGAACGCCGCCATCCGGGAGAGCTTTGTAAAGACATTTGAAAGTTTTGTTTGCTGAAGTAGGCTCCTGGAGCTCTAGTCGAAGGTTAAAGAGGTGCCTTTCTCTTGAATGCACTTGTTCACGTCCTTTGTTCAGCTTCTGGAAAAGGCACAGACGAAAAACAGGGGAAAATCTGCCTTCTTCCTTGCACTGCTATTTTCACTCGCTCGTACAGCCACGGCATAACAGCCCACAGATGTCTTAATAATGGAGAGAAATATTCTGAGTTTAGGTTGAAGATTTTGTGAAAAATAGAACACTTAGCTGTGCCGAAGATGATCTTTGCTGCAGTCTTCAGTCAGTCCATCGGTGTAGCTGTCAGGCATTGTTGAAATGTCATTTCTACAAATATGTCACATATTTCAATTCAATTTGAATATATACTTGGAAAATCTGGGCGAGCTGTTCTGTCAGTCAACGCTGGGCTTTTCTGTGTCATGCCATCATCACCGTAGACTCAAACATCAAAGCAAAACGCTGGATATCTGCCGTTCTCTTGGGGAAATAAAACCGCGCGACGACAGAAGCTAAATGACTCGCACCTAAATCACTTTTCTCGTTCCCCCTCAGGCGATGCTCTGCGATGCTACACGTGCATGGGCTCCAACAATGAGGACTGCAACCGACAAGGCTCCAAACTGTGTCCCAGCTTCTCCGACGCCTGTGCTGTGGTTGTGGGCCATGACAGTGAGTCCAGCAACATCAGTGGAGTAGCTTTTCTTTCACTTGCTCTCTCTCTCTCTCTCTCTCTCTCTGGATTTTACCCTGTGAAATTATGCTTCAGGGCTTTGTTTTCAATCCTACAATATACATAACATATAGAGAACATTGAAATTTTGTTACCCAGCAGCCCACGGTGTAAGGTGCAGGAACAAGAGAGTCAAAAGTACAACGTCTAGAGAAGTGTTTTACAACCTTTTTGGAGCCACGGCACATTTTTTACATTGAAGAAATTCCATGGCACACCACAAACCAAAAATATTATAAAATGACACGTTTTAGTCTAGTAATGACAACACAGTCCAGAGGTGGACAAACATTTTGACTTGTGGGCCACAATGGGTTCTAAAAGTTGATGGAGGCACCAGACCGGGGAGCAGATGGATGGAGTGTTTTGATAACCCACCTCATAGGAGGAATAATCAACAAAATATGTCTTTGAAGCCCCACAGCATACTATAACACAGAAAAAAATGAATGGAATACAGCTGTTATGTTACTTTCCTACTACTACTATTTCAAGTTCAGGCTGCATTTGGCCGCCGGGTCGTAGTTTGCCCATGCCTGATTTAGTCTCTTAATTTATTTATACTCAAACCAAGAAATTGGGAGAAATTGGGGAGAAATTGAGGAAGGAAACTACATTCCTTTCAATGCTCTCAACAACAAAATGTTATTATTTTTAGACCAATCAAGTGAACCAGGATCATTTTTCACAGTGCACCAGTCTGCCGTGGCACAGTGGTTGAAAAAGACTCGTCTAGAGGCACGAAAAGCTTTACTGCTACAGTTTGGTCAGTGTCATCATGAGGATGCCACCAATCGTCTGTCTGCCAGGTGCCGGCTGCTGAAATCTGTCCGTCTCTGTCTGTGTCAGGCGGGGTGATGAAGTCCTGCTCCTACAAGTCTTTCTGCAGCCAGGCCAACAGCCAGGGCTACAGAGCACCGGGCGTCAGAGTTCACTGCTGCTACAGCAACGACTGCAATGTGAACAACTCTGCCTCCCGTCTCCTGCCGGGACCCAGCGCCCTGCTGCTGCTGCTGCTGCTGCTGGCGGCCGCCTCACTCCACCGTCTTTTCAGATAGATGCTATGTCACAACGAGACGCAGTCCTCACTCACCATTGACTATGATGCTGATTCCGCCTTGAAGACTGAGGACGTCCTCGCTGGATGTTTGTCTGACCCAGTCAGGAAAGCGGTTGTCTGTTTCAATGGATTTCACGGAGAGATGCCTGACTTACCTGTGGTGTTAAAGAGGTGGAGATGCTGTTTTAATGAATCTTTTTTGCCAGGATAAAAGGAAAGAATTCTCCTTTTTTTCATACTTGCATGCATTCAAGCTGGAGAGACTGCCTGCAGTGAGTCACTGCGCACGCTGCTGTGATTAAATGTGGCACCAAGACTCAAAACCTGCCGGTGCGTTGTTGCATCATTAGCCCCTCTAACCTGTACCTGTACAAGACATTTTTTAACATCTCATTTTATGTATGCAAATTGAACTGAGTGTGCTTTAATTCACATTCAAGACTGCATTCATCATTCTGTGCAAATACAGCAATTCTGTGTCGACAGCTTTTAATGGAATTCTCATTTGTGTGAATTGTCTTCATTTCTTTTACTTTGTGTTTCCTAGCCATGTCTCATGGCTCTGTTGATAAACCTTCAATGAAATGCCTACCAGTTGTCACCATGAGGCATGAAATGTCATTGTGTTCTTTCTAATCAACACAAGCGTTTAGTCATCTTTTTTTTTTGTTGCATTATATGCATTCCATTTCTAACATTAGAACAGAGTTTTGAACGATGGTTTGTACATTAAAAATATTTTTTAAACAAAGGTAACCCAACTTCTTTAAATAAATATAACAAAATATTTTTTTTGCGACTTCTTTACCCATATTGCCCACTTCTATTTTGTATTGTCTCTGAAATAAATACATCTGGGACACGTCCACAGTATCAAGCAGAAATGTGTGTTATGCAAGCATTCACAGTGCTTCCCTTTTTTCACATTCCGTCACGTTACAGCCTAATTCTACAATGGATTTCATTTATTTTGCTCACAATACAGCTTAATGAGAAAGTGTATTTTTAAATTTTCTCTTTCCCAATTGTATCATAGACTCCGCAACCCTGATTTCAGGAAGAAGCAGTATTGAAAGTTGATGGATGGATTATAGGATCACACATGTAACATGTACACAGCCTTAACGCGTCAAATTGACCTCGGGTGCTGAGCGTGCTGCGCAGGTGCTGTTCCGCCGTCTTGATTGGACCGCACCTGTGGCGAATTCAGCTGATTGAACATACACCAAGTCCCCGGAATTTCCTGTAGTCCCCCTGTGAGACAGTTTTCCACGGTGCGAGTCGGTGTGAAACCAAAGCTACATATCAGTACAGCGAAGTATAAGGGATGCCTGGGGTATCTGCGTATTTCCAAAGACTTGTGCACGTGGATGTGTGGCAGTAATTGCAGGCGCAGCTGGGATGGAGCAGCTGAATTCGAAGGAGGGGGGGGGTCGGAGATAATCAACATCTGTTAACCTGATGTAAAACACTGCACGCGTCGTAACGTCGGAGAGGAGCGTAAAAGCTTAATTGAACTGGTTGTCAATCATGTCTCCCGTAAAGCAGCCGTCTGTTTGGCACAGCAGTTGCAGTTCACACAAACTCCACTGTGAGGCAGTCTAGCTACATACTTCGCCTCAGATGACAGTTATTAAAAAAAAAAAAAGGAAAAAAAAAAGTAGAGTCTACGTATTAGAATCAGCGGGTTGTACTTGGAGAGCGTTGCCGCTGCCAGGGAGGGATCCAATAACAACAGTCGCTGTTTGTTTTTGTCTGCCGGGTGTTGTACTTCATAAAAAGATAACGCTTTATTTGCTTCTTAGTTTAATGGAGTTTGTACTCCCCCCTCATCTCCACCTCCCCGCCAGTGGTGCGTTTCCCCTTGACAGGCAGGTGTGAGAGTGAGAACAAAATGCCCTGGAGGCGGATAGACGATGACCCCAAACCGTGAGTCTCCCGGCCTGGTCAACTGGAGCCGGTTCCGGCTGTTCATATCGGCAGACAGCCGAGAACAGAGGGCCCCAAGCGGGAACCCTCGTCCGTCTGCTGTTTAAAAGAATTCTTTTGCCTTAATTAGAGCGGGAGAGGGGAGGGCCTGCGTAGACTTGAGAGGGTGACTCGGGGTCGGTGGGTCAAGAGGGCCGCTCGGGTGCAAGGCGCTGGCTGTCTCAATCTCGTTTGGGCCGCGTAGTTCACTTCAAACTGTTCAACAGTGTTAAAGTCACGATTCATTACGTTGGGACAGTTGGTGCGCCCGCTCGTAGCCCCTCCCGCCTCCTCCACCCGCCAACCTCCCGGCCGCGCAGCTTCTTGTCTTTGTGCAAAATGTCACCTGCACCTTTAACCAGCCGACTTAATCCAGGGCCGGGCTTTATAATTTCATGAAGGACTTGCCGCGGCCAAAGTCCCCACAATATTGGATCATCTGCGGACAGTAACACGCACCCCCCCCCCCCCCCCACCCACCCACATGTGTACACTTTCTGAGCTAAAACTGAAGGTTATCACCAAGGTAACTCAGAGTAAATTGGAGGATGTTTAATCCCAATCCTCTGGCATCTGAAGACATTATCACCATAAAACCCTGCTGTCAGTCACCAAAGGGATAAGTCACCTGCCCTTTAAGGGAAGGCGGCAACACGGCGGCAGGAAAAAGCTGTGTCTACAGCCGGGTCTGAGATGGGACAGGAAGGTTTATTTTTTTTTCTGGGAGAATATCAGCAGAAATCCCACTGACAGGCGTCTGATTCCTTTGTTGGCGAGTGTGTGTGTGTGTGTGTTTGTGTGTGATGTTTGGGTGCAGGTTTGTCAAATGCTTTCAATTCAATTCAGCATCTTTGCAGATATATATATATATATATATATATATATATATATATACATATATATATATATATATGTATATATATATATATATATATATATATATATACATATACATATATGTATTACAGAAAGTTTTGTCCCCCCAAAAACTAAAAAAAAAGTTAACAAGCCCGCTGCCATCAATGCTGCAGTCAAGCAGCAGGAGTCAAAACGCAAGTTTCAGGCAATAGGAACTGCTATTTATGGAATAGAAATTTTGACAGTGTAAATACTTAAAATATGATAATGTGTCCTCTGCTCTATATTTGCATCTGCTGCTACTCTGTGTAGGCCCTTCGCCTCCAGTCCGGAGCTGCCAGCTTGACGGATAATGAAGCACCCCGGCTTTTCCGCGCTCCGTTGCCAGACTGGTGAGTTCTACTCTGGCGCCTGAGTTGCTCTGAATTGTGTGTAATTTTCCCGCTCAACTGCCTTTATTTGTGTTCAGTATCACTGCCGCCCCAACCTCTGCCTGCTATGTTTCACTCAGCCTAGCCTGCAGCCCACTAGCCTATTCCCACAACGGCGCCCTCTAGCCCACTTCCTTCAACCACTTTCATTACGAGCATAATTCACACACAACATGATATTTCAGCCATTTATCACTCTATACCTTTATAGATTCAGGCACTGGTGACATTTTCTAATCCACAGAGCCATTCTGCAGTTTTATGCGTGCAAACATCTTGCGCTCTCTGCCTCAGCCAATACTGCAGCAACACAATGGGAAAATACTAGTTTATAGTAGACTCCATATATATTGTGTTTCATGTACTGGAAGTGGTGCTCATTTTGGTTTCATATGGAAAAACAATGATTTTGCATTTGGGATAAAAAAAAAGTGTGGATTAGCTCAAAGGTCTCAAATGTTTTACTAAATTAATTTTACCCAAGTTACTTAAAATGGGTCCTTGTATCTCCCAGCAAGGAGTTAGTTCTGCACTTTGAGTCCACAAGGTGGTCACCTTGTTTTAGTCCCCTTCCAAACATATGGGAGGTTATTCAATGCATTTCGTTTAACGGGAAGCTGTTTTCTGGACTCATATTGAGCTTTATAAGAATAAAATTAGACTTTCTTTCTCTGATGTGCCTGTTCTAGCCAGTTCCAATAGAGTACCTGTACCAGATGTTGAGATAGCACATAAAGTATCATGTGCTATTATAGAGCATATGTGACTGCAGCCTTGTCAACCTGTTACGGTTTCAGTTCAGTCGTGCTTATGCTGCTTCTTTTTTAGGTACTTCTTACTTCTTACATTTCAGTTTTCATTTTTAGAATATAAGAAGTGGGCGGACACAACGCGTGGCATCAAAAAACAAACAAACAAACAAACAAACAAACACATTGAAACTAAAAGAGTGCAAAACTGCCTAACATCCATTGCTTGTGCAATTGTTGGGAGGGAACAAAGGCGCTCGGGGGGGAATGAGAGCGTGTGAGACCTTGGCTGTGTTTACAATCACCCGGGTCCCGGCTGGTTGGCCCGGGTTCACGCAGCGGTCACCGGTTCTGAGGTCTCTGGGTCTCGGGTCTTTTTGAAAAAGATCTGTGAAGCAGAATTAAAGTGATCTACCTCCGGACGGAGGACCATGAGGGCTTCAGGTCTTTGAAACGGGGGAGAGGAGCAATACAGTGGGCAGGAGGAGGAGGAGCTGCGCGGAGGGGGAGGGAGGCGCAGAAGAGGGAGCCAGGGGGGGAAAGAGGAGAAGAAGAATTATGTGTAATGAGTGTGTTCCCCCGTCTGAGCTACTTTGAAATGTGACTAAATGGCCCACCTTCTGTGAGGCAGGTCCCTGGCTCGAGGGCAGCCTGGAGCCCAGCGAGCAGCAGCGAGAGAAGCCGAAGCCGGCTGAAGCACTTCAGTAACACTTCCTCTATTAAACCTTTTCAAGTAATGTAAAAACAAAATGATTAGCGTGGACATAATGCGCTTTAGATGAAAGAAAAACTAAACCTCTCCGCTGAATTTAATCCCTACTGGGCCCACAAGAATTTCCTCCAGCGCCAGTGGCTGTCTCTCAGTCTTCTGCCTTAAAGGCGCACGGCACCGGATTTATGGGCCGCTGCTGTAAACACAGCGTGCTTGGAAAGAGATGCTGAGGCCAGATAAAACCACCAAATAGTAACAGAAGACAGATAGAGAGCAGCGTCTCCCCAGAAATACTGCGAGCCATAAGTGGGTCGCAGGCAATTTGTTAAATGAATGAGTCAATTACAGATCTTTTTGGTAATACATTGTTTAAAGTTTGAGGAATATTTTATATAAATAAAGGAGCTGTTAAAAATAAATTAAAATAGCCACTAGTTCCACAGAATGCAAATAAGCTGAACATCACATATTGCTCCTTGAAAGCCAATGTACAGCTCCTCCAGCATATGTTTCACACAATTTTCACCTCCTTCCTATTTCTCACTCTTGAGAGCTCAGTGTGCAAGGGATCTATTTCAGTTCTAACTGTGCAACAGTCTGTCTATTTTAATTTATCGCCACCAGAATGAACACAACAGCAGGTCTATACCAAGTCAGACTGCGCTAAGTTTCTTTTTTGCAGAATTATCACAGTCCTTCTGCTCTCTATGTTCTAGAATAAAATTCATTAATCGCGCTATTTAGAAGTTCAACAAGTTTTTCAAACAAAGCATGATAGGCTCGAACAAAAAGTAAAAAACCAAAAGCCTCCCCCCAAAAAACAGGTCAACATTTATTACCGAGAACTGTTGAGAAGGGAGGGGCTCTTCCGAGAAGGTAGGGTTGACTGTGTTGGACGCGGCGGAGGGGGGAAAGTGGATAACAAAAGAGAAGAGAGGAAAGCAAAGCTCGGTGCCAAAACCAAATCACATCAGTAACCGCAGCGCCCCGGCGTGAGGGCAGGCTCAGTCAGCCGTACCATTCAACTGGGATAATTAGTTTTGGAAAGGAATATCAACTGATATAATTGAGCATTCTCCACTAATGAAGATCCTCTCTGTGTTGTCACTGGCAAGGTGCTAATTGACGGAAGAGGGATGGAATGGCCGGCTGAAGGGAGGGGGCGAAGGGCTGTGCAGGATATGATGGTTAAAGTGCTGCCAGCGCAGGGAACCAGAGCGCTTTCAGGTTCGCTGGTCACTATTAGACAGGTTTTATATATATATATATATATATATGTATATTATTATTTTTTTAAGTCGGTGACTCACTGTTTGCTTTCATCCCAGCGCCGGCCTGTTATTGTGTCTCAGGCAGGCTCAATCGACACCACTCACCACGTCCTCTTTAAAGTTCTGCCAGGAATTGAAAAGAAACTTTCCTGAGCGCTTGCGACGGCGGAGCAGTATATTAAAGAGGGCGGGGCCTGTGAGAAATCACAGGAGAGGGCGGGCTGGCGGAGGGTGGGGGGTGGGGGGGTGGGGGAGGGGGGGGGGCGTTGCAGTTGGGGGTTGCACAGGTCGCGTTGGCAGTTTCGATTGAGGGAAGCAGAGGGCCGAGGATTTGAGCGGGGTGGTGGGTAGGGGGGAGGGGTCATGGCGAAATCAGTTGAGGGAATAATAGGAAAGCAAATTGGTTTTGACAAGTTAGGGGAGCTGGAAGTAATGCCGTCCTTTAAAGGGGAGATGAGGAAATATCCAGCAAACTATGAGATAATCAGGGGTGCTATTCAGGAGGAGGGCGGTGGGAAGGAACGGAGCCAAAACACAGGGCCTGCTGGTGACCCTGCGGGGTCCCAGACACGGGGACAGTGCTGCCGAGCGGCGTCCAGGGGGCGACACATGAAAAGAAAGCAGAAGACACACCGAGGCCCCCCTTGTAGTTTACTCAGCCTTCTTCATCATAAAACACCAGAGCACGTCCTCTGCAAGCAGCGGCTTTCCAAGAAGCGATCGAGCACCCTCTCAGTCATGAATAAATGAGATGATGCCTGGCAGACAGCGGGGATGGGATGTTGAACAGACAACGAGGAAGCCATACAGACGGAGCCGGACTCTCCCCCTCGTCCCACGTCTGTGGTCTCGCTCTTCGTCCCGCGACCGCACGCCGCCGCCCGCCGCAGACAGGCCTGCTCCCCGGCAGCCGGCGTGGAGACAGACTGACGCGGGCAGAGCGGCTCTAGGTGTTTGAACACAAACAGAGGATTAACAAGAGTTCTGGGCTCGGAGGTGACAGTAAATAAAACACCCAAACCAGGGCTGCTCGGCAGGACGGCAGGTCCAAACAGAAAAATGATTTCACACTCATTTCCAATTAACGTTGGTGAGTAACGGGGTCACGGTTCAGCCTCATACTGTCCAATTTGCCCGAGCCCGTTTAACACAAAGGCAAGGAGGAATGTTCCCAGGCTGCATTTTTTTAAACGGAGGAAACGCTGAACTCTCTCTCTCTCTCTCTCTCTCTCTCTCTCTCTCTCTCTCTCCCCCCCCCCTCTCTCTCATTCGAGGTATGAAGGTATGGGATCTTTTGTCAGGCTCAGACTGAACATTTCCGATAGCGGCAGAAAGGATGTAGAAGGTTAAGATAAAGTCAAAGATTCTGCCTGCACCTGCTGACACGTGTGAGGCCTCGATCCCACTTTCCAGATAAAGTCGCATATATGCAGAGGAATATATACTGAGCGGGCGGGAGCACAGGTCTGATCGCCTTTCAGCCTCTTGACTCCGAATGCAATTTGCTGTTGCTTGTCAGCCTTGAAACACTCTGAATGCAGTGCTGCCAGTGCTGTCACATGCACACGAACACACACACACACACACACACAAACCATCTTCTCTGACTCCCCAGTTCCCTTACCCACTGTAAATGATCACAGCGAAATGACTCAGCCTTATTGGAGTTATTACTCAGTTATTACATTTTTATTACACATTACATTGATCACATATTTCCAGCAATAGGGATGGACCTATCCAATTAGTAAACCAATTATGTAAAACAGAAGACATGGGATTAGCCAGGTCAGTATCAGGGGGTGGCTACTAACAACTTGATATATTTATTTTGATAGCAGCTTTCATTATATTATACAAGAGAAAAGGTCTCCTGACCTAGCTATAATGCATGGTGTCATCCTTTGTTTCGCATAGCGGCGTAGTCAGGCTATCTGTGCGGACGCATGTCACCTCAACTCGACGGACTGGAGGGTTTAGGCCTCTCGTTAGGTGCGCCGGTCCTCCTCTTCTGCATGTTTTCCATGTGACTCCATATCCCCTCACATTAGTGCAGCCTGCAGCAAAGTAGCCGCAAGAATCAGCATGCGGTCAACTGTGGCAGGGGGGGCAACGAAAAAAAAAGACGAGAGGAGGTGGGGGAGGAAAGGGGAAATATTTAAGGCCCCGCTCCCTCGGTCAGCTTTCACCTCCTTTCCCTCCTTGTTCTTGTTTTCACAGCCCTTAATCCTGGCAGCTCCGACGCGAAGCGGTCACAGGTTTTGACAGCAGACTGTAATGACCTAAGCTGTTCTCCACAGGGGTGAGGAGGGCAGTTGGGGTAGGTGGTTTGGAGGTGGGGGAGCGCGGGGGGGAGGGGACGGAGGAATGTTTAATGAGAGGTCACTTGGCATTTCTCTCCATGTTTAATGCAGTTTGCCATGTTGGCCACCAGGGGTTAAGCAGATACTGCAGAGCGGGAAGCCTGTTGGAACCCGTCACGATACGGCACCATACGGTGGAAAATGTGCCCCGCGGTTGACGAGGGTTGCATTGCATTACTCTATTTCTTGGATTCATTCCAGCAGAATTGTTTTAAAGTTGTTTTTGCGAGGCGCCTGAATGCCATTAGTCAGGGCAAAAGTACGAAGCGTAGCCGCCTGGAAATACATCAGAAAGTCAGACCTCTGCAGTGGAACTGTGGCATGCACTGCAGGATTGTAATTTTCTCATGCTTCGACGCAAGGTGAGCGTGTGCCTGTTAATTCTGACATCTAAATTGGTACATAGAGCACCTGGTTGCCACGCAACCCAGCTCCCTCATGTGAAAAAGCGCTCATAACACTTTTAGGCGATCAGATTACCTTTTTTTTTTTTTCCACGCCATAGCGACGAGAAGAATTGCCAGAAGACAAAGTTTATGAAATGTAACGGGGTTTCAATTGCATTTATAGCGACCGGTTCAGCATCTGGACTCATTTCATTTCGAAATGGAATCTTGGGAGTCTTGATTAGTGTCACTGGAAACACGCAGCCAAAATGCAAGCGAAGAAGCAGGTTTTCATAAGGGGAGTGACAGACCGTGCGACAACACCTCGGCTGCGAGGCAACGCCGCCGCCGCCGCCGCTGTTTTTGTCTCCGCGGCGGAGTCAAGATGTCCGCACTTCAATCAGTGATGTCACAGCTGGTGATTTCAATCAAATGTAATTGCATAACACCTGCTGCGGAGTCAGACTCAAAGAAGGGCAGGCGGGGAGGGCATCTGGCTAGTCGGCGCGCTGCACACCGCCTGAAACACTGGCACCGGAGGACACGTCGTTGCGAGCAGGATGTTTACGCCGTGCTCTCCGCATGATGCATCTTTTTGTCCAGAACAATGCCTTTATTGATCCCTTGGAGGGCAATTCCAGTTGCCACATCAATATTATACTTATCACTGAATGAAAACTACAAAGCGTTAGGACAAAACCAAAGAAAAGAAAGGCCGGGACTTGAGGCAGGACTCAGACGCAGAGGTTTAACAGAAAACGAGTACATTTATTTCACTAGCAATTGTCCGCAGATCAGAGAGAGCAAATAAACAGGCTATAAGAATCCTATTCTCACTGAGCTGACAACAAAATCAAAATCACTCACATGGAGGAAAAAGGACTGACTAACTAACAAAAGTATACTCTAATAACAAATTTAGGTTTTAACAAAAAAAAAAAAAAAAAAAAACTCACGAAGAGGAAAAAGACTGACGAGTTAACAAAAGGTCTACTCCAATGACAAAACAAAAAAAAGTCACTCACAAGAAAATGACTAACTAGTAAACAAAATCCTATTCTAATAACAAAACTTAGCACTAACAGAAAACCACTCGACCTCGAGGACCACCCATCTTACTGTGGAATCTTAATGCTGTGGCTGTGCTCGGGTTCCAGGCTGGCCATGACAGCCGAAGACATTCTGGCGCAAGACAAGGCGAACGCAGACTATTTGAACACACAAGGTAACAAGGCACAGCTGGAAACAATGGGTAATTGGGTCAGACGAACAGGTGGAACACGAGGAGAGGTTGTGATCTGAAACGAGAGGAAGTTGTCAAAATAAAACAGGAAATGACGAGACAAAACCTCACCACGGTGTGACACAAAGCGTGATTTCTCAGCTAGCTCTTCAGAATATTTAACTAAATCAAATTCAGCCAATTACGGCTCTTACGGCTCATAACTCGCAACTTTTCCCATACCTCTTTAAATAAATCTAAACCCTTGCTTATTATGATGTGAAAAAAAGGAAAAAAAACATGCAAATTAAATACCTGCGATTAATTAAGTCCTTCATTCTTTTATGTACTCAACATCAATGGGGATTTCAAATAAAATGAATCTTTTTTATCCCCTCTCTTGGCATATAATGTTTCCCAGTAAACTTAAAAGGCTAATTAAAGATTGCTGCCTGTGTTTTGGTTTAATTGACATAAATAAATAACTGGTAAATGGAAAATGACTTTACAGACTGTGACTTTATTTGAAGTCATTAAATAGCAATCGATCAATCAGTGCATGAATTATGGTGCAATCTGATTCCCCAAAGCCTTTTTTCCGTTGGCATCAAGGTAGCACTGCAGAAAAGCTACTCAGCATCTAAAGGTCTTCAGACAATACCAGTGTGACTAATCAAATGGCAAATGGTCGGTTACTAAATGTTTTGGTGCTCCTTTCGTTGGCTGCACCACAAAAACTTGTTGTGAAGCTACACCGAGAACCGGGGAACTTTAATTTCCAAGTGAAGGAAGCGCACGTTCAGCATGCACAAAATAGTAGGAGAGCTGTTTAAACAGTACCGCAGATGGTTGTTGACATATTTAAGGATGTCGGGGGGGACAGTTGGAGGCACTTTAGCAGATGGAAGGGCCTCCTTTGAGAAATTATTGACCTCAAGCAATGATTCAGTATTGTGTGGAGGACTTAAATCTGCAATAGACTGCAGCTAAACTCAGTCAGATGAGTTACTGTGGAACTCCATGCACACATCGTGTTACTGTCAGAGACATGCAGAGATGCTTTTTTGTTTTGACAATAAAAAAAAAGCACAAACTTTAGCGGTACAGTTTCCATTATGTCTCCTCGTGCACTTAGTTTGGCTCTCTCTGAAAAGCCAAGTTTGTTCAGTTGAAGGACAGATATTTTAACAAACAACAAACTACCACCACCAAGTTAATTTGCTTTATTTCTCTATTTATTCATGTTCATTAAGGTTTAAAGCCAAGCTGTGCCCCACCACTGATGGTCACAGCCAAACAAATTGGGTTGAGATTTTGCAAGCTGCCGATCGGCAGTGTCTGCAGCACAGTGACGGCACGGATAATTCGCTAAAACAAACCCAACGACAAATTCCTGTGAAACGAGCAAATAAATAGATGTGATTTCTGCGAGCTTAATCACAGCACCGATTGTCATGAAAAAAAAACAACAAAAAAAAACAAAAAACAAAAAACAAAAAAGCATTACTCCTGAGAGCTAAATAAATTTTCTGGAAATTGAAATGCGGCGTTGTTCACCTTCAAAGAGATTTGTTCCTCACTGCTGTTCATGTAATTGCTTTATGCCCCCTGGTTGTGAAAAATAAAAATGTCTAAGGTAATGCGACTGCCGTGAAGATGATTTAACTCCAGACGGTTGCAGCTTTTTGGCATTCATTTATGACAGTCTTCATGAGGTCCGCATTACTGTGTTAGCTATTCCGCCCTCTGGTTTCCGTCCCTCCACGGGCTTAATTCAGCCTCACATTATCAATACAATAGCTTGTAAGCGTACACTATCCATAACGCTCAAGAGGCCTGACTTTCAGAACACAGGGACTTATTCCCCCGGGACCAGCCAAGTCCCAATATAGGCTGGAGAAGGGCAGACTTAACCCTGCCCCTTCCTATTGAGCAATCAAGTAGATAAATAAAGATTTAATTAAGAAATATTCCTCAGTGGGGTTACGGGGCTTGGAAGCTGGTGACTGAATAGAGAAGGGGGATATGAAAAGCACAGGAGGCAATATTTGAGCTTCACCTATAGAAGAGCACAATAGAGGGACATTTATTAAATATCTTCCTACCCTGCAGCTATTGAATGTAACAGACAACACAGGGCATTCATAATGAAAAAAACAAAACAAACTCCATCACCGCTTGGCCATTACAGAAATATATTAAATAATAATCAATTCAATTATTTTGCATTTTATCACCCTTCCCAAACAACAGAATGCGTCTTATAGGTGAGGCATCAAGATTAATTGCTGTGGAAATTAATTTGGAGGGTAATTCTCGTCGTAAACAAAATTACATTTTGCTTTATCGGGATGAGTCAGAAGTGTTTTTGCTCGCGCGCGTGTTGTATCTCTAACGCCACCGCTGCTGCATGTGGGCAGAAACGAAAGAAAGAATTTGGAAATAAGCTGCCTATGACTTTGCCCGTTTTTAAAATCCCTGCATGAGAAATTCCTCAATCCCAGTTTCAGAAACTGGATTTAAAAAAACAACAAAAAGCACCTAGATCATGCGAACTAACATGTAATGAATTTGCATGATTAAAACAGCAGGGAAAAGGACCGGTTAAAAATGTAGCACTCGCTATTTTTAGTTGGCGCAGGAAAAGCACTTTGCAACAGTATAAGCAAGGTACATTGTTTGCAAATTAACCCGAGGGCAGAAAACCTTTTGGAGGCACAGTGGTAGCTCTTCTCTCATAAAAACCTTGATCTGCCGAACATTGGACCAAATTTCACTTTTCATTGTAAAACTGTGTTGACTGTTTTTAATCTTTTCATCCCTTGCACATTAAAATTGCAAGCATCCCATCAAAATTTAACAATACAGTCTGCAACATTTTAGCTAAGCTTTTTACTTTTAAGCGAATGCCCTATGATTTGCTCATGATTGCACAGTAGATGCAGTAATTTATTCTGAGTTATTATTTTTCAAAAAATAAATTCATGGAAAAATCCAGAACGTTTGTCCATACTGCTCTTTGTGATTAATCTGTCAAAATGACTGTCTATTAGATCGATCACTTTGACACACTCAAACCTACATGGACCACTGGAACCACTTCTTGTGTGGTCGAGTCTGCTGCTTTGTGCCACTACGGGCCTTCCAGCTTTTAAGTGCCCTTTTAAGATGTTCTGCTGAGCCATTAATAGCACTTTGCCATATAACTGCATCATTTGGGGGGGCTAAAGTGCTGAGCTGTGTCGGACTCTGTGTGCTTGTGTGTGTGTGTGTGTGTGTGTGTGTGTGTGTGTGTGTGTGTGTGTGTCTTCAAAGACTAGGGGATACTATTAGGACTAAAAGTGGGTCTTTTTCCCCTCTGAAGTGGTTGAAATCATTGCATAAGCACACTTGTGTCTTCAGCTGTTTATAATGTGCAGACCCCAAAAAATATTTTACCTTAAGTTTTGGGAGAAAAGCCCTTTACACACCTAAGTGAGTAAATCAAATAAAGGGCATACAAATGCAAGGGGTGCAGATGCAAAACGCACTGAAAACTCTTCCTACTGCCCTTGACTGGAAATTTTACTGTTAATTTATTATTTAAAGGGTCTTGACAGAATAGTCCAGAAAAAAAGAATGGATGAAATGCATTGGTCCAAAAAAAACCCCCCAAAAAACCTGTCTGTAATAATCTGTAGTCACTTCCTGAAAGTTGCTTTTAAGATACTTTTTTTTCCGCTAAATTTGTTTGTCGTATTTTTTAACCGATGTTTGGAGCCGAGGGACGCAGATAGTGAGACTGAGCCACGGTTCTTCTTGTGGGAGACCAATAGAAACGTCCCTGGTCACGACAAGTTGACCTTGAGTTGAAAAAATCCAGGGGTCACGTTATGGAGGCATGATGTTCTGCCCCGAGTCTGCGTGAACATACTGGCCTTTCGGCTTTTGAGTCTCCCTGCAATTATTCACATGAGAAAAAAAAAGGCGAAACTAAACAAAAACACTTCTGGTGCGCAAAGGCCTTCAGGGAGAGTCAACAACATGGCTGGACGGTCTCTGCCTGAGGTGAAAATGGAGTTCTATATGTAGCGATGCTATCGACTGGCCCTCAGTCGCGGCATCATCTCCAACTCTCTCCAGAGTCCCGCTGACCCACCTCCGTCCTCCGTCCTCCGTCCTCCATCCCTCCGTCCACATCCACTCTGCATGTAGCACAGCGCCGCCCGAGGCCACGGTTGACTTTCGCTGCTGTTTGCAGACAAGCCCTCTCCTCCGTCCCCTCGGAGGGAGGGAGAGGGGAGGGGGTGGGGGGGTCGCCAGGGTTGACTGATTTAACAGCTGCCGGGTAATACACAGAAAAGTCATTTGTTAAGATCTAATTGATCGCTCCACTTCCAACTCGACACGTGCTGGGTGTCCTATCCACTGTGCCGAGCGCGGCCGGAGAGCAGATGCTGTGTGTTGCGCAGAGGGTGCGGGGACAGGAAAATGGGAGGTGGTGGCAGGATGAGACGAGGCATTGTGTGGTTTGCAAACGACGAAAATTAGTGTTTAGCCACGTGCATGACATGTACATGCAGGGAACGGGAAGCGAAGGAATGGCTGTGCAGAGAAACATAGAAACTTCAAAAGTGAATTTTATCTTCAGTGAGCATGAATGGTGTTTTCATTGATGGCTTTCGGCACCTTCTGTTTTTTTTTTCTCGAGTGTTGAGAGGTCAGCTACATTTTTTGTAAACCACGGGAACCATTGAGTTTGGACAAAAGATATTGTTTTGGTGAAGTGTAATCAAGCCCAGACGCAGAGGCAGCAAAAGGCGAACTTGAACCCTGTTCTAAGCCAGTAATTTACAGACATTTGGAATTTTTCCCCCATTAGGAAACAAAAGTGGTGTTTTAATAGGAGAAAATTCCTCGTTCCCAGTATATCTTAGCATTTCCGAAACAATGTGAACCAAATCAACACACTGCCTTGGCTCGTACGATTGCGCCGTTTCCATGATGTTGCCAAGTCCTGTGTGGTTAACGTCGCCTCTCATACAAGTCCTGCCCTGCAAAAATGAACGCGACTGAAAATTCTGCATCCCAGGAAATTTGCCTGGCTAGGAGAGCATGAGAGAATGGACCCCGGAAATTCTGCATCTGCTTCGGTGTCAATTTACAAGCATTTTAATGAAGACAGCTTTATCCTTGCGTCTGTCACTTCTTCACACTCACCACATCGGAGCCTTTTTCCCCCCCGCAGGGACTAAAGAAGTCCCTCGCTGGTTGACCTTTTCTCCCTGTTTCATTTTCACCTGCTTGTTTGACCCGTTCCTTCTCTCTCATCTCAACCTAATACCTGCAGATGTGACCAGCTGAGTTCGTTCCTGCGCAACTCGCACACCCACACACACCGAAAGCCTCGGCCGCAGCGGACCCCCGCACCTTTGGACCCCTCGGGGAGCCAATCGGGCGGCTAGCCGACCGGCGTCGTCTTAATCCTAGCCCGGCCGCCTGACAACAAGATCAGGGCCGTCGCCGCGCTCTCTGCACCGAGGCGCCGCGTGAAACGCAATCATTTCGCATCAAAGCAATCAGCCGAACTGGGGCCTGCAGGCGCAATTCTCAGCCACTGAGGGCGAAAGCGCCACCCGCCTTCAGCTCCCCTGCAGCTGCGGCGGCGGTGGAGGCGACCTACGTCCACACGCTGGTTTGCACGCGGACATGGGCCCTGGAGAGACTCCTGCCCCCCCTGCACAGGTAAGATTCAAGACAAGAGTCAAAGAACTTTATTTGTAACGTGCCCATAGGATGTGCAGTGAAATGTAAAAGTGGCAATGCTGACCAGAGATTGTGCAAACAGCAAGAAACAACATTCACAGTGTAGAAAGAGCAGCAGAAGCAATCTCGACAACAATATATAGAACCAAATTCAATATGTATATATACATATATACAGTGTTGCCGAGTAATCTGTTACTAAGTAATCCACTACTGTAATCAAACTACTTTTTTTAGTAACAGAGTAATGTAACAGGATTACTGTGGCAAAACTGGTAATTATATCATAATTACTTTATCAAAGTAACACTTCCATTACTTTTCTGAAATATTTTGACTGCTAAAAAATATCTTATTATCCACAAAATGTCTGAAATTTAGAAAAACCTAACCAAAAACAATTGTGTTGCAGACTGATGATGCAACCGTGCATGCAAAGTCATTGATAAAACAAGCATGGCGGCGGCATAAGAAAAAACAAGGGTTTGCGTTTGTCGCTGGAAATTCAAACATCATTTTGAGTTCATCTCGTCTAAATCAAAGAATATTGTTGTTCGTTGTACTTTACGTGCAGGAAATAAGACGTTCTCAATTGTTATTTTATCTTTTTTGAACTAAAGAAGTAATTAGTAATTATTCATTGATTACCTATAAACAAAGAAACAAGCAGTTAAAGAAGTAATTGGATAACTTTTTAAAGGATTAATCAGTAATTAGTAGTTGGACTACTTGGACTACTTTATATGTATATATATGTATGTATATATATATATATATATATATATATATACATAAATGTGTGAACGGTTGTAAAAGTGACAAACAGTATGTACAGTGTGTAAGTGTGAAAGTGGCTAATTATGAAAAGCACTCCGGCTGCCTGCTTGTTCTTAGACATTGTCACTCCATGCAGAGTGGGGGATAGGTGCGGAGGGGGAGTGGGGGAGGGCGTTGGGCGGGGGGGAAATGAGGCTGTCAGCCAGGTCCCTAGTCGCTCTGATGAGTGCAAATGAGGTAAGGCCCCCCGCGAGCCTCTCGGGGCAACTCCGACGAGGCGCGGCGGCGGCGCTGACGGGGGAGCGCAAACACGTGAACGTGGTGGTGGTGGTGGGGGGGGGGGGAGTTGGGGGTTGCGGACGAGTCGACAACGGCTCCGATTCGGAAGCTGTCGGGCAAAGTGGGTCAATAAGTGGCAAAACAAGAGGGACTTTTGGTGGCCTCGCGCCGGGAACCGTTCCCAGCGCAACAGGCCTGCGAGTTCAGACGACGCTCCGCGGAACATCAGCTAGTTTTTTTCAGTGATGAGATTGTCAGCATCCCCGCAGAAATCCATCCCCTCCAATGTGCCGGTGACGTTTGCCAGAGGGGGCGGGAGCGAACGGAGAGACAGCGGCGCTGGCGTCCGAGGGAGCTGATTTGAAAGCGCGGCCACTCAATCTGGGCCTCCCAGCGGTGAGTAATGACGGCCAGGTGCTGCATGTTATTAGCAAAACACACAGGAAGTCGCGACGCCCCCCTCCTCCCCCACCTCCCTCTCCTCCCTCTCTCCTCCCTCTCCCCGCTGATGGGAGACGGTGACGAGCCTCTGATGATAAAGAATGTCCTGGCACAGCAGCAGCAGCAGAAGCAGCAGCAGCAGCAGCAGCAGCAGCCCGTCCTTCCTGTCATTAACTCATGCCATTCCACACACACACACGCACGCACGCATTGCCCGAATGCCTGCCACGATCACAGCCTGGCATGTGCACGGGCCGGCCCGCCTTTGATTTCCACACGGCTCTTATTCATTCATTCTCTTCATACTTTCTGCTCCCTGCGTTCCCACCTCGCTCCCCCTTTTTCTTCCGAGGTATTATTAGCCGCTGCGCCGGCGCCCCCTTTTCCTTTCTTCCTTCCTTTTTTTTTTTTTTTTTCAATTTCGCTTCCTGTGATTGACACCGAGGCGATCCCTTCCCTTCACCAGCACATTATCACCGGTTCCTTGCGCCGTACCTTCCTCCCCCCCCCCCCCCCCCCCCCCCCCCACGCCCCACGCCCCCGACTGCCTTGCCCTGAATTAGCATGCGCTGGCCCAGGAGCCGCGGCTGCTAATCAGGGAAGAAGAAGGACATCTTCAAATTACATCCTTCACAGTCAACAGGAGGTGCACATGAAAGTGTGACGTCCCGCCGTTTTTCCTCCGCGCCGGGGGTTTGGGGGGTGGAGGGTTGGAGTGGGGGTGATGGAGGGGAGTCTACAGACCGACACTTGACAGCATCCCGCTTCCCTCGGAGACACAGAGGAGAGCATCTCCAATTAAAAGCTGCCTATGATTTCTTTCCCCCTGTTAATAATAAATGGTTTGGAGCTTGACAGACATGTGCACCGTGTTTGAACGTGGGGCTTTTCGGCTGCACATACGCTTTTTACGCGAGCGGTGCATTTGCTTGTCTCCAGTGGTGTTGTGATCCTAGGAAAAGTGGGTGGACTCTTAATGCCCCCCCCAAGCAGCCCATTCAGCCAAGGATAAACGCCCTGTTTTATAAACAGTCACATTTAAGACCTGCTCTATTCAGTTCATTCATAAGTGGGCCACATTGTCACATCATTTTTTCTGCTTTATCTCAGGGAACAAGGATTATGAAATTGTGCCATTACTGACCCAATACTGCCTCACAGACGAGTGAAAGATAATTACATGATTATGCATTTTGAGCAAACTGTTCCTTATTTCTTAATCCATGTCTTGGAACAGCTGATTTGCAGCAAGATAGGCGCAGGCGAGAGTTTGCCACTGTTATGACTTGACCAGGAGTTGCACAAAGATGTTTGCAAATGAGAAATGAAATTTTAGTTTGAGCAGCTCGCTTCATCTCACCTATTTATGACATTTTCTAAAGACGAATGAATTCAATAAAAACGACCAAAATTTCCATTTAGCGAAATTTGTTCCCAGGCTTCGCCCGCTCTACTCCGCCTCTGATTGGCTCATCGGTCTTCTCTATGCCTAAAATTAACCCAAGTAACCTCGATCTAATCAACGACGGCAACACGCACTTGCCAATTAGATGCGGCCAAGGGTGGGGCAGTGCCCGCCTGTAGCCTGCCGTACACCGCTGCTCGTCTCCGTGGTGCCCCCCCTCATCCTCCAGTCTCCTCTCACCCCCCCCTCCGCCCCCCCCCCCCCCCCCCCGTGCACCGTCACCGCGGTGCTGGGTTTCATGCGGTCTCCACCTCCTGTCTGTGGTGGTGGCGCTCGCTTCATAATCGCGACTTCAGACCCATAAACGCGCCTCTCCGGAAACCCAAGACGCCACATTGGGTTTCAGCAGGATGTCTGACGAGGTGCCGCCCGCTCTCGGGGGCTGCTGCCGGGAAGCCGCCGGCCGGCGACGCTCCTTCCAGGACGTGTGGCCCCGGCATCGCCGGCGACGCGCCTTGCACAAATATTGCTCCATTTTCCAAAACACACCCGGAAGGCCGCGGCTCTTATTAAAGAAGTCACGGCGTCGCTTTTGTTGACAGATTAACCCTCCCCGCCGGCCGAAACCCCGCGTGTGCCGCGGAGTTGAATGGAAAGTGGCATTTTACAGCAGCGCGCTGATTGCCGCCGCAGCCGAAAGCTCATCATAATAACAATTACTGGAGAGACACTGTCATCCAAGTGGAGGACAGTGGGTTTTATTTATTTATTTATTTCATTTTTTTCTCCCCCCACAGCGTTGTGAGCCAATGAAGTGGATAGAAAACTTGCCCATAAATAAGTCGGGGATATGCTTTCGCAGAGGACAATGAGGCCGTCTGGTGCCGGCGTGCAGGGCGACCAGACGACACATCCACCTGCGTCGCTCTGTTTCTCATTTAACAAAACGCAGTCCGCGGCGGCGCAGCGGCGCGGCGGCTAATGCATTCCGGAGGCGCCTTTATTTACAGCCGCTATCGCTACTTGCGCAGCAGCCCTTTTGTATTCAAATGTCTCCAAATGTCTTCCGCTCTCTCTCCACCTCCTCCATCCTGCAGATTCACTGATTCGCTTCCAACCCCCCCCCCCCCCCCCGCTCACTGCAACCACGTCCTCCCACTCCCCCTCCTCATCCTCCACGCCTTCGGGACTTAATCAATATGCATGACTTAAGGTGTCAGTTATCAACACTCGAGTGGTTTTTCAGGAAACGTTATCCTCCCTCGTCCTGATTTGTACCTGAATAGCGTCGTCTATGGATCGCCGGCGAGCATCAACAGACGTTTGCCGCGGCGCTGACGGAAGGAATCTCTCCCAGAGGCGCGGGAGTGGGGGCCAGAGTGCACGTCACGACTGTGATATCTGGACCACGGTGACAAAAAAAAAAGAAGGTAAGAACTATAACCAAGGTCTGACCTTGTTGGAGGTCGCTTTCCCCTTTTGCCTTCGTCACATTTTAAAATGCCCTCCCCTTATTCCCACTCTCTCCCTGCAAGGTGACTTTTTTTTCTCTCTCCTAATTACATTTGTCTCAGATAAATAATATATTTGCGCGGCCGTCCACCGGACATTGTTTGCAGCCGCGCTCCTCCAGCTAAATATTTGAACACAGCTGTCGTGAGTGACCTATGGGCAGAGTCTGACTTTAGGGCCCCGATAATTGGCGCTCGCAATTGCGATGCAGAAATGTAAGGCCTCCAGCGTGCCTACACTGAGGGGAGGGGAAGCAGCCTGTGTCCAGATAGCAAATTTAAATAAAGCATTCTTGTCACAATAGGAATTCTTGGTTTTCTTCAGGAAAACATTAGCTATTTGACGTTAACCCTGCAAACGTGCAGAAAATACTAGCAAACGTATGCAGACGATGATTATCTCATTGCACATCTAACCTTCAACATTCTACCCAAAGAATTGAGGATTTTTTTTTTTTTTAAAACTGAACATTGTTTACATGCTTGGAGGTGGTGGCGGCTTCTCTGCGCACTGCAAAGCGCCAAAGCAAAGCCAGTGGTCGTGGCAACGCTCTTGATTGCACGCTTTCAACAACAGGATCGCACCAGGATGAAAAGACTGAAAATGTCTTTAATCTCTTTAATCTCTGATTAAGACAGCGGGATTCAATAATCACTCCCCCAAATCTTCAGTTACAATGAAGCTTAATATCCTGATGCAGCTTTCAACAATTAACGGAGCTGCATTAAAAAAAAAAAAAGATTTAACTGTGGGCTTGAAGGTTTGAGTCTCTTATATGCTGCGATTGCATTTAACAACCCATAAAAATTCAGGCACACACATAATGAGTCGTGTCCTTATAAAACTGACCTTTTTCACAGTCCATTAATTCTTATTTATTTATTCACTCTTTTACTTATTCAGCATGCACACATTGCGGGGGAAAAAAAAAAGGTTTAAGGTTTTCATTTATATATCTTGAATTTTCCTTTTTTGTATCTCCATGAAGCCATGAAGTTCAAAGATCATCTTTGCCAGTCGAAAATGCTCGGTCAGCAGACACAACCAGTGCTCTAAAGGATACCAGTTTTAAATGATACCGCAATTATATTGACTTATTTGTGCATTTATGAAAGAAGAGACTAAGACTTGACAAATAAAAACCCTCATTGTGACATAATTCATTCAAAGAATGCACCCGGCTGAAAAACTGACAACTGTCCTGTAAGCCTGTCAGAAACTTCACAGTTCCTCCATTGTGCGACGGAGATAAGCCAATTAGAAAAAGGCAGGGCTTTAACACTGTGCTTGTTAGACAAAAAAAAAGAAGAAAAAAAAGAACGAAAACATCCCTGACACAAAGTAGCAAGAGGTTAATTGGCAGTGTTTTCAGTGTTATACCACACAAATACATCTGTACATACATAGGCTTTCCTGAGCTGACAGAGCCTTCACAATGCTGCTGGGCTCTAACAAGCCACAATAGATTAATTAAATTAATTTGATTTCTTAATTAGTCCCCCATATTTCCCCTGCTCACAATAAGCCCAGAGTAAAATGGAAGTGTTCGCATTAATCTAATGCCGCTCTTTACAAAATGTTTGGAACAAACGCAACACTCACAAAGGCCTTTGGACGAACAACATGATAAGTTCTCGTCCAACGTTTATCAATTCAAAAAAGTTATCAGGAAACAAAAATCAGACAGCTGGCTAATTAAATCAACTTTAGCGGCGCACATTCACATGGATTAAACAGTTTTCTAAGAACCATATTAAAGACATGCAAGCAGACAGTCTGGCTGTGAAAGAACGTATATTTATTTGGATTTTACAGCTTTTTCGATGCCATGTGTTGGCGAAGCCCCTAGCAAACTGTTTTGCATACCACTCTGATGTGGATACAGCATTTTTAATGTCACACTGCTACTTCGTCGCTCAGTTTTTAACTTTTGAATTCCTTTTAATTCAGCTCAATTGAAGGCATTTTTAAATTCTATGACCAATCAACTATGTTGTGTGATGTGAAAGCTGGTTGTTACGGTGGTGAGTAGAAACAGCTATTGCTCTGATAAACCACAGAAGAAGGCCAGAGAGCTGCCATGACTTGTAAACAACGGCTGCTAGTTAAGAGGTTAGCCTAACTGCTGCAGTGGCAGCACTTTAATCCCAACTGGGTGGCATTTTCACTTTAACAACATCAAAGACATGTTGAATGTGAGCATGTTACAAATTTAATCCCAAATGGCTTTGGCCAAATTTGTCATTTTACACCACAGGGCAAAGCAGCTAGTGACAGGGTGCTGACAAGGGTTGCCAGTCACCAAAAACGAACAAACAGCCGCAAAGGGAAACAAGATTTGACCGGCTACAAACATGAGAAAAATAAGTAGGCCTGACCTTGCTGCGCCCAGGAATTTCTCAATGCTGTTGATGTCAGGGAGTTTACCTTTATTAAAAAACGCGCTTCTAAGCCGCTGCTGCGGATTTTAATTATAGTGAAACACTCCGTGGGAACTCTAAATTAAGTCCGGAGCTGCCGATGACATTAATCATTTCCGTGGCTGAACAAACCATTATAGCCACGGAACAGAGTGTTGCTTCCCACGAATTGGACAGAGCGCGGCACAAAGGAAGCGTCTGCTGTTGTGGCCCTCGTTAGATGAAGAATGGTCCAGTCCACTTGGAGCCCTTTGCCATCTTTTTGTCTGCAGGAGAGTAGTATGATGTGACCTTTAATGACTGGCAAGCTACAAGGGAGCACAGGACTTATATAAGAAATGGCAGACTCGCAGCTGACCTTTGGAGAAAAAAAAAGGAAAAAGAAAAACTTCATATGGCATAAGACCATTTGATCACTTGGATTATGTGCTGCTGTCTGCAAGATGACTTGGTCAATTTGAGCATCTGGCCTACAAGGTGGTAACAGGGTGGTAAGTGGGTGGGTGGATGGAGGGGTGTCATAAAAAGGACATGCTTTTCTCTTGAAGCTGACTTTATTGGACAGTAAATGAAATGTTTTTTTGTTTGGAATTGTTTGATATTCTTGTTTGATTTCTGTTTTTTGTTCCCTCCTCCACCCTCCGCTTATTATCTCCCCTCATTGTTGGTTTTGCTGGGGTGGGCATGGCTCCCCGCAGTCTCCCAATACCTGCTCACCTGCTCAGCCTCAATCACCTGCACACCTGGTTGCCATCTACTCCAGTCGCTGAAGCATTAAAATCCTGCCTCTGCTCTCCATTCTTCACCACTTCCTTGTCGATCCCTCGATTGTTGTCCATCGATCACAGCCCTTTCACTTTTTCTTTGAACTAAGTTATATCAGTTTTTTAAAAACATTCCACTCCAAGAAATATCTTTATGTGTGTGTGTGTGTGTGTGTGTGTGTGTGTGTGTGTGTTTTCCCTGAAAAAAAAAACTTTTTCAGCATCTTGGGTCACATGTTTTGTAAGCATGTTGCCTAACAGTTTCCAAGTAATAAATTATAACATTTCATGCTGATGTGGCTGCCTTTGTACTCACAATCATCTGAAGCGGGGATCTTGACGGATGATGAGGCCTGATCAAAAAAAAAAAAAAAAAAGAGAAGAAGACAGAACTGCGAGTGGTGCTGTCATATCTGCTGAGGCTATAATGGACATTTTTGTAAAAACAGACTTAAAGGTCAGTCATGAGCATCAGTGCTCCTGTCAACTACTCAACTTTCATGGACTCTATATGAATCCATTAACTTGAAATCTGTCCAGTTCCTTTTTTTTCAGTAGGAAATGTGTCACCCTTGTGGTTCGGTTCCACTCCTCCATATCATGTCAGATGTTTTCTTTTCAGGACATGGGCATTTTCTCCCTTGATTGATATAATGGTATGAAATAAACTTCTTCACTGGACGGAACGCCTTTTAAACCTGAAATGACCTTCACTTTATCGATATCAATAGCTGTAAGTGTGTGATCAATGCAAGGTATCTTTTCAAAGACGGAACAGCCTGACCTTGTTTTTAAATCAACTCCTTGATGTGTTACCATAAGATGCTGAAACAAATTAGTTGCAAAGTGTCGCCAAATCAAAACTACTGTGAAAAGCTGTGAAGAATTAGTGAGACATCTGGTAACGTCTTTGCACCACATTTGCAGTTTTGCTAAATTGCCAGTTTTGTTTGTTTCGTTTTTTCATTTCGTCCCTGTGCACGATTGTCTTTTAAAATTGTTTTTGTGGCAGTTAGTACGTGATTATGAAGCCGCCGCTGCTGCTGCTTCATGGGTCACTTGATTATTGCCTGTAAGTGAATCTTTTCTCTTTCCTGTTAGCGTGAACCATGTGCCGCGTTGGGCAGGGAAAATTAGGACTGAACCCAAACATGAAACGGGCAGTAAAAACCATAATAATGAGCTGGATGAAACCATAAGCTAGCGTGAGGCTAATGGAAACCGCAGTGGGCCGTGATTATTCTCTGTGGGTTCAGGAATACAAAGAATTGTTTGGATTTCACACTTCTTTACGACTTGCATTTGTTATAGCTTCACACAGCTAAATGTATGAAACAGTCGAGCTGGAAAGACACTTCACTTGCAGTCACATTTGACTTGTGTGACAGTGTCTAAACTAAATACACTTTCTTTTCTGTGGACACTTAACTCTATCGACTGATTTCTCTTGTCTCCAGCTCAGTTACTTTAATTTGTTCTTCTTCACATTCTCTTTTGCTTTATCTTCTAGTTAAAGAAAAAAAAAAACGAAACACAATGGCAATTCTAACGTCAATGTTGTGTCAATTGACATTGTGCTGTGTGAACGTGTGTTTTTTAAGCATTAAACGCGGGTGTTACCTTGTTACCAGATGCTGCGGCGTCTTCAGAAGGTGTTATGATGCGAGTCTGTCACTAATTACGCGGATCCCTGGAGGCGCTAGAGCGGCTGCTCTTGGACCAGGTGCCCCATCTTTCATCACATCTCAACCCACTACAGCTGCAGAGGCTGTATCGCACCCAGCGCAGCTCCGAAATCGGATTCGGTCAGGTGTTCATAAATATAGCCTTAAGGGACACCAGCCAGCCGGGGGAGGGAGGATCCCTTTTGATACAGGCCCTTCACTCCCGTCCCCACCCGTGCTTAATATACAAATCACCGCTGTCCCATATGGACGAGGTAATTGACTCGGTGGTTTCAAGGCAACCCGTCCTGCGTGTGCGTCTCAGAGATAAAACATAAAAGATTGTCCTCTTAATCTGCTCGCAGACCTCTTCGCTCTCCCTGCACAAACCCAGCGACCCGTCAACAATTCTAGATGAACGCAACGTGAACATTTCCCTCCCGGCCATCATTTCAATGTAACAAAAGGGCCCTGTCTTAAATTACACCAGGAATAACGCATGTGCACAGTGGGGGGTCCGGGCCAGCTTCCTGTCCCCTGTGTGAATGTGACTCAGTGTCATCGTGTTATACACGCAAATAATAACCTGACAAGGTGGGTTTAAAGGCTCGGTCAGGTGCAGTATCCAAAGAAAAAATGGTGCAAACACTGTTGATGGTAATTCTTATTTTCTGAAATCCAGCTTCACATCACATATACACCGTTCAAATTATTTTAGAGCTATAAGTGATATAATACGGTTTGATCCAGAGGCAGGAGAGATGTTTTATAGAAAAGACAAAAAAAAACAAGGACACGTGGACTGAAACCTGACATTTACGCACGTGTATTTAAAAGAATAATAGATTTTTCACAGGTCTTTTTCTGACCTGGAGAGAAATTACAGCCGTTCAAAAGCAATGAATTTCAATCACCTTTCTTGTCTGCTCCCTAGATTGGCTCTGCATCAGGGCTGTCATTAGGTTCGGTGAAACACTTCACGTCAGCGCTGAGATTCATGTGGACGATACTGATCAATTATTTAATACAAGGTAAAATAGAGCAGGAGCACAGAGACAGAATTGGACGTGCTTCCAGTGCCCACGCGTGTGCGGGTGCCAAATCAGATATTTTGTGAAACAGAACACATCCACTCAGGTACAGGTTGATGTTGCTTGTTGTTTTTGTAACTCACATACACAAAGTTTGAAAAAAAAACCAACAACAACATAAAATGGACCCGCAACTTCTCTTGACTCCCTAAAGCAGTAAGTCCCCGGAATGCATGAAGCTATTTTCTACAAAATGAAAAAGTAATTCCGGTACAGCACCATTCTAACAGAAATTGGGTCGATTAGAGTGGTGATGTAGCGGGTTTTTAGAAGGCAGGTAAGATACAGATCAACAATGGCAAGGACGGCCGTATACAGACTTTCTTTAGACAACACAGTAACGTCAGCTTGACAATTTGCAACAAAGAGAATTATTCATTCATTCATTCATTTTCTATACCCGCTTCTTCCTGAGATCAGGGTCACGGGGGTCTGCTGGAGCCTATCCCAGCTGTCTTAGGGAGAAGGCAGGGTGACACCCTGGACAAGTCGCCAGTTTGTCGCAGGGCACAAAGAGAATTAGAATCCTGGAAAACATCAGAAGCATTATGTTCTTGTTCTTGCATCTCCCAAACCTTCAACTGGAGGCCTGTGTTTCCCAAACCATGTGGACTTGAACTAGTTCCACATTAACAGTGTGCTCTGCGAAAAACACTAGCATGCAGTGCAATTAATAGCCACCGGGTTAATGTTTGCAGGTTTAAAAGTGGTCCCAATACACTTCACATCATCAGATCATTTTATTTTACAACCACCTGGCCACTGAGATGGTATTTTAACTTCACAAATATCATGTAAAAAATAACCTTGACACTGTGGGTCTCGGGTTGGAGGCCCAGGCCTTGATAAATGCAATATAAAGACACGACCCTTGCTGAAGGGAACAGCTGAAAGTGTTTTCTTTCTACAGTCACGGTGGCACTGAGGCTGGTGGTCAGCAGGCCAGACAGGTGGGTGATTGACCAGATTTCGAGTGGAGGTCAGAAACAAACAAAAAAAATATATTATATACATAATAACCCACTGGCCTTGTTTAACATTATGTTCTGCAGTTAGAAGGATGCTCACAGGCTGGCAACCAGATGGGGTTTTTGTGGCACAAAGCAGAAACTGGCAACAAAGGTGCAATCTAATGCTGAATGGACCTCTGGACTTCAGTGTCTCTAAACTTTCATTGATAATGTTAATGCTGCCTCGATTAAAAAAGCAAGATTTTCTTTTAATTGGAAGCAGCAGCAGCTTTAATAGCAGCATCTGGCATTTAATTATCACTTTTTGGATGTTATTTACTCCTTTTCTTCTTGTCTTATTTATTAATAACACAAGGTGACAATTATTTATTGACAGAACACAGAGGATGACAGGTAGCAGTAACATTTACTCTAGTTATTAAGTGATCTTTTATTGATCAGTTACTATTCTTCTTATTTTTTTTTTTAAGGTATTTCAGGTATTTTTTTTTTTCTTTAGGTGACCTCGACTTGTATTTGATCAGTTTTCCAAGGGAGGCCTTACTGTTGCAGGCACCAACTGACCAACTGTAGACCCTCGTTGCCTAATTTACACACAAATTTGACAATGATCTTGCCAGACATTGCAGTTAAACCAATTGAGCGGTTGACTGATTGATTTCTATTTCCCCCCGGGATTCCGATTGAAAAGAGGTAAAAGAAAGACTCAGCGGCCGCAGCTACTTCCAGCAACAGTGAAAAGCCGGTGAGTGATGAGGAGCTGTCAGCTCTGCCCGCACACCGCGGTGAGTCACATTCAATTAGTGCCCATGGCTCCTGAATGAACACATGCGAATTCGACACGCGACCGAATGTCCGGGTTGTCACTCAAGTGCGGTTATTTGAGGGAACGACACGGCGGAACACGATACTTAACATTTTAGAGTAGCTTTAAATAAGAGCTGTGCTTTATATCTACACGTCTGTAGCAATATGTCCACCTCAAATATGAGTTATCGCCTGTAATGGAAAAGTATTCTTGTGTTATTCTTTATCTTGGTTTATATTGTATGATCACTAGTAGCACATGTAAACTGTTAGAATCCTAGGTTAACATATACTATTGCCTGTGACTTGGAAAACATTGACTGTATAGAATGCAGGCTTGCCCGGTAAATCTGTTTAATATAAACAGCGAGAAGTACACTTTTTGTTTTTACATTTTCAGCAGAGGGCAAATGGCCAAAAACACCTCCGCTAAGAATTCAATAGGCATTCCGTAGAGGGACGTTCGGCCTTCACTTGGCATATCAACTCTGTTTGTTTTAGACAGAAATATACATACATCACAATTCAATATATTGTCCACAGACTTTGGTAATAGGTTATTTTGTCTGCAATCATCAAAGTTTTAGTCTGGTTGGTGCAAAATATACTGCACAATCATTATTATTTCTTTTGATTATTCCTTTGACTGGATCAATGTGTTTCAGTGGAACTACAACATGGCCCCTCAAGCAAGTGGTAGCATATGCAAATAAAGGGTTCAACATTTCACTGGATTTTAAACTAGAATATTGATCATTCTTCTGGGAACTCTGACCAGTAGGAACATTTGAAAGATGTTTTTAATGGTGGGTGAAATTCCGAACGGCTGCAGCCTCTTTTTCCACAATAGCACAGTCGAGAAGTCCAGTTAATTACTTTTTACCGTGCGGGACGAAAGAATGCATGCTCAAAGTAAAGAAACAAACACAACTTTGTGCTTTTCTTGCACGTATGTTTGAAAAAAAAAGAAGAAGAAAAAAAAAAAAGATCTTTCCTTCTTGCGTGCACTCAGCTGGGTGCCGGGCCACAGGAAACTGAAAAGGACAAGTCTCACAACTGACCCCCCGCATGAGAGATTCTAATACGGTGGAATAAAACTATCTCTAAGCCTTTAATATGCTCACAGACGTGTCTGCGAAGAATGACCCTGGGTGCGCAGTAGGCCGTCGAGCCGAGGAGGAGATCGCTCCGTCTCGACTGTTAATGACACTGCTTACTTCAGTCCCCTGCTGAGCTTTGTATTTTCCCCTCTCTCGGGGTAATTCTCTCCTTCTGTTTCACCCCCCACCCAACCCATTTACTTTCCGCGTGTAGCCCAACACAGAAACAGATGTCGCGTTGACCCATGTTGTCCTTTTTTTCCAGTTCCGGAGTTCCTTACAATTACAGCAGGTCTGACTCGAGACAAATCGAACGGGCCAACTTGTCTTCTCTGACTGTGTGCAGCGCGGCCCGATCGATGGGCATCACAGTTAATACCCTTTATTTTTCTTGGTCGAGCTGCGGATTGTTTTGTTGCTGATGTTGGCGCCCGACGGTTGCTTTCCTGCGGCCGAGATCAAGGCTCTGGCCCGCCGCGGGGACTGCCCGTCGATCGCAGGCTGTTCAAAGTGATCAGAGTCACTGTCCACCGGATCGATTCGCCTCTCATCCTTCTCTGTTTACCAGACCGTCGCCTTCGCAGTGCACTAAGCGATCCTGCACGTCTTAATGGAAAGAACATTGGGCTCGATCAATGGATCAAATAATCAATCGGCTTCGGGGAGGGGAATACAGAGGAGATGCAATGAGAAACAGCTCATTGGCAGCCAAAGATCGGGTTCTGCGTGGAAAAGCTATGGGCTGACACGTCGTTACGGCTAACGAGATCATTGTCGGCAAAAGTAGATTTAAGCTGTCTTTTGTAAAGTGGAGCTGAAAAATGCAAATAATTTGTTCTTAAACAAGCTCAGAGGGAAAAAAAAAGGGAGAATTTTAATAGAGAAAGTGTACTGACCTCACTTCAAATGCTGAGCAGTAAATGTTTTGCAGTAATGCCTGCAGATGCACAAGCTTGATTATGCCATTGTGTTTGCTTGCTTGTTATGTAACCTGTCACTTTTGTTACTTTTAATTTTCAAGGTTATGATAAATTATTATGCTTAAACATTTACATATTTATGTGTATATATATAAATATATATGTACTTATTTACATACATATATACATATGTATGTATATACATTTACATACATACATATACACACATATTTAAAATAGACAGCACATGTAGTTTAGTAACACAGTTGTCATCCCAGTTTTACAGTCGCATTACTTCCAAATTATTTTGTAAAGAGAACTTCTCTTTACTTCTCCAGTCTTTTTTTCTACAGCAGTGCTTTTCAGTAAGATGTAACGGTCGAGTCGCACAGTCAAAGATGCAAAAGACTTTGCACCACGTTCTTGTTGCAGCCAACAACTGACAACTGCTCGTGTGCCTTTAAACAAAGCATTAAGAAGGTGACCTTTTTTCTTTGTAACTACCTTTAATAAAGGCTAATAAAGAGCCCCCATTAGGAACTAAAAGCTTCCTAATCAATAGGCCCGCACATTTAGGTCTTTAGTAACAAACCCAATAATCATCGCGGCGGACACTGACAGCTCAGCCCTGGAAATGGCAAGCTATTTATACACTTAGGTGAGAAGGTGTTGTCTTACAGGAGAAACGCCAGTCCAAAGTAACTTTGAGGCTGTGGCCCAGACTGCGAAACATTAACTGGAAACTGGGGCAAGCTCACATTAAGAAAGGGGGGGGGGGAGCATTGCAGGAAAAACCAAAGTGGCGATGATGCTCATTACAAACAAAACAAACAGTCAACTGAATGTGAAAATCACTTCTTGGCAAAGCCATTGGTAACAGTAGGACGGGTCGTAAAGATAGAAAAAGAACATTTCCAGACCACAAATACAGGAAGTTGTCTGCTAAATGGGGCTCATTCGAATAATCAATGCGCGGGCCATTTCCAGATGCTGTAAAATACACAATCTATAACACTTCTCTGGTCACTTATGGCAACAAGCCTCTGTGCACTGCTCTGCTGTCTGTCTCCCTCAGACTTTCAGGCATCATAACTCTGCCATGTAATACCTGCATTTTTATTTTTACATTTTCAAAGCCGTGCAGCGAATGTCACATCTGATTTGGATGATAACTGCTGCGCCTGCAGGCTTCTGTGTTTGCTTGTCTCTTGATGACAGTCTGGTAATAGACTCAACCGCCTCTTTACCTGGCGAGAGCCCGTATAGACTCGCTCTCCCATTTATGATTGTGTAACTTCCTGTGAGACTTTTAGGTCAAACTTCTCTTTCAGTCGGCCCCGCCGGCAGCCAGAAGAAATGAAACCCCGACCACAATGTGGAAGCCGCCGTAGCGCCCGTTTACGCCTCTTTGTCTCACATTTGTAGCGGCGGATCAAAACTAGCCGTGACGGTCCGCTCGTTCGCCGAATGCCTTTTCCCAGCACTGACTGTTTACCTGTAAAATAAGCCTGGACACAAGAGGACGGCAGCAGTCACCAAGGCAGCCAGGTCAACAACTCACAGACTCGTGCCGTTAATTATCGGCGAGGCTGAATCACGCCGCCGCGACGCTCCGAGGACGGTTCTCACCTACCCGTCACCTGTCACACAAGTCATGGTTGACATGTTTTATACCACTCATCGCCACATGCCAGTTAATTATTCATCGGCGTGCGTGTCACAGCGGCTGCACCCACCACTTTGCCCCGCCTGCTCGCTTGTTATGCGCAGCGTGCCGCGGCAAATTATGAGAGCGGAGGTGCTGTAACGTATGAGCCTCGTTAAAGGCTGCTAAATTCGTCGGATGGAGAAAAAAAAAAAGCAATGGCCACAAACACTGTGGGGATTTAGTCCCTCGGTGAACTCCGCAAACAAACAAACAGCAGAAACAACCCACGCAACGTCCACCATCTCCCCCGCCGGATTTTCTCCTCTAATTCCATCATCGCTCCCGATTCAAGTTGTTTTCTACCGGACCGGTGCGCAGGGTGAATCCGTCGCCAGCTCCTCCCGAATCGGGACGGCGACGCGGCCCAGGTGCCGCTCGCAGCTTACCTCGCCGCCGCCACGACAACACACGGCCCGCGCCGAAAAAGCGGCTTAGGGAAGTGAAATCGCCGCGTGCCCCGACAAGCTCGACGGGTTCGTGTCTCCGCTCGGATACGCCGAGAAGACACAATTAATCCTGTAGCGATTCGAGGGGGAGCGGCGGCACACAACTCCAAATCACGGTAATTACCGTCATCTGTGCCAAATTTGCACGCGACAAAAGAAATCTCGGGGAAAAAGCTAAACAAGTCGAGCAATTACGGGAAAGTAGCTGCCCTCTTGCAGGCGAGTGCGCGCGGGCGGCCGCGGCGCGTGATGCCATTGTTTGAAGCCGGTCTGCGGACCAGACCCCACCAGAATCCCTGTTGACTTTATGAAATTACGTTCCTTTCTTTTTCTTTTCCCCCTTTTTTTTCTCCCCCTCATGCGGTCAGCCGCCCTCCCTCTCAGTCGCTTTGTTGCTGTCAGCGCTGTAGTCACTCTGGCTACAGGCATCCTGTCGCTGCGGTGGATTTCCTGGCAGCATGCCGCCCTCCTCTCCTGGCCAGCTCTTTAATTACCCTGGCCTATTGATCGTCCCAGGGACACGGCGCTCCGGAGCTGAGGCTGGGCCTGCACCAGTTAATGACTGATTATTCCACCATGCACCCTTGGGAACGGGCGGGCGGGCGGGCGGCGCAGGGACAGAGGGAGCCGGAGAGCAGTGGGCTCGTTCCGCTCTGCGGTAGCATCCGCATTTTTTTGCCCACCTCCCCACACCACCACCACCACCACCACCACCTCACTGAGTTGGAAAAAAAAGAAAAAGGTCTCAAACATTTTGGAGGCAGCCGGCTTGAAATGTGGCTCTGAGTTTTTAGGAGTTGTTTCCGAGTCATCGGGTTGAAAGAACACTACATAGGGCATTCTTCATATTTGTTCGTATTAGTCATATCTATATTAGAAAAAAAAAAATCTGGTTAAGACCTTTATATTAGATAAAAGAAACAACTTGACAAATAATATATGCGACTCAAAAGTCAGGAAATCTGTGCTTGGTGAATGATTTCTATGTTGCAACAGTCCTCCTCGGCAATAAACCCTATCGTGTTGGAAACATTTCTCTTTTAAATGATGCCACATTTGTAAGCACCAAGCATTTCTGGGTTGTGTCTTTGAAAAATTTGCCAAATCTTCCCTGCCAGTGCCCAACAGCTTATTTCTTTGCTGCTGCTGCCGCCGCCGACGCTTGTTTTGAGTTTCTGCTGTCCCCAGGTGCTGAAGGAGTGTTGTTTATTTGAATGTGCAAATTGAAGAGCCGCGGTCTGATCATTCAAGCGTCTTATCGTACCAGACTATTAGTTTAGTTTTCCAAATGATTGCAGTTCATAATTCTGTACAAAGAAAAGGTATTTTTTCCTCATGTACAGTAGATTTATAAACTTAGAAAGAAACTTTAAAGTCAAAATCTTGATCTTAAGTTTTCCTCGAAACTTCGCAATAAGTTTTTCCGAGGGGAACTTTTCGTCGAATCTGCCCACTCGTTACAAGCTTCTTCCCACAGTTGCCTGAAAGGGCCTAAACTGCAGGGAGGGCAGCGATGCAAGTGGGGAAACAGAAACACGTGTAAATGTCTGTGTTGCGGCAGGGTGGGGAATGTGCATCGTCCATTAGCGACGTCTCCGTAGGTCTCGAAGGCTTTAACTGCAGTGTGCAGACTCCTGTGAATACGAGCAGGTAACAGCACAGCAGTTTTTATCTGTGCTCAGCCAATTAGGCTGTTTTGTCATTAATTCTAGGTGGTTAGTTTCATCTGGCAGCAGAGGTAACCGTGGAACAAAGGCGAGCAAAAAGAAAAGGATGATTTTTCTTTTTTTTCTTTTAAATCCGATCCAACAAAAGTATCCAAGTGCGAAGCTGCAACTGTCCACAACAGTCAACCATAAATGAGACCATGCAAATTTAATGTCTCTTTTTCTGTCTTTGGTGGTACAAGGACAGTTGGCATCCAGCTTGGTCTGGTTGGATGAACAGGAAGGAGAATCCCAGTTTAAATCAAAAATGCACGACAACAACGTCAGCGCCTGATAGCAGTGAGTGAGTGAGAAAGGTGCATGTCGGGCAGCGGTCACCGTTGACTGCTCGTCGCTTTCTCCGCCCTACCGGTTTTTCCTGCCCGCAATCAGCGGCGTCGGCTCGGCGTCCCCTGGAAAGTGAATAATTCTGACCGCTCAGATGAATAAAACAGATGAGATGTGGCTCTTTTTTAATGAGGTTCGACGGCGGACGGCGCGTGGAGGGCACTGGGAAAGTGTCTTAAGAGGAAACAATGTATGACTGGCAGAATGGATGAACGGCGCTCCGCTTGCCTTCCCCTCCTTTTTAATTCCGTTCCCCCTCCGGTGGGGGTCCCTCGGAGGCCGCGGGCCATCTTTAGACGGCATCTTAGTCTCTTCCTTGTTCCCTCGGAGAGATCACCTGAGGGGAAATAAGGCGGCGTTCGCGAGGAGTGATCTTCACCCGCCACCGCGCCGGGGATTGAGTTTGAAAGATGAAGGCGTGACTGCTGAATATTACAGCGGGCGGAGGAGGCGGGAGGCGGCGTCGAAGAAAAGAGATGTGATGAGAGTCCCTCGGCTGAGCAGAAACCAACCGGTAATAAACTAAAACCGGTCTTCTGATAGCTGACGGGGGGGTTTGTTTCGACCTGGGTGTGCGTTAATATTTTATGTCGGATGGAAACCGACCACATTATCACTCATATGCACTAAACTGAGTGCCATGGGGGCAAACTATAACCTGGGTGATTTATTTACATCTCAAAAAGTCCAATTGCTTACTTATTTTATTTGTTTTTTTTTGGCGGAGGGGAGGAAGCAAGCGTTTTTCCAGCAGGTGGGAATTTCTGCACTTGACTGACAAGTGAAAGATTTTCCAACTAACATCACCGCTGGACGAGAAAGATGATTTGGCGCTGGCAATCTTTCAAATTGCTCCGGTTACTTGACTCATTTCTCTTCCTCATCTCAACCCACGACAACGGAGGAATCGAGCGCGCGACGGCCCGGGCCGCTCGCACAAGTGCTCCGCCTCACGTCTGACTCCAAGGACGTCTCTCTTCAATCTCGTGGAGTGATGGCTGGAAACCAATCACTCTATTTATTCATCTGTTAATACCCGGCGATTCACGTGGCTAATTCGATCCATTTCCAGCTCGGCTTCAACGTCCCGGTCAGACTCACGCTGCGTTTAAGCTTGACGGCTTTCAATTTCGCCGACGTGACTCTGGGAGCTGTGCGGGGAGGCTGCCGCGCGGGAACCAGCGTGACGTCGATGTATTGATCATGCTCTCTCTCGCTCTATCTCGCTCTCTGTCTCTCTCTCTCTGTCTCTCGCTGCAAAGGTGGCGGCCAGGCAGGCAAGACGCGCGTCAGTTAGTCATCGTCGGCTGCGATGCGCCCCTGGGGGGTTTTGGACGGCGTGGACATGTCAAAGTTAACTCGGGTCGGCAGGGCCAAAGTGGCAGGGGGCCAGATCACTCAATTTGTTTCCAGAGGAAGTGAGAGGTCAGGCTGGACACTCGCGGACAGGCAGAGGAGAAACCTCGCTCAGGTGTGAAAACTGTTCTGGAAGGTGCAGCTGCAATTGTCACTTTAGGGCACTCCTGCCTCGTCCAGCCGGCTGTTTTCGTTGTCCCGCCGCTCTAACGGATGCAAACGACGTTCCGAACGCGAGTGGGAACACGTGAACGCCGACTTTGAATGGCGCTGGCCTTGTTTCCTTGCACCTCTTGCGACCGAGGTAGCGAGGAAGTGAAGCAGGCACAGCAGCCTGGCGGCGCAAACAGAAGGAGGGCATTTTGTGGAGACATGCATATGATTAATGTTCCCACACATACCATCCATCCCTGCCTCCTGCTGCCGTATGCTATATTATCACCCCCTATCCCTCCTGCAAAAAAAAATAATAAAGAAAAGTAAAAAAGAAAACCCAAGGCCTCAGAAGATGAAGCATGCAGGAGGAGAAACACATCTTTGAGTCACAAACACTGATGGGATATTTTTTTTAGAATGAATACTCAGGAAGCTTTCATGATTACCTGAACAATCAAGAGCTCTCAATATTTTTATGCAATCATCACGCACAAGGCTACGGTCACAGTCGCAGGCGGGAAACATAGTGCAATGAGTGATAAACAGACAGCCGTGCGCTGCGCTGTTAATTGTTGATTACAAGATAAGTCCAGCTGTGCTAATGCATTTTTGTTTGTTCCCGCGTCTATGAATTTGTAATTACCGCGCTCTACTTCAAATCATCATTAACCACAAACAACAATACATTGAATAATTGGCTGTCTAATCTTGCTTTGCTCGTCTATCTTTCGCCGCCCCCTGCCTCACCCCAGCCTCTCTCCTTTGTAACCGCTCGCTCTTTTTGCTTCTTGATTGTATTGAATATTCATCAGCGCAATTCATGTACTATCACTTCAGCTGACTAATTTAATATGACTATGATAAAGTCTTTATCTGGCTGGACGGGAAAGAAATGGAATTGTGGCCGGGGTAAACACTCAGAGCACAGCAGTTTTTGCAGCGCATCCTAATGCAAGCAAAAAATATATCTGCACTTAAAAACTGATGGAATGGAAAGAAAATAGAAGCAACTAATGACATGTAGCTTGGTTAAAAGGTGGATCTCTCAAAGTATTTGAGTGTCATCGACTTAACAATGATGGCAGACCCTTAAGGAACCCCACTTGAAGTGAACTTCAAAAGGCTCTGCATCATTAACACCAAAAAGATACATTTTTATGGAGGGGGCGTGGGTGGGTGGGGCTGAGTCATGCAGCAAAAGAGAAAACCAGCCAACGTCCATCATACCAGTCGCACCTTTGCTTTTCTCACTGCGCCAAGTGCACACAAAGAATAAAGTCAGTTAGATTATTATTTTTTTCCCAACAACTATTTTTTTTTCCAATCTAAAAAGCCACTACAATTGTCTATAATAACAGTGGGTTCAAAAAAGCATATGAAAGACCTGAAACCTGAAAGAAGCGCATCAAAGTGATAGATTTCGTTTAAGTTGATGTGTCAAGAGTCTTAGGCCCTGTTTGCACTTGGTAACTTGTAACTGTTTTGGGGGATCGTATCACAAGTACGCATCTTGAGGCATCTGTTCGCACATAGCATTAACATGCGTCTCGAGCGTGCCACTTGTGATCGCATTAGTGCATTTTTAACCACTAGGGGCAGTAAAGCGCAAAACTACGGCTAGTTTCACCTGAAAACGAATAAGAATCAACTTCCTGTTTGCGGACTATATCAAGTCACTCGTTTTAATTCAACTGCAGCTCGTGCGTATGGATCCGAACGAGGAGTAACGACTGGTGGGACAGAGTAGCGATGACTTTATTTTCGGATCAACAGTAGCTGGCAAATTTTCGGATGCAACGTCGCACATTTAATCACATATGTGGGGAAACTGCGACCGCTGCTCCACTGACAAAATACGCTAATGCGGAATGAAATTTATTAGCATCCTAATAAAAGAGTCTCAGAAAAATGATTTGTTTTGTTTTGTTTGTGACTTTATAATGACGACGCTGGGAGGTGGGGCGCCGACCAAGTACGTACACGGGAGAGGTGAGTGGAGTAGGCGGTCGTTAATGTGGACTGAAGTCGCATTCTGTTCACACGTCCGTGACGAATGCTATTCTATGCGAAGCGAAGCGTCGAAACCACCTCCCCGAGGTGGTTTGGGTATTTGGATGACAACACGGATTTGGAGTGTTTGCACTTGGTTACTTTGTGTGTTTTTTGCCGATCGGAATACGAAAAACGCTTGAAATGACCAAGTGCAAACAGGGCCTTAGACATACCTTGAAGCCTATATTTGAACCCGCGATGGAGCTCTGGCTGTATTTGGTAGAATTAAATCAAATCTCACATTCCAACATCAGAGGGAAACGTCAGGTCTGAAGAGTGAAGTCGTGTTTGGGATGATTCAAACGGTTTTCATTGTGCCCGTTGTGGAAGTTGCACTCGCTCAAATGTTGAAGCATGTCTATAGAATTCACACTAAACACACTTTCTCGTTCATGTGGAAAACTCTGACCTTTAAAATGCAACGCTCTCTTAACCAATTGGCCTCGCTACTTGGCATTTTTAAAGAAAATACACTTTGTCTTAACTTAAATAGAGTGCAAAGAAATAAAGAAAAAGAAAAGATGATGTTTATTAAAAAAGCGCTGCAACATTCAACTAATAGCCTTTGCAAGACAAGTGTGGACTGCTGCGTAGTGGCTGTGGCCTGTTTTTTAGCACAACGGATCACATCAGTCCGGAAATGTAAGACAGTATCGAACGGCACCAGTCAACCAATGAACATGATACAATTTGCTCTGGTTTATTTACATCTGAAGGCCAAACACAACAGAGTTTGCTGTGGAGTTTTTAAATGAATCCCGGCTGTTCATACACTGTTATACGATGACGGAGTGTGTGTTTGTCGTTGAATGGCTTGTTAAGCGAGAACAGAAAGCACAGCGCGCTGCAAACACTTATGCTGCTCTCGAGGCGTTGCATAATGATAACAAACACACCTTCAAAGATGAATAGGTCTAAATAATAATATAAATTCCTGCAGGCTTTCACACTCATTTGCATTAAGTTGCATACTTTGTTCAAAAGTGCAGTAAGTTAAATGTTGTTTGTCATTCCCTGGTCACATAATATGGACACTTTGGGGGGCTGCCAGTGAGCTAAACACCCTCTGAATGAACCGCAGCGATCAAACCTAATTACAAGTTGCCACCTTTCAAGGGATAATAAGTAACTTGGTTGCGCTAAATGGTCAAGACGTGCCAAAGGAAAGTGAGAAACGCATAAATGCTTTAGCAACTGGCAGACACAAGTGGAATAACACTTTACAAGGCAAACACTGCCGACTCGGTTTTTTAAGCGAGCGGCTCTGTGAACTCCTTGAGCCTCGGCGAGCTAATAGCTCTGGCGAGACGGCCGCTAGCGCGCCGCATCCAAGGCCAACAAATAAAGGTATGTAAGTTGCTGTGAGCCTGGACCCCCGAGCCGCGGCGGGAAGCAATTACAAGTAATAAGTCGTCTTTTCAAAGCGACGTCTTCCGCCCACCGTGTCTGTTGCCTCCTGTTTAACGCGGCGCCGGAGCCGCAGTATAGGGGCAGCCGCCGACCGCCGGGTGCCGTTACAGCCGATGATTGCGCTGCGTGATCGCATAACAGCTGGGGAATAAGCAGTTATTTCACCGAGGCAGGAGCACCCCGTGGCGCGAGCGCCGCGCCGCGCCGCTGACGTCCCCCCACACCTCCAAGGTGGTGGCGTGACAATTCACGCTGCTAAATAAATTAACAAGCGGCTCCACGAACACCCGCTGGAAGTTGGACATCTTTTAAACTGGGCCTGTCCTTGCCATTATCAAACGTTTGATTTCATTTTTTTCCCCCCCTGCGGGAATGTTGTGACGGTTTTTTAGTGGTTGATTTTTTTTTATTTTTTAAGATGTATTGGGCCCACGTGAAATATAAAAGACAGTCTTTGAAAGGTCTTTAAAGTCTCTTTCAACACTTATTTTATGGGTCCAGTGTCTTTTGCATCTCTTTTCACAAATTATTTTTCTGTTTAAGTCTGAAATTAAAATCAGCACCACAGTTCAATTCAATAGGGAGTTAAAAAAAAAAGAATGAAAAAAACTACTTTACTGTTATGACATTTGTTTATTATTCCTTTTTTTCACCTTAGATGTCAATGACTGTTTTTAACGGCTCTCAAACGGCAGGAATGTATTCCGCATTCTCCATTCAGTCGTCTCTGGGGTCCTTATATGAGCAGGTACCAGTTTTCCCCTAGGAGCAAGATTTATGATATATAGGGGGCAATGTAAGGATCATTTTTGCCCAGGCCAATTTAGGACAATTGCAGTTTAGAATAGAGATTATGAAATGTACAGAATGTACAAATGTAATATATGTATATATATATATATATATATATATATATATATATATATATATATATATATATATATATATATATATATATATATATATATATATATATATATATATATATATATTTATATATATATATATATATGTATATATAAATGACAATAAGAAAATATAAAAAATAAAACATATGACAGACACAACAGAGTCAGGAACCAACAATTTTCAATTGAATTATTAGCATTTATGCATGTCTGCAAGAACTACTACTAACTGTAAAGCTATATGTTTTTTTTAAATGAACAGTACTATTGTGAAAAAACAACAGCTTTGGCACCACTCCTGGAAATTATTTTACTTACTGAAATTTGTTGCTACAATTTCCAAATCTAATTTCCAAATCTAAATTTTTAAGTGACGACCAATGAGCCTTTTTAAGGCGAAAGTGACATTGACTTCTGTATCCCAAGTGAGCATTTCTCATTAGAAAAAAACAATTCCGGCAGGAAGGAGAAAGGCAAGGATGCTCTGGGGACAGGACAAAAGCATCGTGCCTCCAGCCACAGCTGTCAGCGCCATGGAGACACGAAAACCCACTGAAACAATGACGCGTCTAAAGCAAACGCTCTGATTGCAGCTATAAATCATCTCTGACCAGAGGCTGAAGGTTAAGGAGGATTATGAGGTGTCATCTTTTGTCCTTGGTAGAAATATTCAACCTTTCAGAAAATAGCCTGTTCTATCATTTAACATGGAATTTAAATTTAGTGGTAAAAATAACAGCAAACCTGTGTGTAAATTGCAGTATTCTACAATAACAACTATTGAAGACTTTTCATTTTCCTCTCGTGATTGTTGCTTCTTGCTATTTACACTCTGCAATTCCTTGTTTTTATGTCCTTGGCATTTGGCACTGAGTCACAAGGTGTAGTTGAAATCTAACACTCTGAAAAAGCAACACCTCTTCAGGAAAGCATTTTGTTCACAACCAGTCTGAACTTTACCAGTTGTGCAATTTCTTTGAGCGTCTATTTGGGGTTTTGTATGTCCTGAGATGTTGTTCTGCAGACCTATGTTACAGACAGTGGTTGTTTGGGTCACTGTTGCCTTTGTGTGCTTTCCAACAAGTCTTCCCATTCTGACCTCTCAGCCCTGGCATCAACAGAGCCTTTTCCTCCACAACTGCCGCTCCCTGGATATTTTCAACTCTTTGGGACCATCTTCGGGGGAACCAGGGCAAGTTCGGTGTCCCTCAAATCCCCTTTCTTCCACATTCTGATGCTGCTTTGAGCCTCAGCAAGTCGTCTCCATCATGTCTGCCTGCCTAAATATTAAATTGCTGCCATGCAATTGGTGGTATTGGTTGATAAGCTTAACTGCATACCCAATATATCAGTGTAAAATAATTATGTCAATATCAGGTAGCCTTAAAGTTAGCTAAATAGCTACATATTGCCAAACAGTTGTGTCAACAGTGGAAAATAATTAGTATGTTCTTCACATGAATCTTGCTGAAAAACAGTAATTGTAATGGCTTGGTCTGACACTACACTAATTCAACACAATGGCTATAACAAAATCTTAATTAAAGGGATTTTCACAACATGTTTTAGGACATATCTCTAAGGTCTTTGTTTGAGGGGCGCCATAGAAAATCGTTTTGTTTTTTATTGAGTCTTCACTCTCCACCTTGATGTGTACAGGAATTGTCACATCCTACACATAAATGTGAACGTGCAAAACAAAGTGCAAGGGCTAAGAGATAAGGACAAGAGGTGTAATTGGATTGAGCCTCAGAACTGATATCGGTTGGAGGTCTTAAGTGAACAGCCCTGAGTATCTATCTATATCAGATAGCGAGCCCATGCACTTTGAAAAATTCTGACCTGGGACACAGATGTTTCCTAAATCACTTAGTTATCTCATGTATCAAGCTGATAAAGAGCCTGTAAAGCAGAAGGAAAATGCAAAATGTCGAACATACACACACACACACACACACACACACACACACACACACACACACACACACACATTTGTGTGGACCAGTCAAATTACCTCCTCAGGCTCCTGTATTGCATGTGAGACACCACGATGACAGATGATAGAAAAAAAAAAAAAAAACTTCCACAGTCTTATCTTCATCCCTTGAATGTGAAAGTGCCACTAGTCTCAGCAACAGCACTGAGCTGCTCGTTCACAACTTTTCTCCGCGGTCTTTTTTTCCTGTAGTTGATCAGAAAAGCTTGGACCACTCATTTCCACCTCCACTCCTTTCATCTGAACTGTATCCCTGTGTGGTACCAGCTGCTTCTTTGTCCGTAGCCGACTGGTTACAAAAATCCATTGAAAGTGAAAACAAAAGTTGGCAACGACCAATGAGCAATTAGCCTATACATTCTTCTTTTGTGAATACGAACGTAGCATTATTCTTTGTACCCTGAGAAAAAGCGTGTGCGCAGTGAAATGAGTCACAGCTGTAATGTCATTCTTAAGTTTATTGCTTCCTGCCACCATTATCTACAATTGCAGTCATGACATCAGTTGTTACTCTGAAATATGGCTCCGCTCTCTGACTCTCCTCTCCTGTACGTTGCAGGGAGCATGACTTCACCATGGCACCGCTACCCGCTAAGACAAATGCACTGACAAAGTGCGCCGAAAGGCAGATTCAGGGTTTAGCAGCAGTGGCCTCTCCGAGCTCGCCCTGCTCTGTTTGTTTTGATTTTTTTTTTCTTCTTGAAACCAATGTCTCCCATGGAGACAGTCAATGCCACATTGCCAATCACATCCTCAAATAATGATTCCACTCATGAGGAGCATGAAGTGAGATCGGCGAGGCCCACGATAAAGAAGCGTGGGCACGGTGTAGGGCAGGCATCAGGACTAGGGTGTTGTTGGGAGTGGGCATAATTATACTGTAGGGAGCCATGGTGATAATGGCCATGCACTGAGCACAGGGAGCACAGGGAAAACATTTTAATTGAGGTATGAAACACTTGGTTCCACGGGCCCTTGTGAAGAAAGGATGCCAACGACAATGCTCGCCCTGTGTAAATACTCAACGCTGACGCACGGCCCTTTGTTCTGCATCTTGAAGACCCCTACCCTAAAGAAAGGCATAATTATATTCTTATTGATGTGATGCAATTACGCAACAGCGTACACTCATCCTAAATTCCCTGCTTTCTTATTCAAAACGATCGGCTGCGATTGTGCGTGGCCAAGTTTTCAAAACCTGGCCCGGATTTGAATGAGAAAGACATCAACGCGTCTGGCAAAAAGACGAGTGTGTCGGGTGAAGCGCTCAAATTCAAAGCGACGTTGATTATGTAGGCGCGTGCCCTGGCAACAGCGGGGCTAGCTTGGGGCTGGCGAGCGCTGCGTGGCGCAGAGCACAGCGCAGTAGTGCGCGTAGGCTCTCTTCCACCTGCCGTAATGGGGCATGACTTGATGGATGAAGGAGAGGTACATCTGCAGGTTCCGCCAAATCCTGCATTCAAAATATGTCCAGCTGAAATGACTCGGAAATCATGAGTATTTGCTTGCCAGGTCAGAGGCTTTTTGCATTTTCCGTCACGCTAAATAAATAAGTCCGTCCTTATTTCGTATTTGCAGGAGGTATGATTTGTTTAATCTAATTGCTATTTTGACCTGCGTGCTCAGAAACATTGGCGATACCACTTTTTGCCGTTTAACGCTCGACACAGTGTTAGCCTACTGACATTTCCATGAAGAAGATTTCCATATTGCTCGGACGCGAACACAATTTCTAAGCTAACATTAGAGGCTCGCTGTCTGCCGTCCGCCACTCGTGCACACCCGAGGCAAAATGTAAAAATCCCTGAAACACAAGCTCCTTTCAACATTTCCAATCACGATCGCTCTCTCTTTGTGCCCATCTTTTGCTCTCTCTCTCTCTCTCTCTTTCACTCTCTCTCTCGCCCTCACTCACACACACACACACACACACACACTTACCCTCACTTTTCTCCGAGTTACTCGGGTTCAAGACTGCTGTTGTTCCATCGATTGAACAAGGCCATCAATAGATTTCAAATACACCTACCTGTCTGAAGAGGAGCTATGGAGCATGAACAGCAGCACCTCTAAAGATTTTCTGCTAATACTTTCTTTCCCAGGGTACCTTAAGCGTCCCTCTATTATTTCCAGTCTTTGCCTTCGGCGATTTCTCTCTCTGTTCAGAGGTGAGAGTGTTTTGTCACTCGGCACGAACGCAGAGGCCACCAAGACGCCTCGAAACGTCAAGGCAGGAACGTTTCCATGGTACCCCACTCAATGTCACTGGGACAACAATATAAAATTAGCCCTCCTGAGACTGAACCTCCTTTGACTCCTTTGCTTACAAGCCCCATTTTGTCACCAGGGCTTTTTCACGTCACTCTTTTAGACCTTCCTGACATGCTCGCACAAATAGAAGAAGAATGGGGTTGGCTGCATGGATTTTTTTTCCCCCTCCTGTGTGCCTCAGTGGGATTTCGCTGTACAGAAACGTTGGCACCTGCAGGGGTAAGAGAAGAGGACAGACTGGTGGTAGCCGGGGTCCGGCAAAGTGGTCTCATGCTTGAAGGATAGCGGAGCAGCTTGGCATTTGTGGCTGCGAGGGTCTCAGAGGTTTCATCTAATGGCCCCACTTGGCCCAACCCACTGCTGGTGGTCAGGTGGTCCACTCCCGTCCGAGGCGACAGGGCCAGGGGCACGATTTCACATTCACTTTAGCCCGTCTTTGTCAAAGACTCCAGATGACTTTCCAAAAGCAGGCAATTGGGAATTCAACAAAGGAGAGTGAAGTGTGCAATTGAGGGGAAAAAGGGGTGAAATAAAAGCCAGTCTTAAGTGTGGAGGTGTGAGGGAGTAGCATATGTTGTTTTAATGTTCCCGTTAAAGACTCTCTCTCCTTTTTCTCTCCCCAATGGCTCGCAAGGGCCCTTCCTTTTACAATGGGCATGGAACTGTCAAAGAAAACTGCTTTTGTATAGCTGGTAAAGGGGAGCACTTACCTTTTGCTTTTTTTTAGAAATGGAAAAATGTAACTTTGGCATGTGTGATTTGCCATGAGTGAACAAAAGGAGCAGTTTGTTCTTCTGCTAGCCACGATGGAGAAAAAAAAAATATTGATGCTGTGTCCTAAACTTCTCATTTTCAGTCTGTTTTTATAATGGACATTTGCCTGGCAGGCGCTGGTTATCTCTGTGCGGCAGACCGGTATTCAAGATGAAGACATAACCTTCACAGCACCCCCATTCTGTCTGTCTGTTCGCCTCCCTCGCCCCGAGTCTCCTCATCCTCCACATCCCCCCGAGTACAAGGGTGATAATTGTCAGAATTCCCAGCAGGCAGTAGCGGTGTTTTAATCTAGTGTCGATGTAATCCTCGCGGCCTATCTAGCTAGCCAAAGCCCGTCGCCACACCTGAAGCTCCCCGGAGACTTTCACAAAAGAAGCACGGCTTTCAAGTTAGATGGGACCGCAAATCCTGTTTGGGGCGGATGTGCGTTTGAGGGAGCAGACAAAAGAAACAAGGGCAGAGCAGTATGCAAGAAAATCTGCCCTAATAAAAAAGAATACAAGAATCAGCTGTTTTTTAACTAGTGCAGGATACATACTTTGCCCGAGGGTGCAAAAGATTTGATGTGGCCGGTGTTAAGTTAATATTTCAGTCGTGCCCAGGCTCTGCCCCTCAGGCCTGGGCAAAAAGAACGCTTCCGTGGGGTTCGGTGGAGAGAATTATTCTGGGTATCGCCAGATAATGAATGACTCGTTAGAGCGGCAGCACTTTCCGCCCATCGACGTCAAACGTTCGACGTCACCACCGCGCTGTGTGTGGAAAAATTTACTGGTGGCGTGCAGATCCCACAGGCTTGACTTGGACGCGCATGCAGAGGACGCCCGCCTCAGTCTGCCTTGTTGGTTTCCCTTCTGCAGAGTCTCATGCGGGTTGGCACTAACAAGCAATGGAGAAACGCATCTCCCCCTGCCCTTAAGCTCGAACCCTCCAAGCCGCGTCTGCTTCTATTTAAATGGCCGTTTTCCTTCCACCGGGCCACGGCGACCCGCCTGTTACAAGCCGTTTTCCTCGTTGACCTTCAAATCTCCTGTCGAGACACCGCAAACCAGCATTGTGTTAGCGCGGGCAAGGCATTCGCTGGACTGGTTCCTGCATCCGGCTTTTTTAATGAGGGATATCAGCACTTTGGCACAGCTCACTGGCAGCCTGCATAAAAATGGATTGGGATGGGGTGCAGCTCAACAGAACCATCCCACTGCCTTGGTCCAAGAAAACAGCGCCCAGAAGGATTGGGTTGCGTTATCAAATTTTAAAATATGCCCATTATTTTTCTCAGTTATATTTAATCCAAAAGCACATTCTGCTTCCTGGTTATTTGTAGATAATAGGGGCCACATTGTTCGCAGAGGGATTTTTTTTTTCTTCAGTGTAATGCTATGCTGCAGGTATCATTTTCAGCTCATTTCTTTCAGCCCTTGTGTTATTCAGGTACACGCTGAATTCAGCGAAAGGCTCTCTTGGTGTTTGGACATTGTATCGTCCTAAATGAAGGTGTCTTTAAATGAACATCTGGTGACAGTGACAGTGTCCATGGCAAAGCCGAGGAAAGATTACAGAAACCCCCGCCGCCTCGGCCGAAAAGATACAAAGGGATAATACAGCCGCGGGAGACATTTTCAGGGGCGCTGCAGAGACTCATTACCTCGTCCGGTGTTAAAGGCGGCCTCGGTGAAGTGCCGACACCCCTCACGCCTACACGCACGAACGCAAACGTGCGTAGAGGGGGCTGTGGCCCATACACCTCTCTGCGCGCAATCGATCGTCTCGCCAGAGGTCTCATTCTGTCCGTCACACTCCCACATGCGCTGGCGCGAGCGCACACACACACATACAGACAAAACTGCGTAAAGTTTGGAACACGTATGCAAAACGCGCCCTGGCAGACAGCTCGACAACCCGATGCCTGACACGGGCCCTCGCCGCGGCACGCAATTACGGTGTGAATGTGTGGCATTAATGCTCTAAACCATTAGCAACACCAGATTCTGTTAGCTGTGTGTGTGTGTGTGTGTGTGTGCGTGTGTGTCCTCTCGTCAGGCACAAACTCGCTATCCTGCGTGACTTTGTGACTTTCCGAGAGAGGCAGAAGTCACAGATAAGCAACGGATGTCATAAAAAATAGCGCTGCTTTACTGGCCCCTGCCAATCGGAGCGAGTGCAAAATATATCCCTATAAAATAGGAAGTAATGGATGCTGTGAAAAGTTTACCGGCTATTTTCTCTCATTCCTAATTCATTGGTCATGGGTCTGTGCATGTGCATGGAGAAGGCGGCTAAAGTAATAATTGCTAAATCACAGGTTGTTTTGTTGCTGTTTTTTTCCTTTGTCTAATTAAATCCTCACTCCACTACTGAGGGTTTCTTCTTGCTCCGAGTTGGCAGCACTGTAACCCTTTCAAATTACAATTTTGCCGCCTTTGTGGACTCATAATTTGAAGAGGACGCCGTGCTGAATAACTCGAAACCGCTCCACTTGTCAGATGCAGTGATATCTCGCCGTGTGATTTGCATCTGTCCAAGGCCGGCTGGGTGTCGCGCTTTGGAAAATAAAAAGTCGCTGAAATACTGCGGGCAAGTGAAGGTAACAAAGGAGGTAAACATGTGCATGCAGATCCGAGCGCGTGCAGGAGAAAAGTGTTAATTGACCAACCTGCCAGGCAATTATTGTCGCTTGACCTCATAACCGAAATGTGTTTCTGATTATCATGCTTCAGGGGTCCTGTTGTCAAGGAAGCCATGTTTTAAACTGTTTAGACAGCATCATCCACAGTCCACAGGGGGGCTGTTCTCAATCAGGCGCAAATGTAATCTAATCTGAGCTGCAAACTAATAAAAAAGGGAAGTGCTTTTTTTTTTTTTTTTTTTAAAGAAGAAAAAAATGCTTGTTAGTGAAATGAAAGGAACGAAATTAACATTTGCATGTAACTAAGTAATTTCCTGAGCTTATCACAGAGCTCTTTCTTTTCCCCAGCTGTGGGCCTGTTTACATGTCCAGGCATTGGAATGACAAAAGAAAGTGGTACGTCTCAATTACCAAATGCGTTTTCTCTTTTGGTCATAAGACACTCGCAGGATACAGTTTTGTTTCATGCGGTTTTGTTTTGATGTTTGCTCTGCTTCGTGCAAAGAATAGAATAGTCCGCAGCCAGCCAGCCAGCCAGCCAGCCAGCCAGCCAGTGAAACAGACGGGCAGACAGACAGACGGTCAGGGGAGGCAGAGACAGAGGGACCGAGCCTTGCAGGATGAGGACCGCTCAGGTAAAGTTGGGCATGGGGCTGACGGGGTTACGGCGTGTTTGTCCAGGAGATTATTATCCACGCACACACAGCCCAGGGATAAACACAGCCGCGACAGACTTCTAATAATGTTACACCTTTATCAGGACACACAAATGTGCTCTGTGTCCGTTTGCTTTTCCGACGCGCCGGGTCGCACCGCAAACATCGGCAAACATCAAGTGGTGCAGTAAATTGGAAATTCCTCTCTTTTTTTGCCCGCCCCGTGTCTAAATCCTTTGAATTCTCCAGGTCCCCAAAGTAATTAGAGTCTCGTGCGGATGGGGCTCATAGGGGTGCCCCAACTCAAATAGAGGGAATGCCTTATGCCTTGCCATAAGAAAATGATGTCCCAGCCCCTCTCCATCAATTACCCCTTCAAAACTCAAATACACATTAAGCGCCCCTCGCCGCAGCAAATATTTGCAGTGCTCCACTCGCCTGTGGCTGTTTTACGCCGTCCGCAGAATGCTGGGATGTACTTTTTAAGATTAGTCTCACTCTGCAATTTGTTCCAATGAGCAATATAGCTGCGCATTGGCTGGCGATAAGCCCCTGCACAGCTTTGGGCTTGCTGCGGGTGATCAGACCAGGGTTGGATAGCAGTCGCCAACGCCAGGATGCCCGATGGCGTTGTCTTATGTGCTGGGCCGGTAGACGGGCGTCTAACAGCACGCTGATAAGCAAACCCTTGCCTGGCCCGAGGCAAGGTATCAAACTCGCTGTCAAAGGAATATGAAGTCCATTCAGGAAGTGCAGCTCGGGTTAATGGCGCTAAAAGTGAGGGTCAGGACTTCTATTATGGACTAGTGCCTTATCAAACGCCAAGCGGTCACCCGTCAATCACCTGGCTTACCTGCCCATCCATCAGGCGCAGTCCTCAATTAAGAGTGACACACGTACACAAAAGGAAAGGGGGAATATCTGCGGGGTGCAGCCGGCCGTTTCTCACCCTTGAGCGGACGCAGCCGCAACAGATGAAATAAACGCTCTTTCCAAAGATTTTGCCATGGCCAGACATGCATCGTGATCATTTTCCAAAGTAAATAGTCACCCATGTCCTTTCAGAGCGCTCCCTTCATTCCCAGGCACTGCGTTTCTCTTTTTTTTACTGAGCCCCAGCCACTTCACCCCTCTCCTCATCCTTTTGTTTCTCTATAGATCACCCTGTTATTAACTCACAGTCATTTTCTTTTGTCTCCCACAACCCTCCCGCCTTGTATCACCCCCATCCGCTTCTCGCCCTGCGACAAAAAAGCCCTGCGTACGTTCAAGTGGACCACAAGGATATTCCCTTTCTTCCACCCATCGTCCTCCACCCCCATTTTCTATACAGCCACCTTTCTCTCCTCTGCCTCTTTGTTCTTGTCTCCAATTCTTTTCCTGGCTCCATCCCTCTTTTGCTATTTTCCTGTCAATGGACTGATTTCTTTTTATGCAGGGGCGCAGCAGATTAACAGATATTGTATCATGGCCAAGACAGGCAAAGCCCCTCTCTGTCCCTGACATCTAATTAATGGTAATCCTTTAATCTGCCGCTTGTAGTGCAGACCCCTCGGTTGCAGTCCCATTTGCCGCTACAGAGGCAAGGCTGAAGGAGGGGACAGAGATAGGGTGGGGGTGGCGGGGGAGAGAGAGAGAGAGTGGGCCTGCTCGCTCAGCAGATTGAACAGCGACTGCTTTGGTCAAAGGCACTCCAACCCCAATGAGGGACACTGTCTTATTTATTTTCCGGGGATTATATATATTTAATTTGTGCTTCACGAGTCTCTTGTACTTCAATGATCTCCTTCCTACAATTCCGCAGTTGTGCAACACGAGAAAGCTTTTGCCATCCGTGCCACTTTATCCAACTTCACTAAATCTAGCACAGGCGACATCGCGTGCACACGCATACACACGCGTAGGCGGCGTGCACTCGCGCAGTCTCATAAACCTGTCTGTGCAGAGATGGAATCCGTATTTACGACGTCATCCGCGTTCTGTTCAGACGGATGTAATTAACAACAGGGGCAAGAGAAGAAAATCATCCCATCTTAATTAACTTAATTAATTGGGCTAAATAATCACCTTCAGGCTGTCATTATTTGTTAAGCGATAAAACCGGGTATTAAAATCTCATCTCCAGTCTATCATAAACAATATGCAGCCTTTCTCTCTGACAGTGACACCCCAGATGGTGTTTGGCTGTCATCTAACGAACTCGAAGCAAAGACTTAATCTGGCAGCGCTATTCTTGACTTCCAAACAAGATGGTGCGGCTCCCGGTAGCCAATTGCGTGCTTGTGTATCTGCGCGTATGATCATATATGCCTGTCTACCCTCAGGTAATTATTTGGGGAGCAGAGTGAGTCTACAAGGTGTCTTTTTCTTAATACTAGAAGGTGTTTCAATTTCCTCGCTCCCTGCTCTCCTAGAGAAACAAACATCCGACACCGTTGCTAAGAAGCAAGTCTCCCAACAAGAAGCACTCCTCTGAGTTTCCTGCCGTACACTCTTCGGTAGCCACGTTTGATATGATCATTCAACAGCAAAACATTAATGACCCTGGAGAAAATATCCTACGGTCAAGAAGGAAAAACAGAGGCGGGGCCACAAAGGTGGTTGACCGTATCCAAGGGCAAACAATGAATAGGACACCGGCACTGTATTCATGCACGCTGCACTTATTTCCCTAACAAATGCAAACATACCCAGTGTGTGAGGACCAGTCTGTGGGAGTTGTCTGCATGCAAAAAGCACACACGTGCACAACAGACACGCTCGCATGCATCCGCATGTGGCAAAAAAACAAAAAACAAAAAAAAAAGGAGGTGGAAAAACCTGCAGACGGAGCCGTGATTAATGCGTGCGGCTCAGAGCCCTGCTGTTGTAGGTGTCTTTTGCTTAATCACTCTCTCAGTGTGTTTCATTAGCGCCTGATGGTCTCTGATGAATGAACTTGCCCTGAGTGTCCTGGCGTGTCCGGTGGAGTTGTCCTCTTTTGGAGGAGCCACTTGATGCCCAACTTCTCCCTTGCACACGGTTGGGCACAGAGACAGAAAAGCACACCCACCTTAACTATCCAGTCTGTCTGTCTGTCTGTCTGGTAGTGAAAGCATGACGTCCGTGAGCGCAGCCTTCCCCTGAATTCATTAACCTACATTTGAAGGATATTTCAGGCGCCAGTCGACGGCCATATGCGCTTTGATTGTTGGATGCGTTCCCACTGCTGGGATTTAGCTCAAGACGATGGGCAGTTTGATAGCGCGCGCAGATGGCCGGTGGTGTTCCCTTCATTTTCCACGTCTTGTGCCGCATCCCTGCCCTTCCCTGTGTGGGAATGCTGAACCTATGCTGCTCTCTCAAGAAGTGGCACACACACCCCCCCCATTCGTTCGCAGCACACCACCAGTCCACCCGGATGGCGCTCGTTCTGATGAAGTCACGCTCGAGATCCAGCGGCATTGTCTTGGGCTGCTCCTTGCGTTCCAGCTGGTTATGCCGTTATGTAAAACGGCTAGAACGTGCTAATCTGCTTTGAGTGGGTAACGCGTATAGGCGATGCATGCATTCACTCAGAGATGCTTTGCTGTTCTAGATTATCTCCTTTATTTTTAATCCCAAATATGACGCTTAAGAACTTTAAAGCGGAAACGCGCGTGGGGCGACTCATCAGCGGGGAAGATCTGATCAGCGTTAAAGTGACTCGAGGTGGGTTTTCTTTTTTTTTCACTTTCCAGTGGAAAAGACAAAAGAGGTCATATTGTTGCTGGTTCTCTCAAACGCACCTATGATTATGAGAATATATGCAGCGTCAGGGTCTGTCGTGGGCAATTACCTCCTGTTCTGAATGTTGCTGCACAGATTGCTGAGGCAGGCAGCGCAGAGTCGGGGCTTAGCGCGAGCACACTAGCGGCGCTAGCTTTGCCAGCTCTCTCTCTCTCTCCCTCGCCGTCGCCACTCTCGCAGGGCAGGGATGGGATGTGAGCAGCCAAAATTTTTCAGATGGAGACGAGGGGGGAAGCCGCCAGCTTGATCTCCGCTTGGCCGTGCGCAGTCTGACGCATGAAGACGTGCTTTAATTGAAACGTGTTTTGCGACCTGTTCCCTCCATTTGGAGGGAGAAACGTGCCATTTCACTCATTCGAAAACAAAAGGCAAAGAGTAGCATTCTGATGTCGGGCAAAGCGAGGACGAGTCAATCACTGTCAAGAAGCCAAGTTGTTTTTTGAGAGATAAAAGTGAAGATGTAGGCATATAGAGAAGTAGAATTGCTTAAATACACACTATAATCATATATAGGCGCACCTGAGCTTTCCTATTTCAAAATATTTAATTAATAATATTTAATAAACTTTTTTCATTTTCATTTGTAATTATGAAAATGTTTAAAATGAATGGCTGCAATAAAGACTCTAATTTAGTTACTTTAATAGTCTTTTTTTTTATCAGCTTCAAAAAGTGAGTTCTGTTCTGCCCTGGCTCCAAACTGCCCCTCACACACCTGCAGGGTATAGAAGTGACCAATTGTGCATCTCAATTAGCAGGAGTTAGGGTCATCTGGCAACACGAACACTGATTATATGTACTTTTCAACATGCTTGCAGGGGGGACACCCAGAGTGGCACAAACAGTTGTGGAAAAAAAATATCCAAAAATATCTCAGCTCGTGGGTCTATCAGTGTTACACACGAAAATATACACAAAGGAGAAACGGTGCCAGGGCAGAATGACACCATTAGAGTGAGAAGAAACAAGAATATCGAATCAATTATCAATTTTACATGTTATTTGGTTTTTGTCTGCTCAGTAAGTTTTCCTTTCAAGCAGAAGATGGAATAAACACTTTTCCCTATGTATTTTGTGATAAGACCGTGTTGTTTCTGTGAACGGATTGCACGATTGTCTCAGTAATTCACCCTAAAAGCTCTTCTTCTTGTTCTTTTCAAGCAAACGTAAAACACTTCCATCGTATCACATGCATGCATGAGTTTCACCCTTTTCATCTGAATAGACTCCAAGTTTACCTGGTCTTTTGCTTGTCTTTGTTAGTCTGCATAAAAAAAAACTATTTTTTTGTTAGACAAGGCCTGTTGTTCTCCAGGGGAACCCATCCTGGATCTGTGGATACTATGAAGAGTCTATGGTGTTCCTCAGCAAGTCCCATATACGCTATATTATCTCCAGCTCCAGCTCCGTGCACCGTGTGTATTGCCATTCTTTTAGTCTTTCCAGCCTCCTGCATGATCATATAGAGCCCATATATATATATATATATATATATATATATATATATATATATATATATATATATATATATATATATTCCCTATCCCACTGACATCCCCCATTGGGAATGTGCTCAAAAATCTGAGATGATTCTTTGAGTAGCCCTGCAGGGTTTTTTGTATTGTTTTTGTTTTGTTTTTTTGCAAATGAGGGTTCACGCCACCCATCCACACCCACGGGGCAGTTAAAACTTTAATAAAAGGCTCATTTTTGTCCATGTTCAAACTTTGCGACATTAGACAGTTTGTTTGTTGTATGTTTGTACTTTCTTTCCATCTGCTGCCCTCATGTTGTCACCGCTACTTCGGCTCTTCTTCCAAAGAGCTGGCGAGGGGACAGGAATACAGTAAAGGAGGCAAAGTGTCTTCATCAGCATTTAGAGATGGGTACTGGCTGGTGATGAGGGGAGAGGCTCAGTTAAAGTTTGCTTTCTGTCCCAAACTGAGCTCATCCCATTCCAAAAATCAGCATTAGTATATTTTCTCCCAAACAAAATTATTCAAGGAAACGCAGCGCGTTGCTTCTGTCAGAAGCAACTAAAGTGAGCATCCATAAATTGAAATTCATAAACTTTACTTTTGAGATATTTTTGCCTTTGGGATCATGCATGTGCATCTTCCTTTTCAAAGTTTCCATGACAGAATGCTCGCGAAACAAAACACAAGGAGCACGCATTGCGGTTTTTGCAGACTTTGCAGCGCACGCAGTCCAGTAACCATTGACGAGGGTTTGCTCTTGTCTCTTTAAATTGTCTACAGCCAGACAAATGAATCCATCCACCTAATCAAGCGGTGTTGTGGAGGCTGCAGCCTACACTTGCTGTCAATGAGCAAAGAGAAATTTCCACCCGCCACGGGTTGCCAGTTCATCAAAGGGCTGACACGGAGAGACAAAGGGCCACCTACACGTCGCCTCGCACCTACAAGTCATCCATTAAGCTAATTTGAATGTCTTTAGGTTGTGTGCAGAAGCTCCCAGGGGCAACCCACGCAGTCAGGTGGAGTCGGGTGGAGTCGGGGTGGTGGTTGGGTGGGGGTGTGTGTAGTAGGAAAATATCTGGCAGAATTTCAGTGAAATAACAAACAAGTGTGGCGCAAAGTCAATTTTGCCAGAGCGATCAACACGTGCAGAGGGTGGATTGGCTGGCGAACCACGTAACTCGCCCTCCCGCCCGTCCCTCGGCTCTGGGAGGGTTCTCCCCCTTCCCGCCTCCCACCGGTGAATTTTATGTTAACTCTGCTCCCTCAGCCTGGTCCACTCTGTTCATTTGCGCAGCTCCTTCTCTCTCACACCCTCACCGCCTCCCCCTTCCCCTCCCCTCGCACGCTCTTCCTCTTGGAGCCGCTCCAATCCCTTGTGTTGTTTCACACCAGACTGTGTTGAAATGACTAAATATATATGTGTTTGGTGCCGTTGGTCCCAAAAGGAAACTTTTTATGGAGAAGAAAGGGGGATGGCGAGCCAGCTCGAATAACTCTAGCAGAGAGACAATGGCGCTCTTGGGCCTCTGTATCCCCACTGAAGGAGATTATTACTGGATTATTGATTTACAGCGCAAAATGGAAGGAACATAAGTAGCGTTAAGCTCATTAATCCCTCGCTTGCCTTTTATGAAAATGGACTTGTTATCTATGATTATTCTAATGGATTGTTGTGATCGAACACTTGGCCATTGCCACCCACCAGATGCCTGAGTGGAGCGGGGACAAGGCCGGGGATGAGGGCCGTTACAAAGTATTTGTTACCTCCACCTCTGCAAAGCGGGCAGGTGTCAGCGGGAAAAAAAACGACCCAAAAAATAAAAGGCGAGCGCCACAGACAGCGGAGCCGCTGACATTCCACTGGCATTTGGTGCCTGGGTGGCATTTGGCGAGACATACGAGCCGGCAGAGCTCTCGCTCTCGTCGCTCACGCCCTTAAGTCGGGGCCCCCCATTGTCCGCTGAAATCGCTGGGTTGCGACGCAAAAACTGTTACGTTTGTTCTCCTCCCACCAAACGCACGACCGAGAAGGCCGCGTTGTTGCCTGTCGAGGTTTTCCGAGAGACTCGCGAGGCTCTCCGACCTCGATCCTCCGCCTCCTCCTGCCTCCGCCCGCCTCCGCCCGCTCCGTCGCTCCTCTCTCGCGCGGCTCCTCGTACATCCATCAGGGGAGTGCTCCAGCAGAGCGCAGCGGGCCCGCCGATTGTCCTCGTAAATTGTGTGGGTGTCGGGGTGCAGAGGGGGGCTAAGTGAGCAGTAAATAACAAAAGGGTCCCGTTGCCGACCGCTCGCCGCCGCCACGTTTCCGGCCACGCAAGATTACCCAGGATGCCCTGGGAGGGATGTCTTCCTTCTTTTTATGATGAATGAACCAGAGGAGTGAGGAACGCGCTGCCGCCCAGCAGAGTGAGGAGGAAGCAGCCGGCGCCAGTGACCCCTCCACCTGGAAATTGATGCGCGTCTTCTCGCGGCGGCAGGAAAAAGAGAGAAGCTGTTTGTCTCCCCTCTTCTTCTGTAATAACAGATTGCTCAATAGATGCCTTTAACGGCCTCCATTCTTCAACGTCACCGGCCTTTCTCTCTTCTTCGCCGCTCACTTATTTTTCCTGCGCCGGGCGCCTTTTCGATTTCTTTTTTTTTCCGTTCACCTCCTCTGCCCATTTCTCCGCAACTCTCCATCGACTGCGCATCAAAAATCACTGTTGGTCACTTATGTCATACCCGCGCCCCTCTACCTCCCTTTCCGGCCGTACCATTATCCACTCCCCGGTCACTCTTAACTACTCTTGTTTTAATAGTTCTGCAGGGCTATCATTAAACAAAAGTAGCTCCACTTAGTTTCCTTATGCTGCATGCATTTCCTCTCAGATAAACACCCCCTTTTTGTGTTTAATTGATCCATTATTATATTTTTCATCCAATTTCTAAAAAAGTAGAATGTACTTTTTTTTAAGGTTGATGCGTAACCCCCAGCTGACTCCTTTTAGCTCTCGTTCATTTTTTCCCCCTCTGGGCTTCAGGACCTGCGCAGCTCACCTTGAGGCTGAGTATCTCATCCGTCCATCCATCACGCTCACCACTCTCGCTGCGCTAGCACCTCGCACACTTGAGTCCCCTCTCTCGACAACATCTGCTTTTGTACCGGAGTTTCCCATTTGCCCGCTAATACGGATTTTGACAGGCTCATTGTGCATTCGGTGATTGCGCTGCATCTGCTGCGTTTAGCGGAATGACACGCACCGGGCGAGTGTGGGGGAAATAAAAACAGCGACGTCGCATTTTGAGGTTGTACATTTTGAGGGGGAAAGTGCCCTGGCTGTTGCTCTCAGCCGGAGGAGTTTTCCCTCCAATCATTGACAGCCATAAAAAAGAAGGTGAATGGGTTTAAAATGGGGATGTTCAGCCTGATTTTCCTCGTGATTTTCATGCACGCTCTAAGAAGTGGGAAACCCTTTTGAGTGTCCTCCGGCTGTTTTTTTTTTCCTTTTATATATTTACATACTTATATAAATATATTTGGGACAGCACATCATGTCAAGCGATAAACTGCTGAGATTTGGCAATGTGTTTGAGTGGTTGCTGTCAACAGACGGCAGAATGGCACCCATCCAAGAATGTGGCCCTACAGAATTATCTCTCCCACACACTCTCTGCCTTTACTTCCTGCTGGGAGTCACAAATAATGAGATATTTCTTATGGCACAGGACACAGATTACATATCTATGGATTTCAATATGAGCCGTACATACTGCAGCTGGATCAATAACGTATTTAATAGTCTAATATGTAACCTTTTTAAGAATATCGACCTGTGCATGTTCTGCATGAGGGCTCAATTTGGAGCGTATTGACCGTCATGTTGTTGTGATCTACGAGGGGGGGGACCTTAGGGCTCCGGGCAGACGCTCACAACGCCACACTTATTGACCTTCTTGACCCTCTGGCCACAAAGACGATCTAAGCATATCTGTAATGGTTTCAATGTATTGTATGAACGCTGCAGTCACACACATACTGGAAGTGGGAAAGAGTTCAAACATTTTTGCTTGACTCAAAGCGCTTCAGAAAGAGCTCCTTTTGAATACCGATCACATGTATTTCCGAGTAAGACACGTCCAAGTAATTGCCACGGCACTTAGTGACGGGCCAATTTATTTTTTTTTTCATATTATTTACATTTTTCCTCACTTTGCAAAGCGTTATTGTTGTGGTTATGCACTGTTTTCTCATTTTCCTTCTATTTACCGTTCATTTATGCAAACACACAGAGGCAGAGACTATTCATTTACAGTCAAACGAGGTGATATCAAGCACATAGTTGGCAAGGTCTGATGAAACAAGGTCTATACTTTGAAAAGTTGTGATAAATATATCGATGGGAGGTAGACGGTGAGCGCAAAAAAAAAAACCTGTGTCGTTTGCGCTCACTGCATGCTGGTACCGTTGAATGGCTGCATTCAATTTAATACAAAACAATGGCCTGTGAGCTTTACGGGGACTTGTGCAACCTGCCCAGGGGTTCGATAATGAATCGAATTAGAGATCCGTGTGCTTGAGGAGGTGCATTCTTTGTCATCTGTTAAACCCACACTGCTGCAACACCCCGAAGCAGCACCGCGTTGTCCAAGGCGAGATCTGCGAGCACGCCACTGTGGCTCTCTTATTGTCTGTCCTCCCTCTCCGGCCCTTCTCTCATGATTTTACTCCTCTCTCTCAATGCTGACATCTGCACAGAGGGAAGCAGCCTCCCTCGGCTGGAGGTGACCCCCCCATCCCTCCATTAACATCACACGTACTCAGTGTCCAAAACATACTCCCTAAATGAAAACTGCCCGAGCAACTGCCGCTGCCGACCGCTAGGTGCATTAGATTGCATGCTTTTTAATATGCCTCTTAATGGTTTATAAATTGCTTGTAATGATTTCCCCTTTTTGCCTCTCGTGGTGCTTTTTATGGCCCTCCAGCCCTCCGAGGCAGTGGGAGGGATTTAATATATGGTGGAGGAAGAGGAGTGAAGAGGTGAAACTAGCTCTGCGCGGATCTCCGCCTGGCCTTAACGTCTCCCCTGGCTATAAAGAGGAGAGTCTCAAAAAATAATGCCGCACACAGATGCTGTCTGGCTGAGGCATAAAACGACGGGGAGGTGATAGTGCGGCGTGATGGAATGTTCGCCCGAGAAGAGGAAATAATCACAACTATTGTTTGGTTGAAGGCACAAAGGGAGGTGGAGGATGTACTTTAGGGAGAGAAACATGAGCCAGACGTGTGACTTGAGGGAAGGTGCATTCAGGTGGGAGCTCACTTGGCATATCACATGCATGGTGAACATGATTAAATTGAAATGCTATAAACCTGTGAATCAGCAAGCATGCGCTTTAGTTCCATTCAGTAACAGACGCGAGTGGACACACTTGCTGCTGATCTTCTCTTTATTTTTGTTAAATGTTTAATTTCAACTGTCTCAATGCCTTGCACAGCTCATAAGACCCATGCACTTCAGACAAGCAAAGCTCAGACTATCAGTCTGTGATCATTTTGATTCATTTAAATAAATAGAATTTGTATTATATTTATCAGCCCCCTTTATTCAATTTTAAATTCAGCCCGGCGTCTCCTTGATTTGATAGCCAACACTGTGCCTCCCCGACTGTCTAGAGACTGGTAATTAAAGCCGTGTAGGAGGTTTTCAATTCCTGATGCAGCACAGTGTGAACAGTAGCCAGCATAAACCCAATGCCTTCCTTGTTGGTTCGCTGGCACTCAGTGAAATTCCAATTAACTGACCCAAACGTCTGTGGGGAGTGTTTGAGAATGTGGTGAAAATGCAATTATGCTGTGCTTGGATGTCTTGCGTGCTCTCACCAGCAGCAGTGGCAGCAGCAGCAGAGGCAGCAGTGTCTCCTGGAGTCTCCGAGAAGTTGTAAAAACAGTGTTATAAACCCTCCCCGTTCACTTCCGCAAGCAATCAAGAGAAGGCACATGACTCTGCGTCTTAGCAGTCCCGCCCACACATTTAGCTTGCGTCATCATAGTTGTCGCGAAGTAGTCATAACTGTCCTAAATGGAAGGCCAAGTCACAGTGCAAGATGGGAGGGATCTTTCAGCGAAATGACAAAAAGGCAACTAACCACATACTGCCAAACTCTGAAAATTCAATGGTTCACTTGCGTCTCAGAGTGCCGCCAACTGAATAGCATCATTCTGCTCTGACCTACTTTTGCCACTTTTAAATGAGATTTTATGACATACATTTAGATGGTGGAACAGCCCGTATTTATGTAAATTGCTGCCATCTCAAAAAAAAAAAAAGCATTGATTTCTCAAAGATCAGCGCTGTTTGACACATACAATTACAGTGAAATGTTTAGCCTCTCCTCAATCTTGGTGGCAATCGTGGGACATTTTCGATTTGTGTTAGTGGCCAGACTTCCCGGTGATCATTGCGAGGCGAGGCCATCGTAATGCCAGGCGGGTTGATGGGCGTGTCTGCGTGTCTTCGTTTTATTAGCGCTGCGCTTTGTCAATCACAGGCTGAGACAGAGAGGGCAGAGTTGGCAAATAGCGAGAAGCATTTTGGCGGTGAAAGCGACCGCCGTTGAATCAGCCGCCCTCGTTGCCTCTGGAATAATCCTCTCGTGTCTCTTTCAGGAATTCAATAAGACTGCTGGTGTGTGTAGGCCTGCGTCGTAAAACGTTATTGCTGTGTTGCAACGCTGCATTTGTTCTTGTCAAAGTTAAAGGTCTGACGGCAAAAATTACCTCTAAAATGTTTTTTTTAATACAATTTGTGTCTGTCAGCGAACTCTTTCGATTGATGCGAGGTCTGGGCAAAAATCTGCCCTTTGTGATGTCACAAAGGGCAATGACACAATGCATCTTCCAGGTTACTGAAAAAAGCGCCAGCCAGATGTTGTTTTTGTCCTCTCATGGCCGCTTTGTCTCTGTACCCTTCCAAACACATGAAAGGTCAAACAAAGCATCTGCTTTAGCTGAGCACGAGGCAAAGATGGAGTATTTTCTTTTTTCAAAAAGGATGCTGTAAACACTAGGCTAATTCTGATGATTTCTCAGAGTTCATTCCGATGATTAATCATGTCTCAGCTGCTCTGACTAATATGCCCACAAGGCACCTTTAATTAAAAAAAAAAAAGATGATCCTATTTTAAATGCAGACAGTAGAACATGGCACGAGATGAGATTAACGTTGCCAAAAGGGTGGCGCGAACTGTAGCTCATTATATGGCTGCATTACAGCGAGGGAGTGCAGAGGAGGAATCATTTACATCCTGCGCAGTGAAACCCTGAAGGTAAAGCTCTGCTGAACTCTCTATTTGAAATGCTTTGCCCCGGCGAGGTGGAGTGGCAGCGACTTCCAGCCACTGGAGCGTCTCTTAGGAAACGGCGCGCACAGGTAGCAATGGAAGAGGGAGGAAAAAATATCTGCAATTATCCTCCTCGTTCCAACTGAGAGCAGGTGGAGAGGCGAGGCTCTGTTGCTGCCCCACACTGTGCTTTAAAGAATGGTTCAAACAATTTAGTTTGTCAAAGAGGGACTCCTGCCCTACTTTTATTCTGCTTCCTGCGCATCTGCGGCAATTTGGAGCTTCCTCCCAGACCTTTGCTGAACATCTCCAGAGATAGAAATTTGTCTATATAAATGAATGCCTATGTGTTTTAATACCCGCCTGGCTGACTGATGATGTTGATTCTAGAAAAGAAAAACAGTCAGTGTGCGTCTCATAGTGAGATAATTTGCAGCACCTCTATGGATGCGGTTGGGGATGTAAGGAAACAGAGGACACAGCACATGCAAAGTGGTATATCTGAGGGTTAGACAAAATATAGCAAATGTTGAAGGCACATACGCTCTTTTTTTAGAGTGGGATTGCAAGGGGTAGTTGTGCCTGTAGTATTTTGTGAGGAGCTGGAAAACACACATATGGTGGACAGCTGTACACAGATAAGGTGGATCTAAAAAACAGAAAAGATTATCAACTTCCTCATATAGATTTCCCTTTAAAAAATATAATGCATTTTTAGTTTTCATAGCACAAAGCTGCTATGACCCTAATTTGAGGTGTGTTACTGCACAGATTGGTGGTTTGGATCAACCTGAGAAACACAACCCTAAAAAAAAGTCAAAACAAAGAGTAATTTCCCCAACAACAATTAGTTTCTATTAACTTTGGAAATAAAAGGTCAACCTGATCAGAATTTTAAGTTCTGTACTCAAGGTTAGTATTCATGTTAATATTCAATGCAATAAGCCATTACTTTACAAGGCAAATATTACCCAAAGGGAAACTGCAAAAAGTTACGAGGGTTTGACAGACAACTTTTTGAAATCATTTTTTAAATAATTAAATGTGATCCCAGTCTAGCAACAATCTCTGACCCAAACATAAAGAGTAAAGTGCACACAAAGTGCGTAAGAATGATTTCGTTTTGAGGTGTTGTGTTAGCTCCAGGCTTGAAATGGTTTAATCATTGTATAATGGTGCTCCTACACTGGTCCATCTCTCCTTTTCAAACAAAAACAAGACAAGACAAAGTGCTGGCAACACTACAGTTGAAAAAAAAAAGAAGAGAAGAAAAATCCCCTGATTGGTCAGAAGCACTTTACACAAAGTACACCTACAACACAAAGAGAAACGCGAAGAGATGAGTAGCGGTGAAAAGACACGCTGATCAATGGTCTCTATCTGGGGAGGCAAAAACAGGACATTGATCCCAAGACATCCACAAATGAAAAATCCATGGGCATAAGAAGCTCCTGCGGCAGGGACCAGGGACACGGGGTCAGCCTCTCAAACCACAACTGACACAGAGTACAGCCCTGCTGATTCAGCAGGACGAGGGCAAGAAGCCAACATGTGCGACACGGAAACCAGAGGCAGCGACATCGGGAAGAGGACAATTAGTCAGTGAGCAGGCAGAGGAGAGAGACAAATCCTCCTGGTGGTGAATAAAATACCGAGAAAATACACGACGGCAGGCAGTTTGGAATAAGTTTATTTTGAATGCCACGGGGTCATTATCACATTAATCCCTAACCCAGCGTCTGGCCGTCACGGCTAAAATGGGAAGGGAGAGAAAAAAGAGCAGCGGCATGGTCACCGGGTCTACCTGTGAAGAGCAGATAAAGAGGCCATTCGTCTCTATCTGGTGGTTCCATTCGAACGCCCTCTGTTTAACCAGCGGACGCGGACGCAGCTTTGGGGAAGGGAGGTCCTTTTTTATCATTACCACCCTCTGTCAGTACATGTGCACGCCGCCGAGTGCAAATCTGCACCCTGGTATGCTAATCTCTCCGCCCGTCCGTCTCCCCCCTCGCTTCCTTCTGATGGCGGCCACACCTTAATGCAGGGAGGAGGGGCGGAAAAGAAAAAATCAAGCGGAAGTCATTAAAGCGAGCCCTGCAGGAGGCTGCCTGGGCTCCGGCTGGATGACACGGGACAGCAGCAGTGGCGGTAGCAGCACTTTGGGTGTATATACACTGGGGGGAGAAGCAGAAGGAGAAGAAGAAGAAGAAGAAGAAAGCAGCTCCTCTGGGAAGTAGTAGATCAGTTAAGTCACCGGCTCTACTCCTGTTCCCCCTGGGGTCTCCAGCAGACAGGATAGTAATCAGACATGCAGGGTGTGGGGCAGAGGACATATTGTAGTGCCAGGGGTGGTGGAAGTATCCCGTGTGTGTGTGTGTGTGTGTGTGTGTGTGTGTGTGTGTGTGTGTGTGTGTGTGTGTGTGTGTGTGTGGATCCAGGAGATTAAAGGTGACAGTCATCACTTTGCGTACAGACCTGCTCACCTGCCACATTCTGTCAGCAAGCAAAGCTGCTCAGCGGAGCGCGCCGCATCCGTCACGGGTGCGAGTGCGCTCCTCTCGCGCGTGCGCCTGTGTTTGCGTGTCCATCATTCCGCCTTGCATTTGAATTGATATGTACCCTCAGTTGGGGTCCCGGTGCGGTATTCAGAAGCACCTCTGCCGACCGGCGGGCTGATTTTTATGCATTAGTGCAGAGACAGCAAATCTGTGCCGGCGGTGCCGTTTCCGCCTGTGTTGTGTTTTGTGCCACTTCAGTAAACAGAGATTAGGATGGCATTCTTTTGAAAAAAAAAAACAAAAAAAAAACAACCCAAAACATTCCGACTGCTTTCGTGCGTGTGTGCGCATTTGCATGAAGTGGGTGAGAGAAGAACGAGCTGTTTGTTTCTTTCCTTCCCTGAACAGCAGATGATATAAAATACATCCCTGAAGAAAGGAAAGCAGGGGGGATACAACAGCGATGGCAAATGATTTCTCCGCTTGGGGCACCTTAACCGATCATATATGTCTCCTATCAAAAGCTATGAGCTGTTTAATAGTTTGAATTCAGCCCTTTTTCATTTGTCACAGACAATAATCGCGTTGTAACTCGGCGTTAATGGCGAGGTGCGAAAAACCCGTAATGTGAAGTCGCACTGATCGGCGTGCGCGTGGAGGCGCGGGCGGAGGACTCCTGCGGCGGACGGATCTCCGCGCGTTACTTCTCGGGTTGATTATGACGAGGACCCGGTTCTCCAAGACATGGCTCGTGTTTAAAAGCTCGCCGGCGCTTCTTGGCAGTTGTTTTTCCTTCCCCCGGAATAATGCTACAGTTTGCGTCGATCCTGGGAGGTTCCACGCTGCTGCCACGAAGACAAAACGGAATGGGGGGAGGAAAAAAAAAACGACTCAGATGAAAGCCGCGCAATACATTTTAATGAGCCAACAGGAGATGAGTGCCGCATTCATATGCCCACTGCATTCACAGCCGCACCTCGTAACGCCATCCGTTGTAAATAAATATGAGGAATCGGCCAATAAAGTGTCAGTGAAGAGCTGCAAGACGGCGTGAGGGAAGCTGGGAGACCTACCGAAAAAATGATAAAACAAGAGAAACTATGAGGTCTATCTTTGACCTCTGTGTCTAGAGACTTGTAAAAGGTCATGGGGGAGAAAAAGGAGAAGTCGGTGGTATTTGGACCATTTGAAGAACGGGCTCACGTTTGAAGAGCGGAGGGAACAACAGGCGGCGGCGGAGACAGAAAAGGAGTAGCGGCAGAGAGGTTAGAACGAAGTTGCTGCACCCTCGGCTCTCTCAGCCCTGCGGCGTGGGGTCACCTCGGAGAGCGGAGACTGAATTACCCAGCAGCCCCGGCGCGCTCGCAAGATCAGGCGGACAAGGGGAGAGGACGAGGGGAGTTAATGAAGGGAAGAGACGGTTCAGGTCCCGCGGGGGCCTCCAGGCACCTGGCCGGCGCGCTCCCTCCGCCCAGGCTCTTCTGATTGGCTAATTATCAACACGGATTTAGCCCCCGGGTCAGATCACTGATTGATTGGAGTGCTTTAAATCTGTCTTTGGTCTCTCGCTGCCGTCCCTTTCCCGCCTCGCTCCCTCTTTTTGTGGCAGTTGGAGGTCCCACGTCTGGGACTCACACGTCACGTCACAGCGGCGGCAGCGGCGGGTAACCGGGTCCTCGGGCACGTGCTGCCTCCGTGCTGCCTCCGTGCTGCCTCCGTCCTGCTGCGGCCTCTCGGCGCGGTGGCCGTATAATTCATCAGATAAGTGTTCCAAAACAAAGAAGGAGAACGCGCGGGTGATTGCTAATTACAGCCCGTTGGGTGACACGACATCTTTCACATGGGCGCCAACACGGCGGGGTTGCGCTCTCGCTCATATCAGGTCAGCCTAATTTCATTAATAGATGCTATTTGCCGCGGCCGCGGCGGCGTGATGAAATATGGGTTGCTACGTTTGCTTACAGCTGTTCATTCATCAGCGATTAAATGGGTCCCAGTCCGGCAGGAGATCTCAGACCCGGGTCACTTGCGTTTGCATTAAAAACCGATGAGAATTAGCGCTGAAGGGGAGTGTGTTGGTTTGCAACTGCGGCTGCCGTTCGCCTCTTTGAAAGTCTGTCTCCGTTCCCCGAGGGTCCGCGTGAACGTGTTGGATTTGTGTCCCTCACTCACTCCGCTTGCTCATTCGGTTGATTTGGCAGCGCGCGTCTTCTCCGCTCAGAGAATTAAAAGGCATTAATTCCTCCGACGGAAACTGACAAAGTTGGTATCAAAGGCGCTTGGAATAAGTGAAAGACAGACTTCGGATTTTTTATTTTTTTTTGCCTTTTTCACCAGCGACGCCGCGGCACATTTAGAAACTCTGCTCGCAGTGCACCAGGGAAGGGCTGTATTTTGTTTCCTGCGGTTCAAACCAAATGTGTGAGACGTCGTGTTATGTCGGTGAAAGAAAAGGAGACAAACAAGCTGCGATATGAAGTCTGAGCACACATTACCGTATGCAAGCCGATGCCTCTTCCTTCCTGTGGGAGGAAACACAAGGGATGGAGATTTCTCACAGTGGGACACGACTCCCAACATGCAAACTAGTCCAGCTGGGAGCTTCACAGGGATGTTAGATTCCTGAATGCTAACCTAGATTCATGGGAGGAACGACGAGCGGCCGCTCTCCAAAGAGAGCAGATTTAGCTCCGTGGTTACAGTTTGCACAACTCCTCGGGATGTCTCCCTCTATTCTGCTGCAGTGCATCCTGGGACGGGACATGTATAGCAGTCCCAGGAAGCCTCTGGGGAAGCTGGGGGATTAGCGATGGTCTATCTCTTTAGAGGCGGGAATTAATTAAGTAATTATGAAAGCCGGGCAGGGGGGATGAAATATGCATGAGCTCTGATTGGGACGTTTGTGATTGTGTAATCTAATTTCGAGCGGCGGATCGTCCCAGGTAGCAACACACACACACGCGCACCGTGGGCGCACGCGCTCCTGCACTCACATGCACACAACAACAAATGCTTTGAGGACGCAGCCAGAGATCACACTGGCAGTTGGCAGAGTGCATATTTTGAGAATCTCTTTATGTTAATTAAAATGAGGTAATCAGTGCGGATTAATCACCATAGCAATGAGGATTGGACAGCAGATTATATCTTCCCACTAAATCCATGTAATTGTATTTGCGCAAGCATGAGTTTAATATGACGGCATCCAATTAATGACTTTAAAAAATGATTGATTAACTGTGTGCCTCACCTGTTTTTCTAATGTGGAAAGTGGCTTTTTTTTTTTGCCTTTGATGACATGATAAATGTTTATGGATTCTTCCGAGGTTCACTCCGTCTCTGCTGCTGCTGCTGCTCCACCACACACGGCTCTCTCTTTCTCCTTATTGATGGACCTAGAGGCGTGTTTGCAGCATGGAGCTCCTGCTCCCTCTGAAAAATATTTCCTGTAGAGCCGATACTGACAAGGAATCACTAAAGCCATGAGATACACAGCCAGAGAGGCTGCCGTACTCCAGACACACACAACAAACGACACACACACACACACTGAAGGCTCCCGTTTCATCTTGATCACCTGCTTGTCTATCGACCCAAATGCAGCCTCTTTCCTTGAATTTATTTTTTAAATACATATATATTGATTCATATATTGGTGTGTTTGCAGAGCTGCATCGTCGCGACTGTGTCCATGCTTTGACCAAGATGTGTCCTTTTATTTCACTCCGTGGTTTAAAGTTTGACATTCAGGGGAGTCATATGTGTGTTAGCATTGACTTTAGATAAAAGAGGAGGGATGCTTTTCCTAACAACGTGAATCCAGCAACCTTAACAAAAAAAAAAAAAAAAAAAAAAAAATAGGAGGAAAGGGGACACGAGGCTGTGCTTTTTTTTATGTTTCACTGTATGCTCTAGTTCACCACAGCACCGCACTGGGAACCTGCAGTATTTAAACTGGTCCCGAGTGTTTGAACTCAGCTCATAAAGCAGAACATAAAGCCAGAAGATGTGAGGGTAGACACAGGAAGGGGGAGGCACAGATGAAAGGCTGCGATGTGCCCTGCAAAGGGGATGTGGGAGCCCAGGAAGCGCACACGCTCGCTCGCTCACGGCGCCCGATTGTCTCCTTTGTCTGCCGAAGACACCGAAGGAGCTGTTTTTAACAGCCAACTTGACAGGAGGAGGGCGGCGGGGGCCAATGTCTCCAGTTCACACATGCCGGTATCACTCTTTAGCGCCACCTTTGTGTGCCGTCACCAGCTAACTGCGACACCCGGCCCTCCGGTTCTTGAAAGGGCCGGCGACGTCGGGGGGCGAGAGGTGCAGGTGCACGTCCAGCATCAGGTGTCCGCCGGCCTGTTCCGCTGTGAGCAGGTGTGATACTTGCTCATTAATTTCGTCTCGGGTTATGACCTGCCTCACACTCCAGGGGAGACACTATTGTCCACTGTCTGTCACTGGTTCTCATTCCAGGTGATATTTTATATTTATATGTGGCAGGATAAAACCAGTTTCGGGGTTGGGGGGAAGAGGAGGTTCCTCTACTTTTATTTGTGGCATTTCTTATCGGAGAGATATCTCAAAAACTCTGTCCTAGTGCTTCAGAAGTTGCCCGTATTTCATGCTTTTAGTTTGCCGTTCGTCTATGACCCTTTTAATATCTTGTCTGAGAGAGGAAATATCTGAAAATGGTGATATTTCAGTTTTGTTACCAAGTTTATGTCATGTGGTGTCGTAGAATTCAAGGCCAGTCTTGGTCTTGAATCCACTTTTATATACATATTATATTATATACCTTCTGTTTTTCAGACATGACGGCCTCAAAAAAGCAAACACACTAGTCCAGGTGAAGCGTCATTATTATTACAAGCCCTTCCTCAATTGCAACCAATAAGATTAATCTATTTTAAATAACATACAATGTATATTTTTCTCCATTAGCATCACTGCTCCCTCTGTCACTTGCCCCAATAGGATGCTTTTGTTCCACTATTCACACAAGAGGTGACAACACCTGTCGGTCTCGGTCTCAACCTGTTCAATCTTGTATTGGTCAATACAAGATTGAACACCAATATTTCCATTGCGTGTCGTTTCATAAGCATTTCAGTTTTTAACATGTGAAAATGTAAAAATCCACACACGGGCCATTTAAAAATGGAGGTTTTCAGGTTTTGTGGAAGACTCAACTCGGCTTTCGCACAAAACTCTTACCTAATCAGTGCCCTGCTCTGTGCTACATCACCACTATGGTCCCTGCTCAGCAGGCTTGGAACCCCGAGGAAGCAGGTAGCAAAATGGTAACTTGGACCCGTGTCGGGGCCAGTGGATGCGAGTACTAACCGAGCTGTACGGTACCGAGCTGACACCAAGCGAGCCTTGGTAGTGATCTTGGTAGTGCTTCGGTCTGGTCACTAACACTATGCCCTTTTGTCTATTAGCACACATTTCGCTTCGTGGTTTGAGGCTTCTGCGGACTCGGCCTCAGCTGGATGATTTGACTGGATTTGACTGGTGACCGCAGTGAGATTTGCACGGCTAACCAAGAAAAGCCACCTGAGCTGCCGTTGCTCAAAGGTCAAACACACAAAACATCATATGTATTTAAACAAGACAAACTCCTAATTGTCCTCCCTGTCGCCGTTGATTCCGACAACCTGCCAATACTATTGATTTGCCCCTATCAGCAGATGTCCGGCGCAATTTGCGGAAATGTCAAATCGGCTCTGCGATGATGGTGCGCATCAACTTTACGCAAGACAATCAATGATTAGCGGCATTTCGACAACAGCTCGCGTTAATATGTTGCGTCGCAGGCGGAATTAGTTTCCAAGCTCGGCAGAATGTGCCGACATTCTCCCCACCACCAACAGTCCAGTCCTTTCCCTTTGTACTCACCTCCTTCTCATCTCTTCCACATCTCTACCGCCGCACCGGCATTGGTTCGCACCCCCAGAAATGAGGTGATATTGGTATGATGGGAGACCATGTCCAGGCAAACAAAGTCCGCCCACACCTGAGCTTTTTATAGGCTAATAAGATGACCGCTGGCTGGCAGTGCTGCAGGGTCAGCTCCGGCGTTATCCAGCCTTTGTCTGCAGAAATTACACCGTGATTGGCCAATCGCTCCGGCTCCTAAATATAACTTCCATTCCGCTTACACAGGGAATGTTGGAGGGAAGAAAAAAAACCCACACACATCCCACCGCTCTATTGATTTCTCTCTGCTTTATGACAGTAAAGGTGAATTTGAATATTAAATCGTTATGGCTAACACGGTGCTCGGAGTCATTATGGTTCCATCAGTGTTGTGCTGCATAATTAGATTCCACTCAAGAGCCAGCATGTGATGACTCAAACACTTTACATTCAGTGAGCGGAGGGGGTGGGCGTGGGGGCGGGGGGGCTACTCACCATTTCAGATGTCAAGTCGTTGAACTGCAATGGTACTTTTGTCTTGATGGTTTCTTTTCGATGTAGAGTTTCATTTCTGTCTTGTACAGAGAGTGCGAGCATCTAAGTCTAATTAGGAAAACGTGAAGTTGTGTCGCTTGCCTTGCACCCCTCGCACCACATGTTGCAGCCAATGTGGATTCTGCGTTTGGCTTTGTCTCCAAGCAATAATCACCTGGTGCCATTGTTTATTACAGGAAAATAACATGTTTCCAGCCGACGGCAGCTTCCTTTTATCTTCTTTTTTTGTTACTGAGATTTGACTGCGTCTCCGCCTTTTCTTGGTGGCAAGCAGAGAGTGGAGTGACGGCAACAGCTGAGTATTATTTCCCTATGGAGCTGTCATTGTTTCCCACCAGATCAAGGCGGTGATTAATAAAATGGTCCTCCCAGTTCCCTGCGGCATCCTCTCGCCTCCTTCCTGCTCGCTTGGCGCAACAAACACAAGCCTGCACCTTTGTTGGATTCCGCCCTCTTCAGCCGATTCTCCGCCTTCCACCTTGTTTATCGCCCCGGTTCCCCTTCAGCCTACCTCACTTGTGTCGAAAAGAGAATTTCTCTCTGCTTTTGTCCCCCCTTTTTTTTTTTTTGCTCCTACCCCCATCTCTCTCTCTCTCTCTCTCTCTCTCTCTCTCTCTCTCTGGAGCTCCGGTTAAATGATGCATGGCGGACCCAGAGCCACTGAGCAATCATTAGTGGGGTGGCTCAGGTGAACGGGAGCGACGGATGATGAAGAGAGGGAGGGATGGAGAGAGTAACAGAGGACAACAAAAGTCATGTTCCGGCCCCAGGGGCATTTCCTGACGCCGTCACAAAGCTCCAAGTTGTTTGTGTAAAACACGAGTCGGTGGCATTTCTTGCGCCAGTAGTCATTAATCTGGACACATAAACACACACGCAGGTGCACACAGGCAGGGATACAGGAGCCTGTAATGCTGCTCTCGCAGTAGAGAACCCCCCACTCCCCATCTGGAGGTGTCCTGAAGCCCTTTGCTACCATAAAAACCCAAGTTAGGGCCGGACTCGGCCAGTGAATGTGCTGAGCAACCAATATTGTGAAGTGTACATAATGCTTCCCCCATGAAGTATCATCACTCAACAATGCCCTGCCGCCCCGATCACAAACAAATTTTGGGTTTACAGTGCATATCAGGACTAATAAAGTCCGATATTACCTGACAAAGGCCCTGAGTGGCTAAGAAACCCACCCCCCCGCTCCCCCACACGCGCCTGAAGGGAAGATTCACCGCGTCTCTCCCATGCTGTCACTTAATGCACTTTCCCTGAAATAAAATGACTGGGGCGCTGTTTTCTGTTATAGCTGTCAATTTGACCTCCACATCAGCCGACGCCTCTATTTTGGGTTTAATTAGTCATTGGCTTTAATTGGTGTTCATGCTCACACCCACTCTTGCCGCGTCGCGAGTCTCACCAGCTCACGACGCTTCCAATTTACAGGCATTCTGGTTTCCACTTTGTCTCGCAAAGCCTCGTGGGGCACGCGCGCACTTTTATTTCAGACACACTTCCCTTTCAGTCCCGCATCTTGATGGCAGGGAGGTGGAGAGGGCGTGGGGGGTTGATGAGTAAAATGGCAGGCAGAAGGCATGAAATCAAATAGCGGAGTGGCAAAGCACAAGCAACCAAGTTCAGCAGACTTGTACTAAACTTCTGTTTTATTTATTTATTTATTTATTTTTTGGAGTGTGACATTTGTGCAACTTCCACTTTAGTTCACACATCATATCAATATGTTGATCATGATGAAATAATACAACTTTTATGTTGAAAGTTTTCCCTTACTCGTGCTGCTGCTGTGCAGCAACTTCTGTCAAGCATCCAACTGTAGCCTTAGCAACTTGAAACACTTCAGCCGCCTGCATTTTCTTCCTGTCCTTCAGTCACCCCGTGTGGAAGTGTCCTGATTGTATTCTCATTTCTCCACCCCCTTTGGTTTTGTAATTTTTATATTATGGGGTTTATGTTTATATGTTAGTCCGGATGGTTTTTATCTTCCAAGCACAAAACGATGCAGGGGCTGCACTGATATGCAAGAAATAATTTTTTTTCATTTTTCAAATAAATAAAGCCCCTGCCGTACTGTAAAATCAGGTTCTGGTGAAACTTTGCCAGTGTGAGCATGAAAAACAAACAATCAGGAACAAGGAGAAGAAAATAAGCATGCAAATGTGGCTTTTCTCATGTAACTTGTCTACAATATATTGAATGCCGGATGGCCCGAGCTTTCGTCATTTCTTCATTTTAAAGTGCCAGTTGCTGCAAATCAAAATTTCTTTTTGTATTAATACTGAAGAAGTCAAAACCCATCTCTTTCAGAAACATAATAGTGTGCAACACCTATGTTATTATTCGCAAAATAAAAAAGTACAACACACCCAAATATGTTGTCAGTAGTATTTCAGGAACTACCTTTAACTGAGGTTGTCTGCCCCTCGTCGGCGCAACACATTTCCCACCTTCAGGCAGTTTTGTTTCACCAAGCTGTAAACATTGCAGAGAGGGGGGGGGGAAATCAGAGCTGGTTCACATGAACTCGTAGGCACCAACGTCGCAAACACCAGAGAGAAAAAAAATGAAAGGCAGTGTCTGGTACAGAGCAAGCTGACAAGTTGAGGATGAATATCTGGAGACTGAAGGCGTCGGCGGGTGGGATTTGTTCACAGCGCAGTCATCAAGTGCAGCTTCTTCCGGAAAAAATGTACACATCTCGCGTCAACATCGTTTATTCTGATTAAAGGCATCGACAGACACGGTGGCGTCGCTGCCTTGAGTGAACTCCAGGTCACGATGTAGAGCAGAAGCAGTCAGCTCGAGGCACGAACGCTGCCTCGTCTTCCTCAGCACAAACTGTGCAAAACAACTTGTTCAACTGTTCGCATGTCAGCTAAATTAATTAGATGTCCATGTTAACTGCGGTATTATGACCGATGTTACAAAACCAGCTATTAAGAGACTAACACCTCCTTAATAATGAACTAAATTAGAATTCAAAACATATTTTGTTCTGATAAAATGATTCTTCTGTCTTCAGTTCCTGGAGAGCTCATGTACCTCATGAGGGAAAAATTTGGATTGGCAGCTTTATTTATGCACAGAAGACAGAGTCTGAATGTGTGGGGGGAAGTCAGACTCACCCAATTATGATTTTTACCTATGATAGTGGTTTATGTAAACAGCAAAGTCATTTATTATTCTGAAATATTCTGATTGAATAAATCTTCCTTGAAAAGCTATTCCTCAATAAATGTTTTGACGTCTTCTTCTCACTGCAGTCAAACTCACCCCAAGCTGTCTCTGTTGGGTGTTTATCCACTAGCACACCAGCCTTCTTGGTCAAACAGTCCGCACGTCACGTGAAGGCGTGTTTGGGGTCACCGTCTCATTGGAAAACAGATCATGGTCCCCACAGATGGTACGTCACCGCAGAGCGGCCGTGCCGGCTTTAGTGCACATCGAATTCTGAATAAATCATCAGCGGCGTCGCCAGGGAACCGCCTACACATCATCATACCTCCACACCTGCATTCTTCACAGCGGGAGCCGCACGTGGAGGAACTATCCACTTCACCTCCTCTGCTTGCCTCCAAGCCTCGTGGCTCGACTCAAAAATCTCAAACATCAGCTGTTGGGAATAGAATAGAAATGTCTGTGTCTGGAGTTGGTAATACACAATAGCCCAGTGGAATTCACTGCTTTGGTCGCCAAAAATTGAGATTTTTTTAACAAACTGAGAGGTAAACCGCAATTCTAATACCTACAGACAGTCGGCTTTGGCATCTTCGCCTTGGAGGACGAGCGGTAGCATAAACAGGCTGAGTATGATTTATGACCGGAGAGCTGTAACTCACATCGTATCCGCTGTCCATGACAAATACATAGGAATAAGCCTGCAGCAGGTGGTGGACGGCGCGAGTGAAACCCGGTGAAATTCACGGCCCCGGCGACTGGCCGAGCGTCGAGGGAAAACCATACCCTCGGCCCCTGGCGGCCAGCGGTGGGCTTCGAGAGCGCTCAATACAGCCTGGCATTTTAATTATTAATATTTTTTAAAGGGATCAATATCGAGTTAATAGCTTGTGAGTGCTGGAGTATTGATGCTGCCGTATCGATTTGGCCATCCCCCATAACATCCACATTTATTTGATAGCTTTAATTACAATTTTGTGGGAGAAAATACCATAAACTAATTGATACCAACAAATTGAAAAAAAAAAAAAAACTAAAAAAGACAAAATCAGCAGTGAGAAGTGTAACATGTTTGGTTGCAATGCCGTTCGAGTTCCTTGTCGTATTCTCCTCGTGTAAACCGTAAGCAGCTCCAAAGACATCTTTTTTTTTTTTTCTTGCACACTCTCATGTGGTCCCAATTAATTAACTGTTCAAAGCAAAGTAAATCAACCAGAGACACAAAAACACAAATTACACTGTTTTCTTGTTTATTTCTTTATTCTCTTATGATCCGTTTTGGGCAGTTTTTCTTTTGATTAGGCTTCGGTACTTGTTTGATACACATTCACGTATTTGCCAGTATTAATTAGTGTCATGAGGGAAAAGATGAGCCGAAGCAACAGTGGATTCCCTTTTCCTTTAGAGTCCTTTAAGTCGGGGACAAAATGACATTGAAACCTGGTTTGATTGCTGATTTTTACCAGCAGTGTGAATGAAAGTGTGAACCTGAGTCCTGTTGCTTTTCACTCCCTTGCAACCGTCGGAGCAGACGTTACACTCCCCGTCCTTATCTCGAGTGCGTGGCGGATGAAACAGATGTAATCTCCTCGGGGACTGGTTTCCCGCCGTCTACGCACTTGCCCGAGTGTTGCGATCACACGACCAGCATGTTGCTCCTCGGTCTGCTGTTTACTAATGATGTCTGCTCAGGGCCGAGGGGAGAGCTCAGCCGTAAGAGAATAAATGAGCCTCGAGGCCGCTCTCTCCATGCCGAATATCAACAAACGGAATAAGTGCATTGTGCTGATTGCAGCTGACCAGCCATATGGGCCACAGTGTAATGTGTTGACTAAATTAGTTGCTCAGGTTAGATATGCACTCACCAGCCACTGTAATGGCTTCAGAGTTCAGTCGCTTATCACTGGTGAAGGTCAAAGCAGCATCAGAAAGAGGAGGAAGGGGGATTGAAGTGAATTTGAATGTGGTGAACATGGCTGTTGGTGCCAGGCAGGTGTGTTTCCCAAACTGCTGATCGACTGGGATTCTATACCATCCAAGCATTTGTAGTGTTTACAACGGGAGAGAAAGGACAAATTCAATGAACGGTAGCTGTGGGGAGGAAAATGTCTTGTTGATGTCAGGACTCAGTGGAGAAGGCAACAGTAACTGTAATTACAACACACATCATGTCCAACCTCGATGCACCAGACACTTTCTTAGGTACCAGGCGCCAGCTGTGTGCACGGAATAAAGTGGCCAATGAGTTCATGCTGTATGAGGGATTTTTTTTCCAGAAAACCTTTTAACAATTTTCTGTATTTTGACATGTAGATTAGATTACCAATTTGGAACTTCGAAATAAACAAAGTTCTGGTTTTGGCAGAGACATAAGCAACCTTTCCGTCTGTTCAGAAATAAATTCACTTCTTTATGCTTTTCAATGCATATTGTTCTTTTCGCTCTCTTTAATCTTATTAGCTTTTAGCTCCCCAGAAGGAAACAGAGCAAAGTTTCTGGGGCAACAATCAGTGTAATTGTTCAAAGTCTGACACATGCAATCTGCTAAAAGCCCTGAAGCCCAGAGGCCCAGGTGTACCAAGGGATTAAAGTGGTGGAGGACAGGTGAAGTCGATGCTCACTGACAGGGACACACACACACACACTCCCAGTCTCACCCTCAACACACACACCCGCAAAAACCGATGGCCGTCAAGAACACGCCCACAGGAGAGCGCTGACAGTCATCTGCTTAACAACCACCACGCATGTGGTCACGTGGCATTACTGAGTTGTCAGTGTCGCAGCTGAATATGCGATAGCTTCTTTAAGTGTTCACATCAGCGACACTGGCTAGCCAGACACATCGCAAGAGGTAGGAGTTTAAAGGAAAACAATTAGAGAACAGGCACAAGGAAGTGGCTGGTGAAAGTAGAAGACAGGGCGCCTCCGAAGAGGAAGTCAAGGTCTTGAATGCAAATCAAGGTGTAAATAATGGCATATGTCTATGACAGTATATAAATCGAAGTGATCCCTGAAGTAGTGTGTGTGTCAAGGTTTAAGAAGCAGATTATTTCAGAGACTCAACATTGATTGTGATGAATCCATATTAAATCAGCATGTTTTGAGGCTAATCCTGGAAGGCTTCGGTCTCGCAAAGTTGAATTAACGAACCATACACATGTCTTATTTAAAAGGATTTTTATTGAAAAAAAAATTATTCATAACGTCAGCACAGTATATAAATGTAGCATCCTTAAAAATTCAGATGTTTTCTCAGATTGTAACTGTGTGATTCTTATTAGAATTATTATTTCATCATCGTCATTACTATTTTAAACTCTTAAATTAAGGAAGCACCAAACTGCCTGACATCAGACTGTAGTCTGCATGGGAAAAAGGCAAGTGCACGGGCACTTCATTACCTGATAACCTCGATAACTTGGATTGATTCTAAGATGTGTATCAAGTGCCTCGGGTGCACTGGTGCAATTTAGATGTCAGATTGCGCCAAGATGGATGTTGAAGAGGGAAGACAGGTCTTCCGACAAAAGCTCGGGTTAGAAAAATATATTTTACGTATATGGAGTTATATATTAAATGAGGATCAACAGTTAAAACAAATGCGGCATAAAAATGTAAATTGCGTGAGAAAATTAAAGAGATCATTCACCCAAATCTGCACTTCCCTAAGAGGGAGAGCTCAGAGCAAAATGAGTATTGCGCAATAGACTTGCCGTTTTGTAATGGATGCATCTACTCTGGGCTTTTATAAAAGCACAGAGAGAAAGAATCCCAGCCACTTTCAAGTTTATTTTGGCCAATTGAACCAATGTGAAAAAAAAATGAACAAACACACAAACAAAAACCTGATGTTTAAACATAGAGCTTAATTTGCGTTGTTTAATTTGGAACAACTTCCACTGATTTGCCCTTGTTTGCAGGCTCACTTGAGGTGCTTTTGGGCATTCTTGAATCAGAGCTAATACGCAAAACAAGCAAAACAAGCAAAACAAGCAAAAATGCGACAATGTTTTCTAAATTGTGACTGTAGTGATAAATCCCAATTTTATACGAGCAGATTTCTTCCATTGATAAAGTGGTGACTAATAAACGTTAGAAATCTCAATTAATTGTCGACATTTTCTTCAGACTGCAGATCAGTACTTGTATTAATTATGGATAACTGCAGGGCTGCACTTCCTGGAGTTAAAAAAAAGTATTCCAACCACTCTTCCTCGAACGAGCCGAGAACTTTGCAAACTCTGGCACGTTACACTGAACTTTTGAATACACCAGAAATATAAAAGAATAAATGTGCAACCAACTTGCTCACGGGGTGCAAGGACGCTACACAAAATGTTTGTACTGCTATTTGTAGTATCTTACTTTTTTCCCCCCGTAAAAAAGATGTTTTTTCCCCGCTCTGCCTTCTGTTGCTTTAGTCACTGCTAACAAAATCTATTAAACAAGTTCTCCTCTGGCCCACCAGAAATAATTAGTCTGCTGGATAGGTCAACTTAATCATTCCTGAAAATAATATTCAATTATCTCCACAGCAACTTCTAGAGCACGTCTCCTATTTTTAGACCCCTTTCTGTCTTACGGAGATATGTGGCTTGATCTTTATTTTTTATTTTTTGCACGAATCGTGCAACAAAAAGCGTGGCAGAGCCATCCGTGATAAATAGCCTTTAGTGTGTAACCTTTCATGCCTTGGTAATAGCTCCACGATGCCTTCTCACATCCGCATGGCACACGATCCCCACCACCTCGTGCTAATATGATTCTCCTTTCCTTGGCATTTCATTGCAGATCTACTCGGGCTTAAGTCTTTAATTAGCCTTAGAAAGAGGGGCAGGGGGGGGATAACGGCTTGTGCCACTCTTAACCATTGTCGTAATCTCCGCAATAATTAGGGTTGGGAAGGAAGAGCGGGCCAAATGTTCCGCAGCTTCCGCAACGTGTTAGCATGGCGTGCAGTGGCGGAGCCAGGAATGTCTCCTCGGGGGGCGCTATAGGGTGAGATCATGACTCACGTAGGAGTGGCAATAATAAGATCCCTGGAATGACTGCAGGACTGTTTTTATTATTCTAATCGCTACTGTAGTTGTTTGTATTTATTAAATGGGACCTTAGGGTGACCTTATAACAGTGGGCGTCTTGCCATTCCTATGAATTAGAGAACAACAAATCTTCACCAGTGTTAAATATTAATAGTAAACCTATATTAGCTTGTTATTACCTTTCTAAGCTCAGGGTGAGTGCTACATTAAATTTCTTTATTTGAGTATCCTGTTTCGCCAAGGACAAAATCCAGGCCAATCGTCAGAAGTCAGAAATACATGTAAAAAAAAGATACTGCGCATCAATCAACAAAGACGTGACTTGAACTACCCGTAGTGTGGAAGTGTAAGGCCTTCTGTCAAATTGTGGGGTGGACACGGTGGCCCACGTAGCTCCGCCCCTGGTGGCGCGTGACCTCGTCAAGAGCGTGGACGTGTCATCAAGCGCAGCGACGCAAAAAAAATCATGAATGAGCTGCTGCTCACTATAAAATGCTACACACACACACACACACACACACACACACACGCCCGCAAAGACAAGAATCCATGAGACTCCGGAGGAGGAAAGGAAGGGGGGGTCGGGGATAATGTCACATAGGTGTGCACATTATATGGGAGGGAAGGAAGAGAGCGCAGCAGCAGCAGCAGAAGGTGGCGCAGAAAACACAATCAGAAGCCGCGGCGTGTGCCGACATGTAAACAGAAAACACATTTGCAGCTCCGCCAGGCAAATCGCTCTCAAACACAACCTGCAAACTCTATTTCACGCATAACCTCTCTCGCCCCCCGCCCCACACACACACACACACACTCACCGCACCCCCCGTCAGCCCGACCCCGTGCACGTCTGTCTCTCCGTCGCTCTCCTCTTCCTCCTCCTCCTCCTCCTCCTCCTCCTCCTCCCAGCTCTCTCACGCTCTCGCCACCAGTCAAAATAAAGACTAAGACGATAAATAAATAATCGCTGGCGTATTCCCGTGCTCCGGGAGACGGCATAATTGTCATCGGAGCACGGGAGGCGCGGGGGAGTCATCACTTGTCCGGACGATTAGAACCTTTGAAGTTGGATTTGAGCAAGAAAAAGAAAGAAAAATGCCTCCTCGCCATCGGCAGATGCAGGGAGGCCTCGCTGCAGGCTCGGCGACCCTCACCAGTGTGTCTCACCAGGGGCACAGCCAAGTGGTGGCCAGTGGGGATATCATTTAACTAAAGGCCTTGCACTTCCACACTACAAGCATGTCAAGTCATATCTTTGTTGACTGAAGTACCACATCTTTGTTTTTTACATTATATTATAGTATTTCTGACTTGACAATCGGCCAGGATTTTGGAAGGAAACAAGACATTCTCAACTGTTACTTTATCTTTTTTTTTAACTAAAGCAATTAGTCATTGATTACTTATGAAACAAAGTAGTTAAAGAAGTAATTAGATTACTTTTTTAAAGAAGTAATTAGTAGTTGGATTACTTTTATGGAGTAATCCCAACAACACTGACCCTGACCCGAGGACAGTAGGAACAAGCTGATACAGGTTTATCAGTAGTATCAAGACTGGTGAAGATTTGCTGTTATCTAATTCAGAGGCCGACTGTTCCAAGGTCACATTAGAAAACATTAAAAACAAACAACTACAGTCACAATTAGAAAATAATAATAAAAAACAGTCACACCACTCCCATGTGAGTAATAATCTGACCCTGGCCACCTCAAGGAGACATTTCTGGCTCTGCCACTGTGTCTCGCCACCTTAAAAAAAAAAAAAGAGAGAAAAGAAATGCCGCTTTGCTTTTTAAGTGTCTTATTCCATGAGCTCTTCAGGCTAATCCGATCTCAACGTACGAGTCATGCGAGGGCAACGCTCGCCTTCCCCGACCATCAGTTGTGAGTCAGCAAACAGGAGGAAACAGAGGGAGAGCGAAGGGAATACATTCATGTTTGATTCAGTATGAGCCAGAGAGCGATACTGTCTGTAATTGTGGAGGGAGAGACATTTGAGGAAAGCACAAAGGGACATTTTCAGACCAATGCGAGTTGTTTTTGTTCCTCCTTTCTTTACCAACAGCGACGAGGTAAGAAAATGAAAGGCGTGCGTCTTTCAAAGGCTAAGTCCGGCAATCATACCTAATTATCTTCCCTAATTTGATGTTTGCGGTATGCTGAGACTGCTGCCTAGCCCGCCGATCCACAATCTCCCATACTTGTTAAAGCAGCATGACATTCACAAGCCCCGTATGACTCATGTCGTTTCCGCCCTCAATCAAACCGTTTCCGCCTCACACAGGCTTTTGTAAAGTTTTCTACTTTATAATTTGTCCAGACCTTTTCTTCCTCTTTTTTTCTTCCTTCATTTCATTTGCCATGCAATTGGGCTTTGAATGCCTGGCAAGCCAACGGACACAATTCGTGTAAGAAAAAAAAAAACAACGTTTAACATTGTGTAGAACTCTTACCTTTCAAAGCCAATGAGTTATGCACACAAAGCTTTTGGGGGAAAAACTGGCAACGCAATGCAGTCTGAGTCGGCCGAGGAACAGACGAGCGAGATGGGGAAGTGCTCGAGCTTCTACAGTACACTCAAAATAACAAAATAAATAAATGAACACCGAGTTGAAGGCAGGTTTTGTTTTTTTTGTTTTTTAATCAGGAGGAGGGCATTGACTTTACTTCACATAACATATCTGAAAATTGTGACACAATTAAATTTGATTCCATTCTAAAAGCGGCACTGAAGCAGGTTCTCTTTCTCCTCGCCAATCAGTCATCAACCATGTAGTGGCAAATCACTCTGATAATGACGGCTCTTACGCAAAAAAGAAAAAGAAAAAGAAAAAGAAGGAACAGTCAGGGGTCTGTACCGCCTCTGTGGCTCATCTATGAAAGGGTGCTCTCTTGTGGCCACCGGGAGGAAAAAAAGGTGACCCAGGCATGAGGAGGGATAGATTGACAGGCAATAAGGCGCTGCCGTAAAAATAAGACAGCCGCTGATTTCATTTTATTGGCTCCTGGCAGACACAAAGAGAATTTTATTACATAAAAAAAACTTAAAAATAAAAAATAAAAAAAAACGAGGGATGGATGCGTCATCCCATTTCAATTTAGATCTGAGATAGATAGATAGATAGATAGATAGATAGATAGATAGATAGATAGATAGATAGATAGATCCTAAACTGCCTGCTGAAATCTTCGGTCCGGGTTTTCCGTCTCACTTCCTCCCCCCCACATCTATCTCCTCCTGGCTCGCCACTACTTTACCTTCTTCACTCGCTCAGCCCTTCAGTCAGAGCAGAGGAGAGGAGGAGGAGAGAGCTGTGTGATTGGCCAGGCGGCGGCACTGCTAGTTGCTGGTGGAGAGGCTGTGGGATTGCGCTCCAGCCCAGTTTGGCCGTGTTCCTGTTTACACCTTGCTTGCGACGACGACGAGGAGGAGGAGGACGAGGAGGAGGAGGCGGAGCAGGGGAGCTTCGCGCACGCACGCACGGACACAGATCGCAGCCGGGGAGTTGAGACTGGACGGCGTCTCCCCGCCACCTCGGTGTCTACTTTGCTTCGGTCGCCAACACAAGTTTCCTTCGGCTCGTGGGGGGAAATCACCGGGACTCTCGTGTGGTTTTAACCTGAGCGGCTATGCGTCAAACTTTTGGCTGACTTTTTTTTTTTTTCTCATGGGGGGCTCGCAGCTCAATTCAGGCGAGTTTCAGAATCAGCACCCACAGATGTTTATCAACATTGACGGGGGGGTGATTTCCGAGTGCCACTTCAAACTTTGATTGCAGGCGGAAACTGCGCACGTTGCGTTGTTGTTGTTGTTGTTTTTGGATGCGTCTCGACCGCTCTTGTTTATTTTTGCGTCAGCCGCTGCTGTGAGTGCGCTGTTTACCCCCCCCCCCCCCCCCCCCGAAACAACACACCACGACGAGGATAAGGACTTTTCTTTCTTTTTCTTTTTTTTAACCTGCGGGGCCAAGAAGCGCTTCGGCGTGTCAGAGCGGCGCAGGCTACGCTGTGTGGACGCCCCGGGAAGTTTCGCCACGGCGTAGCCGCAAAAAGATGCTCCCTGTTCGGATGCGGGGTGGCCAAGGTGTCGCTCTCCTCGTTCTCTTCCTCGCGGTGGGAGGACGCGTCCTCTCGAGCACAGGTGAGTGTTCCGATATGCCGGGGAATCGTTCTGGGTTGTTGTCAAATTCTGTTGTCACGACGCTTTCCCCCTCTTTCTCTTTTTCTATTTAATTCCACGTGTGCGCGCCGGCCGGCACGCGCGCAACGGCGATTGCCGTTTTAAACGGAGAACAATTTTCCAGCTCTTTTCGCTGTGTCAAACTTCAAAGATCCAGAGATTAAGCGGCGGTGCGGCAGCCGACAGTCAGCCGGCTCCCTCCCTCCTTCACCTCGCCGCTCCATCTGCGAGCTCCCGTTTCTACTTGGAGCGGAAAAATCAAAGTCCCCCGGTGCGCAGAGAGTAATTAAGGTTTTTTGCAACGTGACTTCTTGGCCCCGCCGTGGTGGTGGTGGGAAGGGGGAGTGTATGCATATATTTAAAAAGAAAGAAAGAAAGAAAGAAAGAAAGAAAGAAAGAAAGAAAAACCTTGTCAAAACAGGAGACAAAAATTCCCTCCTGAAATTCATTCTTTGTGAGACGGTGTCTAATTTTAGTGACATTCCGTGCTTCATGTCTGGCAGCGGCGCTAGTTGTTTCTGAAATATTCACGACACCCCTAAAGAGCGCAAACCTTTATTCCTGCCTCTCAAATCATTATTTTATTAGACAGAATTTTCAGTGTGAGGAGAACAGAGGCCGCTTTTGATCAGCCGAGTGCCCCGAGTCAAAGACTGTGGAGCAGGTCTCATGGAAGTGAAATGAATTGGTGCTCAGATCCCGGGCTGCTGAGGTGATGGGACAGAGGGAGGGATGTTGCTCACATCCTGTATTACATTAATGACTTCTCTCAGTAGGTAAGGTCTGGCTTTCTTTCTTTTTTTCCCCCGTTCCTCTTCTTTTGCCGGAGCAGATTGAAACACTGGGCAGAAATCTGAGGGTTTAGTGGATTGGGGGATTAAGTTTTGGGTTACAGTAGGGAGGAGGGGAAAAGAAAAAGAACAATGCCAACACGAAGGATTGGAAAATGTGCACAAGCTCTGGACAAAAGGAGAACTAGAACAAGGAGTGAACCTGAGTCCTTCGATGGTGCTTCATGCTTTGCCTAATGACTGCCATAAATGTGATAAGGTCACTCTGTCTGCGCACGTCCTCGCCCGTTCCTTTCAGCGCCGCCAGGGAGAGCGGGCGCACACGCTCGTCTCCTGGACGTCCACGAGTCCCTTTTTTTTTATTTGTGTTATTCCCTGAACAGGCGGAGCAGAAAAGCAGCTTACGTTTATTAAAATTGCCGACTGTTCTGAAATCCTTGCATGGGAAATGAGAGAGGTTGATATAAACAGTGGAGGATTGCAGCGAGGTCCTGTCAGGGGAGCCGAGGCGGGAGGAGGGGGACACCGGGCCGGGGCGGACAATGGCTCAGTGTGCCCCAGTAAAGTTTTTCTGTCTGGGAGAGAGAGGGGAGAGAGAGCCGGCCGGCCGGGCAGAGATATATTGAGGCGCTGCATGATGGGACAGACAGATTGCATTTATCTTCTCTCTCATTGTGCGCGTACCTTTCCTCCGCCTCCACTCTCAACCTGCCGTCTCCGCGTCTGCACTTTTGTGGGGATATGCTGAGATCACATTTCTCCTACATGGTGCTCCTCTGTCTGTGTTGACACACACATTAATTACCCCGACTGCCAGTAACACTTGTCTGGAGTAAGTATGGCCCCGCTGTCTGTTGAGAGCGTGTGTCATTATTAATGACTTTGTCAGAATCAGAGATCAGGCATACGGAAAGCGTGTTGCCGCAGCATTAGGGGCCTCATCAGCTTTGGAAGGAGGATAAATTGAAATAAATATAATAAAGCAGGTGTTAAGTAAGGTTGTAGGTGGAAGAAGGGGGGTGGGCCTGACCAGACTGGGAGGTCAAGCCAAGTGGAGACTGAGATTGCGAAGTCCAGTGTTCAGAGTTGGGGGAGCGTAGCGTGTCAGTCACACCCATAGAGGAGCGGCTGAATGGCGACACATGTCCGAGAAGCCTTGTCTAATTTGTGTTGATCAGGAGAAGCCCTCTCGCCACTCAGCATCTGGAACAGTCAACAGGCCTCGGGAACATTTCTCTTCTCTTCTCTCTTGCTGCACAGTCCGACCGGCAAAACACCTTGAATTTCTCCCCTCCACAAAAAAGAAAAAAAAGAAATCTCAGAACAGAAAAAGGAATGTGACAACAAAGCCCACCTCAAACAAACACGGCGGTCGATTCGTCTTCAAAGACGGCCAACTGATTGAGATGTCAGATTAGATTTAAGTGTCTCTGAAACATGTAGTCATAACAAAAGTGGTGCCAGGCTGTTGCATCTGCAGAGATTTGGACAGGTGGTCGGGCGCCCGCGATAAATAAACAGACAAGTCTCTTTGGGCCGGGCCACGAGTCCGTCTGGTTCCTCTGGCAGTTTCTGCCCGGCAAGCCTGGCCAGTCTGCATTGTGTCCCGGAGCAGTGCATTAGTTTTACGAGCGTCAGGCGGCAGGGGATGGGATTGCTGGCCAGCCTCTGCCCTCACCGCTGTATTATTCATGCGTACAAAGTGGTCTTTGTTAATATTTAAAATGTGCTTATGATTCTCGAATCCTCGCCATCAGAGGCGGCACAGGAGAAAGAAGTGGGTGGGGAGCGGCTTCGTGTCTCCTATATGCAGAATGGATTTTAGGGTTCCCCCGTAGGCATTTTATAGACTGGATGAAAGGGTGGCAGTTTGAGCGCGGGTGCCAATAGCCATGGCGGAGCAACGTGAGTGAAAGGACCAAAGAGGGGCTGCACAGGTTGGCGCCGTTCATCTGAAGGACGGGGAGGAACATAGCAGGAGGAGAACGACGCTCGAGAAATGAATCCGCAGGAGATGCATCGAAATGGACTGATCTCTGGGCATCACTCCGAAATATTCTTTTGAGAAAAGAGCACGGAAGAAAAAGCCACAGCAGTGGCATTCAAGCACCATTAAACCTCTGGCACAGGCCAGAGAATGTGGTGGGGAGGTGGGTAGGAGTGGGTGGGGGGGAAGTGATGTGCAGCAGAACTCGGTCACAGCCAGCCAAGCCAAGCCGCCGCAGCCGCGGCGCTCTAGGAGAGAAGGATGTTGTCAAGGAGGGTGGCGGAGGGCGGAAAGTGAAAAAAAGAGGGGCACAAATCAAGTCTGGGGATGTTTTTATTAAGGCTCTTATCGATGGAGAGAGCTCCCGGTATTAAGAGAAGACATGTTTAATGCTTTGCCAATAACCGCGCATGTTGGACCTGACCGTAAATCTGCAGTAAAGCAGCGAGCGGCTCAGCCGGAGAGGAAAACAACGAGGTAAATGGAGGAGGAACCTGGAGGGACGGAGGAATTAGTGGAAGAGGAAAGTTTCAAGCGGATAGCCGTCAGCAGCGGGATGAACTGAGTCCGAAGTATAGATCTTTCTTTCCTCTCGCCACAGAGTGCTTTGAATCTGGGCTAATTCTAATTAAATGGATGTTGCTGCACCTGAAAACAATTTATTTTTAAAAACGTTGGCTCGCTTTGAGAGAGTGACCAGAACCACAGCGGATAATTACTTTCTTTTTTCTGCCTTTTTTTAAGTTTTTAACAAAGTTATTTAAATAACTCTTCACTGAAATACCAAGTTGGACTGTGTTTCAAAATATCGCACCACCAGATGGTGCGTCCTACCTTTGTGCCTTCACATTAAACACTGTAACAGAATGCACAAGTGTTTTAATTCCTGCATTTTCAAGTGGGTTTGTTTGGTTTGTCTACCAGTCCACTGACCCCCCCCCCCCCGCCAAGCAAAGACAGTCACTCTTTCTTGTTAGACATCGCAATGTTAGGTCCATGATGGATGGATGGATGGTGGGTTCGGAGGGGGAGTGGACGAGGGGTTAGTTTCGATGGCAGATGGGAGTTGCTGCTGAGCCGGCAGGACGGGACGGGATACCCCCTGACCCTCTCCGTCCTGCCCTGTTGGGTGGTGGTGTGGGGGGGGGGGGTGAGGGTGGGCGGGGCAGACAGGGAAACAGGAAGAAAACCTCTGCGGGGTTCCATTGTGCTTGAGATGAATAGGGGAGCCTTTTTTCTGCCCCTTTGTGTGGGGTAAGAGGGGGATCGACAGGGGGCGGCGGGGGCGGCTCTCAGTGGCGGAACACACACACACACACACACACACACACACACACACACACTCGAAAGCCCATTTGCAACAACTTCAACGGGGTGATACACGTGTGTGTGTGTGTGTGTGTGTGTGTGTGTGTGTGTGTTTCATGCCTCTTATGGGGTGGGTCACCGCTGCATAGGTGCCCATCGCACCTGCTTGTACGGGGGCTTTAGCTTCTTTTGAGGATTTATATGTAAATTTGTGCTGTGTGACATCTGACATCGCTCCCACTCATTCCAGCCACACACACACACACACACACGCGCGCGCGCGCGCACACGCACACACATATGCAAAGCCGAGCCACATCCACTGATAAAGAGGCGGCATTTACGGCTATAATGGCGGGAGACCCGCTGGGTCACTCGGGAGGAGCGGGCGAGAGAGTGCAGGAATTTTCATTTAAGATCTCAGCGGCACTCCCCGGCATCGTGACCAATAGGATCAGAATTCACCGCGGGGGGTCACGCCGGCTCCTGAGCGACACCGCCACCCCCCCCACGCCTCCCCTCAGGCACATTCACACCCGTGCGCGCACACGCCGTACACACACACGCCCTGGTAAGAAGAGGTGTGCACCCAGGGTCCGTAGATCAGAGGCGGCGTCAGCGCTTGATTGGCTGCGCTTGGGGGTCCGGCGCTCCGTGTGTGTCCCTCCGCGACCCCCCCAGTCGCCCCAGGCAGTTTTTCAGAACCAAGTAGACTCCTCCGTCATCTCTTTTCTTTGCAGAAGCTTTTTTTTTGGGTTTTTTTTTTTGTCAGTCTTCACAAAGGCAGTTGAGCCAAGTCCGCCCAGAGCTTAGACCACAGCCAATCTGTTAATGCCCCTGTTTGTGTCTGTTTGGATTGGAGGCGGCAGTGTGGGCACGGCAAACAGGGGGGAGGGGGTGGAGGGAAAAAAGTCGACCTAAATTGTGTAAATATGACACTTTTCCATAAGCTAGGGGAATGTCCGAGAAGTCGGCGTCATTCAGTCTCCTCCCGAAATTTGACTTTGCCCAGTCACTCAGTCCACATTAATGAATCTTTGCTTTACTGCGGATGAAATCCAGCAGCAGTGCTAAGTCCAGCATATTTACAATGTCTGTTCTTATACTCAGTCTTTATCGACATGCACTGTCCTGTCTAAATAAAACTTATAAATAAATAAATCAAGTACTTCAACCTACGTCTCATTGGACATATTCATAACTTCACAGTCCCGCTCGTACCAAACTCTGTCAACCTTATCTTTCTTACTCGATCGCCGCCCCCCTCTGTCATGGTTTAGGAGCGGCTCTCAGCTGAGGCACTGTGAAGAATCCCATTTCTATGAGTGTGACGCTTATTAGGATCCCATCTGCCCTCTGGGCTGCTTCTGAATGTGGGGAGTGTCAGCGCTGGAGCGGGGAAGGTGAAGGAGGAGAGCTTTGTCATGCCGCTGTGTAAGTTGGGACGTGGGCGTCAGTGGGGAAGGGAGGGGCGGCGGTGGGGTCTCTTAACACATGCGACGCGGCGGAACAGCTGGTGCGTCCGTAAAGGAGGGGAACGGCACACCCGCACCCCCCGCCCCCCGGAGAGACGGGCAAACTTTGAACGTACGTGTTCACATCCCTGGCTGATGGAGGGAAGAAAAAAAAGGAGGAAGTGATCCCGCGTCCCTGCGGCATGCGTGGCAGGCAGCTCGGCAGCGGCGGCGCCTTCGCAGCGTCTTCCCGCCCCTCCCCTCTCCTCCCCTCCCCTCCCCTCTCCTCCCGTCACACGCTAAATCAAATCGATGGCTGATGATCTCAGCGGCTGCGTGTTGGCCGTGTGTGCGCAGGGAGGGCGGAAGTTGTGTGTCGTTGTTGGTTTTTTTGTAATTTGTGATTGGCTGCGTGTAAACACTGCCCTCAGCCACTTCATCGAGTTGAAGTCGCATGTTTTGTCTCCTTTGATCCATCACTGCTGTCAGTAACATGGCGCTGATTGGCACTTAATAGTGAGGTCAATAGGAACGTGTCCTTTCCTTCTTCCCTTCTCCCGTCCCTCTCCTCTCCTCTCCTCACCTCTCCTCTCCTCTCCTCCCTTCGCTCCGGTTTTAAGCTCCGAAGACGGCACTAAAAGGAAATGTCAGCTATGCAGTATCGGGCTTCATCCCCCAAGACATATGCCGACACATACAAACACGCACAGGAGGGGCCGTAATCCCTGTTTCCCTGCTCAGACACTCTTGGATCATCACCACCCCAGCGAAGGGAAGACACGCGGGGGGGGGAGAAAAATAAGATCTGCCCCCGTCCACCTTTTAATTCCTCCGCTCGTCTTCAGCTTAATTCGTCGTGTTTTTTTTTTTTCCCCCTCCAGCGGTTTTAACTGGGAGCGGCCGAGCGTCGCCGTAAATATTCCCTTCTTGCTTTTGGATGCGGATCTTAATCAGGCGTTGACAGTCCCCTCATCTTGGCTTGATTTGCACATTTGGCATGAGTGGGTGTGTGTGTGTGTGTGTGTGTGGGGAGCACTGATGGGAAGCCAGTCGCATTACTGTAGGTATTACTTCCTTTTCTGCATGGGTCACAGTTGGGTGGCACGCTACCCCCACACCCCCGCTCCCCGCTCTCAATCAGCACTCAGCCCCCGTTGCCCATCTTTCTCGCTGGCGGATCCGTCCCTGATTGAGCCTGGAGGAAACCAGAATTTTTTTGTTTTTTCTAAATGTATTATTTTTATCCTCCTGCTTCGCCGTGGCAGGTGTGTGCAGCGCCCGTTACAAAATGCCACCAGGCGTCAGTTGCTGAGGAGACGGGAATGGCTCCGAACGAGTCGAACGTGACAGATGTACCTGCATGTAATTAAGGTTCGACTTGAGCGCATGAGCTCGTGAGCTCGTGATCGCGCGCGCGCACACCCAGTTTGTCAGTGGGCGTGTGTCGTCAAGCCTCTTACCTGCTGCCGACCAGATGGGGCCCCGCCGGCCGACCTCGGGCTCACCTCTCCCCCGTTTCTCTGCCTAGATTAGCCTTTGAGTTAAGCCGAGGACGCGCCGCATAATGGATATATGCTAAGCCCCCCCCACTCACCCCCAGCACCCCCCCCCCCATTCCCCGCATATACACGGCCAGCACGTGAGGCAAACCTCATTCTCCCAGCAGCATGTTTTAGATGATGATATGCTGTCCTGTGTGTGTTTGTGTGTGTGTGTGTGTGTGTGTGTGTTTGTGTGTGTGTGTGTTTGTGTGTGTGTGCTTGGCCGCTGCCTGTGGCCCACTGTTTATGGGGATTATGAAAGCAGATGGACAGCCATGCTGACTGGTGAGGGTTCATTAACTCTGGGCGTCTTCTGCCGCGCCGTTGCTGTGTTTGTGCGTGCGTTCGCGTGCACGTGCCGGTAAACAAACCCGCAGAAAAAAAAAAAATAAAAAAGTGAAGGGAAGGGAAGCCGCAGGAAAGCGTTCCCGTATCCGGGCGTGACGCACCTGAAAGTTTTGCGGAAAACCGGCGACAGTTTCTTGTTTTATCGGCGCGCCGGCAACATTCCATTAACCCGCTCCTAAATTAATTGGTTTTAAATCCCGCCCTGCGTCAGTGTCGGAGCACACAAGGCCACACGTGTTAAAAGCAGCCGCGGTGCCGGTGCCGCCCGAGGAGTTACAGTGCGGCGTGATGCAATACCTCCAGCCCGAGAACCATTTTCATCACATCCCGGAGCTCTGTCATGGAAGATGAATTGGTATAGTTATAATGGGCCATTACACATGGTGCTGTGTCTCTCCCGCTCTAATTTCAACCTTCACGCTGCATCCAGCATCCCCCTTTCCCGCTCCTACAGCGAAGTAAGAAGAAAAAAAAAGAGGGAGAAGTAGAGCCGATCACAGACAGACAGACAGGCAGACAGACCGGAATACCTGCGGAGAGCCAGACGGGCAGACGGAACGACGAGGCTGGCAGATTCCCGGGCAGATGGACCGTTTGGAGCCCTTCGGAGGCCTCAGCGCCATCAGACAGATCGTCGGAGGAGCAGGCAGAGTCCTGACTTCACAGGACCAACGCTCACAATGTTTAAGATTCCTGCCATGGATTAACAGCAAAAGCTTTTCATTATTGTGGTGAAGATAATATGATATAGCTAGAACAGATTACAGTGCAGTGTAAGCGAATCGCTTTGATGACTAAATTCAAGATTTCAGTGCGATCAATGCGTACATTTGCTGCACAAGTTGCCAAGTCAGTGCAGCTGAAATATTTATGTGTACAATTTATCTATCTGTCGCCACCTGAGCAAACAACCAGTAGGAGGAATATTCATCAGGTTGAATTTATTGTTTCTTGCACTCTTGCCAAGAACGCCCCCGCAGAAAAATGTAATTTGATGACCAATTAATTACCAAAGATGCAATCGATTTGATACCATATAAAATAATGGCTAATCAATGAACCCATTTAGGTTGAAAGGCTAGAATGACTTCATGGCCGACGCGCAGTCCGTGCGCGCCTGTGAGGGCGCAAGATATTTCATCCGCTCTAAAATATCCTTTTAATTACCGAAAGAGGATCCTCAACAGGTGCCTCTTCGCGCCAGCCAATCACGGATCAGCGCGGCGCTCCCTCGGTGGCCGATGATCAAATGCGGAGAACAAATTTCACATGCCGATGTATGTGACAGTTTCTGCGACTTTAACCTTTAGCGGGGACCCTTAGAAATTAAATCCAGCCTTTTGACTGAAAAATACAGGCTTGCCGAGTGGAACGGCGTCGGTCTCGGCTGCGGCTCTGAGGCTCTTTTTGCTGAAGTCGTGGAGTCTCCTGTTGTTTTTTTGTTTGTTTTTTTGTCGTGAATGGCATTTTGCGTGCGCATATGTGAGCATCCGCCCACGCCGCCGTCAGGAGCCGAGCGCGCCGCGCGCATTGTGGTTGCCCACGTGCACGTCTACGCCGTGACTTGCGGCGTCCTCCTTTTAGTGCTTCTCTTCTCTTCTGAAGTGTGCAACTCCTCGATAGCGTTAAAGCTCCCCGCGGTGGGCCTCACATTTGCGCGACAATTTACACGTCTGTCCTGAGGCGAAAGAACGGAAAAGTTCTTGGATCAAAAAAAAAACAGTCGAAGATTGTTGTGTGTGTGTGTGTGTGTGTGTGTGTGTGTGGGGGGGGGGGGGGGGGCAGAGTGACAGTTTGTGAGAGAAAGAGGTAGCCGGGACTTTGTAAACAAGGGACAGTGGAGGTTTATTAAAAGCCCAGCACCACTCACCATCCTTTTGTCCTTCTATTCTCCATTTGCCTCACCTCCTCCCCCCCCCACACACACCCCCCACCCTCTCTCCCCCTCTCTCAGCCAGAGGAGCGATTACATGCCCCTGTCTCTCTTGTCTTTCATCTCTCTCTGTGAAGAGGAGAGGAATGAAGGTCTTCGGCGGCGTGTAATTACACGGAGAGATCCTGGATGAGGGCGTCCGTCTCCTGCAAACAAAAAAAAAAAAGTGTCCCCTACCCCTCCAATCCCCCCCCACCCCGCCCCCCCCGCACCCCTCCCCCCTCCTGCCCCCTAAATACCTCCTGATAGGTGGAGATTTAAAAAGAGACATTTAGCCGCCTTTGATCCGCCGCCGGGCCCCTTGTCTTTACCTGCCACTTATGGAGGCTTAATAGGCACCATCACAAGTCTATTTATTTCATTATAAAGGGGAAAAAAAACTCTGACACTAACATATGCGTGGCTCAGCGCCAGCAGTGCGGGAGTGAAATACATCACTCCTCCATTCATTTCAAGCCCGGAGTCGTAACTGCGACACATTTACAGGCCGGTGTTCCCGTCTCACCCATGAGTCATAATGCTGAATGATTATGGAAGGGCGAGGTTTTTTTTTACGGTCTTACATTGGTATTGGCTCAACCTCTAATTGGCCCGGAGCACATTTGCATTCTGGGAAGGTAATAATGGGGCTCTTCGGAGGCACTTTAAACGACAAAGTCATTGCACTCTGACTTAATTTTGCTCTAATGCCTCCAGATGGCAGTTTTACTGAGTGTGATATGGCCATTTTGTGTTCATGACCGTGCCCGTAGCCGATACTTGGGGGGTATTGATAACTTGACTGTTTTTACCCAATATAGCGTAATAGAATAATAGAATAATAACGTTTCAAATGCTTTTTATATCACAGACGGAAAGAAATCAGATCAAAAACTGGCATTCGAACAAAAAAAGGTTTGAAAAAAGGTATAAAGGACACAAACCCTCTCTCTGTTGCCCTTCATCTAATTCCCTCCTATCCAACAGAAAATCTCTTTCATGAATGGAAACCACAATATAATAGAGATCATTTTGCTGTTGCTATTTCAAACAAATAATAAGTAATAAAGGAGAAAAGTTAAAAATCCACCTAGATATAGTCAAAGACAAACTCTCATATGTCCTATTTATACTCCAGTGTGACATACCAGGCAGCATCATAGTTTCTTTCTCAGAGTGCATTTCATCTAAGAGGTGCATACGGAAGAAAGAAAAAGCTGCTGATTCAAAAACAATACTCAGAGCAAATAGTCGTCGTCGTGCTCTCCCAACATTCAGGAGGGGTCACCTCGGGTCAAGCAGCTCCCGCTCCGAGCGCTGGAGTCGGCCTTAATGTGTTTAACGTGTCTTTTTGCTTGTGTAAATCCGCCTCCATTCAACGAGACTTAATTGTTTCTCTGAACTCACTGGGTGATGAAGTGAGCATTCTCGTGCAGCTCAAACAGACTTGGCCGCAGACAATGGACTCGCCTCTTCCACTGCACTTAGCCGAAGCTGCTGAATAGACTCCGAATAGACCTGGAGTGGCGCAGCCCTGCAGCTGCCGGACAATAGCCGGCTCAGCAGAAAGGCGGCAGCAGCGGCAGCGGCTGACCTCTGGGGGTCTGCCCCGCTCCTGTCCACTCTGATCCCTGATCCCCACCTCAGTGCACACAGTCAGCAGCAGGAACGCCACAACAGAGGCCCCCCGAGTCATTGGGGCAAATCAACCAAACCCGTAAACATGCTTATACAGTTTAAGGCCCAGCATAAAAGCAATAACCGCAAATTTCAAAGGGGGGGGAAGGCGTCTTTGCTTTCTCGCTCAAAGACGAGGACATCGACCTTATTTTATGCATGCGGTGTTTTTAAAGGTCAGCGGTGGGTAGTTAGCTTGACTTAGCCTAGCGTGATAAGCAGAAGCAGTGAGTGAAAAGTTTTAGATTAAGCAGTCCGTATGTTGCGCAAGTTACACATATGTAAACAAGAATCTAGTGGCAAGAATTTGGCTGTTCTTGCGTTAAAACTCCTGACTATTCCTTTCATAGAGGAGATCATTAAGACTCTGCTGGAGTAAATATATGTTTTCTCAAATTAAGCCGTGTCAAGGTCATCCCAGGCTACGTGTCCGCTGATGAAAAGACTTGACAGATACCTCTGAAAATTCTGTTCGCTTAGAGTGAGCCGCCACTTTCTTTTTAATCAAAACTGGCGGAACGCTGTCGGCCGTCGCCGGCTAACCTCAACTGACCCCGGGAAAGGCCCGGCAAATATTAGCTTTGATGGTTCCGCGGGGGGGAAACGGTTGGAGATAGTGTTTTAATAAACGTCCAGCTCAGCTAGAGCCCGCGTTTGGGTATCCATCGCACCGAGGGAATCTCTCTGTTTGAGCAGGGGGTGGTGGAGGAGGAGGGGGGGGGGTGGTGGTGGTGGTGGGAAGACGTTTTTTTTTTTTTTTTGCTTGCTTGCTTGGTTTTTTTCCACTGTAATAACAGCAACGCGGCGAGCCCCCCCGGCACACTCTCATTTCCCAAAATAAACACCCTCATCATCTTTACACCCAAAAATCCACACAACTGTGGACAAATCCCACCGACGGGAAGGAGGAACGTCCACACAGATGGGAGAGAACGCTGCCTCACCCACCCACCCAACATCCCTGCAGTTGATCGTGAGCGCCCCCCCGCCCCGCTTGTGTTTATGCCGGGGATTATTCTGACCTAATCTCTTTAGAGCATAATTCAGATTAGATTTTGCGTTATTATTATTGCAATGTCCGCTCCCCACTGTCCTGCTGGGAGTTCTCCTGCCTTTGGAAAATTGATTAAAACTGCTGACCACTGCCCCAGATAGCACAGGCTTTGGGAATTGGATGAAAAACAAAATGAAGGGTAAACAAATGGCTGCATATCCTAAACATGTAGCCTTTAACAGAACAGCGGGGCTACACGCTCAGTGGCATCCGTTGCGAGAAACCCCCCCCGCCCCCCCCCCCCGCTTTCATGTATTTATCCGGCACTGATCTAACATTAGAATGTTAAACAGACCCAATCGTTGCCTGTTTTAGCTCCCGAGATCTGTGGAGAGAACAAAGAGCCCCGAGGTCTCTTCTAATTATCTGAAGCAGAAAGAATAAGAAGCAATAAGAGAGAAGGAGCAGAAAAAACCCAACAACATGATACTGAAGTTGCATCTTCATCCGTATTGGCGCAGCTGCGGTGGCCGGAAAGTTTCTCAACAATTTGTCTCATGTTTTCTCTGCATATTTGTTTAAACACCATCTGCCTTGCAACAACCCCTGAATCAATAACGCTGTGTGCATAAAAAGAAATTACTCTGAACAAAAAACACACTCCCCGTCAGTCATAATGATCGCAGCACAGAGGGGTCGCATTAGGAACATCTACGATCCTTCCTTGCCCAAACTCGTACCCGCCCCATTGTCGCAGATCCGAAGCCGACAGATTTTCCCATCTCGCTTTTCCAGCCTTGTGCACCTCATTAAAGGCAAGCACCCTCTGATTAGTGAGTTCGTACCATAAGAGGAAAGATGTTTTTTTTGCTACAGTGAGCAACTTGGTCTCTCACTTGCCCCCCCCCCCCCCCCCCCCACACACACACACACACACACACAGTCACAAACACATGACCTGCTCTCCACATGCCCTCCTCCTGTGCTCTGCTTGTTTTTCACAATTAAGATGAATTATAGAATTGCGCTGGGGACCACTGCAGGGGGCGGCACTTATTGTGATGTCGACCCGAGGCGCTCGGTCAATGAGTTGTGGAGGAACGTTACTCGGGGATGTTTGCGGCCCTGGGTGCCGGCGTACCCATCAGCTCCCTAATGGAGCGCACAAATACGCGACTTTAGTCAAATGCGCGTGTGCGTAAAGAGGTAAGAGGAGGCGAGGCCTTTTGCACGTGCCGCTCTTGCGAGAAGGCAGAGATGGGGTGGGGGGGGGGTGCATTCGCTGGCTGCTGTAAATGCGAGCGCCGACCGGGACCTGCAGCCTGCAGGCGTGCATTTCATTCCGCCGCCGTTGCCCTCGGGCTCGGGCCGCGCGTCGCAGCGGAGCGCCCGGTGATTGGATGATTAGATGAGCGCTACCCCGGTGAATGGGACCTATTGATCTGCTCCTCACCTTGTTTTATGGACCACCTCGGAAGATGACAGGAAAAATTGCTTCTTCTGCTCAGCTGACTTTGGCCCTTATTTCATCCCGGCGCTCATTAAGCGCCCAGGTTGCTGCTCTTCAGCGTGTCTTCTCCATCCTTCCCTCCGAGTCCTCTCTTTTTATTTGCCTCGCCGATCATTTCCAGCTCCTCCGCAGCCATTAAAATTGACTGGGGGACTGCGTGATGTATATTCATGCGACGCGCTTTTGTGTTTTGGCCGCGCCTGCCACGACGCCGCACGGGGGGAAACAAAGTTTTCAAGCCTCGGTGTCGGCTAATTGGATTCAAAGTGGGATCTGTTGTTTTTCTAATTAAATGGGCGCTCTCGATTGCCACCTGGGACCGTCGCAGGTGCAGGTGAGAGCCCAGTTCAAGGGGCACGAAAACTCGCGGCCTCAAATCTGCGTGAGAGGCAGCCAGCTTTCCCGCCGTCTGCATTTTCAGACTCGCTCTTCAGCCTTTGTCGCGAGCCGACGTCCAAAAAACGCAGACACCCGCAGTGGCTGAAAATGAGATTGTCTCAATTTTTTTTTTTTTTTGACGGCAGCAGTCTGCATCACACCGTGACTGCTAATCACATCTCCCGGCAAACAAGCGCAGCAAAGTTCCTGTAGCGTTCACACTGCCGCTCGGGTTTCACCACCAGGGCTGCAGAAATCGAACTGCATGCAGAAATACAGTGTGTTTTGCACATTCTGAGTTCACCGGCCAGTCTGACCCCAATGCAGTCTTTTTTTTAAGCCTCTCGAGGTTTAATTCATGTAATGTTGCCTAATCTATATAAGCACGGGGCTTCGCCGTCTGCTATTTTTTTCCCCCCACATGGCTGACCGACTGTGTGACATCAGGAATTTCCCTCAATGTACAGACAGACTGCGTTTCAAAATATTGATTTCACAGCACTTTGTGTGTGTTTTTTCAGATGCAGACTGAGCTGGCATCGTCTTTGGGTGTTGGTTATTTATTTATGAAACGGCTGTTATGTCAGAATTAAAAGCCCAACAGCAGCAGCAACACACTATCAGTGCACCAGATGCAGATTGTGAAAATAATTGAGGGCTGTGACCTCCGACAAAGACGCGTGCACGAGCGGCGGTTTGTCCCGACGTTATCGTCCGACCAGCATGCGCCCTGATTACAGGAAACACTAACCTGAACGCTAAATATTATTATTTAAAGCCAGCGCGCCATGAGGGCGTCGGGGCACGGGCGCTCTCGCCGCAGCACTCCTGTTGCGCCCCGTTTTAACTGACTTGTTAGCTTTCTGCCTCGACGCCCCGCGTGTTAAGTATTCAAATAACTCCGGCCTTGTTGTTGTGCGCACGGCGTAAATCACAACAAACGGGAGACTCGTCCGCGTGCGCTTCCTGTAATCCCCTCAGTCGCACTCGCGCCGCTCACCTGTGTGTTTTCCAGCTCATCACCCACACTCACACGCACGCGCGCCCGCGCGGTTGCTCGCTAAAAGCCGCCCCTTTGTTGTTGCGAAGAATGGCCGTTGTAAAGTCAGTCATGCCGAATAAATTGTAAATTGTGGGAAAGATATAAACACCTTTCTGTCTGCGGCCTGCCATTGTGCTTCATAAATGGGCTAAACTGGCCGCCGCCATATGGGGGTCAAGCCCTGCTACTCTGATGGCTTCCAGCACAGTAGGGCCATTCAGCGGTTCGCAGGGCTGCTCCTCTGTCAGCTGTCAGAGTCAGAAAAAGGCCAGAAAGGTGTCTCGGGGTGAGAGAAGTTTGTGTTTGATAATGTTTTGCCGCCTGCGTACTCGGAAGACAGAAGGGTATAAAACCGTGCACGTCTTGGGCATAAACATGTTTTTGTGATGCGGCTGCCACGCTGTTACGTCGTGCTGGTGCAAAATATGTAGACTGCCTGGAAACAGTGGAAAGCAAGCGGCAAACTGTGGCTCTAGCGCTGATGTTGTTTTGAGATGATATATATATATATATTTTTTTACCCCCGTTGGCATTAGCGGAAATGTGCTGAAATGTGGATTACTGTGAGGTTTTAGTATAGCTAGCCATTTAAATCCAAGTGTGAGTCTTGATGCTCACAAGGGAACTGTTTTCCATTAGCGTCCTTCATATCGATGGAAAGATTTTGCACAAAAAACGAAAAAACAGAAAAAAAATACACTACGCAATAAATAAAAAAAAATAGTCAGCTGCAAACCTTGCACACACACAGCTAATTCTAGGCATGGGTGTGCAAAGTGTGCGCCCTGTTTACGCCGTAAGCGGCTTTAGCTTGATTTTATTCCATGTTAGCGACGTCATTTCACTGCTAGAATGTCAGACACCGCAACGAACCGGCTCCCCGCACATCCACAGGAGCCTCCTGGGAGCGGACAAGGGTTCAAGGCGACCGTCGCCGCTTTATTGACAGTGTCAAACGACAAAGTCAGTACATAACAGCGCAAGCGAGGCGATGTCCCTCTCGGCTGGGAGAGTGACAGACGGTCCCGAAGGCCTGGGTGGGAGGAAGAGGAGATTCATGTGCATTAACGTGATGATGTGTGGCCGCCCTGGTCTGTAAACTAGGAGCAGCTGAACAACACACACACACACACACACACACACACACACACACACACACACACACACACACACACACACACACACGTGTGCTGAATGGCACATCGTAGGTTATTTAATCCTCATCAGGCCATGGGAATGCCAGATCTGAATCTTTATGTTCTAATGTAAAATTATTTTTGTTGTTGTTGTTGTTTTGAAGTCAAAGTAAATCAGGTTCATTCTTTTGGGCTGATTAGTGCATATTCACATTTATTAAAATGCTGGTAATGTCCCTGTAAATACTGTTGCATTAGCTTGAAAGTTGATTTTCACTAATTCATGTGTGACGTGAAAATCCATTATTGTTCTCGTCGCCAAGCATACAGGAACTGGTATTGACCGTTTCTATGTGGGTTTTTTTTTTTTTTTTTTTTTTTTTCTTTTATGGCTATTTGAACTAATGACGCTAAACATGATTCAAAACTTTTTTCTTTTTTTTTTTTTTGAGAAAAAAAAGTTTCGATTTTTTTTTCGCACGTGGAAAAAGGATTGCCCGTAGCCGTAGCGTGCGAGGAGATTTATGTGCTACCTGTCTCATTCCGCCGTACAATGGCTCTCGGATGGCGCGCTCGCTGGGAACTCTCCGAGCGATTATGCCAAGTTAATCTACTTGAAGCGCAGAAATCCGGGCTACAAATGGGGAGATGAGCCTCCACCGTCATGTGTATTCATGTGCGCGCCCTTTTCCCGGGCGCCCCAGAACGCCGCACGTGCACGTTTCGATAGATTGATCCATAAATTCCTCATGAACGCACGTTTAATCAGATTATGCATCCGCCCATATGCTGCACGGGTGCCTGTTTGTGTGTGTGTGTGTGTGTCTGTGTGTGTGTGTGTGTGTGTGTGTGTGTGTGCGTGCATTCAGCCGACCGCGCACGAACAGTTCCAGTTCGTACCTGTCATACTTATTCACGCGTCCATCTGCATTATCCTTCATTGGAACGGATTACACAGCTGACTTGGCTCCTCCTTGCCAGATTTTAAGGCCGGGAAGCTGCTCCGGTCGGATTCGGGGTGCGTTTCTTGTGTTTGTCACCCAGTTCTGTCTTTCCCGGTCTCCACGGATGAGTTCATTTGTCTGCTCTCTAAGCAGACGTCCGTCTCGGGGGTTGCTTTTTTTTTTTTTCCTTCTTCTTTCTTCGCCAGCCAGTAATCGATGCTTGTCCCATGAATCCAGGTCGTCTCGGCTCCCGTGGCTCCTGACCGGCCGGCCGCTCACAATCTGTCTTTATCAATCCCCGTCTCTCGCGCTTCCCCCTTTCCACTTTTTCCTCTCCCTCCGTCTTTGTCTGCGGCCCTCTCTATTCCCGTCTCTCCTCTTCTCCTCGCAGTCTGCCGCCTGGCTCCCACGACCCACTCCGCTGAAAAATGAGTCTGCCCATCTGGACGGATCCCTGACTGGCCTGTTACACTATTAGTCCCCGTGTGGAACTGATTAAAAATAGATCCGCGTGCTGATTTAGAATTAGTCAAGACATCGTCTTTTTTTTCGCTCGCAGTGCCGCTTCTTTATCTCCGTAATGCCCCGGCTCCGTGTCGGCTAATGTTCGGGGATGTGTGCAAAGATTGAAAGACTCGAGTTTAGCAAAGTGCTTCAGCCTTTTCCCTTCTTTTTTTAATTTTTTTTTTTTATCACTGTTCAGACTGAGTTGTGTAAGAAGTATTGAGTGTTTGTCAGACACTACGTGTACCGCCTGCGGACCTCTTTGCTGGGTGCTGTCTCATGTCGAGCTGTGTGTGTGTGTGTGTGTGTGTGTGTGTGTGTGTGTGTGTGTGAGTGTGTGTGTGTGTGTTTGAGAGGCTTGTCGAGGTAAAGCTCCTGTCAGCGGCTGGCCGGAGGGAGCGCGCTGATGAAAGGCCTCTTCATCATCCTAATGGGATACACAAAACTCTTAACCAGCACCGCTCCCATGGCTTCGGCTGGGTGAAGCCGAAGAAAGAGACAAAACCGAGAAAAAAGGAGAGAGAGGCAGAGGCAGCACCGTCGTCACAGGGGGAGGGAGGGAGGCACACACTCACACACGCACACACACACCCTGAGGACCGCACTGAAAACATACACATCTGTGCGGGTCGGAAATATGTACAGTGCAAACAACATCGTGCAGCAGGGAGGCAGAGCAGAGGGGAAGGCAGTATGGGAGAGGTTCAGTGGTGCCAAGACCATTAGGATCTGGGGCAGAGAGTTAATAATGCCCTGCTGTCCACTGGAGACCCTGCCATCACCCACCCCACCCCTCCCCCCTCCCTCCACTGGCCTAAACCCAGAATGGGAGCTGGAACCAGAGCTGCAGCTCAAAAACCGGCGTGTTTGATTTTCCAGCGTGACTCCTGCCCTCCGCTTTGATCCAAAACGTTTCAGAAGCTATTGATCGCTCGTCCTCATCAAATTTTGCGCAGACTTTAATGTTCGCCACAGGAAGGATCCTGCCGACGCCGGCTTATCGAGTGGCTCCTCGCGGACTCGGGCATCCCAGAAATTAGCCTCACCTCGGCTTTTGATCGCAGGGAAAGTCATATTCCCGTATGCACGATGAACATCAGTATCCCAGCATATGTCTGAATATGTTTTTACAGAGCCCCTTTACTTCTTGTCTGCACAAGTTATTCAAAGAAACCAACAGACTGTAACAGGTCATTATTTCAGTTCCTCCCCGCCCCCCCTGTCTTAATGTGCTACAATATTTAATTCTGTCATCATCGCACGCCAATTTTCAGTCTGTAATTACGACGTGATTGTTTTGTTACTGTTGCAAGTAGCGGCATCCAAAGGGAAGCAAAGAGCATCGTCATTATGGTAGCGTTTCCTCTCCGGGACACGACAGCGGAGCAACAAGAGGATGAAGGAGGCCACCAGGTGTGCGTCCCGAGGTGGCATACTCGCAAAGCCGGATTTGAGGCACAGAATGTTGAAAAAGTAATTAAGGGAACCAAGCTGGGAAATACCTTGTGACAGTTAACTGTTTTTTTTTTTTTTTTTTTTTTTTCAAACATCGGCTTATGGTTTTTTTCTGAGCAGCTGGCATATGTTCGCACCATGTGCGCTTCCCGTCGCCCTGGAATCGCCTCTAAAGTTTGCCTCAGCTTTTAAAACATCCTCGAAAAATCGTCCTTTTTTTTGTTCCTATTTCCTGTTTTCACGCTGGCACTCCTCAACCTCATCCACGCAGCAAACCTTCTCTTTCCTTTGGAGGAAAAAAAACATGCGACAGGAAGGATCATGAGACCTTGCCTGGCTGATGCGATTAAGGCCCAGGCCGGCCGGCCGGCCGGCGGAGGACACGCGGTCAGGGTGGCAGATCAAAGCCCTGGCTCCGCTGCCGGGCCCGGCTGACGCACGGAGGAGAGGGGAAGGAGGAGGAGGGGAGAGAAGATGGAAGGAGGAGGAGGAGGAGGAGGAGGGGAGAAGCCTGAGAGATCGGGATATATAGAGTCTCCCGTCATTGTTGTGACACGCTGGCCCCCCCCCGAGCGTCCGGTGGCCGACACTCTGCCTCTCCTCCCGTCCGTCCGTCCATCCGTCCGTCCATCTCGAATGAAACAAATGAATGAGTGAATGCTTTATTGTCATTTACAGTTTAAAATAATGACCTTGTGTGCTGTCAACGGACATAAATATATATATATTCTCTCACAGGGCGACACAGTGCTTCAGTGGTTAACGCTGCTGACTCACAGCAAGAAGGTCATGGGTTCGATTCCGGGCCTGGGAACTCTAAGTAGACCGTATGCGCGTGTGCGTGAGAACGAATGGTTGTTTGTCTCTTCGCCCTGTGACAGCTGTGAGAGGCTCCAGCAGACCCCAGCAACCCCGAGTAGAGGAAGAAGCGAGTATTGAAGATGGATGGATGGATAGATATACTCTCACAACGAAAATAAAACAACCCTGTAAACATAAAAAGGAGTCGGCTGAAGCTGAGACTCATTTCTACCTCTCCTGTACACTCTATAAGTTTACCTAGAATATTAGTTATATAAAGACCATAAACGAACAAAACAAAATATGCTTTAAACTATTCTTCTTAATTATGTCACAATTCAATACTTTATCCTTATAATCATGAAATACTTTGAGCTTCAATATTTTTTCAAACCTTAACACTTGGTACCATTTTTACAGTCTTTGGTGTGACTGAGGTTGAACCCACAACCTACCGGTGGACACTGAGCTGGTAGGAAGCTCGATGTTCTCGCCCTCGTTCCCAGTCACCTATTTCCTCTTCCCCCACAGCCAGGGGGACTTTGTCATGCTGCCTCCATCACCGGCCGTTCCTGCCAGTCCAGTCATACTGGTCCCCTCCCCATCCCTCTCCCCAACACTTCCCCCCCACCTCTCCCACCCCGGGGCGACCGCGCGTCCTCTTTTACTGGATTCAGCCCAGTTTCCCGCCGCTGCCCCCTGGGTCAAGGACACTTTCCCCGCAGCTCCGCGGGTAGCGGCGGCGAGGGAGAGGGAAAAAAAAAACAACTTTGACACGAGGCTGAAGCCAAAGCCTCATGAATGATTGATGCGCGGCTGCTGACTCATCAAGGCCGGAAGGGAAGACAGGCCCCGACATTTTGACCCGCCGCTTAACAAGATTAAGGATCATACAGCGGACAGACGACGCGCGGCAGGCCGTCCGGACGGCGGGGGGGCGACGGCCGTCGCCCTCGCCCGGCGCCGCCGCTATCAGATCCCAGTGTTTCCTAATCTGTCACCGGCTGAGATGGGCAGATACGCGAGGGGGCGGCGGGTGCGGGGAGTCGGCCTGACCCAAAGCGATAGTCTGCGCGACTTTTTTTTTTTCATGTTTCGGTGCCGCGTTTGAGATTGCCTGGCAGTCAAACGGCGCGCTGTGTCTCTTTCCGCGCCGCTATCTGGAGCTGCACATTGCCCTCGGAAAATTGGACTTCCATCCGGGTGGGTTCGGGGTCTGTTTTCCTGCGCGCCGCAGGGTTGGCGGGGCCGGAGGGGGCGCCTTGTAACTAATCGCCATTGTAAACTCACGCTTGTTTCGTTGCGTGTGGGAGTGCTGGCTTTTTAATTGGAGCGCAAACATGCAGAGCGACTTCAGATGTGGTTCGCGCTCGGAAATGTCAGGATAGAAAAGTCTCTCTCTCTTTCTCTCTCTCTCTCTCTCTCTCTCTCTCTCTCTCTCTCTCCGCCTCTCCATTGGGCTGATATCTGCAATTCTGCGCGAGTAGCACTGAAACGTGTTTTAGAGGAACGACGGCGGCGCGGCTCGAGCGAAGGGACGGAGATCAGAGTGGATAAAATCCTTATTAACTTCCACGCAGGGCCACTTCCGCTGGCGAGACCCTGACGTCGTGCGGGGGCCGGAGAGATTGAATCGCACCTCTATTTTCTGCTCCTCCATTTGTCCTCCCCGGCTATCGCCACATCACCTCTCGTCATCTATCTCCACCAACATGGATTTTCTGCCTATTAGCGCCCTCATCTTTTTTTTCCCTGCCTCCGTGCCTTGTCTCCCGCTGTCTCCCCGCTCGCTCTCTGTCCACCGCTATTTCTATCTTTTCTCATTTTTAATGTACGGCGTTTCATTAAAGTCAGTCTCCTCTTCCTCTGTGGGGTTTTTTTTTTTCCTTGAGCGAAGAAAAAAATTTCCCTGTCAGTGTTATCCAAGCTCCATTTGTCGCCTTCACCCACCATCTGACATCATTTTCAATATTGATATCCCTTTAATCCGAAGGCGTTTTTTTTGCAAGTTTCTGTTGTGTGTCAAATGTGAGCATTTCTAAACGTGATCTCACGGGCCATCATACACACACATGCATGCACGTGCACGTGCAAAGGCCGGCCCGACAGCATGTTGCTTGTTGTGCCCTGCACATCTGGGGATTTCTCTGATGCAAGGGGACGCAATGGAGGCGCAGAGTGACGCCAGCGCCGCCGTGTTTGTCTGCGCCTCCTGCACGCGCGCGCGTGTGTGTGTGTGTGTGTGTGTGTGTGTGTGTGTGTGTGTGTGTGCGTGTGTGTGTGCGCGCCTCATCACCCAAGTCACACCGGCTTCACACTGCCCTCCCTCTGCATCGCCGTGCCACCTCATGACAGCGACGTTCTGCTCCGGCCTCGGCGCTGCTGCGTGTGTGCGACGTGCACGCGGGCCGTCGATCTGCCGTCAATTCCCAGCTCCTTCTCCTCGTCCGCTCATTAGCATGACAGAGGAGCTTCTCCCCCCTCCCCCCCACCGCCAGAGCGGTTAGTCACAAGAATCAGCCGCTGTCACAACGCGTTACGACGGCGGGCGTCTTCGGCGGCGCCGGCAATCGCGGCCGATGCCCACAGCGCTGGCACACACACTCAGATGAATCAAGAGCAGCGCTTGATCTGCACCCAGGGAGTGCTTCAGTGTCTCCCTCCATCTCTGTCTCCCACCTCCCCCTCGCTCCCCCGCTCCCCTCCCCACCAGCGTGTCTTCCCACTTTGAGCTCGCTAGCTCGTCATTAATCTCTCGCCTCCTCCGCAAACTCCCCTGCCCGCTCCATCGGCGGAGCTACCTGGACCTGCTCCTCCGCCTCCTCCGTCCTTTCCCTAAAAGTTATCGCTCCTGCTTGCTGCTATTTTCCGCTCCCCTCCACCACCCACCCCCCTCCCCCCACAAATTCCTGTCACGACGCTCCGAGACATTGGGACTTTTCATTTTTAATCCATCCATTTGTCCCTCGTGCGAAGTTTTTAGCTCCTTTGCGAGAGCAACCTCCTCTTCGTCGTCCTCCTCCTCCTCCTCCCTAGTCATCCCACTGCAAAGGGTGTCTCATCTGATTTGGGGGTTTGGGAGGGGGAGTGTTCCAAACACCTTCCTGTCACAGCGGGAGCTGCAATCTGGAGAAACGAGAAAGGCATACGTCTTGGTTTTTGCCCTTAATCGCGTTTCATGCTCACTCAGCACATTGGCTGATGGCAGCAAGAAAAAAAAAAAAGACAAGGAAAAAAAACCCAGCGGAGCTAAAAGATTTCAAAACAAAGGAACGTCATGGAATGTTTTAGGGTCTTTAGGGAACAAACTGCCGATGACTTCCGTGCATAACATGTGCTTAAAAACAAATGACATACTAGCGGTGACTCACGCCGCTGGTTCGTGTCATAGTTGAGGGTGTTTGAGGAGTGAGGACTGTGAATTATGTTGGTGTGCCTGTGTTCTTACTGGAATCCCTGACTAGGCTGGACTTACTGGCTTTTTCACCCCCCCCCCCTTTTTTTTTTTTTTTTTTTTTTGCAGTTTGGTGTCTGTAAAAGATTACTTTGTTGACGCCACCTTCGCTATGCTTGTGTGTGTGTGTGTGTGTGTGTGTGTGTGTGTGTGTGTGTGTGTGTGTGGGCGGTGGCAATCACTACTGTATGGCATTAAAAAGTAACCCTGGCATTACCCTTTCAAGCACAAAAATTAAAGAACTTTTGCTGGATGGAGTAAACTGTCTTTAAGTCTTTCTCCTCCGTGAGCCTTTTCACAGACGGCATTCACGTCACGTCACTCTCGCAAGTACAAAGCAATTTCTCTATTTCCCCTCTTGCACTTTTCTCAGTTCCGCAATCTCACAATCTGACATTCAAACTGATTTGATTCTGGCCTTATTCAATTTTACCAAAACAAATGTACACGGAGCAGTAAATGCGACCTAAACGGCAAGAATTTGTTTTACGAGAGCGACGATTCCTCTGAGTCGGTGCGAGCTGTGCACTTCCAGAATTGTAACTTTTTGCCCCCCATGGGAGTTCCTGGAGTCCACAGGCAGATTCTCAACTTCTCGCAGAGAAATGTTGCATAACTCACAGGAGAAATGTGTACAAAGAAACATGAATCTGTGTTTTAATCCTTAAAGTTTTCAAACTCGACTTCGAGACCCACCAGTTTAAATTGTGCTTCTGCCACGAATACAATTTGGCTCTGAACGCTGGTCTCTTAATTCCTCAAGAAGATCCAGCTATGCCCAGGCACTAGCGCCCGGTGCTGGCCAAGCAGCGGCTGCCTACATCTTAATCTGCTGGTCCCTTCCACACGACACGTGGTGCAATTTTCGTCATCGGGCTTAAAATTATAATCTTACTTCATCATTCCAAGTCACATCGGTTAAAGCCACAGTAACTGTACACTTAAGACAGATCTGAAGGTTTTTGGATGAAACCATGAAGTTGCTTTGTCAGAAACCCTAATAAAGAACTGGTGCCCCTTTTCATGCTACAAAAAATAGTACATGTGTTTAGACACTGAACTGCCCAGTGAGGTCTATCTAGTGCTTTTTGCGTTCAACAGAGAATCAGTGTGAGCAGCAAGCTAAAATGTAATGTTTATGCAGGAGCAGTAATACGGAAATCAAGAATCTGCCGGGCCCCTACGTGTTGTCCACAACAAAGAACAAAGATCTGAGTGTAATATGCAAGCGCTTAAGTTGCCATGGCACCTTTATTTTGTTTCTTGTTGCGTTAACCTTCTTGTTGACCGCTTTGTCCCGTGAATGAATGGCATTCTCTCTGTTAAGTAATGTTTTGTTGAGTCTCATTAATTTGATTCCCTGTAGATATATTTCATACTTGCATTTGGGCTATGCAAACCTTGAGGTGTGTGGGTTGCTTAGTTTTTTTTTTTTTAAATAAAAAATAAAAAAATAAAAAGACTCAGCTTCGCCCCTGACCTTTATATTAAGCTCCCCGATCATGTTTTCTACCAAAACTCTGCAAACACAAAGCACTTGATCCACAAACCCAACAGAGCGTTCGGCAGTTCGCCCATGACACGCAACAACAGCAAACCTCCTCTCTAATTTGCTTTTGTCTAACGGGGGAAAAATGCAGGACGGGTGGGTGGCGACAGCGGCGCTTGTGCCGAGGCGACGCGTCTGTCCTCCGTGCGCGAGGTGGTAACAATCAGTTCGAGGAGCAATGAGAGGCTCACAGGGGTGACCTGGCGAGGGGAGTGGCTGGGAGGTGGGGGGGAGTGTTGCAGAGGGTGGAAAGAGAGAGAGAGGTGGATCAGAGGACAGTGGAGGTGGAGGTAAGGGAGGGAGGGTGGGGGGGGGGGCACTGAGGTAATGCGCAAGTACAGTGGGACGACTGAGGCTGAGGCGCTGGGTGAGGAGGATTTGGGGTGGTGGGGGAGAGGTGGGGGGGGGGTAAAGTGGGTAATTACAGGGGCCCGTCGAGGAGAGGCCTGTAATCAGCGTGCCCTCAGGAAGGAATGCAGCTCATCTTCTCGTGTAATTACCGCCATTTAAAACGGCCCCGGCTTCCAAACACTCATCCCACTGCAGCGCTCACCTACTCTGCGTCGCGCGGGCACGCAACTCTCTCACGGGTCAGGGGGACAGAGGCCCGGCGAGGTGGTGGGGTGAAGAAGGGCAGGTTTCCTGAACAGGACGAAGAAGAATGGATGGATGGATGGATGGATGGATGGATGGATGGAGGTGGACTGCAGACGTCGTGCCTGTCTGTGTGTGTGCGTGTGTGTAGTCTGCGGCCCTCTGGAGGAGTCGGCTCCTTGTGAATACACACCATGGCAACCGGCCACTCGGGGGAGGTTGCGCAAGTCCCATCAAACGGCTGCTGCTGCTGCTGCTGCTGCGGCGGCGGCGGCAGCGCCGCCTAATAATCAGCGCGGCAGACACAAACACAAAAGGCGCGAGGTTGAGTGAGTGTCTCGCTGCGTCATGCCAGTTTGACCTAGGAGCGACAGTTGAGACGTCGGCCTGTAATTTCGGGGAGATTATAGGACGGCGGCGTCGCTTCGGCCCCGCTCCCGCGCTCCGAACGGAACCCCTCCCCCGCCCCGCACCGGACGTCGCTGATTGATTGCCCTTCCCCTGTGCGCCCGTGTTCCCATGCAGTAGGTGGTTGTCAGGGCACATCCAGGCGCCACGGAGCCACCTCTCGATGGGCCGTGATTAATGAGCTCGGCAGGGGGGGTGAGTGCGTGGGTAGTTTGCCGGTGGCGCCCCCTAGCTGTGACGGAGCCCGCTTCCGTCATCGCGTTTGCCCGGCAGCCCCCTCGCCGCCTATTGAAAACGCGGCAGCGGGGCCCGGCGGCTGCGACGCCAGCGAAAATCCTCTTTAGCGCTCCCACTCTCGCCGTCACGCTCGCCCACGCGCTGGAAAGACACAGCCGCAGAGTCTCTCCTTTAGTGTGGGCCGTCCCCCTGCATTTGCGCCGAAGTCAATAGAATCCGCCGTCCTGCCACAAACGGCAGAAGCAGCCGCGAAATTCGGCCGAATCCGAGCAAGTTATCTGTCGAGACCAGCGCCGGGTCGCCCAGTCTGTCATCGGACACTTATTTACTGCAGGCTGGATGACATGTTCCGTGTCTGCCATCCCCGCTCCTACCCCCCGACGGAGTGGATAAAGTGTCATTATAACTCCCAAGCACTCGGGAAAAAGAAATGAGGGGGGGGGGGGGGGGGGGGGGGGTGCAGGTCACACAAAATCTGCAATTAGAGGAGGATTGCAGGGCCAAAAAGCCCTTGAAGCTACAAGTGTGGGATAACGCCGTGTTTACATGCAGATCTGGAAATGAGGAGTTGCAAACCTCCGCGCTCGCATGCACGTTTGTGTGTGTGTGTGTGTGTGTGTGTGTGTGTGTGTGTGAGGCCGTGTCCTCAGGCAAGCGCCCAGTCCTCCTGCCACCACGGACACGCGGGACGGACAAGCGAAGCGTTTCTGTCACTCTGCATCTCCGTCACCTGCTTCCGCAACCGTCCCCCTGCCTCCCCCCTCCTCCCTCCCAGGCCTCCTCCACCCCTCGCCCCCCTCCGCCTGCCCTCGCCACCTCACCTCCGCACAAATCTGCAGCCCCGACACCTCCCTCGCCCCTCGCCCCTCGCCCCTCGCCCTTGCGCTCACGTTTCATGTCCGTGCTGCACTCCCGGCTCAATCAATTGCACACTCGCTCTGCTCGTTTACCGACGAAGCTGCCCACCGCACGACGGAAATAGCCGCAGCCGCCCGAGCTCATCTCGCCCGACTGAACCAATCAGAGGGCGTGACGTTCCCGCCGGGGTGGCGGCGAGTTTCGACAAGTGGCGTTTAAGTACCAATAACGGATGTGATAGTCATTTGACATTTTATATCGACAGACAAACAGGCAGGCAGGCAGGCAGGCAAGCAGGCAGGCAGGCAGGCAGGTAGGTAGGTAGATAGATATTACAGCAGATGTGCAAATGTTGATGTCGTCCATTATTTTTCTGTTATTGAGGCAAAATAGATGGTGTTGAACACAGGGAGAGAAGCTAACTATTTTTTTTCCTTACCTTATTCATTTCATATATAAATGCAAAAAGCAAAGTGGAGTCAGATCCTGAAAATCCTAAAAATATACGCATACCTGCATGCACAAGGCTTCGGAAAATGTATTTGACTATCAGGGCGAAGGCGACGGTGAGAAAAGTTGCGACTTCTAATAATTAAACCAGGAAAATGTAACATTGCGGTTTGTTGGGAGATGTGCCGATGCACTTGCTTATAATTGACAAAGTTATTCATCTGTACGAGCACCACCAGCTGCACCGGTTTAGTCCAATCCCTGGAGTTTAATTAACAAAAGAAATACAGATATTTTGCACGGAGCAGAGTTTCTGAGAGAATGTTCATCACAACCCCTTTTAATTTGCGTTACACACAAGGTGGAAGTTGTCGAACATCGTTTTAATTCCATTCTTCCTCCACACGGAGCGCTTTTCCGCTGCGTGTTTCTGCTGCGGTTCTTCCAAAAGTCCATTTATGCCGTGTTAACAATTGATTTTTGTCCTGCGACAGGGACGGTGGTGGGGGGGAATGCAAATATCGCTCGTTAGGGTGGAAAAACACCTGCCATGTGTGAAACAGGAAGCGGTCTAGTCAGAGAGCCGCCATGGTGAGTACAAAGGACGAGGCTGCAGAGCCATGCGGCGCCGCCGCAAGTACACATCCCGGTCGGCGCCGCCGGCATATCAGAGGCCAAAGTGTCGCAAGTCTTTGAAAGATGGACCCGCGCGGCTCACAGCTGGCCGTCAAGTCTCTGTCCCCCTTTTTTTTTCTTTTTCTTTTTTTTTGCCGGAGCGATGGAACCAAAATAACGACGCGTCCCTGAGTCACCGTCGGATTAACGACTTCTCCTGTTAAAAAGATGCCCGGTCCCGCTCCCCCAGAAACCCCCCGCCTCGTGCTGGGAAAAGGCTGTGCGACGTGTGTGTGTGTGTGTGTGTGTGTGTGTGTGTGTGTGTGTGTGTGTGTGCGTGTGTGTGTGTGTGCGTGCGCGTTCAGATGGAAGAGCCGCATGACTCCGCCGCACCCCGTCTGGCTTTGTTGACGTGCGAAGTGATGCTGCGTTGCTCCAACCTGAACTCATGTCACCTCATGTCCTGCCTGATGCTCACACACACACACACACACACACACACACACACACACACACGCGCGCTAGCTTGAAACGCCGCCTTTTCCGTCCCCAACAAGTCCCAGTTCTATTTTGACACTTGCCTCTCTCCCAGTCGTCGCGCGCCTCTATTTGATCGTCTCCCTCCGTGCTGCTGTCTGCACTGTTGAATTTGCGCCTCGCCGCTGATCCTGTGCAAGCAGGCAAAAGACACCAAGCGAGAAAATGGGCTTTGCGGGCCGGGATGTTTAGGGCGAGCAGATGAAGGCGTCGCTGGAAGTTGAGAAAAATAGAAAAATACATTTTGCCAGAATGTGAGCGAGGTTTCGCAAAACAAACTCAGGAACATGGCGGAATCACAAGATCGACTGTAAATAGAACACCAACTCCAACTGGATCACATTCGACACGTTACAAGTAAATCGTGTTTCACTTCCTCCCATCATCCAACTGACTCTTTTCCCAGCCATGTGCGCAAAGCAGGGGTTTGTGAGCAGACATTGTGTTTATTTAAGGCCGCATTTCTTTTCCCAACCTTTTGCCTGCTCAACATCTTTGTTGGAGAGCCACAAGTGAAGCAACAGGTTTCATCTCTTCATATACATCTTCAAGTATATGAGGTGAATTGGGAACTCTAAATTGTCCTCAGGTGTGTCTGTGAGTGCAAATGATTGTCTTGCTATTGCTGCATTTCCATTACCTCTAGAATTGCGCAAAACCTAAATATTGTAATTAAAAACTGGTAATGGAAACGCCTAAATTTCGATCGCTAAAAGATTTTTGTGCTCTTTGTTATGCGCTTTTTGGGTCACGACCCATCAGTTGAGAATTGCTGCTGTGAGGGAAGGCGAGGAGACTCTCTCGACCAGCTTTGGGAGCAGCAGGGTTCCAACTCAGGGCTTCCAGGTGACGACAGTGAGTTGTATCTGGTGCGTCCGACTCCAACCGCAAATGATGTCTGAGAGCCGAGCATCGTTGCCGAGGGCCTCGGCTCTTTTTTTTTCCTGCTACGCACAAGGCAGTGGGATGATGCGTCATGCATGAAGTCTGCCGGAGCCATGCAAAGAACTCTGAATCCTGCAGGCGGGAGTAGAGAAAGAGCCCCGGATGGTCGGGAGGGGCGGAGGAGGAGGAGGGCCACGAGAAGAAAGAGCAGCAAAGTCAGAAAACGGAAGAGAGGAGCCGAGGAGGGGGAGGCGCTGGGCTTTTGTTTGTTTGTTTGTTTGTTTGTTCCTGAACTGGCAGGAAGAAAATAGCGCGGCGGCGGCGGCTGCGGTTTCTGATCTTCCAGGCCGATTCCCCTCCCCTGTCTTTGATTTTTTTTTTTTTGGCTTTTCTCCCTCCACCGTTTGGCTATTCTTCCTGCGGCGGTTCGGGTCCCCGCGTTTCCCGGGTGCCACGTCGGGACCCGCGCGGGCAACTGCAGGGGACAGTAATGACTAAGTCTGCAAAGGTAATGATAAAGTGCAGACGCTTTCGACTCCACCGTGGCTGGAGGCGCTGGTGCTGGCTAAGAAAATTACAGTTGTGTGCGTGCGTGCGTGTCTGCGTGCGTGTGTGTTTGTTGTGAGAATGAGAGACGAGAGAACACGCAGGAGGGAAGGCGGGCGGGCAGGGGGGAGGAGGGCGGGTGAGGGAGGGTGAGGCCGGAGACAACAACAAGAGACAGCCAGGCCGGGACAAAGACAGACGTTGCTGTGATTAATTTTTTCCCGTCACACATAATAGTAGTCTGTGGCGTGTGTGTGTGTGTGTGTGTGTGTGTGTTTGTGCAGATGCCATCATCTCCTTCCTCCCCACGTGTCCATTAGTTCTTCTTGACCCGTCTTTGGCTGCCTCCCCCTCCCCCAACCCTCCCGCTCCCCATCTTCTCGTCCTGTCACCAACTGTCCAGATTTCCTCTCTGGTCGCGGCCTCCGCTGTCACTCCGGCTCTGGGTGACGCTGCCGTGACGCCAGTTCGCTCCGGTCGGTCGGTCGAAAAGCGAACTTCTTTCCTTCCGCCGCCGCCTTGATTTTATCAGGGACTCATAAGAAGTAAGAAGAAGGTGGGAGGCGAGAGCGTGGGATGTCGCCCGCTTGTCCCGCGGCCGAGCGTCGCCGCGCACGTGAAAGGATACCGGGAGCCCGTGTTTTCTTTTCCAGGCTGTCTGCTGTCTGTCATTAAAGTAATAAAAGACTTGCCGCGCGGCGCAGTGAGGAGTTATTGTCTTTAAGGCTCCTCCATTCCGCGCAAATTGCCAGCTGCTGAGCCCTGATGGATGTTTGTGCGCTGGCCGAAAAACACAGGTTTCACTTTAAACCCCCCCGGCTCCATTATCCCAGAAAGAGACGTGGGGGAGTAGCAGAGACTGTCTGCCTGCGTCCTACATCTGCCACCACCCCCTGGAAGTGTGTGTGCGTGTGTGCATGTGCGTGTGTGTCTGTGTTGTTTTCTTTTTTTGTCTTTTTTTTTTAATTAAACCTCACAAGTACACAGGTCCAAGAATACATGCGCTCGTTGACGCAGGCGGAGGGACTCGGGGGTTTAGCCAAATAAGCCAAGGCCATCCCTCTCTCTCTCTCTCTCTCCCTCTCTCTCTCTCTCTCTCTCTCTCGCTCCCTCCGTTGTCTCTCCACCGCCCCTCCCTCCCTCGTCCGTCCCCGCCTCCCCGATCGGCGCCCAAAGGAGTGACAGCCTGTGGCTTTCCAGCCGGTGTTTGAACAACCGAGCGATCAATGCCGTACAGAGGGAAGAAGCCGCCGGTGGGTTCAGGAGGGGGTGGCAGCCACCACAATTGGTTATTGACGGGCGAATTCAAAGTCTTGCGAGAGCGAAGGCGACGGCTCGGCACGAGGGGGAGGGGGGCAGGGCGGGGCCGGGGGACGATAAATCTGATTCGCTGCTGCTTTAACGTCAATTTGAGACGTGTTGAACTTTCATTACTGCCGCTGATTGTCTTCGCCTGCTCGCGGGCTGACCGAGCGTGCACAGGTGACTTCAGGCCCCCCCCCCCTCCCCCCACCTCCACCCGCACAGAGGTGAGCCTGTGGGTACGTTTGTTAGCGTTCCAGCCGGACGCTGCGTAAAAACATGTCGGGCCTTATTAGAAAGAAATAAGAGGCGTCATCAAAGTTTAGTCCGGCAAGGCTGCTGCTGCAGCGGCTGTTTTAACAAAGCAGATGATAGATACTGCACAAGGCCATTCATACGTGCACGAGCGATAATGACACCTTCATTGATCTCAGCCAGAAATGACGCAGAAATCAGAAATGCACAGTTTTCACAGCCTGCAGACTCCTCGTGTGAAAATTAAACAATAAGACGAGACCGGATTTCCCACTTGTTGACTTCTTTAAACGGCATTCAGCTCATGACAATACGTCTGATTTGGAAGTTCGATTGAAAAAAAAAGTGAAACAAGGAAGGCGTATTGTGTAATCAGTTTTTCAAATGAGCTCCGACGAGTTTTGCTCAAGTCAAAGAAATGCGGTCCTTTGTTTCTCGCTTCCGTTTTTAAACTGCGTGAAATCCGGAGAACAATGCGCTTTCTTCATAATCGCGTCCTAAAGCTAAAAAACATTTTGGAAGCTGAATAATAAATCATGTTTTTTTGGGGGGAGCCTTGACACATTTTTGACCTTGCCGTTTTTTGCGACGTTACCTAATCCTGTTTAAAAAATCCTCAGCGTGCACACGTAGGAAATCTTTTCAGGCTCTGCATTTGCCTCAAAAAGCACATACAGAGGCACATGAGAATTGACTCGTCCCAGTCTGAAAAATGAAGAGCTATACTTTTAGGGATCAAAAAAAACAGAATATTGAGTTTCACAGCTGAGGGTGTCGGCGTCTCCTCCATCTGATCTAGAGAGGAGATTGTAAAAACGGGGCAGCTTCACTCTTAAAATAAAATAAAATAAAATAAAAGCAGGCGAGCATTGATGTGCGCTTATTTGTATTCACGCAAGTGGCTTCGCCGCGTTAAACGTATTCTGCTCGACAAAAAAACAAAAGGTATGCGCTCACCAGGAATTCCTCCGTACATGCAGTGCTTAAGACTCGGGGAGCAGGTTATGGAGCGGGTGAGGGAGAGGTAGGGGTGGCGAGAGTGCAGCGGCACGCAGCGCTCCCTCAGAGTTCACCCGCGGGTCACGGGTTAGTGAATAAAAAGTGTCGGTGAAACGTCTTGGTCGGTGGGGAAGTCGCTGGAGACGGAGGCGAGGATGTGTTTTTGCGGCAGGGAGGCAGACACAGATTAGGGATGACAGGTTTCTCCTGGACGGCTGCGGTGCCCCAAGCAGCTGTTGCCCTTTCTGGCCGTCCTGTGGCCACGCTTCCAGCCCGCGGACGGCGCCTTCTCTTTTTTTTCTTTTTTTTTCTCCACCGGAGATATGAACCGACGCCGCGCTTCCATCACGCGTCACCGAGATAGTTTTGTCCCCTCGGTCCTCGCCGCTCCCCGCGTCTCCTCGGACTCCCTCTGAAGGCTCAGACGAGGGCGCCGGGGAGCGGCTCACTTCTCTAAAATAAGAGGCGAAACCTTTCTAAGTAGTTTCTCTTGTTCTCCGGTTGTGGAATAAGTAACGCGGGTTGTGTTTTGAATACTGAATGCGGCTGGGCCTGGGCGGGGTCGGGGGAGGCGGGGGAGAGGGAGATGGAGCCTCATTGTGCTGCTCGGAGGCTCCGCCCTCCCACTTCCTCCCTTATTTGCCCAACGCAGAGGACAAGATTCAAGGACTGTGCGGACGGCTGCGTGTGAGAAGCATCATGTGTCAACACGCGCACGTCTCTGTTCCAGGGGATGGATTTGCTGGGCTTGGTTTATTTATTACTGGCCTCCTGGTCTGGTCGCCGGCCTCGCCAATCCCCCCGCACTGCAATCCGGGCCTCCATTTAATGGTCATTAAATTTGCATCATTTTTGTAAGCGGAACAGAGTCCCCCACAGGGAAGGTCGGCGCCATTAACAATTGAAGAGAATCTAGATTAGCCAAAACAGAGGGTAAGAATAGGATTCGGCACAAAGTGACGTTCCAAACATGAACATTTTCAAGTGACCTGAAAAACAAGGTGCACCTAAAATGACTTGAGATGTTTTTAGGTACAAGTTTGACCAAGTTTTCTTTCTCCTCCCCCCGCCCCCACCACATCCCCGTCTCTCACTGTCAAAGCCAATGTCATCCCAGTGTTTGGAAATGTTGTGTCACAAGCTCTTCCCTGCTCTGCCTCTGCTCCGGTGCCTCGCCACCCAAATACCCACCGGGACAATCCAAGTGATGGACACACTAAAATGTTGGCAGGGCTTGTAGCCTCTCCTGCTCGTAGACCTGCAGAGAGAGAAAATCCTGGCAGTAGTTTTCAATTCCATGCCCGAGTCATTTCTTTTTTTTTTTGTGTGCGTTCTTGTCGTCGTGGTTTCAGTGTTTCTCGCACTCCGACATCTTTGTTGCGTGATTGTCAGCCTTCGTGTGTGGTTCAGAAGTGCTTCAAGAGCAGTGGTGGGCAAACATTTTGACTGGTGGGGCCACAATGGGTTCTAAAAATTTGACAGAAGGGCCGGAGCAGGAGCAGATGGATGGAGTGTGTTGGTGAGCCACCTCATAGGAGAGAAAAAATATATCATGGGATATGTATAAAACATGGGCTTTAATGTCAATTGAAAATGAAAAAAAGCGTCTGTGAAGCCCCACTGTATTTAGCTCTTCATTGAAATGACTCTTAAAACACTGAAAAATGGATGAAATGAAATTCGGCTACTTACTCACTATTATAAGTTCTTCAAGTTCGGCGGGCCGGATCAAATAGTTGAACAGGCCATGTATGGCCCCCGGGCCGCAGTTTGCTTATCCCTGTTCTAGAGGATTCTCTTGACATTGTGGTGTGAAACAGTGCAGCGCTGACACCCTGGCCGCAGCCTCCTCTTAATTACTGGAGTAACAGGTCGGAGGGGAAGCAGCCGTAGATACCGTGACCTTCCCCCGACCAGAAGAGGCTCTTGGCGGCGGCGGCGACGGCGCTCGGAGGGATGTGTCGCGCTGAAAATGTCACAAGATAATGTGCGATCAACAGGACTTGTCCGCGGAAGGTCAGCCCCCCCCCCACATACACACACACCTACCTCCTCCCCAGCTGAGACGCAGCGACCGTCTCAAAGAGGCTGGTCAAGATGGAGGCCTGCGTCGACTAGATTCCCTGGCAGGACAAGGAGGTGAAAATGTCACCGCGTCCCTTTGTACGCTTGCAAAAAAAAAAACAGAAAAAAAAACTCTCTGCACCTTAAGTGTCCCCTTTAAAAAAAAAAACGGCTTCGCCTTCTGGTGTGCGACAGCGACAGCGTTCCTTCGCACCCGCTGGCAAGCCGGGGTGAAGACACACGCGAGACAAGCTGTCATTCACCCACATGCCGCCTCCTGGTATGTGATGATGACTCCCAGGCGCTGTTGTTCCTCATTTGATATTCTCTTACCTCCTCAAAAGGTGAGCTCGTCAGCCTGCCTGCCTGCCAGCTTACTGCACACCTCCCGAACCTGCCAGTCGCGCCGCCTCGGCCTGCATAGCAATCGCACCATTTATTCATTGTTTGAGTCAAGTCAAACACTCGGCAATTAGCGCGTTCACCTTCTCTTGTAGACTTTGAAAAAACACAATTTTTGTACATCTTTTTAAATTGGTCCACATTTATTGCCAGTTTGTTTTCCTCGAGGTCATTCCACAACACCACACCACAAATCGAAATACACATACCTTTCATATTTGTACGAGCGTAGTGCTGTTTCATGTTCCTTTCCCCTCTTAGGTTATAGCCCCCCTCGCACTCTCCATAAATAACACAAATTTTAAGATCTTTCAAATCTTACATAGGTCGTTGACTATAATGTCCCAATACTGACCCCTGTGGGACTCCATTGTTAAATTCTGAGTATGTTGATCTGCTGTCACCTCTCTGTAAAAGTTGTTGTCTATTACTTATGTAACTTTTCATCCAGTTAGTCCGACATCTGATTCCATACTTTTCCAGTTTATTAATTAATAAGTGGTGATGCTTTTTTTTTTTTTAAATCTATAAATAATCCTACTGCATACTTCTTGTTATCTATACAACTGATTATTTCGGCAATTAATTCCATTATATAGTTCTGTTTGATCTGAATCCATACTGACAAACAACTGTTTCATTCTGTCCATTTGCACTATTTAATGGATTTATAGCTGTATTACTGTTTTTATTTTTAGATTTTATATACTGACATATTTTTAACTGTTATAATTACTCATCCTAAAGCACCATCTTTCAGGAGTAGCTGTCCAGATTTCCAATAAAGGTGATTGTGATTCTGAACTCCCGGTGCCCTTTGTGCTTGCAGACAGCAGCGACTACAGCGAGGCTGAGGTTCTCCCGGACTCGTTCCCGTCGGCGCCGGCCGAGCCCCTCCCGGAATTCCTGCTGGAGCCGGAGGATGCCTTCATCGTGAAGAACCGGCCGGTGCAGATGAGGTGCCGGGCGTCGCCGGCCACCCAGATCTACTTCAAGTGCAACGGCGAGTGGGTCAACCAGAACGACCATGTCACCAGAGAGAGCCTGGACCAGATGACGGGTAATTACACACACAGACACACACCAGCCTTGCACTCGCATGCACTTGATCTACAACTTGATCTACAACTTGACCTGCAACGTCACACTGGGAATTATTTAATTTAATTCCATTCTGTAAAGACAGAGGTTTTTCATGAATTTCATCATGTTTTGCCAAGAGACTCCCTCAAAATGTCCTTGTGCTTGCGTAACAACAATAAGAGTTGAGAGTTGAAACCTCAAAAACACGCACGCACGCACGCACGCACGCACGCATGCACACACACAGGGGCAAGCTCCTCCCACACACCTTGCGTTCTCACAGACATAAACATCATACTCAATTACAAACATCATTTTCAACTACATAATCCATTAGCTCCCATAGGCTTTTATGTGCACATTAACGGCATTTGGCCCGCAGCCAATGCATTATTTATGCGCTCGGTGATTCCTCTGATCTTTCTCCCTCCGACTCGCTTCCCCCCCTATCCCTACCCCTCTTCCCTCCTCCCCAACAACCCCCGTCCCCTCCGTGCAGGTCTGGTGGTGAGGGAGGTGGACATCTCCGTGTCCAGGACCCAGGTGGAGGAGCTGTTTGGGCTGGAGGACTACTGGTGCCAGTGCGTGGCCTGGAGCTCGGCCGGCACCACCAAGAGCAACCGCGCCTACGTACGGATCGCATGTGAGTGCCAAGCCAGCGTGTGTGTGTGTGTGTGTGTGTGTGTGTGTGTGTGTGTGTGTGTGTGTGTGTGTGTGTGTGTGTGTGTGTGTGTGTTTGTGTATGTTTGACAGAGAGGAGGAAGAGTGCAGAGAAGACAGAAGGGGCAAACGTTCCCAACTTTTGGCCCGTCACGCGCGTCAGCTTAAGCGCGTATGCAAATGAGCGTGCTGTTGCACTGCATCATTGTGGCCCCGTGGTAATGTGTTGTGTAGTGTGATTGACAGTCTGCATGAGGCCATGGGTGGTGGTGGCTGTGGTGATGGCGGTGGTGATGGTGGGGGGGGGCACTGACAGAAGAATTTCGGAGCTAGCGTGTGTGTGTCTGTGTGTGTGTGTGTGTGTGTGTGTGATATGCACGCGAGTCGTGACTCCGTGCGGATGCGTGACGGCTCGTGTCACCAAGATAAACACGGCGTCAACTCCGCCCGCCCGCCCCGGCGCCGCTCTTAACCGTGTCACCCCCTCCTGTCGCCAGACCTGAGGAAGAACTTCGAGCAGGAGCCGCTGGGGCGCGAGGTGCGCCTGGAGCAGGAGGTGCTGCTGCAGTGTCGCCCCCCTGAGGGCATGCCAGCCGCTGAGGTGGGTCCCGAAAAAAACCGCCCTCATTTCCGTTTGTTTAAGATTGTTGTTGTTCTTCATATTTACCCCAAGCCGATGCATTTTCAAGTGCATTTGTTTATCAGGGCTATGTAATCATCACAAACTTTGAAAAAAACTAAACACACACATACCCAAAAAGGGTCACTCCATTAAACTTTGTGCTATAACACTCTGACTATGCAACGCCACGTCACACTGTTTTATTCCTCTCGTAAACAGCGAGCACAACTATGGGCCGAGCTCTATTAAAAAAGAAAACAAATTACTTGAAATGTAGATTTTTTATCACTCGCATAAAAATTCAAATTTGTGGAGACTTCAGTGTTTGTGTTTGGAGACACACAACTTGTTATTGCGTGACATAAAAGGCATATAGCATGAAGGTGTAAAAAGCCAACGTAACGCGAGAGCACATTAAATTGTCGTTTTAGGCTTTTTGATGAATGTTTATTTCCCTGCTCGTGGTTTGTGGAGGCTTATATCTGGGCTCCCATTAGGGTGGATTTGTCAAATTTCTGAGAAAGTTTTTTTTTTTTTCCACAAGCAGCAGCAAATCTTAACTTTTCTTAACTCAGGCAAATTATAAATCATCAAATATTGACAGAATTTGATCAATAGCACGTTGCAGCGAAGCGTGTCCTGGCTCAGCGCTTCGCAGCAGCGCCGTGTTTACCGAATCTGTTTTTGCATGTGTATGTGTGCATGTGCGCATGCGTGCATTTGTGTGGTGCCCAGGCTCGTGTTCATGCATACACACCTGCTGATTTGCGTGATGTGTTATGTGAAGAATTATCTGCCAGAAGAATTAGGGTTCATTGTTGAGAATTACTTTGTCGCAGACGTCTGAGATGAGTCCTGTCCAAAGTGTTCAGCCTAAATCTTAGTTATGTTTTTTGTTTTCTGTTTGTTTGTGTGTCTCTTCTCCAGGTGGACTGGCTTAAGAACGAGGACGTCATAGATCCGTCGCAGGACTCGAACTTTCTGATCACCATCGATCACGACCTGATCATCAAACAGGCGCGGCTCTCGGACACGGCCAACTACACCTGTGTGGCTCGCAACGTCGTGGCCAAGAGACGCAGCAGCACGGCTACGCTCATCGTTTATGGTAACCCACAAGTTTTTTGTTTTGTTTTGTTTTGTTTTTTTTAAGGAAAAGGAACCTCCTATTATTTCTGTATACTTACAACTAGGGCTGTCAAATGATTTTAATCGCGATTAATTGCAGAATCTTCATAGTTAATAGTTAAAAGTTTGAATTGCGTGTGTAAAATTCTGTTATTTTGCATTTCAAGGCAGTTTTAACCCCATAAAGCAAAGTATTTCTTACCAGAAATCGGCCAGCGGGGCCGACTACGGGTTAGTAAAAGGGACAAAAGACTTACATCGGGTTCAAGCAAGCCCACTCTGTTGCTCTCTTTCGTGTGTGTGTGTGTGTGTGTGTGTGTGTGTGTGTGTGTTTGTTTATTTTCATCTCTCTCACACTCTGTTTAGATACTGACAAATTTAATGTACACGAATATGATCGTGTTTGTCAATCGCGGTATTTTATTTTGAAAAGTGCTTTTATTTTGAAATTTGACCAGATTTTCTCGTGTTTCATGTGAATGTTTGAAATGCGATTAAAAAAAAATGACCACGTTGTAGATTGCATTTAACTAATCACGATTAATGCTGACAGCCCTACTTACAACATAATAATGTGACGATGAATGGACGTTTCTTAGAAAACAAAACCTACATTTTCTCTCTTCATGCATAATTCATCAGCATGTGTATATATGTGGTTGGATTCTCACCACTGCCAACTTCAGGTGGCTCTCCTGCTAATTTCTCCCACCTGTTATCTTTTTGACTCTCCACCAGTAAGCGGAGGCTGGTCTTCGTGGACCGAGTGGTCGGAGTGCAACGCTCGGTGTGGGCGGGGCTGGCAACGGCGAACGCGCAGCTGCACCAATCCGGCCCCGCTGAACGGGGGAGCCTTTTGCGAGGGCCCACCCTTCCAAAGGGTGGCATGTACCACGCTGTGCCCAGGTAAAATTCTCATTAATCAAGACAGAAGTGTGCACGGACAACGTTCCGCACTGGAACATCAGGAAATTTCCCAGTTGGGCTGCTTTGCAGCAAGAGCTAGATTGGATTTTCAGATTCTTTCTTGTCTTTCTTCGCAGGGATTCATTTTCTTGTTAAGGCCGTTCAATTTCAAACTCCAACCTCAGAGTTGAATTTTGCATTCTAATACTTGCTTCGCAATTCACCTGAAATGGTTGTAAAGTGGCCGCAAAAAATAAACTTTTCTGTCGCATCTTGCAGTGGATGGCGGCTGGACGGAGTGGGCCAAGTGGTCCGCCTGTGGGACGGAGTGCACACACTGGCGCAGCCGCGAGTGCCAGGCTCCGCCCCCCAGGAACGGAGGGAAGCACTGCAGCGGCAGCATGATGGAGAGCAAAAACTGCACGGAGGGACTGTGTGCGCGCTGTAAGTCTGCCGAGCGAAACGCTTTGAAGTGGAGCGGCCGTTACTCACGACAAGTCAACGCTTTTTTTCCCCGTTTCTTTTTCTTGTATTTCTATTGTGCGCGGAAATCCTGGTCCACCTCAGTAATACAACGCACCCTCAGGAGCGAGTCCAGCATCTATCTATCTGTCAACCTCGGCGCTCAAATCAAATCCGGGGCCTCGGAAGGTCGCCGCGCTGACTTCAACGGCTGCAGACGGAACTGTGGCACGGGGGCGCGTTGGCCAGGTGTTAGCGGCCTATTCTGCTTCAGTCTAAATGGCAGACAGATGTTTGGCTACATGCGAGGAGAAATTTAGCTTAACAAAGAGGGGCTGGAGGGAGGGGAGTGATCCACGACGAAAGAGGACAGATGGGTCGAGAGTAAGCGAGACAGAGAGACACGCACGCACACACAAACAAACAGAGCGAGTGAGAAGCGAGCATGACATGGCCAAGTTGAGAAATTAGTGCGGAGGTTGGAGGGGTGAGGGGTGGTGTGGGGGGGGCAGCATATGAGAGTGAGTCAGACTCACACTGACACCCCATGTGCAGCCTGTGACGAGCTGGGAGGAATCCAGCTGACAGCGCATTACAGTCTCTCGGAGGCTTCGCCTCGCCTCTCCGCCCAGGCACATCCCAAGTGCGCAAGTGATAGCGCGAGCGAGAGAGTTAGCGAGCGAGCGAGAGCGTGCGCGTGCCCGACGTGGCCCAGTAGCGTGCCGGGCGGAACCTGGAACGCACGTGCGGGGGGTGGGGGTCTGATGCGCACGCTAGTCCTGACATAAACAGGCTTCCGCCGAGCAGCCAGATTAGACAAATACGCGGCGTGATTCGAGCGCTCACATCGGGAGGCGGCGCGCGGCCTGTCAGGGAAACATGCACTCTGAGTTGGCGTTGTGGTTGGAGAGAGGGAAGGGGAAGGGGGCGTTCAGGCCGAGACGGGGGGGGGGCGTGGACGCCTCCGTCGTCAGGCAACAGACTGATTCAGTCTCCCAGCACGTCGACACGCTCGGCGGGCTGATTGTCCCGACGACTTTATTCCTCCCTCCGCCCAGGAAAACAATGGAGTCTGACTGGTCCCTGGTAATCCCGTTGAGCATAAACATCCCAGGTTTCTTTAGAGACAGCGACACCTGTCACCCTCGCTCTGAGTGACATGATACGTGCGCCCGTTCGTTCTGAACGGGACGGTTCGTATTTTTATTTTTTTCTGTCATTTTTCGGCGGCTGCTGAAAATAAACTGGCGTCGCTGCTGTTAGGGCGTCGCCAGGCCGCACCCAAAATGCAGCCCTCGGGGGGGCGCTCCCTTGCTCCCTTGCTCCCTTGCTCCCTCGCTCCCGAGAGCCCACCCGGCACAGAGACCTCTGCCAAAACTGAACATGCAAATCATTTCGCTCCGGCGAGCCCTGAAGGGAGCAGCCAAAAGGATTTGCTTGCACTCCTGTTTATGTACAGATGTTGTGCATATTCAGATTAGTGCAATGAATACCCCCCCACCCCCCACTACCCTCCGCCTCAACTGCCCACTCAGAACTGCAGTCAGGTTGTTCCTGCTCCGGACCCTCATCACTACTCATTTGTAACTCTACTGTTACATATTCAAAGCTTCCCACCAACACCTCGCTAATATCCCCAAGTACCTTCAGCAGAAACTGCTAAATTTGGAAGACTCCAGTCAGAAGCTGCCCTTTACATGAACTGTATCTTATTATGATTATTGAATTATCCACAATAATAATAAACACACCGACTAGCCCCTGTTGGATTCCAACGCTGATGAATGGCAGAGATGAGACGGCAGAGTTTCTTTGATTGTCTTGTCAGGGTTTGAAGCCACTCTTGTTTTGAATGAAGTCAGTGACACACTCCTCCTCGCAAGTGCGGTCGGCAAACCGCCCAGGGATGAGTCACGTCTGTTTGTTGTTGGGAAAAAGATTTTTTTCCTATTAGGATGGAGATTTGTCCTAATGGGACGACAAGGTGCTAATGTTCCCGGCGGGGAGAATAAAAAGGCATTGTTCCAATTTGCATTGTCTCCCGCGTTACGTGCGCATCCCTTTTCACAACTGTGTTTAACTTGAAATCGTCCAAACGATGCCATTCTCTTCCGGCGGCGGCTCTGATGGCTGTCGCGCAGTGCGTTGACAATTAGGCCCGATTCATCGCCGTCGCCGTCGCCGACCATCCACTGCAGCATCGTTTGTTTTCAAGCGCGCCGCCGCGTTATCTTTCCGCGTGCCTCTCCGGTTTCCACATTTGATGGCTACGCTGCTGTTTATGCTGCTTTGTATTACGCTTCTGCCTTGTATATTATGTTATCTTTCATTTGCATAACAAGCAGTCCATCCATTTTCATGTTGTTTTTTTTTTCCTTTCTTTCCGCCTTCTCTCGCCCCCCCCCCCTCCCCACACCCCACCCCTCCTCCTCCTGTTCAACACAGATAAAAAGATTTCTATTGAACATGCAAGCCATCGTAAGTTCACCTTCCCATGACTTCGCTCTGCCGCTGCTTCACGCCGTTTGTGTTTTGCACTTGGTGCGCGGGTGTGAGTGTGAGTGGGAGTCCCCAGCGTCTCGTGCTAGCACGTGGCGCTAAAGGTGTTTCGTGTTGGGTCTGTCCGTCTGTTCGTCTGTCCGTCCTTCCACACCTTGTCACCCCTCACGGCGCCCGCTGGAGACCTTGTTGCCTCACCTTCCTCCCTTCCCTCTCTCTCTCTGCAACCTGTGTCGGGGAGTGACGTGTAACGTTGTTATGTAACTTAATTACAAAACTAAGATTGTTGTAATGCAGTAAATTACTGGGGGAAAAAATGTAATAAATTACAGTTGTGTTTAATCATTTCATTTTTGCTGCTTTGCGTGGTTTCCTCGTGCACCGGCTCGTCGGCACGAGCGGCGTCCTTTTTCCTGTTTCCCTCCACACAGGAAAGTTTGATACGGTTCTGACGCTTCTGATTGGTTCGCCTGTCAAGCTCGGAATTGCAGCGCCCCCTACCGCTCGCCTGCCAGTTGAATCGTCTCCCTCTGCTTTGAGCGCTGCTAAAAGCTCAACGCTGTCGGGTCCAGATAGTTGAGAACGTTCATTAAAAATTTAGAAAAGTAATCAAAATGTAATCGGACATGATTAGTTGCATTAGTTCGGCAAAGTCATTGAAATAGTCACACCAGCGCCATTGCATTTTTCAATAGGGTGACTCGTAATTGTAACCAATTAGATTTGCAAAGCAATCTTCCCAACGCGGCCTGTGGATGAGTGTCATTGACCCCAAACCTCCCACCTCACTCCACCAACCCATCACCCCCCCCCCCCCCCCCCCCCGTCAACCTGCCTCCAGAATGAAGCGTGGGGTTGATTCCCGGGCCTGGCACGCCGCTCCATCGGTTACGCAACTGCCAGTTGGAAAAATAGCGTTTGCTTAAAGCCAAGGGATTAATAGATGTTGGTGTAATAAAGCGCAGTGCCTAAAAAAAAAAAAAACAAACTAGTGCCTGTGACCCAGCGTGTCACCGGAGGGGAGGTGGGCGAATCCGCCAAAAAGCGGCGAGGGGATCAGAGCGGCGGAGGGGCCGCTGGTCGTCCTGCCGCTCTGATCCATAGGCGGTGGAGCTTAGCGACGGCTGACTCTCACTTTAATCTGCCGCGCAGTTTACATTTGAAGTGATGGTAATTCCTGCGGTTGCGGGCCGAGGAGGAAGAGGAGGAGGATGAGGAGGAGGGAGGGAGGAGCCGAAATGCACCTAATTCGCCATTGTTCCGTTTGCGGTAATAAGTGCGGACGGCTGTCGGCTTCGGTTCCGTCTCGCCACGTGAGCTCTCCTCCGCCAGCCCGTCTGCCTGCGGCTCTCCTCTCCTCTCCTCTCCTCTCCTCTCTATGCTCACTCTCTCTCTCTGTGTCTCCGCTTCCCTCCCTCCCGACTTCTACCCGCCGACTCTGTTGCTCTTTCAACGCGGGCTCCCCCGTTTTTTTGTTGTGTGTGTGTTTTTTTTTTTTCTCAAGCACGGCTCCCCCTTATCTCCCCTCTCCTCCTCACCGCTCCCCATAATCCGTCCGTCCTCCCCGACCAATCACAACCTTATCTAACTCCTTCCTCTTCCGTTTGCCAAATGGCCTCCTCTCCAGCTCCTGTTCACTCCTCCACTGTTTATCCAGCCCGTCTCCTTGTTCTTTTTTTTTTTTTTGTCGCTTTATTGTCTCCCCCGCCAACCTCGCACCCCTCCCCGCCAACCCTCCCCTGCTGTGCTGAGACGGGCTCACGTGCGCGGGCCGGATGTGTCTCTCTTGCTTGCTAGCGTAGACGAGTCGAGGTGGAGCTAGACGCAGGTTCCTGGGATTTTTAGCTGTCCGGTCCCAACTAATCACACAGCGGCTCAGCACAGCAGGGGTGCGCAGGGGAAGTCAACCTCTTTGCTTTTACTGTTCCTCCTCCCGGATCCTGCTTCCTTTTTCATCCCGAATCAACCCCTTCTTGTGTAGCAGTTGTTCTGCCAGATACCCCAAACACCTCACATAACTGTCATACTCCAAAAGCATGCCGAGTTATAAATCATCATCCCTGCTGTCGATACTCGCTGCGGAAACTTTGCACAACCTCCTCCCTCACCTGCAAACGCCCTCTTTTTTTCTGTCTAAGCTAATGATTACAAATTTGTTAACAAATAATCTTAATGTTTAATGTGGATGCCTGATTCATCTATTAAATCCTGTGTCTGTGTTGTGAACAGCATTTACCGCAGTGATTGATGACCTCTTTGTATTTCCCCCCCTATTGTTTTTTCTGGCCTGCCTGTTAAAAGCATGGAAGTAAAGGGTTGAACAAAGCCCACGGTGACTTATTGACCGGCTTTGGGCTGCTGAGGCTTCTCATTAATTTAGCCGATCGATCCTCACCCAGTGTGAACATGAGTGTGAACTTTGAATCCTTTTCGTTTTGGGCAACCACTGGTTATTTTAATTTGGTTGATTAAACGTTTGAGACGCACCCACAGTCCCACTGGTGCATCTGCCCATGCTAGCTTAACAGAAAGAGGCAGATGGTTTTGCTTTTAAGCTGATGGGTCAAGTAATGATTAAATCGCTAATTTGCAATGCTAACTTGCCCCATTCTGCTTTTAAATCAGTAGATTCAATGTTCTTTCCCCCTGTGTGCCCCTTGCTTTTGCACCTTGCTTGTCTCCTCATGCTTTTTCTTCTTTCCTTCAACGGAGTTCTTGACCGTCCAACTGTCCCTGTCCCTGTCCCTGTCTCAGCGCTAGCTCCGGGTAGCGGCGTCGCCGTCTACGCAGGCCTGGTGGGAGCTCTGCTGCTGTGCGTCATCCTGGTGCTGTGCGTGGGAGTGCTCGCGTACCGCCGTAGATGCCGCCATCTCCACGGCGACATCACAGATTCCTCCTCGGCCCTCACCGCCGCCTTCCACCCCGGCAACTACAAGCCTCCCAGACAAGGTGTGCAAACGCTAACACACACACACACACACACACACACACACACACACTCAAGGAAAGCTAGCTCTGTTTTTTTGTGACGTCATTATTGTTGCTTTCAAACTTTCCCCCCATTGTGCTCATCTACACAAAATTATATTATATTTCGCTGAGACGCCGCTATTTATATCGTCTCATGAATTAATTCCCTTCCATCCATTATCTCTTCTCGCTAAGTCAACCCTCCAATCTCCACTGCGGTACAATTTTTTTTTCACCCTTTAGACATTTGTCATGCTACTTCTTCTTTTGTTCCCGTCATCAAATATTAATTAGCTACATTAATCCATTTCACCCGCGTCACTTTTAGCACGCTCAGCCCTGCCCGTGTCATTTTCATGGTGATAAGAGAGCTCCTTCCTCCCCCCCCCACCCCTTCCCTGTCTATAGATAACCCCAACCCTCTGCATCCCTCAGCTCCTCCGGATCTGACAGCCACAGCGGGGACCTTCCGCGGGCCCCTCTTCTCCCTGCAGCAGGGCATCAACGACAGCCCCCACAAAATCCCCATGACCACGTCTCCTCTGCTGGACCCATTGCCCAGCCTCAAAATCAAGGTGTACAACTCGTCCACCCTCTCGTCCCTGGAGCTCCCCGCTGACATGTGCTCCGACAGCGAGATCCTCAGCCTCAAGTCAGTGGGCAGGGAGCGGGACTTCCACAGCCACACCCTGTCCAGAGAGCCGGGCCTCAGCACCAGCGCCACGCTGGGGAACCTGGGTGGGAGACTCACCATCCCCAACACAGGTAGGCACACGCTGTGAATCCTGGAGTAGCTCACTCGCTCTGTCGGTCATGCATGATAACAAGGCCCGACGCCTTTTTTCCCCATTAGGTGTCAGTCTGTTGGTTCCACCGGGAACGATCCCCCAAGGGAAGTTCTATGAGATGTACCTCATTATCAACAAATGGGACAAAACCACGTGAGTACACTCTGCCTCTCTTTCAGCAATCTCTCAGTTGTGCTGCAGCACAATACTTCCAAGCACATCAAGTTATTTGTCCCACAGGTTTTTTTTGGTTTGTTTGTTTTGCTCAACTCTGACCTGCCAGTTTTCTGGGGGGTTTGATACACAGCGCACCTCAAAATACATCAGCCCCAGCATGCTCACGACTGTTTAATTGCCGTGTTGTTCTGTTGATTGAATACTTTTTTATTGTCAGAATTGCCCCTGACATTTGTATTGCATCCGACTCAGACTTTTCTTAGACACAAAATTAACATATAAAATATGTTAATTAACATAACATAACATAATTAACATTTAAACCAAAACCATGTTGCATGGTTATTGTTTGTTGTTTATTGTTAAAAGGATCCCCATTAGCTGTCACAAAACTAGGATGAGCTTCCTGGGCTCCACAGAAAGAAAGAATCATCTAACAGAAATAATCTTAAAGCTGTAAAACATTGTGGACATCATGATGAAACAGCATCAAAAATTACACTGAATAAGTTATGACAGAATGTTATTAATTATTTCATTCAGACAGTAAATATGTCCTTTCCCCACTCACTCATTTAAATAGTACATCCTCAGATGGGACTTACAAGATACTTTGCTATTCAGTTTTCTATATTGAAGTGTGAAGTATGCTGTTTTAACACTGACCGTGTGTGTGTGTGTGTGTGTGTGTGTGTGTGTGTTCCGCAGGCTACCCTCGGAAGGCAGCCAGACTGTACTGAGTCCTGTTGTGAGCTGTGGCCCCTCCGGCATGCTGCTCAATCGGCCGGTGGTGCTCACTTTGCCTCACTGCGCCCAGCTGGACACGCCCACACCCGACTGGACGCTCACGCTGAAGACGCAGACCCACCAGGGGGCGTGGGAGGTGAGACGCCGTCTCCCCGGCGCTGCCAAATTACAAACCATGCCCCCCCCCCCCTCCCCCACTACCTCCATCCCTCCTCTCTGCGGCGCCGGCGCTGATCTCCATCTTTTTCCCCAGGAGGTGCTGACGGTGGGCGAGGAGTCGCTGTCGTCGCCGTGCTACCTGCAGCTGGAGGAGGAGTGCTGCCACGTGCTCATGGAGCAGCTGGGAACGTACGGCCTGGTGGGCCAGTCCTGCCCTCCGCAGCCCGCCTGCAAACGCCTGCAGCTGGCGCTGTTCGCCCCCCGCGCGCCCTGCCTCTCCCTGGACTACAGCCTTCGCATCTACTGCATCCACGACACCCCGCACGCACTCAAGGTGCGCCTTTCGTTGTGTTATTATATCTTCATCTCCCCCTTTCTGTTTTTTTTTTTTTTTTTCACGGCTGAGTGCAGCGTAAGTGGTGATTGAAAAGTGATGAAAGTAAATGGGTGTGCTTCTGCAGATCATTTTTAATCCAAACCGAAAGGTACTTTCCCCAAGATTAGAATAAATCCGTCCTGCCTGCTTTACTTTAACACAGTGTTCAAAGAGAGCCTTGCATGGCCATCAGCAACACACCCCACAAGACGTTTAAACGAGCTCCGAAAATAGGATTATACCTTAAAAAGTTTAGCGGACTTTTTCAGCGGCACTCCAGGGCTGCAGAGGAAAAACTGCCACCTCCAAAGCCGAGGTGCTGCACACTCACGCTGCTCGCACTCAAAGTCAGGTGCTAAATTGAAGCGGGAGCGAAAGCATAATGAAGTGGCGTGCAATGATGCAAAGGCGCCGTCAAAGCAGGAAGCAAGGCACTCCAAACAAAAACAAAAAAAAAAAAAAAAAAAGAAAACGTTGGACTTGCTATAAATGTTTTCCTTCTCTCGGCCTGTATTGTGGGACGTGCGCACAAAACGCCCGTTACCTTGGCATGGCATGGCACGCATTTCTGGCTGCGAAACTTCAAACGGATCTCAAACCTTGAGCTGTTGCGCTTTTCTAATTGGAGGTAGCACCTTTGAGGTTGCGCTACACATTTTAATTAAGTGTTCTTGAATGGCATGTTTTGAAGCGGGGAACTTATGGCGCGGTCGATCAGACGAAAGAGTCCCTGAGCCCGTCCTCTCTCTCACTGTCTCTTTCACTCTCTCTCTCTCTCTCTCTCTCTCTCTCTTTTTTTTCTGTCTCTCTCTTTCTCTCTCTCTCTCTCTCTGTCATGAGCAGGAGGTGCTGGATTTGGAGAGGAGTCTGGGTGGCGTCTTGCTGGAGGATCCCAAGCCCCTGCTCTTCAAAGACAGCTACCACAATCTGCGCCTGTCGATCCACGACATCCCTCACAATCACTGGAGAAGCAAGCTCCTGGCAAAGTATCAGGTGAGACACTTCGGCGGCAGACTCCAGATAACAGCCTATTAGCGCCTGTGTTTGTTAACGATGCGAGCGGATATTCACAAAGGATGTGTCACAAGCAGCTCGGATGCTGTGTTTGGGCTACCAGCACGGCCAATTACGTAGAAGAAGAGTATTTTCTCAAAACACGGTGCACAAGTGTTTGAAAAGTCAAGCCTTCTGCTTCAAGTCGTGGCCCAAAAACTCTTCAAACTTCCAATTCATCAGCAATCCGTCCTGTTTTCGATGGAGTTTCGCGAGAGGACTGGGCTCCTTCCAGTAAAAGTCTATCATCACTAAGAGTCCAATGTCACAAAAGCAAATGAAAAACTTCCATCCATCCATCCATCCATCCATCCATCCATCCATCCATCCATCCGTTCATCCATCCATCCATCCATCCATTTTCAATCCCTGCTTCTTCCTGAGCTCAGGGTGTCACCAGGGTGAAGGCAGGGTGACACCCTGAACAAGTCGCCAGTTCATCTCTGCAACTTTCACACTCACACACACACTTACGGACAATGTAGAGTTCCCAATTCACCTCACATGCATGTTTTTGGACTGTGGGAGGAAGCCGGGGAACCCAGAGAGAACCCACGCAGACGCAGGCAGAAGATGCAAACTCCACACAGAAAGACCACAGGCTCCAACCCCACAGGCTTCTTGCTGTGAGGCGGCAGCGCTAACCACTGCACCACCATGTCACCTCAAATGAAAAAACATAACATAACATAACATGCATATCATGCAAATGATTTGCAACCAAGTATTAAAAAGTGAAAGTTTGATTTATGAATGTTAATTTGTCCCATTACTTTTGGTCCCTTAAAAAGTGGGAGGCACATAGAGAAACTATTCCTACACCGTTCGCCTGACTTGGATGTGAATACCCTCAAATTAAAGCTGAAAGTCTGCAGTTAAAGCACATCTTGTTCCTTTCATTTCAAATCCATTGTGGTGGCGCTTAGAGCCAAAAAGATGAGAATTGCGTCGATGTCCCAATATTTATGGACCTGATTGTATTTCCAGTTCCAGCAGCATGCAGGTTAACTTTCTACACTATGTTCTCAAATGAGCCGCATGAAAGGTGCCAGATGACCAGGCAGTAGTTTGCCTAAAAACATTGTCTCAGTGTGTCAGATTTAAGAGAAATTGGAATTGTGTGTGCGCATTCAGCTGTTGTACATTCTTATTATTTAGTTTAGTTCTATTATTATTCCAGTGAGTGGAATCCTTTCCCTCTGTGCAACTCAAGGATGGCGTTGTGGATTATTTTGTGCTCAGTGTTTGGCAGTGAATGAGTGAAGTGTTCCCTTTGTACCCTGTCTGTCACTCTCTAATGACGTTGCCTCCGAACAGGAGATCCCGTTCTATCACATCTGGAGCGGCAGCCAGAGACCCTTGCACTGCACCTTCAGCCTGGAGAGAGGCAGCCTGGCCGTGTCGCAGCTCGCCTGCAAGATCTGCGTGCGACAGGTCGAGGGGGAGGGTCAGATATTCCAGCTGCACACGGATATTCAAGAGGTAAAGGGAACAGCGCAGATGAGGCTACTAATGCTTAAATTGCTATTGCCTTTTTTTTTTTCTTTGGTTATTACTTTGATGAACTATTGCTACTTTTCTTTTGGCCTCTGTGGAGCAATTTGCCACATTTTATTGATTGATTTGATTGCCGCTATATTGGGGAGTTCTGTTAAGCACCTTGTGACTTTGTGTCTGTCATCGCCATCATTCCCTCTCACCTCTCCCACCAAACACAGACTCTACCGCCGCACTCGCCGCTCCCGTCAGGAAGTATCTGCCTGCCTTCGTCCCAGGTGGGACCTTATGCCTTTCGTTTGCCTGACTCCATCCGCCAGAAGATCTGTGCCAGTCTGGATGTGCCCAGTGCTCGAGGATGCGACTGGAGACTCCTGGCACGCAGTTTGGGCTTTGACAGGTGCGATTTTTCTCTTTCTTGGTACTTTGGGGGGGGGGGGGGGTTCTTCATTTTTGAAGTGCTGAAAAGTCTGTTTCAGAGAAAAATAATAACGCAGCTGAGGTGGAGGTGCTGTGGCTATAGCTGCATTTGCAATGTCATGACTTTATGCAGCGTTTTACTATTTCTTTGAGTGACGACCTTGAAAGAATGGCGCACCAGCAACCAAAAATATTATAAAATGAGACTTTTTAGCCAAATAATGACGATGCAGTCTCTTAATTTATTTATACTCTCTCAGTGTGAAAGCTGGGCCTGTTTAGATGCACACAAAGCTGATGTCCTGAGAGGAATTCAGGGAGGAAACCAGGTTAACTTACATTCCTTTAAAAGCACAGTCACTCCACAATGGAATGTTATTTTTTGACAAATTAAGTTAAATTGATCAATTCTTCACGGCACACCTCACATTATCTGACAGCAAACGAGTGAGTTGAGTGGTTGAAAACCTCCGCCCATGGAAAAAAAAAAAACTGATTCCAATTAACATCAGCGCCCCGGCTGCACTCGGCTCCTGTTACAGCTTGCCTGCTCTGCCTTTGTCCGCAGGTACTTGAACTACTTTGCGACAAAGCCAAGCCCGACAGGTGTTCTCCTGGACTTGTGGGAAGCTTGTCACCAGGCCGACGCCGACCTGGTCTCTCTGGCGACCGCGCTGGAAGAGATGGGCAAAAGCGAAGTGCTGGTCGTCATGACAACGGACGGGGACTGTTGATTGTTGAAGAAAAACCAGAGAGGGAGCGAGCGAGACCACCCCACCGCACCCCCACCTCGCCTCCACGATGGAAAAAATACATATATATATAAATACCTGCCTTTGAATATGCACACCCAAACACAAATCACAAGCTCTCAGAGGCTTTTTCTCTCCTCACGCCCTCTGCCTCATCTTTCTCCTCACTGCTCCCTGATCTGCCGTTCTCGCCACAGTCAGACATTCCCATCTGGGCCGTCCCGTGATGAATGCCAACCTGATTTAATGAGGCACTTTCTTTTTCCAGTCTGTGAAATGTGAGGGGAACAAATGATCCGAGCTGATAAAAAATGATGCTAATTTCTATACCAATCGTGATCGGGGACACAGAAGTATTTGGATGGATCAGTGGTGATTTTATGGCAAAGGAACACTGAATCTCGGGCCCACCCCCCTCCACTCCCACATGGTCATCCTCAGTGTGCAGCGGGGGACAGGCATCAGCAACCTGTCTGCAACCTCCTCAGGCTGCAGGCGCACTCCCAACACACCCCAACGCAGAATAACTGGCCATTACCCAGCTCTGAATCAAACGGCCCAGGCAGGATTCCCCGTCTGGCTGCTCAGACTGTCAACAAATCACAGGAGCGAGCAGCGAGGGCCTGGAGCTTTTAAGGTTTGAGCAGGCCGCTTCGGGCTGGAAATAACAAAAAAGCTGCCTCTCGTCTGTTGCGGGAGGCCGAGTCGGGAAGTTTGTGTGAGGAATTTGCAGATAACTAGACTCTTTATATTGTACCAACAAATGCCTCAAAGCCTCTTCATATCATCCTGACTCACAAGAGGGTTTCTCTTTTATCCCTCCTCACGCTCCCATATCACTCTGCTGCACTCTGCCGATCTGTCGAGAATGAACCGCAGGAGAGCTTTCTGGTTATCCCTTAAAAGTTTCCTATAGGGAACGCTCTTAAAGTTATTATCCATATTTGTGGATTTCCCCCCACCTCCCTTTGTCTTTGCTTTTAATGTGTGCGTAGAAACCTGTTGCGACCACCGGGTTGCAGTTTGATTTTTTTTACTCTCGTGCAGCGGGGCAAATAAGAGGAGTCTGGTGCACAGCAGATGCCTCAGTTGTGATTACTAAAACCATGTTTGTTTCTTTTTTTTTTGTCCTTTTTTAATCCTGTTTATCGTTTGAAAGTGTAAAGCATAATCTGTAAATTAGAGGTGTTTTGGTTTTGCCTTTGACTGAGAGCAATTTACACTGCTAAGCGCTGGATGTCAACCCAGAGGTCATAGATGCCTGAATCAATAGGCAGCAAGGTGCCGTCAATTGTATCTCAATATTAGCTGCATTATGTTTCGATTTATTCTGTGTTCATTTACGAGTGTCTCCATCCAACAACGCGTAGCTCAATTATTCGACAGGTCTCTGTTTTCTTAACTACATATTGTTAACCCTCTGACGAAGCCATTTGCCTCGTGGTCATGGTCCTCAAATTGCAACATCAATACTGTTCTTTCAGTCACTGTTAAATGGGAATTGAAACACTGTCATTGATCATTTTTTTGTGTATTACTGAGTGCTTTTTTCAACCGGGGGCAAAAAAAAAAAGTGTTAATATCATTGAAACCACTAAAACCAAAACACAGGCAGTATCCCTCCGCTACAACAGTGAGTCACATCACTGTTTTGTGTGACTGTGTGTGTGTGTGTGTGTGTGTATGTGTGTGTGTATTAAATGAGTGATAGGGCAGCTGCATGTGCGCTCTCACTGCGTGCACATGCTTGTGATCTGTCATTTCTTTTTTTAAGTGCTATGCAAAGTAGAAAAGAAGAGCGAAGCATTTTGACTTCTTTGTTTCCTGGAAGATTAATTCTATTTTTTCAGATCAGGGCATTGACAGGGTTTTGATACTGTATCCTAATGTGATTTAGGAGTGGATTAAGCTTTTTTTTTTTTTTTCTTGTTGTTGTTGTTATGATGTATTCACAATCTGGAATCGGAAGGAATGGATTACTCACTGATGTAGCACATACGGGAGGAGCAAAACAACGTGGTGCAGTGGCTACAAAACAAGTCTGGACTAACACCATGGACTCAGGTCCTGCAGGTCCACAAGGAAACGTCTGAACATGACTGGTTCTGTTCTTCAGATCCCTGAGCACTGCGGGACGTTTTTTTTTTTCCTTCTTCAAATCTTGTTAAAGACTGGCTAGCTGTAGACTACAGTGTTTCTTCGTCCAGATTTCTCAAGTTTCTGTTGGACCTTTGATCTCATAAGAGAGAGAAAATTAGCCTTTGTTTGAGAAGACAGACATTTTTATGAAAACAAGATGGATTCAGTGACATTATTCTATCTGTAAAGAACCAATTGTACATAAACATCTAGCCTTCTTACCTGTAACTAAATATAATTTTTATGCAATAAATTATATTTCTTAGTTTAACTGCTCTGTGTCTTCTTATTGTGAATGTCAAAAGTGCAATTCCAAACGTCATCGGTGCAAATTACAACAGTGGGATGGCTGTATGAGATTTGTCAAGTTGGACCATGAGCCATTTAGTGTGACTGTGATCTGATTTTGATGCCAGACAACACTCTGTTTAGATTAATGTAGAATAGGAACACGTAAATCTTTCATCAGAACCACAATTAATGAAACACTATTCCAAGTAATGAGAATGTAAATTTGTTTGTCTCTTCAGTTCAACCACTCACATCCAAATAATGCATTAGTCACTTACTGGAGAATAATAATTTTGTAAAATTGTTTTCATATTTTCTATCGTGAAAGTAGTTATTTTATGCTACAAATGTATTGGTAATCGTAATTTATACGGTTAATGTTTAAACCCGTTTGCTGTCTAATACTGCCCTCTTCTGGATATTGAGGTGTATAGCCTCTCAAGCTGCAAAGCACAACGCCGTATTAAGAGATGTTAAAATCTTTTCTGCTACGTTTTTAAACAACATTAATAATTCTAAGGTTTAATTTTGTCGGTGCCAAATATAGTGAATAGAAGCTACAATGTGAAAAAAAATAATAATGAGTGAAGTTAAAGTACAATTTTCTTTCTGAAAAATATAATTTTATCAAACCACAAACTGTTTGTGTGATAAACATATATGTCTCATGAAAGTGAATGAATGTTTCATATTATTATTATTATTAGGAGGACGAGGAGGAGGAGGAAGAGGAGAAGGAAGAGGAGGAGGAGTAATAATAATAATCAGTAATGCCTCAGTTATTTAAAAAAAATATCGAAGGTTTTATTTAAAACTACTTGTAGCAATACCAACAGAAATACACTTACGCTTTTAAACGCGATGTAAGTACAACATCGTGAACTTCAATTTAGGAACCGCTTACCGGAAACGTGGTAATTTTTGCTATTTGGTTAGAGTAGTACTTCCGGTTTACCTCCCGACTGTTTTTTTTCCAAAGATTTCTTTCACCAAAAAAAGAATAAACGTCAATCGATGGGTGAGTTAATACAAATACGAGCTCTGTATGTATTATTTTGTCATTGTTTCTCATATATTTTAAGCTATCCCTATATTTTTCTATATTTCGTATGGTGCATTATATTGTGAAGGGATCATTACCGGAAGTCATTTAGTTGTTGTCGTTGGGTGTTGAACTTGGGCGGAAAAAAAATGTTGTTTGTCAGCTGACCAGAAACTAAGTTAATCGTGTAATGGACTTGTTGTGTGTCAGTGCAAGACTTCCCGAATCAACAGAATGAGCTGCCGGTCGACGGTGGGGTATGTTGACATTCCTTTTCAAACCATGCGAGGTTAGCAACTCTCATGTATTTCTAACTAGTTTTGTCCGAGTCTCCTAGTTAGCTAGCGTTGACCACCACAAGCTTGGCAAGGCGTAAACAGTATACCGCTTGGCAAGGCGTAAACAGTATACTGCTGAGAATTTAAAAGGTCTCTTGCAGGATGGCTCCCGGAGTCATTTTGCAATCGGTAGCCACAACAGCGTCGCGAGAGTCAGGTGTCCGCAGTGACCCGTGGCACACAAGTGTGTGCAATTGATTTTCCTTGGCTAAGCATCATGTGAAGTGTGTTTCCTCATTAGCACACACAAAGCATGTAGTGTGCCTCCTTTTGATGTCTACGAGAAGTTCAGCTTCCCAACCTTAAATTGTCAAACACGCACTCGTGTGAGGTTATTTCTGTCTCTCTCTCTCCTTTCCGTTTTTTAAGCAGTTCCCAGTTCGGAAGATGTGAAGCGAAACTTGTGTGACAGCTGAGTCTGTCACATGGCCGCAGACGTGAAAATTTGCAGTGGCTTTATCTTCTTTCTTTTTTCTTTTTCTTTTTTTTTTTTTGTCCACTCGTGTTTTGATAAGAATCGCATTGTTTGTGCGGGACTCGCTGAGGCTGTGCCACTTAGACTCTGTGTTGAGGCGGAGATATCACATAGTTAATGATTCCGCTGCCTCTGTTGACATAGTTGCAGCTGCGACGGCAAGGTGAGAAACCATGCGCTGTTTATTAAATTTGTTCACTTTTTGCTGGAATGATAACAAGGCTGAATGATAACCAAATCTTATTGATTCCTCTCTTTTTTCAGGACTAGTAAATATAAGAATTTTTCAAAGCTCCAGTTTGTCAGCTTAATGTTCCATAAGAATTTGGCTGACATTGTCTTGTGTTTTCTCCTTTTCCAGCTTGCTTTTCAAAAATTCCTGCCTTACCTCCGATTGCCCCAACCTCCCCCCCTTTTTCCTCTCCCTGTGAGTGTCCAGTTTTCTGTCCCTAAAAACTGGTTGAAGGCAAGCCGATGGAGTCCAGCCTGAACTCGTCCTACCTCCCGTCCGCTACGGACCACGACCAAGCGTCCGAGGATGAGGACAGCGAGGACCGGAGCTCCACTACGTCACTTCTGCCTAAACATTCGCCTGTGCCGCTGGCCGTGCGCTACAGCCCAGAAGACTCTTACTGTTTCGTCTATATCATCTTCTTTTTCTTGGGCATCGGCTCCCTGCTGCCCTGGAACTTCTTCATAACCGCCAAACACTACTGGCTCTACAAACTGAGTAACAGCTCGGGTCACAGCGGGAGCGATGATCAACTTTCAGACCTCGGTGTGAGTGAACGGGACGCAGTGCTGTGATTAATTGTGCACGCAAGTCCACAGGAAGATGCACATTTGTGCCATTCTTCATGCACAGCATAGTGCTGTGAAGGTCCTGTGACCGCTGCTGGGACTGGGTGTCCTTTGACATCTAAGCAAGATGTCTTGCAAAACTATTATGCAATTATACATGTCACAAGGCCACTTTAGGTTAAGTTGAAGTTTGAAGGAGGTAGATTCTGGAGACTGAGAGGAAAAATGCAGGACATTCTGTGGGATATAAATGATTTCTGTATGGCGGCTGTGTTGTTAAAATTAATCAATCTAACGATGCTAAGTTGTTGTCGACTTTTCAGCGTTCTCAAAGATCTGGGATCGTTTAATCTGACCTTTCTGTTGTTCGGTGGTCAGCTTTTAATTTGACTGCATGGGATCGACAGATCGGGAGGAGAAGAATCTCTTCGATTTAGATTTTTCTCTCCATTACTTTCACTTCCCCATTTGTTGCTGACACTCGTCTGTCACGTTCAGCCGATTCAAATGCATTGTTTGACGTCTGCGTTTTTTTTATACTTTATTTCTTCACAGGACTACTTCGAAAGTTATCTGTCCATTGCATCCACGGTGCCCTCTGTGCTTTGCCTGGTACTCAACTATTTCCTAGTGAACAGGTCATTTCAGTACACAAACACACACACACACACACACACAGAAAAGCTACTGCCACTAATGGATTCCAGTTGTGTTGCTTACCCTGCGATATTGATTGCAAATTAATTTTTTTCCCTGCATGGACACTGATTCTGGGCTTTGATCAAAATGTGCATAACTGAGACAAATAGAAAATAATTTTCCTCGCATTTAACACAGCATTTCAGCAGAGCAATACCGTTCATAATTTTTTATTTGTGCCAGTAATTGAAATCAAAAAGGATTTTTCTTAGCACGACACAAACCCTCAGTCTAATTTCAGGTAGAAGTCCAGAAAAAACAGACAAACTAACTACAACACAACTCTCCCTTCTGTTTGGCTAGGTTGTCTTCAAACGTGCGGATCCTGTCGTCTCTGTTGATCATCCTCGTGGTGTTTGTGGTGACGACGGTGCTGGTGAAGGTGGACACATCCAGCTGCAGGACAGCCTTTTTCGCCAGCACTCTGGTCAGTGTGGCTGTCGTCAGCGGAGCCTCCAACCTCTTTTCCGGCAGCATGTTCGGGATAAGTGGCCACTTCCCCATGAGGATTTCTCAGGCACTCATATCAGGTATCATTTCCAGTCAGAATGGGTCATTGCGCTGATTCAAAATGAATCCGTAGCGTCACCGCACTGTTGTAGGGATGTTTAACCCTGCTTTAGTGTGAAGGGTTCCTCAGAACACTTTCATGTCAGCCACCTCTCTTCATTTTATTTCTAATGTCCAGTGAACTGTCTTAAGAATGCAAAAAAATGCTGTTTGGGTTTATTTTTTATTTATTTATTTTTTCATTTATTCATTTATCTATTCATTTAATCCCAGGACAGGCAATGGGAGGCACACTGAGTGCGGTCGCATCAATAGTAGACCTGGCCGCGGTGGATGATGTCACCGAGAGTGCACTGGCCTTCTTCATCACAGCGGACATCTTTATCCTGATCTGCATCATCTCGTACCTGCTGCTCCCCAAACTGGCGTATTCCAGGTCAGTAGCAGCTGGAATCTTGTGGGAAGCCTGATGATGGAGGCTGTGTACTGTAAAAACCTGCACTACTAGTTGCAAACGTCAAATCTCTTCAATCTGTAGTCTTTAAACTCACCACCAGATGGCGACAGAATGCAATCATTGACCTGATTTGATCATAGTGTTCATAAAATTTATATTCATATTTTAAACTTTCATATATTTTCAACATATTCATATATTTAAGTTTTGATGTTTTTTGTATTGAAAAAAATATTTAAATCATAGTTTTTAAAGAAAATGTAAAGTGCATATTTTCTCTTTCAGGCACTACATGCAGACAGCAACACACAACGATCAAGGGGCGGCGGATGAGAGGGGAGCAGCATCGGAGGCGGGAAGCCGAGCCTCCGTCCCGCCTCTGAAGCCCATCCTCAGGAAAACCTGGGTGCTCGGACTCAGCGTCTTCTACGTCTTCTGCGTCTCCATCACGGTGTTTCCTGCCGTGTCGTCGGGGATCCAGTCTGTGCAGGGGGACAGCAGGAACCCGTGGACGACCACGTACTTTGTGCCAATCACCTGCTTCTTCCTCTACAACTTCTCGGACTTCTGCGGGAGACAGGCCACGGCCTGGCTGCAGGTTCCCGGACCCACGAGCCGACTCCTGCCTGTGCTGGTGCTGTGTCGGTCCGTAATGGTGCCGCTTCTCATGTTTTGTAACTACCAGCCAAGGAGCCGCCTCCACACGGTGCTCTTCCCCCATGATGTCTACCCTGTGGTATTTAACTGCCTACTCGGTCTCTCTAACGGGTATTTAGGCACGTTGCCAATGATTTACGGACCAAAAGTGGTGCCTCGGGAGTTGGCCGAGGCCACAGGAGTGGTCATGTCCTTTTTCCTCACTCTTGGACTGGCTGTAGGGTCTGCCTTCTCTGTGCTCATCGTGCACTCTATCTAACAAGACAAGACAGGGAAGTTACAACTACTTGCAGTACTGTTGTGAGGCAGTGAGTCAAAAATTAAATGCCACATGCCCGAAATACTGCAATGCAGTCTTAACCAGTAAAGCCAGTTGGCTGCCATGGTGTTTTGACTAGACAATTTCCTCATACTTTATTTTTGAAAGCTGTTTTATACCTCATATATCATGTTAACACTTTACAATCCAAGGTGTCTGTTGAGATCAGACTACCACAAACAAACACATTGCACAAATTTATCAGGTTTTGAGTGAACAAACAAGAGCTGTTACACTGAAAATGTCAAAGTTCAACTAAATAAAGACTTTTGGATGACCATACAGTATTTGAAGTTGGTACTAAAATGTGGGTTTGAGTGTGAAATAAAACTCATGCTGGTGCTCAAACCCAGATTCCTCTCTGGTGAGAAACTAAGCAGCAGGCTTACTGGTGACAGGTAAGCAACAGCTGTGGAAAGACTTTCAAACTATTTAACTACCATTGTAAATACAAATAAGTAACTGCAACTCGGGCTCAAACTATTTTCCATAATTCTCTTTTACTGCATGCAACTGAGTATTGGTGTGCATTCATAATTATTACATTATATGCAAACGATGATTCAACTTCTAAAGTCTTGCAGAGGATGAATAGATTTATAGGCTGTCTAGTGAAAACTCAAATGTCCAGATGGGTTTCTGCAGGTTTAGATTTACCTGCCCAAGTCGTGTGGCATTAAATGGAAAAAGAAGACAGTTGCGAGTCCCTCTTCTGTATTGTTGTTCTCTTCCTTGATAAAGGCAGCAGTCAGGTGAGGAAATCCACCAATTCAGTCAGTTTGGATCATGCAGCCACACTGGTGAGTTTGTTTTTTCTTACTGGCACCTTGATTAACAGTATATGGTATTTAAATTTCAGACGAGGAGGAAAGCTAGGAACGCTATTAATTTACATTTGGATAACCTCAATTAGGAGCATGCATTTATCTGTTGAAGGATTAGCAGCCATGTGCCATTGAAGTTAGTCAGTCACTATCAACATACACTGCAGAGCCGTGTTGATGAAATGTATACGTGTAGGAACTCACCTAAAATGAAAAGACGAAAACGATTCAACTGGGAAGGTGTTTATTGTTAAAGACATGGATAAAATGGGTTGGCTCAGGGATTTTGACAGAGTGCACATCAAAACAAAAAGCTTTCTGTATTTAGAGTGATTTGCAAAGAGTAGGAAGTGCCCAAAAACAAACCAGATGCGAGCGTGAGGAGTTGAGCTCTCTAAATCAGAAAAAACAAAATCCCTACAAAACAGGTTTATCACACTTCTAAAACACTTCCACTTACACATTAATACCAAGTCATCTCAACGATGAACAACATTAGGCGTAATCACATTGTAGCCATGTGACGCTGCAATAAAAGTCATCACCCTGCAAGCGGTAAACCCAAACAATAAAAATCTGCAAAAACAAATGTGAGAGTGACATTCACTCCAGGGAGTGGTACAGGCCGAGCTCCACACCACTGACACATATCAATCATTTCGTACTTCTCTCTGAGAAAACACCGTCCCGTCCCTGTCCACCATGACGTCGACCAGAAATATCAAAGTTAATTCAAACACTTTGCAGTCACGTGAGTCAATTTAAAAAATGGTAAGAACAAGACGAAAAAAAAATTAAGAAGGAAGCAGCACTACAGTATTTTCTTGTTTTTTCCCTATAGGTCAGTTTCTGCTCCTCTTCTTTATACCCACACGTGGCGTCTGCAGTGAGTCACAGCCTAAAAGACGAGCAAGAGTGAGACAAGACTCTCAGAGTACATTTGCATAATCAAACATGGTTAAAAGAAAACAGAAGAAAAGGCTCTGAAGCCACAGAGCAGTCAAATATACTCACGTCACACTTAGTTGCTGTTAACATGTTCTTGCACCAGTAGTCAGGTCCCAAGGCGCACTGTTCCATTCCCAGCAGCAACTTCTTGGCTCCTGGGCAGGCTCCCAGTTTCTGGCAGAGGCAAACAGCAGCTCAGATTACAGTGCGTCAAGTGAAGGAAAAACCCCATAAATCCCAATTACACCTTATTGGCTCCAACATCAGCAATGATGATGGATAGAGCGGCTAACGCAAGAGTGTTCACGTCACTTGCGCTGTAATCAACTCTGAATCAGCCCCAGCTTACAATGCACACGAAGTCCGGATCAAGCATCTGGAGCAGGAGCTGGACGAGCACTGGCTCGTACTGCGACACCAACTGGTCGCACTGTGAACACAGGCAAACGGCGTGTAGTGAGTCGGCACGGTAAGGAAAACCCCAGAGGTGGAGGGAATCAGCGGCAGCTCCTCCTTACCTGCTCCTTTATCGAGTCTGGCAGGAAGCTGCACACCTTCCTCACGGCCTCCTCAATCTCTTCTTCTGTGGCGTTCTTCTCCAGGAGTTTATCCACGTACGCGACGGCCACCTTGCACACCTCGCAGTAGGAGCCGGTTTTGAAGCTCGTCTTATCGAGAGCAACTGAGGGGGGGGGAGAAAAAAAAAAGAGGAATCAGCGCTGTGGGCCTTAAGCACAGAAAGGTCAATGAATTGGAGCATTAAAAAAAAAAAACAGCACGATGAAGCCCTTGTGGCTGGCTGCAGTTTAGGTCCCAAAGATCTACACACTGAAAGAGTCCAGGAGGAAGTAATAGCACTAGTCTGCTGTCCTAAAGGTCTTTGCTTGCGTATACACTGCTGCTAACATGTTTGCAGGCAAGCAAGAGACCTTATGGATTGAAATGAGGTAACCTTCATATATCCCAACTCAAAAGATTAGTGAAAAGCTAAGAAAATATTAGACCCAAGTTACCCATCACAGCCATTAGTAACACATCTTTCTAAGTCTTGTTTGATGTTACAGGAAATTTAAAACTGAAGTTCCTTCTAGTCACAAACATCAAGGCCATTCACAATTTTGTTTTGAATTCTTGTTTTAGGACGGTTTAGTGGCTGCAGAAACCAAAACTGAAAAGCAATCAGTTCTTGTCATTGCTTGCTTTCAGTGGACTGTGTGGAGGGAGAACCTACCAACGTAAGCGCGGTGGTCGTCATTGCAGAGCGCCAACACTGTGCACACCGTTTTGGGGTCAGCCTGCTGCACCAGCAGCTCAATGATGGCCTTTCCATAGGTCTCAATCAGGTCCTTGCACTGGGGATTCAGACTGGGGGGCAGGTAGCTGCACACCGACTCAACAGCTTTAATCACCTCCTCCTGAAACAGACAGATGTTGAGGGATCAGCTTGACTGCAGAGCCAGACTAAGCACACGAGCGGACTGGCGTCATTTTGTGGATAGCTATGACCAGACTGGACGCAGTCAGAACACATCCTACCTCCGTTGCCTGATCCTCCAACTTGGATTCCAACTCCTTCATCACAAACTCACAAATGGTGCAAAATTTGGATTCACGGACACGGACCACATTCTGCAACGCAAAGAAGGCAGAGTTCAGACTTGCATGTAAATATAGGGGGGGGGGGGGGGGGTGTAAAAGGGGGTCAGGTGGCAGGCGGCTCCGATATCCTACCACAGCAGACTTCACGGGGGCAGATTCCACCTTGGTGGCAGGGAAAAGCTTAGCGGCAGGTACAGACTTGGCTGCAGGTACAGTCATGGCAGGCTGCAGCTTCAGCATGGGAGTGGACTTCTTCTTAGAGCAGAAGCCAGCATAGACGCAGATATCTTTGGGTTCCTGAGGAGAGAGAGCAAGGAATTTACATTAGGGAAACAGCCAGAGGGCCTCCAAGTTCACACGACATGCAGCGAACAAAACCAGTTTCCGAGCTGCATAATATTACACAGTATTCACATCCATGCAGTGTGAACCAGTTAACACAAACCAGAGAAAATCTATCTAAGAGCAACACCTTCAACACAACCCCAGACAGCCAAAGACTACTGCTACTGTGAATACTGCTGCTTTGTGAAGCATCCTGTCGGAAAAGCCACGGCTGGGTGAAATATGATGTTAGTAAGGAACGGTGCAGGTCGGATGCAAACTGAAAATCCAAGCACAGCTCAATACCGCATGCATGAATGTGGACGTCGTCAAGACGATGTGGCAGTGGCTGAGACTTTAGACAGATGCCTTCAGTTTCAAGTCACAAGTCAAACAAATTGGAGATGTTATGTAGGGTAATTAGATCACGTACAGTCAATGCCACAGAGAGAGTGGGAAGCGGTGTTCGGTGCGGACGGTATTGAGAGGGAGGAGCTTAGAGGCTGAATGAGAGAGGACCTACCTGTTCCTGGGGAGCAGCGCAGGAGAAAACAAAGCAGGGGAACATGAATGGAGGGTAAAACAGAAAGACAGTCAGAAACAGGCAGGAAGTTGCTTAAAGTCAGAGGTGGGGGGGGGGGGGGGGTGGAGCAAGCCATGCGGTGCCTCCTAAATGTTTATCACTTTGGCACCACAGAGACATACAGATCGTCATGGGCTCATTATCTTTGATAGGCAAATGATTGGGATCGATGAGTATTAGAATAAAATGGTTAAATCCATGTTATAAAATAAGGCTCTTGGCATGCAAATGATTTACAAAGACGTGAGAAAGTGTGAGGGAACGCTCACCATGGTCATGAGCTGGTCGACCACTTCGCTACCATACTGGCTGACATACTCCTTGCACTGCAGTGAAGAAGCCGGGGTGGGGGGAAAACAGTTAATATACATGAACTGCATTATATACACATAACATCCATCGCCCAGTCTGAGCGCTAACCAGTGAAGACATGGACGGGCCCAGCAGGTCGCACTGGTTCTCGATATTCGCAATGAGAGAGTCGACGAAGGAGGAGTTGGCCTTGGCCTCTGCTTGAGCATCAGTCAGAAACTTGATGCAGTCCTCGCACACGTCGCCACTTTCCTGCCGAGTGGGGAGAGAAGAGGTCCAGTCAGAGCCAAAATACGAGTAGAAAACATTTATTTTGCCCGGCGCGAAAGACACCTGTACCGTCTTTGGGGTCTCCTGCTGAGGGGCCTCCTGAGGATAAAGGAGCTGGGGCACGTTGAGAATGAAAGGAGCAACAGGCTGGGAGAGATCCACCAGGGGGATATCGTTGGACGCAAGCTGCTCATTGACCTGGAGTTTAGCCAGTGCTGCCTGCTCAGACTGGCACAGCCCGATAGCTGCACACACCACATCAGGAGCCTCCTGTTGAGGAAAAAGGCATAGTGTGAGCAAAGGTAAAAGGCAGACGACCTTGTGGGAAAGAAAAGGAGCTAAGATTTTTGAGGAACAAGACAAAAGAATCTTTGTCTTGTCATCGTTGTCATAATGCAAAAGCAGGTGGGAGTTGAGACAGAGACACTAAAGAAAACGTGTCATGAGGTTCGCTTATGACACACTGATAACTTTGTTCCTGTTTGAAATGGATTCACTTCTCCATCAATAGCCCTTATTCAGCTCGCTGCACTTTGCTTCCCCCTTTGACACAGAGAGGCAGCTGGACCATTGACTGGTGTCGAAGGCTGGCTGAATGATAAACTCTAAAGCCATTCAGTTTTAAAACATTATGATGAAAAAAAAAAGGCTTCATTTTAATATGAAACCTAAGCGCAACTGATGAGCTCACTCAATGAATGCCTCAAATGCCCTCATCCTGTTGCCTTTAAAAAACAGGTTTGAAATCCACGTTGTGTTCTGCAAGCAGAGTGGCGTTACTAACCAGTTCCCCAGTAATGATTGCAATGAGGATTGGGTAATAGCTGTCCACCATCTCCTTGCACTCAGCCGTTAAACCCTGATCTGGGATGAGCTGACAGGCTTTCTCCAAGTAGCCAAGAATCTCACCCTGCAATCACAGCAATAAATCAGTGAATCGTTGTTAAGTGTGGGTGCATGTATACATTAACAGTTAGACTCAATTAACGTCTGAATTCCTCCTTTGTTTTTACCTCAGTGGCATTGTCCTTCAGAATCTGGTCCACGACTGTCAGAACTTCTTTGCACAAGACACAAGGAACGGTTTTCTGAAATAAGAATATTGGAAATGGAATACGAAATCAATGTACACTTCACACACTTCAGTCTACAGATGTGACAGGAAGGGGATATTTAATAGAAAACCTCGTACCATGTGGGGCTGATTCCACACATTCTGTTGACAGTGGGTCACAGCGCCACACAAAGAGGCTGCCTTTACATTCTGACACCAGTAGGGGGGGCCACGAGCACACTGTTCAGTGCCGAGCAGAGGGGTCGCTATTGCTGCTGAAAAGACAAAACAGTAGAAAGCACACATTAGGAAACTTAATCTATCAGACTGAGAAAAGCAAACACGTGAAGACAGTGGGCCACGCCGAGTCAGAAAGATCCTCAACTTCTCAAAAATGTAGCATCTTCAATGAGCGTTGTACACCACAGTGAGGGTATGAATTAGGCTTAATACAGGTGGCTCCAGCCAAAGTGAAATGAGGAAGTTCAAGGTCGATTAATCATTTAAAATATTTGCAAAAGCAGTTCTCACGCTATCAAGACAAAATGTATTTAGATATTTTTATAAAGAGATGTTGCAAATGACAACATTAACACAAACAATTCAATTTAATACCAAATACATCATAAGTGTAATAAAAATAGCCAGGCATAGCTAAGGTTGTCATGCTACATGTGGCACCTCTGTTTTGGTGGAGCATTTTCCCTCCAGAGTAGATGTTGCAATAGAACTGACAGTGGGCGATAATTAACTTGGCTAGCCTTTAGTCTAAAGAGGATCTACACAGAGGCCTTGTGGTCACAGCTAAATTATAGAGCACCGCCAAAAAAAATTAAAGTGTATCACAGAACCTACACTTTGAAAAATGAACTAGCATATTTAAAAAAAACAGGGGAAATAGAATGATATCCCCACTGTTTTGTAACTAATGCCAAGGAAAAACACTCTAAATCCTATTAGCTCTGAAAACAAAGTTACAGTATTTGCCTTTTAATCTGGTGAGCTTTGCCACGGCCACCTGTAACCAGTCTTAAAATGTACAGTTCCTAATAAAAAGAAAACAACAAGGGGACTTCAGTTATTAATAACACTTCCCTTTTTAGGGAGGTGAAACTGCTCAGGCGGAAAAGACCCAAAAAGAACGTGCTGTGCCATTTCACATTAACAAGAACATCCTTTAAATTGTGTGTGTGTGTGTGTGTGTGTGTGTGTGTGTGTGGGGGGGGGGGGGGGGGGCAGAAGCAAAAATAAATAAATAAAAAAATACAGTATGATTTAATACTTGAAGCACTGTCCTAAATAGAAAACAAAAATCTGGAACCAAGTTGTGGTCAAAGTTCATCCATGTCAGTTGACGAAGTACTGATATGATGAGAGAGGTGGCGGCAACAAATCTTATCAGCGTTTAACTAGATCAGGGCCTATGCCGAGAAGACAGGACACTCCCTTTTCAACACTATCCCAGTCACATGAGCAGTTAAAAAAAAAAAAAAAACCTAGTGAAGTTAACAGACTGTTCCTTAGCTTGTTCAAACCAGTGGGAAATTGCAGCAGCAGCAAAACAGCTGTGGCATGTCTATAAATACAGTATTATTAGAAAAAATCATTTGGACTCACTTAGCAAGCTTTGTGGTGAACAAGAACCTTGGAACATTTACACTTTATATTAAGAATGGGAAACGCGATTTGAAAGACGGCATTCAACATGGTTGACAACAAATCAAAAGCACATGACAAAAAAATGTCATATTTCATTTTAGACAGCAAAACGTCAAACGAAAGTGCAACACAATCCTTATTTTTAGATAGTGACTCTTGTTTAAAAGGGAAGCGAACAGAACACACGACCTGACCTGAAATCCCTGTAGGAGGCAAAAAAAAAGAAAGAAAGAAAGAAAGAAAGAAAGAAAGAAAGAAAGAAAGAAAGGGAAAAAAGAAGGGATCAAGTACACTTTTAAGCCGGATGCCACACTGATAAGTAATAAATACAAGAACATAATACCTGGACTTATGAAAACCAATACTGGCACAAAATGTGGAATGCTTTGACAAAAGCATTTGTATTTCCGTCCGGTGTTTCAAATACCGCGATACCATGTCAACATGTGGTCACGGTCTGGGCAGGCGTCTATTTCAGTTCATAAGTTTGACGACGCTTTATTGCGGTGATTGCGTTGGTGACTTCAATGACCCACTTTGAACAGAACCTGTAGATAAGCTAACTGGGCTATCAATGTGGTTAAGTACTCAAAAGGGCAAATGTCTTCGTGCAAACGCATACATATACATATACATACACACACATATATATCAAAAAATGTAGACATGTATATACATAAAAATTGACATGTCTTTGACGTGAAATACTTCTGCAAGTTACCTCACTATGTCAATTCTCTGTCAGCGTAGTTGAGATTACATTTAAGTCAGTGGCCAAATGAGACATTTTATGTTCATAAATCTTTACCATAAAAATTGGTGACCGAGTTGTTGTCTTTTCCCCACAAAGGTTAAGCCGAAGTTGCTGCTGTATTCTAGCTACGCAGCTAGCGTTAGCTCGTGGCTAAAGTTAGCCTAGTCGTAGGCAGGCCAGCAGTGACGCCTTGAAATAGTGAAGAGTCAGGATTAATAAACCATTCTGAACCTAGAGTTTAAAATGCACCGTTTCAATTGTTTTAATAAAATGTTATAACTGAACACGCGGAGAGACACATGCGTAGTTTGTTTACGCGTTCCATCATAAGTACGCGGCCCGGCGTAGTTTACGAAAGCTAACGTCTTTGAAAACGACTTCCGTGTTTCATATGTTGTGCATGAGTTACACAACGCGCAAGGATTTATTGTCAATCAATTTAAAGGTCAGCTATCGAAATAGTATCGTCGATCATGTACAAGCAAGACGCCAAACAGTGAAGAGTTTGTATTACCTGAAGAGGCGAACAGAAGAGTTAAAAGCAACATGACTCTGCTGTTTCCCGGATCGTTTGTTATTGGCCTCTCGGCATCCAGCGAAGCTATCCGTAGAGCACTGAGAACTGCAATGCAGACGGTAGGGCTTGTTGTTGATGCCTTTATGCCTCACTGTCAGCTGACTCGAGCCATGTGACTCAGCTCGCAGTCGGAGTCTGATGATCGCTGTTTCAAAACGTCGAGTCGAGCGTGCCTTTAATTCACACCGAATATTCCACTAAACATGCCGTTGCCATTTTGCAGAAATGACTATTAAACTATTAAATTACTAACTCAGATTTAAAAGAGATAAATAAAATATGTTGAGTAATAAACTCGTTTTCACCAAATTATCATTCTTATCAAATACTTATGTGGTTGGTATGTGCTTACTGATCTGTTTGTTATATCAAATCAAGCCGATTTTGTATACTTTTGTACACTGTATTTTTGCTATCTAAACTTTTTAGAAAGATTTATTATCAATGTGACAGTTCCTATTATTTGAAATAGCGCAGTGTTTCAAGTTTCGGCAAATTAATAAATACTGTTGATTTTGTTTGCTAATAATGGATATTTATATTTATGTAACATAGTAGGTCCACTTGTATGGGGGTTGCTGTATTGTCCCCGCAACAAACTATTGAGTGCCCTCTGCTCTGGCTATGCACCGACAGCCTGCAATAACGGCTTGTATAATAATGATATGGGGTTAAAGTTCTAGTATGTAAAATTTGGCTTGATTTATGATTACTATATCAGTAAAAGCTTGGCTTATTGCCCATAAATACATTAATAAGAGTGTATACTAAGTACAATAAAAGTAATTTATGGTTTTCCAACCCAGTACAATAAAAGTAATTTGGTTTTCCAAGCCTTGGAATGGTTCTCATATATATAAGAATATATATATAGACCAAGGGTCAGTTAGCTGCATCTTCCTTTTTTTCCCCCCTTTTTTTTTTTTTTTTTTTTTTTTAAAGGAAACTAGGTATTTAAAGAAGCCTGCCTGACACAGCACTAAATACTAAACGCGCCTTTAGGCAGGCCTCCTTAAATACCGGGCTTCCTGAAAATTTTTACACTCTGGACTTTTAAGTGTGATACAAGTGAAGTGAATTAAAACCAGGACACAGGAGGAGCGAAGAGAAACATGTTAGGAGCCAACTCTGCATGGCAGGTCATTGCCTACCAAAATGACTCCAATAACGCAACAGTATGGCCATGGTATCTAGTATACGACGGGTAAAAAGGTTCAAATTTGTTTGTAAAGTGCTTAATTGGCTTTAGATGCTACTTAAGACATGGATAATCACAAAATAGCAATGATTTTAAGACAAAGCAATTTTGTTCATATTGATTCTAAGCATGGTGAGTTTGTGCAAGTGCTCAATGACAGTCAAAAACAATATAACAAGTAAGAAAAAGTATTTTATTGTGGTACAACATTTAATGTAGGCCAAGAGCTGTGAGAGAGCTCATCAAGGGAAACTGCAACACTACTGTACACTGTACATCTTCTGGGCAAGGGCTGCAAAAAAAACCCTGTAAAACAGTAAAAACAGCTGTTATTGGAGTTCATTTTAGCTTACTCAGCGTAATGTGATCTCTCAATGAACAGAAAACAAAGTTCACCACATGCATGAACACCTCGAGTGTGTTTCTGAGGGCAGTGACAATAACAATATAAAAGTGATTACATATATGAATAATGTAAAAAAATATTGATGATTTTATGTTTTCTTAATCAGAACCAGTCTACAAGTTATTCACTTCCATTCTTGAATTTTAGCAAGGATATGTACTAGGTATTTAGAGGCCCCTTAAATGTGATTTAGTCGTATTGAATGCAAAGAAGTAAATTGCAAACAATGTGACCGTGGGCTGACCTGATCACCTAATCACTTGATCCCACATATTTCTTTTAAAGTCATCATGTTAAGGAGAAAGCAGGAAATGATACACAGTTTGCGTTTGAAGTGCACTTAAGAAAAATAAATGATGCATTCTGCTAGGCAAACTATGTAATAACCATATATATTTTTCAATGAACGTTCTGATGCTATGTCTATCACCATGTTACTTCTACAAAACAATGGTATGCTTCAAATGGTCAGACATTACTAAAATGTCACAAAAATAATATCAGTGAACAGGTATGGGGGACTTAAATGGAGAGTTGGATTTAATGTTTCACTTTTTTCTGCATAGACACAAAAGTAAGTGTTTGGTGGAATGTGTAGATGAAAAAAGCATAGCGAAATCCATTGGTTATTTCTTACATTCACTCCTTGGGGCCACAGCAGTTGCTGTTAGAGACCACTGCGTCCTTCCGCAGCACGGTGGGTCTCACCACGTCCACATCACGGTGAAGATGATTCAGTAAACCCGTCAGGATGGTGGGCGCGGCGTAGAAATCAACCAGAAAGTAAGTCCCTCGGCTGTGCCTCTGGTTGTGTTTTATCATCTTGTAGGGCAGCAGTCTCTCTCCGAGGTTCTCCAGGTCTCTGACCACCGCGCCTCGCTCCATCAAGGTCTCCACGGTCCGCCGGAGAGCCGCCGCCGTCTCTGGCCGCTGCATCGCCTTCAGGATCAGTGCCAGTTCGTAGCGAGGCATTGCTTCAGTACAGAAATTCCCAGTTAATACGTTTTATTATAAGTTGTGCTAGGTTGTCATTGCCAGAATCTCCGGAGCAGCAGCTACCATGTTATGACACGAGGAAGGCAAAAGGTCTTTAGCAGTGACGTACAAAAGATGCGCCCGCGTTAAACTTCTTGATTGTTTGTTTTATAAACACAACGCACACACTAACAGAGTTGGCTAAAACAACATAAATCCAAATACCTACCCTCAAAAATACAGACTACGAACTTAAGCATTCAATTACTCTCTTAAATCTTTCTTTTCTTTAAGTCCAGAGCAAAACATGTAGCTGCGTATCAAATGAAACGACGTAGTTATGCTCGTACTAACCTAAAATATTATTATCAATAATTAAATTTCGTTATTAAATTATGCTTTCATTAAACAAAACCAGTTCGAATTCAATTTTTTTTTTAATACTAATTTTGCTGTTTAAATCCGATACGTTTTCGTACGTCTATGGATTAGAGGGGCTTCTTGACTACGTCATCACTGTGCGGCTAAACATGTGAGCACAAGTGACGCTTCCGTTTACCTCCTCCCTTTCTGTCGGAGCGTGCTAAAAGATGGCGGCGCAAAACTCGACACCGAGTGATCTTTACAAATGCGTGTATTCCTTCCTCCTGGAGAACAAATTCACCAAGGCGGCGCAGCAGTTTCTGAAACAGACCAAAGTGGTAAGCGGCTCCCCTGGTGCAGCTGTCAAGCTAATTGGGTGCGCTGTCGGTGTCTTGAAGTTGTTGAGAGAACAAGCACGTAACATGCAATGGTGCCCGGCGTTAGCACACGTGCAGCCGCAGGGACTCGTGTACGGACTGTGTTTCGGCACTTGTTTTTTCCCCCCTCAAGAATTTTAACTTTTTGAACTTCAGTGATGTTATCACACTTAGTCAGTCGCTCATGTGTCGCAGCATCAAAGTGTTCTATAATCCGTTTTGCGTTGTTTTTCTGCATTTTGAACGATTCGTTTAGCTACGTTCTTCACGTGTTTCTTTCCAGACCCCTCAAGATCAAAATGAGGAGAGCCTCGTCGGCATCTACAACTTCTGGGTCAAGTGAGTGTTTTTTGTCTGTTTGATAACTTCATATGCTGGTCTTGGTTGTCAGTGTTGCCTTTAAAAATAAACAAACAAACAAACACATAAATAAATAAAAGTTGTCCCTTGTCACAGTCACATGTGGTCCACTCCAACATGTCCTTATCACTTAATTGTTTTTTTTGTTTTTTTCCCCCACATACAGTTAACATCCCAGTCGCTATTGTTCAATCAAAGGTGATACATTTTGCCTGTTAACCCTGTGCTTCTTCCTAGGTCCCCAGAAGCCAAGAAACGAAAGTCTGCCACTGAAAACGGTCCATCAGCCAAGAAAGCAAAGCCCAGTGCAGAGAGCTCCAGCAGTGGCGAGTCAAGTAGCGAAGATGAAGAGGCCGCCACTAAACCGTCTAAGGCAGCCCCTGCAGGTACACATGAATGGACTGATACATTCGGGAGAAACGTTTCCATAATGTCATAGTTTAGTAATCATTGGCATCGGAATATATCTCTACCTCTGTTTTAGCAGGTAAGGTGGTGCCTGCCAAAGCAGCTGCTGCAGTAGCTGCAAAGTCCAGCAGCAGTAGTGAGGATTCCAGTGATTCAGAAGAGGAGAAAAAAGCTACAAAGGCTCCCGCAAAAGCTACAGCAAAAGCTACAGCAAAGGCTCCTGCAAAAGCTCCTGCGACGGTAGAAATTACTTCCAAAAAATATTTAGTTTCCATGTGATTATGGCTAGTAGTAAAATGGAATTTATTAATGTAGGGTCCAGCGAAGCCACCTGCTGCCCCCACAGGAAGGTTGAAAGACAAAAGCTCAAGCAGTGAAGAGTCTGACTCTGAGGATGAGCAGCCAGCCAAAGTCCCTGCACCAAGTGAGCCAATATACTCACAGTCATTCAGACTGTTTGGTGTGAACCAAATTTCAGTTGATTTAAAAAAAAAAAAAAAAAAGTTTCCCTGAATTTAATGTGGTATTTTTTTTGTCTATATATTAGAAGCCAAGGTAGGCACAGCCACCACACCCAAAGCCGCTGCTCCCGCTAAAGGTGCTGTGCAGAAGAAGCAGGAAAGCAGCAGTGAAGAGAGTTCATCTGACTCTGAGGACGAACAGCCACCCAAGGTATGCATAAGAATTTTGCCACATTTTAAAGTGAATTGTGAGTTGAACATTTGATAAAAGTTACACTTTGTGCTCTGATGTTCTGGCAGGCTCCTGTAAAGCCTGCACCAGTAAAACCTGCCCCAGGAAAGACTGCTGCTGCTGCTGCCGCCGCCGCCGCCGAATCAAGTAGTGAGGAATCCTCATCTGAAGATGAGGCTCCACCCAGCAAAAAACCTAAAGCAGGTTTGTTATTGATTTTAAATTAAAAAAAAGTGTTCTGCTGGCAATAGCAAGGAATAATCAGGGAGGCTTGTTTGCACCTGCAAATCAAAAATGTGAAGTAAACCTGAATCTTCCTAGGACGCAGGAAGTGGTACATCCAGAGGACTTTCCAGCATATATTAATTCTGAATTAATTTTGAGTGTTGGAGACCATGTTTACAAAACAGAACTGCAACTGTGCTCACTGCTATGCACTCATTTTATATCATTTTGCATGTTCTGCTACATCTGTGTCAAATAGTTTGTCACAATTGTGTCAACATTCCTCTGCTCTGGCAGGAGCGTACAGTGCTGTTCCTCCTCCGGCTTCTATCCAGAAAGCTCCAGCGACACCCGCAGCTACTAAAACCAAGAAGAGTGACTCTTCAGACAGCAGCGACGACAGCAGTGATGAGGAAGAAAAGAAAGTTGCCCGTAAGAGGAGCCCCAGTGTTTAGAATTTGAAGTGTGAGATCTTAAAATGTCATTTATCTAACAGCTGTTTGACCCCGACAGCAAAACCCGCACCAGTGAAGACAACTCCCTCCAAACCAGTTGTGAGCAAACCTGCTGCCAAGAAGCAGGAGTCCAGCTCAGAGAGCTCAGGTAACAATCAATAGCAATAATCACTATAATCCTAACTAGAATTTGAGGTGCTAAAAAAGAAATAAATGAAAGAAACAGCATCCAAACTAACTAGTGATTAAAATGTTGGAGCGATTTGTAGAATTTGAAATTCAAAAACTGCATTTAAATATGCTTCATCCTTTTTGAGTGCCTAGAAAAGCGCTGTATAAATCCAATCCATCATTATTTATTTTTTAATTTCAGTATTTGCATTGGTTTAAGTTATATTCTATCTAATAATTTATCTCCTTTTTCTCTGTTATCATCCACACAATAAAGACTCAAGCTCAGATGAGGAGGAGACAAAGAAAGCTCCAGTTAAAGTCACCCCAGCTAAAGTGGCTCCAGTTAAACCCGTCCTGGCCAAAGCTGCACCTGCTAAGGACTCTGACTCAGACTCATCAAGTTCAGAAGATGAAGACGAGGAGGAGACGAAGAAGAAGCCTGCAGCTAAAGTGACTCCTGCTAAGGCTGCTCCAGCTAAACCTGTTGCAGCTAAAGCCACACCTGCAAAAGAGTCGTCCTCCTCAGAGGACTCCAGTTCGGATGAGGAGGAGGAGAAGACTGTGAAGAAGCAGCCGGCTAAAGCTACGCCGGCTAAAGCTACGCCAGCTAAAGCTACGCCAGCTAAAGCTACGCCGGCTAAAGCTACGCCTGCTAAAGCTACACCCGCTAAAAAAGCTGAGTCAAGCTCCGGTAAGAGTAATTGCCTTGTCAAAAATATTTTTGCATATTTCTTTTGCACCCCACACATTTTGTGTGGAGATTGTACAGTGGATAAGTTTTTGCACTCATTGTACGTTTTAACAGATTCGGATAGCAGTTCAGAAGATGAGGCTCCAGCCAAACCTGCAGCCAAACCTGCAGCCAAACCTGCAGCCACCGCTAAGCCTCCCGCCAAGGCAGCAGCGAGCAGCTCTGAGTCGGAAGACTCCTCCTCTGACGAAGAAGAGCCAGCAAAAACGAAGCCTGCGGCGAAACCATCTACACCGGCCGCAAAGCCCTCCACCCCTGCGGGGAAGGCCGCTGCAGCAGCCGAGAGCAGCTCCGACTCTGACTCTTCCTCTGAGGATGAGGAACCAGCTAAAGCTAAAGCAGCAGCTGCTAAACCAGCGACCCCTGCTGCTGCCAAACCCGCGACCCCCGCTGCGAAGCCTGCAGCAGCAGCCGAGAGCAGCTCCGACTCCTCCTCCTCCTCTGAGGATGAGGAGCCAGCTAAAGCTAAAGCAGCAGCTGCTAAACCAGCAACCCCTGCTAAACCAGCCACCCCTGCTGCGAAGCCTGCAGCGGCAGCTGAGAGCAGCTCCGACTCTGACTCCTCCTCTGAGGATGAGGAACCAGCTAAAGCTAAACCAGCTAAAGCTAAACCAGCCACCCCTGCTGCAAAGCCTGTCGTAAAGCCCGCTGCCAAGCCTGCAGCTGCTGAGAGCAGCTCAGAGTCGGACTCCTCTTCCGATGAAGAAGAGTCGGCCAAGGCTAAGCCAGCCTCCAAGCCTCCCACACCTGCTGCCAAGCCCGCTGCAAAACCCGCTGCCAAGCCCGCTGCAAAACCCGCTGCAGCAGCAGAGAGCAGCTCTGATTCTGACTCTTCGTCCGACGAAGAAGAGCCAGCCAAGGCCAAACCTGCTGCAGGTAAACCGGCAACACCGGCCTCAAAGCCTGCCACCCCAGTGGCAAAGGCTGCCCCTGCTGCAGCAGAGAGCAGCTCTGACGACTCCTCCTCTGAAGAAGAGGAGGAGCCGGCGAAATCCAAACCTGCTGCGGCTAAACCAGCTACCCCAGCAGCCAAGAGTCCAGCCGCAGCAGCCAAGAAAGCCGCCGCCGCCTCCTCGGAGTCGAGCGACGACAGCTCCAGCGATGAAGAGGAACCCAAGAAGGCCGTCACCCCAGCCAAGCCTGCCGCTGCCAACGGCAAGGTGGCCACCCCAGCAACCAAGACCCCGGCAAAGCCGGCCAAGTCTTCGTCCAGCGACAGCAGCTCTGAGGAAGAGGAGGAGGAAAAGGCCAAACAGAGTGCAAAGAAACCTGCGACCCCTGCTGCTAAGACTGCAGCTAAAGCTAAAGAGAGCAGCAGCTCCTCAGAGAGCTCCTCAGAGGAGGAAGAGGCAGCGGCCACAGCACCCACCACCCCTGCAAATGGTAGGTTACAGTAAGCAATGTCAAACCAAATTTCATTTTAAAAAGTTGGTCACCACAAAGGTGGCAAATGTTTTATCAAAATTACTAAAATTGTTCATTGGCTGCTCAACTTCATTCTGAAGAGTCGGCCTCTACTTGATTTCAACAGCTTGTGTTTTTAAAACCAGTTGGGAGTGTTGGGAGTTTCGTCACACATGTATTCAACTGAATAAAAGTGCCTTTCCTGAACAGCAATTCCGCATGTGAAATTTAAACATTCCTCACTTATTCTTCCTTTTAAATAAAGGTACTAATGGAATAGGAAAAGCAGGTGACGATTCAGGAAGTGAAGAAGTCAAGACGCCGAAAAATAAGAAGGCAACAACCACACCCCAGACCTTTCCAAAAGCCAATAAAAAGGTACCGTGACTTTGAAATGACCTGAAAACGTGCAGGATAAAACGGACTTCACTGGCATTAACGGTCTAATTGAAATAACTTGTGTTTCAGTCCAACGTCCCATTCCGTAGAATAGTCGAGGAAGACGTCTGCGTGGACCCCCGTCTTGGAGACAATTCTTTTTCCGCAAAGGTAAGAGAACAACGCTATGCGAGCGTCATGCAATATCTGCAACGCGTTGTCGTTATCCATCAGCCTAAACGGTTCTTGGAATGTCAGCATTGGCGTCGTCGGTTGGAAAATGTCCCAAGTAGGCCACTGAATCTTGTCTGTCGGTTCGCTGCAGAGGGGAGCAAACGGAGACTGGGGCGAGAAAGCCAACGACGTGCTCAAGTACACAAAGGGCAAGTCCTTCCGCCACGAGAAGACAAAGAAGAAGAGGGGAAGCTACCGCGGAGGGGCCATCTCCACCTCAATCAACTCCATCAAGTTTGACAGTGACTGAGGACGCTGTCCCAGCTGGAATGGACTGAGTCTCACAAACGGCAGCCAGCCGCTGCGACACACACTCATTTACCCTGTTTAGGTATCGGTCAGTCTTCACACTCGCATCTCCGAGCAGTAGAGCTGTTTTCACAGTTGTGACGTTTAACTGTACTGCAGACAGGTCAGTGCCCATGTGACCGTATTACCACTTATAGCCACTAGGTGGCTCCAGGCCACCTGCATGCCCTGAAAAGACCGAAAGAAAGTCTCCCCTTTTTGCTTGTTTTTACTCCTAACTTGTCCCCTAATGTGACGGACATGGGCTCATTCTGTAAAACATCTTTCATTTATGTATGGATGTTGCTAATCCCTTCTCAGTGCTTCTTTATGTGTTAAGCAATGATGATTTTAAATCTATAGGAATTTTTGAAGTTTGTACCGTCTTCTTTTCGCGCGTTGGTCTCATTTAAATGTTGGGAGGGATTGTGCCAGAGGGTATTTGGTCTTTACATTAAATGAACAGATGGACAATAGAACTAAGTTTGATACTGTAGATAATCAAGTTATGTTTTATTTTTATTTTTCATTTCAACTTTTGCAGTCCGTGTTGTCAGCCATTGTTGTTATGAAACCGTTCTGGTGGAAGGTTACTCCTACAAGACTCTCGCTCTATCAAATTTCAGAAGCCATTATTTGATTCTACTGTCTGAACTACTCTATCTGTTTTTTTTTTTATTGTTAACTCTTGTAGCAGTAATTAAAACCTCAACGTAATGTGTTGTCCTGTCATTTAAAGGTTAGTAAAAATCATGATCTTGTTTAACATTAGATAACTTTTGAGAAAACATCTTTTTGACAAATCCTATCCTCATTCAAATATTGTAATTCTGGCCACTAGATGGTGCTGAAGAAAGTTGATATATGCAATTTCCCATATTCTGATGCTGTTTCTGTGTGTGTCTTTTTAAGGATATGAAAGTTACACTATCATTTTCAGATGTGGAGTAAATTCAGACATAGCCCAGTTTTTTTTGTTTGTTTGTAGGGAATACCAACAAGAACAGAACTTGACTCCGCGTTTCTTGGCTTCCTTGACACACAGCCGCTTCACGCATGTACATCTTAACCAAACCTACACGGAAACATCGCTAACTGTTTGCGCTTGGTCTTGGTTTCGGGCCTCTCCAACCCACTAAGGTTACAAAGGACGTATGCAGTCTAAACCCTACTGTCTGCCACTTGATGGCATTTAAAGAACAGCAGTAGAGGGAGAAAACGCCAACACAGACACCCATGTGGTCCAAATTGATTTGTCAGAAGTAACAACCTATGTATTTAGCATACAGACCTGGCGGTGAAGACGATGCATCCGGCTTGTATAAAATGAGGCTTCCTCTTGGCTCTTCCAAATTGAAGATTCCCATTGGTTTGTATAAAATAAGGCTAACAGCAAGGTCAAATAATTTTTACCAAAAAAACCGACACAATATACATTTTCCCCAATTTTCAGACTGGTTGAGATTTAACATTGTAGCACTCTGTCACAAGCTAAATTACCATATGAAGGTCATTCCAGTGAGTTTCAGGCTGTTGGTTGAAATATGTTTAATTTTGGTTGCTATCTGCCTCCCCCTCCTTTTGTGAAAGCGCCAAGACAGGTCTGAAAACAGACGTGCCATTCAGAGGAGTATTTTATTTTCCTTGGCACCTCATCTTAAAAACTGTTGCAATAATGACCCATGATATATTATATGCAGTGAAGCCTTGGCCAAAGTGACGTACGTCACAGATGTATAAATCTATAACAAGCCGTGCGTTGGTTGTTGACGCCAAAAATTTGACTGATTTCCTCCTGGACCTGTATGTATCTGACTCACTAATCACACTTTCTGGCTGTCAAATAGCACAATTCCATCATTTATCTTATTTTTCCCTCTCTCCTCTTGATTTTTCAGCTCAGCTTAGGTTGAGAAATGAGGGCCACGGTGGGGCCATTACAACCATGTCAGCGCAGGCCGAGCAGAACAGTCACGAAGGAAGGCAGAGCCATTGACACATTAAAAACATCTTTAATAGAGAATCTTTTAACATCCCTCCAAAATAAAGCGTCAAAGCGAGCAATTATCATTAGCAGAATATACAATGTAGATCATGACAAGCACCGTGGATCTTTTGAAGGAGAACAATGGGAGTGAAGATGCAGCTTGGAGGCAACAAACTGAATGAAAGCACACTAACAGGATTATAGCTCTCAGACACCACACGACGAAACGATGAAGCGTCTTCTGCTCGAGGAAGGGTTTTAACACAGCCGAAGGTCAGAGGAGTCTCGTTTCCACCGCTGCCTTCTTCTTGTAAAACGTGTTCAATATACAGATAAAAAAGGTGCTTAACGGCATTCCCTGTATTATGTGGTTCAAAATAAACATTCAAACCTTGCATGTTACAAATATAAACTGAGAGAGAGAGGGAGAGAGAGAGAGAGAGAGCCTGACAAGGCCACGCGTCAGCAGACAGCCGCCGTCACTGTACTGATGGTTTGAACTACTGCGACATGCATTAATGACTGGTGAAGCCCCTCGGAGCTGCAGCCTAATGAGTCGGCTGCATTAATCATCAATTTAAATTCTCCAAAATCTCCTTGTAGTGTGGTGGGGGTGGAGACAGTGTGTGCGGGCGCGGCGGCGTTGCCCCCTTGTCTTCCTCCCCGCTGCTGTTATGTCTTTGGTACGGCAAAGTCCCAGGCGGTGTCCTGGGCGCACTTCCACATGGCGCGCACCAGCCGCGTGAAGCCCATGTCCTTGGGTTTCTCCAGCCCACGCATCAGCCGCTGCTTCATGATGGCGATGAACTCCTTATTGCTGAGCTCCCCGTTGCCTGGAGCACAGAGGGACGGACGGAGACAGCGGAGAAGTGATGAAACAACAGCCTGGTGTCGTAGTGAAGGCCGCACAAACTGAGACCAAGATATTATCAAGACTAGAGAGTATCGAGAAGATATTTGGGCTTCAAGACCAAGACAAGACCAAGGAATTTAAAGGTCAAGGCTGAGACAAGACCAAGAGTGTATATATCAAAGAAAAATCACAACAGAACCCAATAAATGACCGGTATTGTTTCTTTCACTCAAGTTTGCTTCTACATAAATGGAATAGCAACATTTTTTTTCAGCAAAGTATCTTTTAACATTCTGCTGCTTTGTCAGCTAACTTGAACCATTTTCAAAAAAAACAAAAAACAACAACTTTGCTTCATAACATTAAAAAAATAACTAGGATAACTAGGAATACTTTACTGAAAATAAATGCACTGCCAAGCCTGAGCAAAATGCGTGACAACCTTTAATGTCTGAGCTCAACACTAAAAGTGCACTTATTTGACTCATGGTGGTTGTGAAAGACCTCAAAGTTCTGCATGGCTCTGGGGATGAGGTGGTTGAAACAAAAACATACTTTTCAGTTATTATGTGTCATTGCAGTGTTGGCTGAGTGTCGACCGGTCTTGATTAAAAATCCCAAGTCTGCTCAGTCTTAGACCAAGTAAAAAAAAAAACGCCTCTAAGACGAAGCCCATAACCTTAAAAAGTGGTCTCGAGACCGATCTTGAAATCAAGAGCAACCCTTAGTACTGCAAAGCTACAACAGCCACAGAGTGAGTGAGTGAGATTAACGTACCGTCGCAGTCAAACAGGGCGAACACCACGTCGCACACGTGGTCTGACAGCTCCACCTTGGCCACGGTGCGCGCCACCTGCTTCATGGTGACTGCGAGAGACAGGGGGGGGGAAACGAAGATCAAGACTCGTCATTTTGCCTGGAGGACAAATGGAGGTGCGAGTCACCGCGATCCGGCTCATAAACGAGGCTGTGTGCGAGAACACCGTGTGCGAGCCAAACAGTTTGAGGATTGATTTTGGAGCGAGACGCACGGAGGAGCAGAAGGGGCTGGGGGAAGGAGGAGGCTGAAGAGGAGAGGGAACAAAATCAGGACGTGGGGTCCTGATTTTGGCTTTCACACACCGGATGCATTTGTCCCGGCCAATTAAAAGGAAAATAAAATAAACAGTCGATTGGCCTCGAGCATCCTCGCAGAGAGTGAACATCCCGCTGCGAAAAAGCACTGCAATCTTATATTAGGGATCAAACTGGAGTGTTTTCAACTTTCAGACATCATCCAGTGACACTGGACGTCACGTCTTCCTAGGAACACCCAAAAAAAACAACCAAAATCTTAACATGCTCCATCTCCTTGTTCACGTCAGAGAAGCTGGAAAAGCACGACCAACTCAGCCACCAGTGGCAGAATCACAGCGTGAGTTAGAGTCGGGGGGGCTCTATATACAGGCAACACACTTGTATAAATCTGCCCTGCGGCTCAGGCCAAGGCGTGCGATGCTGCACAGCGTCTGCGGCGGCAGCGGCGGCTGCCCCCATGACTGAGGATGCAATGCGGGAGTATAAATCACGGTCTGGACGGAGGGCTTGAGGCGGTGGACGGCGAACGTAAAGAAACGGAGAAAGGGCAATCATTGATTTTCAGACTTCAAAGGGCACTACACGTTAGAGAGCGAAAAAGAGATACAGAAGAGCACAGAAAAAATGAGGGGAGAGGACCTGGATGAAAAGAATAATGAGTCCTTGCCGCCAAAAGCGAGATGCAGCTGAACCACTCCACCAAAAATCTCGTTAATGGCCTTCAAAAAAAGAAAAAGAAGACAATGTGCAGTTCCAGATAATACACCCACATGTGGAGGGAAAAAAAAACTCGGCTGAAAGGGTGAGAAATCGTTAAAAATTCCAACAGCGAAACAAAAGCAGTGGAGAGAGGAGAGAAAAGGTGAGAGGGGACAGTGAGAAGAGGGACAAATGAAGACGAGGTACAAAACCTTGGCAGCTCCTTCCTGAGCCCACAGGAGTTTTTTAGATGAAATTTCAAGATGAATGTAAAGATATAAAGCCAAAATTCTCCTATGTGTTATGATATACAGCGCTGGCGTTTGGGACCCGCATGGTTGCACACGCTGAGTGTAAGATGGAGACGTGGTTTTGAAGGAGGGCGGCAGATTTGGCTGGGGCCTCTCTGTAACTTCAAGCAGGGTGGGATTTTATTGCTGAATGCAAACAAGGCCGTGGGCAAAGTGTGAGCGAGCGTGTTCCGGTTCAGCAAAGGTGTGAGCAGCTGTCTGCAATCAGATGCAGTTTGATCACTAAACAGGACTGCAGACCCGCTGCAGGGCTGATTTCATAGAAGGAGGTATCACCGCATCCAGCAGCCTCCCAATCACCACGGCAAAAAATTCATCTTTGGAGTCATTTAATTGAAACCTAGCCTTCAATTAGTCATTAGTTCTTAAAAAAAAAAGTCATTGTTCAGGGCTGCTAAATCAGGGCCAAACCCACTTTGCTCCAATAGAGATTAAGCTAATCCTTCATATTTTCTATGGAATCTAAGCCAATTATGTGCATTGGCGTCAGTCTTCATTTCTGAAGGTTTTGTGGGAGTTGTTGTAAGACGCTCCTATTGAAGATGCTGCAACCTATGTCTGTCTAGACCACCCTAACCCAATAAAGTGGGGAAACAGAGGAATTACTTCCCGAACGCATTCCAGCGGTCTTCACAGGAAGGACTGAATCCACCGAGCGAGAGGGGAGGAGCCATCTCTGCCTCCCTCGGCCACGATGCCGACATGTGTCAAGAGCCATCAGAAGGGGGCGGGCGGGGGAGGCTGCGCTGCGGAGCAGGAAGTGATATGTCGTGCACATGTTCACGCTTCCTCGATTAAATCATGTGCTCTCACGCAGGGCCCGCGAAAGTGAAAAGGGCGGCGCAAAAATGGACGGATGGGCGAAAGGAGACGCGGGAATCGACGAGACGAGAGAATCCATCCAACTACGAACCTAGACATAGAACAGATAGAATCCATCTATGAGCGAGAGGGGGCGGCCGTACCTTTGTCTATGGAGGCTCCGGCCATGTGGTAGAAACTCAGGGCCGTGTCCACGTCGTTCACGTTCTTCAGGAAGGTGAAGAAATTCTCCACCTCCTCAAACGTGATGCCCTGCACGAGACGGGGAGAAGACAGAACAGAAGCGTTAACGGAGGGAGATGAGATCAACTGCGGCGCCGCACATCAGTGAGGAATCAACCCAGAAATACGTGGCGACAAGAGCCGAGGCGTCGCCGTGACATTTTGGGAGCAGCTCAGCAGCGCGGCACAAAGGAGTGGGGGGGGGGGGGGGGGGGGGGGGGTGTCAGACTCGAAACGGAAAGTCGAACAGACGGATGAAGACGCGGACGAGGCCGAGCGGACCCGCAGCTGCACACGCCGTTAACAAGCTTGTTTGCGAGCAGCTGGTCCTCGACGGCGAGCATCACTTTCCTCGCTTTGCGTCCACGTCTCGACGCCCCGAGACACAAACAGGAGTGAAGAGAGAGAAAGAGAAAGAGGGAAAGAGAAGGAAAAGAAAGCGACAAAGCAGCAGGCCACACAAAATCATATATATTTATTTATCTATTAATTTTAGGGATGCACCGATACCATTTTTGACAGAACAAGTAGAGAATGAGTACTTGTATTTCGGTACTCACCAATACCGAGTACTTAATAAGGCATTACACATTATAGAATGACTGATTTAGTTTTCCACAGACGTTCTGTTATTTGAACAACGTTCCTCAGCATGTTCCTCTAGAACACTAGTTTCACTGCAGTCTAAACACAAATTTAACAAAACTGTCATCTACATACATATACAACTGGTATCTGTGTCGTCGTGGTATTGGCACGCATTTAACCGGTGCTCAACCCTGGTATTGGTACCGATACCCGATACTGGTATCGGTATTGGCGCATCCCTACTCACTGATCACAGCATTTAAACACTGGGCCGGGGTTTCTGCTTGTGACTCAGACTCCTGACATCTGCGCTGATTGAATGTGCGTCTAACAAGAGGCCACCGAATGAGACATCATAAAGAAGAAAGACTTGCAGGCACACAATTTGCATGGGTCTTCCTTCAGTCGCTCCACTGATGCGCTTCAAGCCAAAAGAGGCGCTAATGGCAGGGAGGCAAAGTTCACATCCAGCACCAGAGGCAGGAGGTGGAGGAGTGTGGGGAGGGGGGGGGGGAGGGGTACCGGGTCTGGCTACAGGCTCCCTGCATCTTAAGTACATGATGCCCCCCTCCACCCTCAGTGCAGCCGTTCTCCCCATTGCTTAAAGCAGCGCGGTGGCATTTTGGAGCTTTGCAAAAGGCGACGGAGAGTCAAATCTCATTTTTGTAATAAATGTCTCGTGTCAGGGTTCAACTTGAGAGTGAAATAAAATGAGTGGAGAAAACATGTTTTCTTCCTTTCTTACTCTATAAATAGTTCATTTTATTTGCTTTATTTTTAATTCATATGTTTTTATCCTTTCTATTGGTAAATGGTAAATGGACTGCGCTTTCCAGCACCTTCACAGTACCCCAAAGTGCTTTACAATGGCCTCTCATTCACCCATTCACTCACACACTCACACACCAATGGGTGGCTGCTGCCATGCAAGGCGCTGCCAGCCCCTTTGGGAGCATTTACGGTTCAGTGTCTTGCCCAAGGACACTTCAAACATGTGGACAGTTGGAGCCGGGATTTGAACCGCCAACCCTTCGATCATCAATTCGCGCCCAACAAAGAGAGAGAGAGAGAGAGGGAGAGCGCGAGGATAAAGGGTGAGACTGCGACGGCGGGGAGAGAAACAGCCGATTGCTCCGCTCCGTTCAGCGCCGGCTCGTCTGCGGCGGAGGTGGACGCCAGTGATTCTCAGCCAGGTGGAGCCTGTCAGCTCCCAGATGTGCTGTGATATCTGTCACAAAATCACAGCGTTCCCCCTCCTCTTCCTCCCCCTCTTCCTCCGCCTCCCTGTTCTCCTGGGCTCACGATGCTCGGCTGCCTTTCTGCCAAATTGTCAAAGCACCAAATCTCTCGCACAGCATCACAGGGCCGAACGCCGAATGAAGACGACACACAGTCCCCCCCCCCCCAGCTCCAGAGCTGCTTCCACGCCAGCTCCTAATTTGAAACCAGTTTTTTTTTCTTGTTCAGAGAAAAAAATAAGATGGGCAACATTTTTCAAAGGGGGAGCAGACATTTTGCAGGCCAGAGAGAACAAACTGCTCATGTCAGGAGCTGAAGACAGAGTTCCTGTCTAACGAATCTAACATACCAAAAAAAGGGGAAAGAAAAAGTGTGAAAAACATTTAAAAAAAAAAAATCTGTAGTCCATGCTCGGACATAGAAAACCTTTTTCTTTTTACTTTCTTTTTTATGAGTTAACCATTTAATTCTACAATTATACAGAGAAAATCGCAAAATTAACAAATGTTTTCATTTTTAATTCATTTTAACAAATATTGGTTGCACAAAGGGAAACGCTGCTGCAGTGTGAGTATTAAAGTGGTACTGAACAGCTGAAACGGCTGGCCACTGCGCTGCTGAACTTGAGGGTTGAATTAGTGATTCCTGTTTCACAAATTGGACGTTGTGTTTGCATGTTCGTGAAGCTTTGAAAAGCCTCAAGTGGCAACAGGACGTGCAACAGATGTAGCCACGTGTAAGACACATACAGTGACTCTTGAAAAAGCATTCTGTCTACCTGGGCGTCCTTGAACATCTTCTTCAAGCCCTTCTGCATCAGCTTGAGCTTGCGGGACTGGACGCCGCTGTAGGCCAGCAGCATGCCACCAAACTGTCTCTCCGTGATTCTGCCGTTCACTGGGTCGTTCCGGTCAAACTGCAGAGTGGAGAGGGGAGGGGAGGGGACAAAAACAGGAACGAGGGCGACAGAGAAAGACACAAGGTGGGAAAGAGTGAATAACTGCCGTCAGCCTCAGAGTTAAATTGCGCTGACATCGGTGACATTACATCTGCATGACTTTTGATTTTTTTTTTTCTTAAGAGAAAAAACATTGTGACTGTGTGATGCATGGCTCTCAGCAGAGGACTTTGGCTTAGTCAGGTCAATCCAGTCGATTTATGTGTCAAGATTCCTCCTCGGCAGCTGCCCCACGCACGCACACACTACTCTCCGAACATGCCGACCTATCAAAATGTTAATTTGCACGCAGCAGCTGATGACTAAGCCAAAAAGCCTGAGAGTGACCCGACCATTCAGCTGCAGCTATGGAGGTTGTTCCGTCAGAGATCTGAGGCCACGTTAAACTAATAACACTTTGTATGGCTGTTTGAGATTCTGGAGGAGGCCGTGAATATCACCCTTTGAGCTGGTATCAGAAAATGGGATTTCTGCTGCTATCTGATGTCCTCAATGCCTTGTTGTTGATGTTTAGTTCTTTAAGAGGGGGAAAAACAATCTGTTCTTGAGCAAAAAATACAGTTTCAACAGCTTTTCCGCTCTTTGGTGGAGACCGGCGATAATTTGCTTTTCTTTTATCTGAAAATAGCTGCACGTCGTCGCCTTGAACGACACCGTAAGAAAAGCGAGAGTAGAGCAAAACTGTACATTTGCGAGCTGGACAGCTGAACAATGAGCCGAGCTAAATACAGTGAGGAGCAGTCATGTCTGTTCCCACACGGTGTGTTGATAAATAACGAATGAAACATTGATTACGTAAGCGATAAAGATAACAGCTTTTGTCTCTCATGTCTCTTCGGATTGATTGATTAAAATCAAAAAATTGCTTTCATGTAAATCCAAATTGTGTATCTATCTTTTCCATGAGCGCAGGAGAAGCGCTGATAGAAAACAGATCCTGTGAAGCAAACCTGCATGTCCAGGTACGTGACAAGCAGCCATCTGGTTCCAATTTGTTACCTGAATAGATCACTGACTCTATATAAAGATGGACAGAGTCATGGTTGGGAAGCCCACAGACGTTGGTTTTACATTCAGCAACATCTAAGGCAGTGGTTCTCAACTGGTGGAGTCTCAGGAACCATTTATTTCCTTACAAGGTCGTGACCCAAATTTATTCCACAGAAATAAAAAGGCCAGCCCACTTTCTATCATGTACAGTAAATTAGTTATTGAAATTATTGAATTGAATTTTGTGTCTTGCAAAATAAATGCCCAACATTTTCTCAATAAATATATACTTTTTGAAATCCTGTAAAACAAGGGGGGCTCTGCCTTTCTCAACTAAATAAGCATTTCTCAACTGGTGGGTTGCGTCCCACCAGTTGAGAAATGCTGATTTAAAGCTTTCAGTCAGTTGTGAAACTGGAAACTTCTACATTTGGATGTGTAGGTGGTAGCGATGGGCAATGTGTGTACTGACACCACAGCTTGCTACTAAACTTTAACCCCGCCCCAAAACTTTATGGATATTATTTAAATCAAAATGAGACAAAAATCATTTTTAACATTCGACGCAACAGAAAACATTCAAACCAGTTTGCAGCAGTTTGAATTTCAGGGTCCAGCCAATTGGTTTTAGTCTTTTTGCAACCGACTCTGGCAGTTCCTGCTGGCCTGTGTTGGCAAACCGGAAACTCCATCCATCTTTTTATACAGTCAATAGAGATCTGAACTGTCATTCACTCTTATTCCTTGAGAACTGATGCTGAATTATGACCCAAGTTCTTTTGTGTTTATTTTTATATTATGGCATCAAAGTGAAGTTCACCATTGACTATTTGGAAAAGAAATGTGTCAATCCTTTGTTTCATCCTACATAATGTGTGAAATCTCGACTGAATTACTGGTCTGTGACACCAGAAATATCAAAGTGAGATTCATGCACAATTTAAGACACTATATTAATCAGAACTGGACGGACGAACAGAGATTCTCATAAAGCAGAGGTGGCTATTACCAAACTAAGGCACAGAAAAGGCTACAGCTGATGAAATACTGCTTTGGGTGGGCTGCAGCCTCATCAAATAAAACATCCAATCATTAAGACCTGACAGATAGTGCTTTTTTTTTTTTGCTGATGCACAGACTCCTGTCGAAATCATAAAGCCTCAATGTGCCTATTAAGCTTCTGCCTCTCAGTAAGACACTGCCCCCTGCTTTAATAGATTGTTAAAACCATATGTTTAAAAACTCTGACTGGTTGGTGGGACTGCAAGGGCAGACCAGGGGCTCCAGGATGATTTCACTTATAAATAAATGTGACAGTTTTACGAGAGGGATGCTGATTGGCACAGACAGAAGAACAACACAGCACATATGTCATCCTCTGCCCTCGTTTCGCTTTGCACTGTGCGCAGACCACAGCGTGAACTCTCTGCTGCTCCCCTGGTTCCTTTCCGTGGGAGGCAGGGATAATATGATAAGCATTTTTGTTTGTTTGTTTTTGGGGAAGACTCATGATTGTGGGAAGCAGGATTGACGGATACCCCGTGTTGGTTAGGAGGTCCAATCGATACAAGCGAATTGATTAAATACTGCTTACGTTGTTTCAAATACTGACTTTAAGAGTCACATATTGTATAACTGCTAATAAAACAATTTCAATGTCTTTGTGTTATTATTATGTTATTATTTTTATCAATGTTATTGCTGATATTATCACTCAATATTGAGTTCTGCCAAATTCAGGGGACTTCTGGAAGAGTGCTTAATCCTTTTTGATGGCCGCAGTCCTTCAATCAAGACCAACTGCAAGTCACACATTGAGTTGTGTTATGTTCATTAGCCTATGTGAGAACCCTTATGGCGCGAATGTGTCCATCGTCACATCACTAATATGACGTGACTGCAGTCTCTTCCATTGTTAAAAAAAAAAAACCTGAAATAAATTTTCCAAAGCCACAGCTCTGAGTGTCCAACACAGTGTAGCAAAACGTGTGGGTAATAAATGTGACAAGACAACATAATGAGAGAAAGGGAACGACAACAGAGTGCTAAATAATCTGCGGGTCATGATAATCAGCTGTTCAATCAGGCATTTCTAGAGATTTCTCTATGTGTGTCTGTTTACAATGTAAAATTTGGCCTTTAGCTAAAAGCTGTAATTGTTCATTAAATGATGGTTGCTGGGGGATTTCTGATTGCAGCCAGTAATTTGTTCTTCTGAACAAAATAGTACAGTGCGGAGAAAATACATTTTCCCCCCCGCGTTCCCTTCACACTATCAATCACCTCTAGTTTGAGCACATCGTGCTGCAGCTTTCGCTGAAACTCCAGGAAGCTGCCGATGGTGAGTTTCCCCTTTAGGTCTTCTCCGAAGAAGTAGGTGGTGAGGGCGGAGCTGCAGCCGCCCGTCTTGAGGGTGTTTCCTGTGGTGGAGCGGTCTCGGTGACGCATGCCCATGCTGGTCTGAGAGCGAATGATGCTCTGGACCTGTGGTGGGCGGAGACGGCAAACTGTCAGACAGGACGCAGAAGAAGTTATGGCTTTTTATACAGTTTGTGCCATCTATAGATTAAAAAAAAACATTGTCTTCTGAAAATGGTAGTAAGATTTCAGTAGGATTAGATTGATTATAAAAGCATTTGCCGCCACAACTATTTTCATTATTAATTTAACCTGTACAAATAAAGCAATTACTACTGCATGTGATGTCTCTGTGAAAGCGCAGGCATAACACGAGGTGCTGAGCACAACATTTTTCCAATCCTCGAGTTGTTCCGTTACTGCCTGTCATCTGGTTACTGTAACACAATCAAGAGCGCAGCAGATATTAAAGCGCAGTCTAAATGCGTGGGCTGGCTGTTTCAGCCTTTTGTTTTGTTCAATCTGGTGATTCAGACCCTGTGTGTGCGTGTGTGTGTGTGTGCTGCTGCAAGCAAGACGTTTCCCTTTTCCCGGTCTGACCTGCTCAAACTCCTCCAGATCCACCTCACCGTCGCCGTTCAGGTCAAACATCTTGAAGGCGATCTCAAAGTTCCTCTGGGGAGCTGCGCACAAAGACAAATCCCAGGATCAATACCACACAGTATAAAAACAACATATCGCACTGGACCGACCCAGAGAAAGGCCGAGTAATTTAAAAGCCCAGCTCCTCAGTGGTGCAACATGAAGCAATTTAGATGTTTTTATTCTATAGACATACACTGGTGTCCATACATTCAACTCCTGCCTTGCACAAAGCATGAATAGACGAGCCTAATGTCAGCAATTTAATTAGTCGTTCTGCATACAAATCAGGTTTTGGTACTCGACTGTGAATCAGAGCCTCCTTAAAATTGAGCTCCTTGGATGCCTGGTGTGCCTATCAACTTTCAAAAGGCAGCTCAGTGTTTTGTTTGTTTCATAATATTATGCTGAGCCAAAATATCTTTTTCAAACACGGTGGAAATATTACATAATTTATTTCCAACTTCCCCAAAAAGTCAGTGAGGCAGAGGGAAGTTCAGAAATGGAGCAGCAGCTTATGAACATTTCAAAGTCGGGAGACCATTCTTGTGCAATTGTTTTGTTTATAAACTTGGACCTGTCAACACTGGATGTAAATCAACAGAAGTTGTACTACTGACTTACACCAACAGAAGGGGGAAAGGAAAGCTTCATAGAACAGATACAGAAACAGAATACAAAAAGTCTATTGAATTTATTACCCCGCTGAAAAATCATACGTCTCATGTTGCCCCTATTACTAATTGACGTGATAACATTTTGACCTCAGGGGTTCCATTACTACTTTGTTGACCTATTCAATTTTGCTCTGTGGGACTTCGATGTAATCATCTTACAGAGCCAGGAAGTAAAATCAGCCCCGAGTCATATTGAATCTTTGCAATATTTCTTCCTTCTTTATTCTATAACATAAAGGGTGTCAACCTCTACAAGTAACCTTAATTAATCTGGTCTTGATTCAAAGAATTTTGACCGCACTAAAGCTGCATATATGTCCCAACATGGGGCCCTTTAACCAAAAATATAACCTCCTTTGAGCTATTTTTGTGGCCGTGTTAAAAGGATTGACAACTGTAAGACACCCTGCCCTGTCTGCTTCAAAACGACTTGTCCTTGGATCCTTCCCCCGAGCCCGTCCTCCATATAAACAGATTATGATAAATGTTTGAGCTAAGCTGCAGGATAAAATATTACTAGAGGAAGGCGCTTCATTTTCATTGCTTCAACTTTTGACATGCTCAGAAAGGACGCATTAATATCGGAATGAATTTGTGTATTGAAACCAATTCCTTCTTGCGGCCGAAGAAAAACTGATTTTGCGACTTACGGCACGAGCGACGCAGCTAGCTTAAGTGGACACGTTATTAACTTTGACGGAAGTAGATATCACGCTGGACAAGCGGACGGCCTTGTAGTCAGCCTAAAAATACTGCAGATGGAAAAGCTTTCCTCCCCCGGTCTTAAGGGATGGGGAGTGTAAGCAGATAGCCTGGAAGACACTGATCTGCAGATGTGATTCGTGAACATTGCCTGAGAGTTTGGGGATAAAGACTTTGAATGGGATGTCTGCGGAGTTAAAAAAAAAAAAAAAAAAAAAAAGTACTTACTAGATAGCACGGTGGTGAGGAAGATGTAGTCGGAGAAGGAGATAAGGCCACATTCTCCCAGAGTATAAAATATACTGTCCTCATCTGCAAACTTCTCCCTCTCCTGGGCAATCTTCTACTCACGGATGTCAGAATGGGGGGGAGAAAAGAAGAAAGCACTTTGACTCAATGCGCCGCAAAAGCTTGAAGCATTTTACACTTGCACTTGCACCAGGTGTGGTTCTGTGTGTGTGGACGCATGTGTCTGCAGCTTATTCCAACAGAGAAACGTAAACACGCTGTTTAAATCCACACACACACACACACACACACACACACACACAGAACAACACACAAGTAGCCCTCTGTGCATAAAGATGACGATGGACAGATGGGTTATAATAAGAATCCCTGTCATGCAAATGCTGCATACACATAAAGCCGTACAGGCAGGTGAAGGTGGCAGAGATGGGAAACATTAGTCTGCGGTCAGTTTGGGATGCGAGATCCCCGGGAGGCCGTACTCACAGTGTGAAACTGACAGAAAAAGGGAGGAAAATATGACAGGAGACACACACAGAGCACAAACACGCACTATTAATTACCCACATCTGTGACGTGACCACCAACATGTGTTAATTAGCAATAAACACAAGGGACACCAACCCTCCCGGCGGCGGCGGCGGCAAACACAAAACGCAGACGTTTCTGACGTTTTCTCCCGTTAGCATGTGTATAAATCCACAGCATTGCATGAAAGTGAGACCGCATGCACGCTACGCTATTAGTGACAGAGGCTTGGGGGGGGGGAAGAGTCCGCGACGAGGACGTTCCACCAAAGCAATTGGGCAGACAAGAGCATGCCTGAGGAAGGGGAGGGAGGGGGGAGTGAATGAGGAGACGGTGGCCACGCTGAGCCCGCGTGGAGTTACCTCCGTCTGTAAGGTCCAATTCAGAGGAGGAGGAGGAGGAGGGAGGAGGAGAGACAACTGTTAGCGAGCGCTGCGGCCTCTGCTGTCTGGGAGCAGGGCCTTGGACAACAGTGAAGCATGTGCATCCACATTCTCTTGCTCTCTCAGACGCACACACACACACACACACACACACACACACACACACAAACAAACGAGTGTGCGCACACAAACACACACTCGCAAACAGAGAAAAAAAAACATTTGCTGGAAAGAGGCTAATTAGAGGATACCACTTAAGTTTAGAAGAGTTTAGAATGTCTCGCAATTAGTGGTGTTTAATTAACATCGGCTCACATTAACAAACGCCGGCTGCCAAAATTGAATGTACGGTAATCTGATTTCTCCCATGACATTGGGTAATGAAAAGGAAGAGTGGTGCATATTGTGCCCCTCCGTCTTTGTTATGCTAAGCAGCAGCTAGTTAATTGTTCGCTCCAGAAAGGGAGACTGAAATCAAATTAACTGGGGAAAGGAAACTTGTATAAAAAGTGTAAACTTCTGTGGCATCCCCTTCAGCAGCATGACAATCAGAATCATTGGAAATCCCCTGTTCACCAACGTCCTCCTCACAAGATCCAGCCTTTAAGATGGCTGTTCAAGTTTTCCAAACTTCTCGCTCGTGCCAATTTTGGTGGTGGGAAACATTACTAATGCATCCTAGGGGATGGAAGTTTTTACTACAATTGAACCTTTAGAGGGAGGAGGGAGTAGGTGGTGGAGGAAGGTGTGAAGCGTAGTCACATCAGGAGCAGCGCTGCCAGATTTAAAAAAGGAGAGATATTAAAATGAAAATGTTAAATCGTGGCTGGTTGACGGCTTTCGTGTGTTCGCCTGTGTCGTGCAGGAGCTACTACTATAAAAAAAGAACACACACACAGATTCAATAAGAGTAAAAGAGATTGGTATCGCCTCCCAAATTTGAAGTGATGGGAATGGTGCCCCTGGACCTGAGGTGAGCCAGAGCCGTAACTACACTTGACAAAACAAGCACACCAGTGTGTGTTTCACACAGGCGAGCACAGGTTCCTGCTCATACGCGCGCAGCTATGGAGCTTGACACGGCAGACGAAAACACATTGGACCTCATTAGGATGATGCCAGCAGGGGCGCAGAGTGCATTATGCAATGATAACTCACTGACGGAGGGAGGGGTCATTGACAAAAGGCCCCTGCGGAACAGCTGCGATGGCATTTAAGGTGGTAAATGCCACACTCACATACTGTACTGTATATGGATAAGTGCCTCAGGCAGCCGAGACAAAGTGCTCTATCAAAATGTCCATGACCACAACAATGTGCACGTTTCACCGTGTTGCAGTCCTCCAACACAGAAAATCTACAGTGCACCTCGAGCTGCTCTCCAGATTTCATCTCTGCTTTCAGTCTAGTCTTTGTTGGGTCTGAGGCTCGGCTGTAAGACCGTATCGTATCTTCATCATCCGTCCCCATCTGGTAGCATTGCGTCAGCGCAGCAGCGTCGGCATTGTGCGCTCGAGCGAAACCTTATTCCACGGCTTACGGCTGGATAATGGGTGAAAATAAAGATGTCATCTGGAAAGGGGGGACATTAAGTATCTGCCATTCAAGAATTTCTTTCATCGGCCCTGAAAACACGATAAAACACGACCATCCTGCGGCCAAAACCACAAGACTTCCCATTTTGTCAGAAATCGAACTCCCATCTCATAGCGCTCGTCTGCAAAATACTCAACTTCTAATTACCAGAGCACTTAAGTTAATTAGCAGCCAGTGGCTGGACTGTTGCTGTGTCAGGCGTTCATCAGTGTCAACTGTGTGGGCATCATGATTCCTAATCCAATCCCAGAGCCTGTTCCATCTCTGTACACGTTTCTGTCTGTGTGTATGGGTTATGCTTAGTAATGTTGGCAATGTCCAAGAGCCAAAGTCAGATAATGGATCCATCCCCTCTCAAAAAATGTCTTAATTATGCACTGAGCTGAGGCAAAAGCGCAGCACTGTCAGAGCTTCCAGCAGCACTGTGCCAGCGGTGGCGCAGGCTATTACTCCACTCTCTTGTATGCACACAGCAGGGTTTAGAGATTGGTAAGGGCTAATCGCCACTGGGCGCCACGCTGTTGTGGAGTGCCCCTATGTAATATGACGAAATTCCCGCTAAAACCTAAAGTCTGGGAATCCAAGAAAGTCTCAAGTCGAGCACAGCCGGGGGCTTGTAGACTAAAAAGACAAACTTCTCTCCAATAACTTCAAGAGATCCACTTTCTAAGAAAAGCAGGTTTCTAACCCTTTTTTTTTTCTCTCCGTCACACTGAAATTTATAAAGCTCAAAACCGAACCTTCATACAAGTACTAACATATTTCTGGATAAAAGAAGAAAGAGAGAGGACAAATGTTTTGAAAAATGAACTGGGGCCTTTCTATACCTTTGAGACGCACACCGACATGTGCAATAAATTAAATGCAGTTCGAGCAAAGGGAATTGGGCTTGACCTGTTCAAGTGGGGGAAGTCAACCCATGTGTGAGGCATAGCGATTGAGGTGCCACAAGGGCATCAAACTTTGGCTGCAATGCATATAGAGGGCAGCATCTCCATCCAAGTGCAGCAGAAACCAGCACACACAGCCAGCACAAGAAACAATGATGCCCCAGAGGACCTGCACATATAATTAAATGACATCAAATTCTTCTCTTTGTAATTGATTACATCTGTGCAGAGGCTGGCAGGTTAACTGTGCAGGTGTATGTTTATGTGGATGGAGGGAACATTACTGCATTAGCTTCCCACCTTCAGTCCTACAGCAGCCAACTGCAGAACAGGTGCACTGTTAATGACTCCTGATTACACCGAGAGCAAAATCAGAATAATGGGCCCTGATATGAAACACTTGAACATGTTTTGTCGCGGAGAAACAGCTACTGGCTCACAGCAGGAGAGCAGGGTGGAGGGGAATCCAGATTAGATGATGAAATGTGCCGACAATCCAATCCCGACTATGAGTATGAAAGGTATGTGTGTGCGGATGTGTGAGCATTAATCAAGATGAATATCGACAAGAGAACAAGTGAGGAGTTATTGATAGTGTGAAAAGGTTGCCGAGTGTTGCCAGTCCGGACAACAGTTTCCTGTGAAGTCAAAGAGTGAGCATGACAACAGTTGGTGTAAACAAGAGGCCGGTAGCAGCATCGCTGTAGCCCCCTGTTGCCCTGTAGCAGCAGTTGTGGTTTTGTGTACACATCATGTAAGAACAGTACATATACAATTCAGACGTTATAGACCGGGTCCTTCCATCAGTGAGGCTAGAACATGCTCTACAGGAATCATGCAAACACTAACATCCGGACAGTCCAGAGGATGAAGTGTGTGAAGATTTTCATTTTTTTCTCAAGCACAGCAACGCAGCCTTGATGTTAGCTAACAGAGCAAAACGAGCCAATTTGTGGACCCAGAAACCATCCCATGATGCCACCATGCGCAAAGAGGGGGAGTGCCCCGACAAGCCAAAATTCTCAGAAATGCTCAGGCAAGAGAGCAGTGCATGCTAGGGGGAGAGGCCAGAAAGCCAAAAAGCGTGTTGACGGTGAGACCCGACACTTCTTCAAGTACATGGAATTATGAAGACTAAAGGATTTATAAAAGAAGAAGACAGAGTGCAGGGGAACAGCAGCAGTATGATTTAGTTTAGGAACTTATTTTATCAACATCTCAGCAGATTAAAAAGAGCTTCAAAATTTCTAGAAGCCAGATGACTTATTGTCCCAGAAAAACATTGCTCCAACTTCCTGTGAACTTATGTTATAGATTTGCCAATATTATAAAGAAATAATGCCGATGATGATGTTTGAAAATCATCAAACCTATGTCATCTGAGCTGCAAATAATGACAATACAGATACAATGGCAGTATGGTACATTAAATAGCTGCGTGCGCATTTCAACAGGTACTGGCTATCTAAGGCAGTGACAATTTGTCCAAATTTGCCAAAAGTATTGTTGCGTAAAGCACAAACAGATGGAACATTACATATCGCAAAGAGAAGTCTGGAAATGTCTGCAAAATCAAATTTGGATCCATTCTCAAACTGTTTGACTTTCCTTGGATGAAATTACGGCGTAATAAACACTGACATAGAAGCTTTATACCCCTTCAACATTTTATTGCCTCATACCTTGAAAAATAAACCCTGGATGCAAAGTTTGGCTGCTCCCCTATCAACACTGGTTGTAAACTTAAGAGAGGATATGACCTCAGTATAACATCTGCGAGAGCTGAGATGAGTAAATACAGATATACTGTTCCCCTGGACTGCACTCAGTATCTGTGCCCTTCATTTAATGACAGTGGAGGATTGGGTGTTTAAAAAAGGAGGAAAACTTAAGTGCTAATAGATGAATTTGGAGGGAAAAGTTTAAACGAGTTGGAGGAAAGAAGGAGTAAAAAAATAAAAAATAAATAAAGGTGCAGTTTTTCATTCAGCTCAATACATGCTACTCGGCACACACCCCATACCTGCCAGAAGTCCTGCAGAAAGGGAGGGGCAGACCAGCAAGGAGATGAGGACAGAGGGCGGGAGACAGAAGAGGGGACGTGGAGGAGGAACGGGGGCATTTGTGGGTGGAGATGGGGATCAGGAGAAGAGATGGATGTGGAGGGGGGAGGGGGGAGAGTGAGGAGGAAGGGAGGGAGGGAGGGAGACAGAGAAAAAAGTGAGGGTTGGGGGAGATGGGGAAGTCGGGGGCGGGGCCGGCGTTTATTCACGAGGAAGGGGGGGGGAGAGAAAATGTAGGGATTATTCGTCATGTGAATGAGACAGGACGGGGCAAAAAGAGCACGAGAAATAATCAACAGTCAACAATGATCACATCAACATTACACAGCGGCTGGAATCATGTCTACGTGATGGGGTGGGAGGAGTGGACAATCAGATGGAGTGACTAAGAGAGCAGACTCGCTCAAGACTTTTACAAGGTAGTTTTTAACTGAGAGGGGGGGAAAAAAGTGAAAACCTCAGATGAACATTACACCACAGCGAGAGTCTGGAAAAACTAAGAGGAAGCAGGAAGGGACAGAAAAGGGGGTGGCGGGGCTGTTACATTCAGTCACACTGTGCTGCTCTGTGTGTGCAGCACAAACACTTTCAGTTGCACCAAAAAGCTTTCTTTTTAAAACCATATTTATGATTTACACGCTACAGAGCCGGCGTGCTGTGCGGACCACGGCCGTTTCACTTTAGTCCGATTCAATGCACTTTTAAGTTTCAAGTGAACTAGATTTCATGGGTTCTTGGCAGGAGAGAGTAATGGCTCGTTCCTCCGACTGGCTCGAGGTGCCCATTAAGCCAATGAGTAGGAGGCATGTGTCTCAGGGCTGAGCGTTCTTGGACTGCTATGGTCACGGCATGAGCCATCTCAGGGGACAGCCAAGGCTAAATAGAGTAGCAGCAGAGCATGTGTGAAATGATTTGCCTGGTAAATAAAGCGCACGCAGAGGCCTAGAAAGAGATGGAGTGTAAATAGATCATTTTAGGCCAAAGACACGAACATTTACTTCCGATTAATGTAAACTTCTTTTCCTATTCAGACATCATTGAGGAGACGTCTTCTTTAGTGTATACAGTTTAACATAGTACATATTAGGGATGCAAATTATCGATTAATTCATTCATCACTAGTTGATTGACCTGATCGATCGATTAACGATTAAGTGATCAGAGGCGATTCATCCTGAAAACCTAAAGTGCACAATGAGAAATGTGTAACAAACACATTATTTAACCCTTTAATAATGTTGAGGGTCCAATCTGACCCATTTTTACATTAGAGAACAGTAAAAAAAAAAACTAAACATTTATCCTCTTACATTAAGTTGATTGTTGGTCACATTTCAACTTGTAACTTGTTCTAGGTATATTATCACAGTATCTACAGGTAAATTGCTCTTTCCTGCCACTACACTGTTATAATGATATTAACTACTCGTGTAAAAAATGTTCAATTGATTGCGACTAATTCAATTTAATCGATTCAATTCTTAATCGACAATTAATCGATAATTGAATAATTGTTAACATCCCTAGTACTTATAATCATAATGTAATATAGCATGATAGTAGTGCAGTAGAGGCTGTGACAAGGTCAAGTGAAGTAGTTTGCCGAACAGGCTGCGTGTGGCTTCAGGCTGGGGGACAGATGTAGTCTTGTCCTTACCAGCCTGAGGGCTTGCTGATCTTTTAATCAGGGCAGAAACTACAATCATCACACTGATGATCAACCAAAAACTTAATGAACGAGGAAGGCTGGCCACTGGGTGTGAGAGACGCTCTGTAGGATCAGCAAGAGGGCATTGATGGTTAACAAATCAATATCATGGGAAGCAGCCACCAAAATAATGATGTTGGTGATTCATACTGATGGCTTCTATTTTAGCATCAACATCCGCTCAGAGATTAGCTCCTGTTCAAGTCAATCTGTGGCCACGGGGCTAGACAGCCCAAAGTTCTCCTGCTGTTATCATCTCGAAGCAGGTCATTATGCAGCAGAGTAACCCACACAGTGGATGTCCTTTTTGGTGATTAAGTGCAAAGCGGATATGTTTGCAGAAACCTTTTAATTAGTCTCTGCTGTCTGATTGCCTTTTGGCTAAAGTCCAAAATGACATGATCCTCCAATAGATTAAAAACGATATATCTTTCGTTAAGCCCATTTATTTTTTAAAAGTGCTTTACTTGTTTGAAAAAGATAGTTATAAAGACAGAAAACCATTAGAGGTTGAAGTTGAGAAGCAAACAGGAAGGCAAGGACAAAAGACACTGTGTTGGGATTCTGTGGAGGAACGATCCTGAAACATCTGTTGTGAGGAAGAGTACAGTTTGAATATATTCACTGTAATTTGTTTCATTTTAATATATTTAACATTTTTAATCACATTATCCTACAGACAGCACAGCTATTAAAGAAACTGGTCCTATTTGTAAGCATAAATAAGAAAAAGCATATAGGCAGATGCTATTTGACAGTGCCAACAGCTAAGATCTAATTTAGAATCTTCTTTGGGTATCAACATTTAAAAATCAGAATTATTACCTTATATTGTTTGTAAAAAGTGAGATGTTTCAGAGTTAATTGGAAAAGTATGGGTAAAAAAGCTTTAAATTAAGAATTTTAAACCTTTCAACTACAGTCTGAATTTTCATTTGGAACTACTCTCCACTGACAAATAGTTCATAGGTCTCCATTGTTCAGCTGTGAGATAAGTGAATTATCAAGGTATTAGCTTCACAGGAACAAGGACTTCTTTTAAAATTACATTTCATATCTCTCCTGTATCTGGGTAATTGCCAAAGTGATGAGAATCTGCAAAGCAGATTTTTATAAAGCCTTGGCAGATAAAACTAAAAGCATCTTCACTGCAAGACCTCCTCTTTGGGTGTAAGAATATGATAATGTATTCTTATGCGAACCGGTCCCACCGGCCAATACGATAAGGACTCATCTTAGGAAATCAATGTCCTGTGTAAGGCAATACATTTAGACTGTTCATAACACAGCTTTCTGGAAAAATTCAGAGGCAACTTAGTTGATAAAATTCACAAGATCAATGAAAAAAAAATTGTGTTTCTAATCCGAAAATTATTAAAAACAAAAAGTAATTATGACTGGCAAAGATTAGTTTGCTCTGTACCATATATATGGGCAGTTCTTACCTTTCCATCAAAGCGCTTGACAACGAACTGATCAAGGCCGAGATCTGAAGCGCAGACAAAGAAACAAAGGGACAAATATTTCAAATGAGCAGATGAGTTACACAGTTAGACGCAAAGAGCTATTGCCTTCATAACACACAGCATAAGCAGTAACACTTGTAAAACCTCCAACAACCACAAACACATCACAGATAAACGTCAGTCATTAATTAATAAGCAATTTCCATTTCATACACAGTTTGAAATAGACAATCAAAAATTCTGCAGTTGGACCTTCGTCACCTCAACAAAGGCTACATTGTCAGATTGCTTAGTTTACATTTTTTCATCCAAAAAGGTTTTGGTCTGACAGAAATCAATGTCACATAAACATGCAGAGAATAAGACAATTAATTATCTTCAAAAAACAAATACTCTTCCATTATTAGTGCTTAAGAAGGGTTCAGAGGGCAGCAGCCTCTCTACAAGCAAAACAGTAAACAGACTAAAAGTATCAGTCTAACTAAGAGGGTGGAAGTTTAAAGATGATCTAGTTCAACTGCATGGTAATTATTCAAATATTACAATGGAATTCAAAATCGTCTTCATGAATCATTATGAGCCCAATAAAAAAAAAACGGATATGTTGATCATATCCCTGATGTCACTTTATCAAAGTACTGGCTTTATTATTATTATGTTAAAGTTTATTAAATTCCCCTTCGTATGGTGTCCTATTTGTACAGAATGGGTACCAACCAAAATGCGGCAGATGATTTCACTCTGTCAGACATTCCAGCACTCAAACAAGATTGTCCAAGGTCACCGGTACGCCAAGGTGGTTGTGTCAGTGACTGTAGCACATACAGAACACCTAACAACGAACAACTAAGACCATAATGGCGTGCCTACAAAACACTGCTACTCGAGATGCATGAAAAATGCATGGCACATACAGATGAAACATCATTAGAAAGGGAAATGAATAAGCTAGCCAGTAATAGCAGATGTAAAGCCTACATTAAGAGAGACCACAGACATGTAGGGAAGCACCATGACAGTGTGTTTTTTAATGTTGTGGACAAGCGTGTATTTATTGATGCCATCTCAGGCTCCCTGCTTCCCATCCCTCCTACGACGAGAGATCAAGCAGGTCTGGGTTGCTCGCGGTGTGATGCCTGAGATCGACCCCAGTACAAACCATTAATTGATACACCAACTGCTGGGCCGTGATTCACTTAGCTCAGCGTGAGCCGTCAGCCCCGTCACTTCCCCCACCCTCCACACCTCAAATCATACTTGGGATAACTGTCGGCGGAATTGGAATACCGTGCCATAAGTCGTGCACTGCCAAGCGCAAGCTGAGTGTCCCTAAGGCTAAACAGTGAGAGAGAGAGAGAGAGAGCTAGAGAGAGAGAGAGAGAGAGAGAGAGAGAGAGAGCGGGCTGTGCAGAGGACCAATCAACTAGTTGACTGACTTTATCAGAGCATCACTAACCTCAGATTGTCATTCTGGATAGTAATGTGCATGCAGTAGCCTCACGCATGAGGAAAAGTTCATGCAAATAGAATGCTATAGCTGACATTTCGAAACTACATAAGCATTAATACAAAAAAAAAAGCCCATAACAAACCAGCGTTACTGTAGCGAGAGGCTAATGAAAGAAAGGCGAAAAGAAAGGGGGTGGCGGGGAGCTCACTTTCTGGCTGCTTCTCGTTGGGTGTGATGGAGCGTATAAAGTCCTGGGGCGTCATGTAGACCTCAGCATCTCCATGTTCACCAATGACCTTCAGCGTGGCGAAGTAGCGGAAAATCTTATCCGGGGTGGAGTAAGCTCGAATCCTGTTCTCATACTCCATCACCTAGCGACGTGAAAGAGAGAGAGAGAAACAATGATTACCAAGGACAGATTCACACAAGGCATGACTGCTACTTTAAAAAAAACACAAATACAACCATCAATTAAATCAAAGCACCAACAATGACCAGAATGAAGAGTTTCCTGGTAGCTCATTAAAAAGGCTGTGGATCCAGACCGGTGCTCTTTCATTAGCGCCGTCTACCACACGAGCAGAAAGGGAAATCACATTATCATTGTTGTGGTTGCAATGAAAATCGGACTGACAGGATAGGATGAAGGCACACAGAACTGGCAGCGAGGCACTGCTAATATGCAGAAGAGCTACAGTGTGAATTTGTCAAACATTTTAAATGCTTCCAAACAAATGTTTGCTTTACTTGTCAAATCCCCAGCAGAAAACGCTGAGGTGATTTTAAGGGCACTATCCAGGAGGGGCATAGAAACACACTAGACTGTGTGTAGCTGTTATTACATGCTTCCATGTTTGTTCTTTGTCTTACTGAACCACATTGGTCTGCAGGGAAATCACAGGCAGTGCGTCCCCCAGCAGGGACGACCATCACTGTATGGTTGAGAGTTTATGGGACAGTTGTGTGAAAAAGCAGGTAGAGAGCCCTGTATGTACTGTACACCGTCTTCTCTCGCCAACTTTCATCTCCTTGGATTGATGTTACTGATCTCCACATCAACCGTACTTATGGAGACCCAAGCTGCCAATTCTTTGGGGTTTCCAGCCATGTCTGTGTTTGTTCTTGCCGTAACGGACAAACACAAGCAGGCTGAAATGCCAGTCACGATTTTTTTTTCTCTTCTCAGATTCTCAAAGTTTGTGTTAAACTTAGAGGCCAAAAAAACCCACAAAAAACAAAAACGCAAGACTCCGTGTCCCTGCTGCACGTTTCTGCTTTTGAAACAATGTCATTCAGACATTGGCACAAATACACACTTTCCCCCAGCAAAATAGTGAATTACAGCTGCATCACAAACCACTGATGCTGATGTATGAGACACTGTAAATTCATATGTACCAATGCATCACTTGTTTAGAATGAAAACAATCCATCTGTTGTTCCAAGCCGTCTCTTTCCATTCTTCCAAGTCATCAAAGAATTAACATTCGGGGCTGCAAACTGGGTTTGTTTGGCACTGAATCAAAGACTCTTTGTTCTTCCTCGGCAACCATTTTGTCATCCATGGCCCAAATAATAGCAAAAACATTTAAAGAGCAGTACATTTTTCTTATTTATGACACCAGCAATGCAGGCTCATTTCCTTCTAGCGTGTCTGTAAAATATTCTGTCAAAATTTACTGCCGTTTGCATATTGGACATTGATTGGGAGGTCAATTCAAAGAACCATTCCAGAGTAGAATTAACAGCCGAAGTTGTGCGCTTGCACATCGATTACCTTTCGATCGCGGAACCCCGAGCGGGGTTTCTTTTTTTTGCCCTCGCCACCTTCATCCTTTGCTTCTTCGTCGCCGCTGCTGGCCTCAAGCGACCTCTCAGTCTCCGCTCCAGAGTCTGCGTCCTTTGCAAAATCTGCCGCCTCTCCGTCTGGCTGCTCCGAGTGCTGAACTGAAGGACCTGCATCTGCGTGCGCTCTGCGGGTAAATAACACACCATTAAGTAGGACTATTTTGTAATATAGGTGTTTCTTGCACTTTTCATTGTGAGAGAACGGATACAGAAACACAATATAGCGGGAATTAAAACAAAACAGGAAATGTGCTGACTGATGATGTTTTCGATGCCAATGTCCCCGCCACGGTGCTTGCTGACTAAATTGTGAATAGAAATAATAATAATAATAACAAATAGTTCTGGCTGCATGGGGTGGGCTGAATCGTTCTGTTTAATGAGACATGGGCAGAATGAAGCCTTGAGCCAAGGCTTGGAACAGTCTCGTCCCATCAGTCTCATATGCCCTGGGGCTCCATTCATCACCCTGCCTCCCGCAGCACAGCCGGTCCCTGCAGATTCCACACGTCAACACCCTCTTCAGTTCACCTTAACTAAACACCAGTCTCCTTAGTAATGGATAGTAATAAAGCAAAACAATGTGACACCCTTGGGGTGGTCCCTCAGTACTGGGGTAGTAACCCGGGTCTGCTGCTGAATGGGTCGTTCTCTACAAGCTGCATCAGGGAAAATATCAAATGTGGTACACCCTCAAAACAGCTGTCAAATGACCCGGTGCCAGAGTCTCCAGAGTCTCTACAAAGATCATGGTCAGTACTGATTATATATTGCAAGGCGAGCAGGTAGCTCACAGGTACTCAGTGCTAAATAGGTCGACAATAAAAAGAAAGTAGGTGAGCTGTACTTTGAATAACTCTGGATGGGAAAAGCAAAATCCGCAGTGAAGGATAGGCAACTATTGGATGTTGTCATGCTACAAAAAATGAATGTGAAGATCATGCGAAAACACTTGAAAAATAGAAACAGCCATACTGAAAATACAAAAAATATGTGCTGTTCCTAAACAAGACCACATTCTCTGTAATTGAGAAAAAGAAAAAAATAAATCACTTGTAAAACAAGAATAATATGATTATTTTTTGTCTTGATGATGTGAGCACTCAGGGGTAGATCCTCAAAGAAGGGCGCGCAGCGCTAAAATGCGGTGCATTTTGGGGCGGGATTGCGGCCGCAATTTGCGCCAGAGATGCGGGTATCCACAAAGGTTTTTGCGCTGATGACATGCAGGCGCAAACACGCGCACGAATGCGGCACCTGAAAACATGTGCGAATGTTGCGTTCTGGCAACCTGAGAGCAGTTTTCGCCAAAGGTTGTTGGTGAGTGCGTGTGTTTGACAGCGAAACTCTGCTAGGATAAATGCGCTCCTGTGCGCGCCTGGCATTACGATGCCTCCTCCGTCTTACCAAGGCTGCTGCCATAATGGAAAAAAAGTCAAGACGCAAGACGCGTTAGTTACCAACACCTGAGTACCATTTGTATTTTTCATAGCCTATCTAAAATATTGGCATATATACTGTAGTCTATGCCTATCTATATATAAGATTTGGGGAGCCATATACATATTTCAGGCTTTTCAGAGAGCACAGTTTTTCACTCAGAAGAAAGAAACACTTTGGCAGACAGAAGCTGCGCCTGGTTTTGGCTTGCGGTGTTTGCGTCTGTCAAACTGCGCGCGGACACGAGCGCAAACTCTTTCTGGATCTGCCGCTGTTTGAATGAGGCATATTTGCATAGAAGGGGGTGTCATTGTGCACGTAATGACTCATTTAAATACATTCAAATGAGTCTGGCGCAATCCTGCCGCTACTTTATTACTATTTTCACGTTTGCGTCCCCTCTGTGGATCGGAATCACCGTTTTTTTTGCGCTATTTACACAGATTTTCTGGCGCAAAAGCTGCGCAATCGCTTTGTGGATCTACCCCTCAGTGTTCTCAAAGGGGCCCAGTCTCACCGTTTCCAGAGAAGACCAGCACTAGCAGACACACCAGTCACTCCAGCCAGGGCTGCCAGCATCAGTCGTCTCCGCGCCGGCCCCTGAGACGTCCCGCTGTGGTAGCGCCGGGAGAGCTGCGCCAGCCCCACCGAGACCGCGGATAACGCCCGCAAGCGGAACATCCTGCAGACAGGTAAGAAGAAGCTTGAAATAAGTCGGACTTTTGTTGGAAGGATATTTGGCAAGCACGCGACAACAAAATAATAAATAATTTCTGTTGCTGCCAAGGCAATAGCAGATTGTCACCCTTCAAACGTATCACTGGACATACCAAAGAGACAGCTGGCGTTAAGTTAAGCACAGTACTTCTAAAGTCATAACCCATTAAGGTCTTAGGTGAGGATTTAGAGAATTTGAAGGAAAACTAATTAACAGGTCTCAAATGGGACAGCTTCAGATGGTACACAAGGGACCTCTACAGAGCAAGGCAGACTGGTACCTTTAACAATCCGTTTTTCAAAAGTACCATTAATTATCAAAAGCATCAATTAATGAATAGCTGCAGAACTTCCTTTTTTAATCGCACTGTTTCTGAAAACTTTGCATCACTGGATGATCATGACAAGTAAGCTACGCAAGACTGTAACTTTTTCTCCATTATAAGCACAGAGGACAGGACAGAAAGGTTTATCCCACTGAAGACTGAAGCTGCCTCTTGGTAACTCATTTCTTATTAACAATGAAAGAAACCAATTGTCAAACTGATGCTGCACAGAGATAAAAGACCTAGCAAACGCTAAATGGAGTGCTCAGTGGTCCGTCACAGTGCACAGCTGCATGGACTGAAACTCCCATTCCCATTCTGAAGCGGTGCACTGTGGGGATCACGATGCAAGAATCCAATTGTACGACCAAAACATCAAACGCTCCTCTTCAGCATGAGTAACAGTGAACAAAACTTACAAACCACAAAATACACAAAACACAAAAAATCATTCAGAGGTGTCGTACATCAGCTGAGCAGGAATGGGTCTGATGGGGTGGGAGGTGAGCGATGAGGATACAGAATATCACCAAGACCTAAATACCAGACGCTTATAACACATCAATATGTTGCTAACGATGAATGAAAGCAAAACAACATTTTAAAAGGGAACGTAAAAGCAAGCAACATTTTGTTGGTGACACTTCATGGTCTGCTCCTTCTTATTGGCTATTGTGAAGCTTCCCCTGGAGGCAGCTGACAATGGAATCGTAAATATCTAACATGTCAGATATTTATGATTCAGGACAGGATAGGCGCCTACTTGATTGGGAGCAGTAAAATAATTGTTGTATGGACACCGCACCACTTAGGAGCAACAAATTGTGGTTTGCTGCCGAGTCAAAGTTTCCACTGCGCCCGCCCGGTTGTTGCAGAGAGCAAATTTGGCACGGAAATTAGCTTAATATTATCATGTGCGGCCAGAAACAATAGAGCACTTGAGTCTTCTTTGATGTGGCTGGGCCACCCTGGAACAGTAAGAAGTGTTTATTCCTGTTCTTTGTATAAAAGCACCAAGTCCGCCACGTGTTGTTGCACAGTGTACCTGCATCTTTCAGCACTGTCACCATTGGTGACAACGCTCATCAATGACCCTGCCACTCACTGCTGGTCATAATAATTCAGTGGCCACTGAAAGTGACACTGGGTTGGCACAGTCGAAACATAATTTTCATGCATCAATTTGCAACGCACTTGGTCTTTGATATTTTATCATGCTGCAAAAGTTTGCAGCTCTTTGATCTCAAACTGTATGTTTAGTTCATTAAAGATGGTTAATATGAACAAAGGAATCCACCGTTGTCAGGAGCATCAGCTGCACATGTGAAGGAAAGTTTACAATTGCACTCAGAAAATGCACGCTTGTCAACAAATACTACGTGCTTGTGAAAAGCTGATTTTGGGATTAATCAAAGGGGGGAGAATCTCAGTACGACAGCAAGCTGACGAGCGAACACAGACATGTCAAATGAGCACACGGGTCACAAAACACTTTCAAACATGACGATTCTCCGAGGTTGGTCTCACTCTTGCGCATTCAAATGCACAGAGGATATATGTGTAAGCACCCTGTATTATGGAAATGAGTGTGTGTTAAAATGGTAAAATTGTATTATACTGGAAATGTCCAGGCGGAAAGGTCCCAGCTCTGTTTCCAGGATGCTAGGGTACGCAGCTGTTTTCCATTCGCCATTAATTAGTATTACTTGTTTTTAAGGTGTCATTGCCACTAAATAATTATTGTCCAATAAAGTATGTTTTACAGTAGATCATGCTGCGTTGTTTCTTAAAACTTTCAATGAGACGCGATTTTCTGCCGAGCCCAGTGGTCTGACGAAGGTTTCGCCAACAGCTAATGCTAACTAGCAAACAAATAATTGCTACACACGTCTCAACAACTGTCTTCGCAATTTAGCCCTTTCAACATGGAGGCGATGCGTTTACTTACGTTAAACGACGATACAACCGCCAGTCAAACCACAACGATGTCCTCGGCCTCTCAAAGTATTTGCCTTTATTATTTTTTTCCCCCTCAGCAGAGATGGAGCGCAGCGCTGCGCTCACAGCAGTTCCGTGTTCACTGACAGCCGTTCCGACGGCCGGGCGGAGCAACGTCATGCGTCCACGCCCCGTTGTGCTCAGACTCGTCCAGGTCTTCTAAAACTCAAATTTAAATAGAAAGAAATAGTATTGTACGTAGTATCTATTAACTAACTCTATTGAGAGTGGCCTTACTATAGAATTACCTTTGAAAAGAAAATACTTCTGAGGATTAAATAAAGTATTGTAGTCAAAATTTAAATCATTTTAACTGTTCGAATCTGAGCTGAATTGCAATTGGAATGCAAAAAATATGAAAATGTGACCAGTATTTCGAGTTCACCCCTCTTTCGAGAAAAAAACACATCTATTTAATTCCCTGTCATCTTTTTTTCCCCCCAGTTTTTAAAAAGTGCCTTTATTTCGTAATTTCTTTCTATAAAAACAGCTTCTAGCTCATACACATTTCCACAATTACACATATGAACAGCTTTACAGTTGTAACAATTTAATTCAGGTAATACAGGGAGGCATTTGAACATGGCAGTATGCTGGCATGGTGGTTTAACAAGGTTGCAGTGGTATTAAATCTCCAGTGGACAGGGTCCTTCTATGGAACGCTTGAAGAAAACCGGGTCAAGTGCAGAAAACTTGGCAAAAATAATTTCTATTTCTCTTATTCAAAGCTATTATCTCCAAACATAATCTGCCTTCGGTCATTATAGTCATGGTCAAATAAGTTATTTTTTTTAACTTGTCTTTTCTAATTGTCAGTTGGAAGACTGAAAACCATCCACACCCTGAAAAGCCAGCCCACTGTAGGTATGCACCTCAACAAACACATGACACACTCTAAGCCACATAAAATGCATGTGCAAATAGCCAGGCTGAACAAGCTGGGTAGGAATAGCTCTTGCGCAGCTCATGAGCACTGTGTTTCTAGACGTATCACCATGTCAGGTCTTGCCATTGGTTCAAGCATGTAGGAAGTCAAGCCTCCAGGATCAGTTAGCAGGGGTGTAAATCTTCAAAAAAATGACAAACCCTCCATTCGAGTCTGCACTTACTCCACGCCTCCGAGAAGTAAGACCTTCATTGGTTTTTGGTTACTCATTAATTTACCCTGCAGCATTTGCAATAAAAAAAAAAAAAGATACAGAAGATACAATACTGCTCCATGGCAATGCAGGAGTGAAGCAGCACATAAGACATAGTAGGCCTTACCTGTGTGGTATGCATTGTGTATACACAAAACACATTACAGACTCCTGCGACGCGTGTTTAGTTAGAAGGAATATGTCACTCTGTGTGCTAGATTTAAAAAAAAAAAAAAGTAATTTCTCCCCCATTATGTTGTCATGGTAGCCTCATATTGACAGCAACAACTCACAGACCTGCCCTGTGACATGAAAACAACAGTGAAACTTGATCCACAGACTGCACATCTATATATTGATGAAAGATAGATAAAGACTCGCTTGCAAAAGGAGTCTCCAGTTTCAGCAGTCACATTGTAGTGTGTTGTCTGTGAGCCATTGTGTGTGTAACAGTAAGCAAGAAAGGACAGGCAGCAGCACACGCTGCCTAATTAGGTCTGTGTTTATACTACGCTGCGCTTGACTGTTGGCACTACACAGTATACGCCCGCCTTCATTCGCTTGGGCTGTTAGCTTTAACATACAAAGGAGGCAAAGTTTTGTGCAAGTAGGAGATTTTTCAGTCATGCATGGACATCCACACATCACTGTGATGATGTGTGACTGGGGAGGTCTTAAAAGTGGTTTTGTCTCTCTTGACGACACAGTTTGTGTGCATGTTGGGTTGGTGTGTATACGTTAACATGTGTGAACCTGATTTGTTGAACGGACCTTTTGAGGCCTGTTTTGAAAACTTCATTCTGAGTCTTCTGTGAATTTTCTATAGTTAAAGAAGAAGTTTTATTTTTATTATATTTTTGAGAAAAGTATTCATCCAATATTGGATAAAAACAACCACACAACCACATCCACACAAATTCATACATTCATACATTCATTCATTTCCCTCTATTTTATTTTATTCTTTTTGTTTATGACGCCTGCACAAGTGGACACAGTCATGGTGCAGTTACACTATTGCTGTAAAGGTTTATGCAGAACCATTGCTGGGCATATTTGTGAGCTCTAACAAAGATTCGCCTTGTGAACCGATGTCACCCTGAGGCCTTGAGCAGGTCCTTGTCCATGGCTAAGAATTTGCATTTAAATTGCATCTTCCACACAGCCTGATGCACTGCACCCTGAGAAGTACAGAAAGAGCTGGTACGAGTTCTGGAGCAAAGACATCATGTGCTGTGGTCCACAAACAGAAGACAAGTGCAATCTGAAGCAGGCCCAAATGGAAATCTCCATTTGCTTCTTGTCATATTTTTTATTTATAGCTTTTCACCATGATTTGATATGCGGTATGATAACGTTAAGTAATGTAATTCCATGTTGTCATATGAATGCTGATGTTGTTGAATGAATGCTCTTGAAAAGAAGCAGTTCAGAGTGCGTTATCAGGTTCCTTACTCTTGCTCAGCACAGGTGTGGCAATGTTATATGACAGGCTGGGTCAGAGACCAAGGAGAACAAGCGACATTCCGCTGAGGGGAGTCTCCCTGACATTCATTGACCAAACGGACCCATTAGCACCGCCATTACCGTCATTTGCAGTGGTTGAGCGATTCGACAACAATATGCTCAGTCTTCACTGCATTCTATGCCGATCTGCCATTCATGGGCTAAGAGCCAGAGAGGTTTTTAAAATGATCGGCCCGGGCCCTTGGCGTTTTAAAGTTAAGGAAGCTCAGCCCAATTGGATCTGATCCCCTAGGTCTAGGACTTTCTTGTGGGACACAGTCACAAGAGTGAATGAAGGACAGGCTAATATTAGATACAGTCATAGGGGAATGGATGATTTGGCTTGCATGAGCGCCAAAATGGAGCCCAACTCAGAGTGACTGAGACAAGAATGTGGTGTTCTCGATACACAGTTGAAGATACACACATTCAAACAGAACACACTTTTATATCATACGGCACAAAACTTGTTAACAATTTTTTAAAAGAATAGATTATCATTAAGAAATAAATAATGTAAGCTGCTGAAGGTACATAAGTTCAAATTTGTCATAAAGGTGGTATAATCTACCCTGCGGTAAAAACTAATGTTATAGCGAGTTTATTCTCTTTGTTTTTATTTAAATAACTGATACAGCTTATCTTATTTTGAAGTGGCCCTGCTTTGTCACACATGCAAGGGACCAGCACAATCATGTTGCAGCACAGCAGGCCACACCGAGTTACATTCACCGGGAGTAGTTATTGGAAGCAAGCTGCGTCCTTTCCAAACACACCATTGTCCTGCCACCGTCGCGGTCACACCTGTATGTGTTCATACGACGCTTATTACACGGTCTATTTATCGTGACCTTCAGGTCGAGAGAATGGATCGGTCGGTGTGGATTGGTTGCTGCGACAAAACAGCTCGGATCATGTGGATCTTATGAATCGCCTCGGCAACACACAGACAAACACAACGCACGCACACATGCACAAAAAGTGTTCTGTGTCTTTTTTAGCGTACTGCTGCTGCAACACTGGGCATGTGTATGAAGCCGTAGTCCTGCCCCGCAACCCGCCCACCACCCTCCTCTCCTTCCCTCCCTCCCTCTTCCCCTCTCGGTGCGTCTCGGTCGGTCCGCCCGCCCGCAGCAGTCTCTCCTTCCCGGCGAGCTTTCACTACAGAGATGGCTGCGAAAGTGTCCAGGTCGGTTCTCCTGTTGTCCCGGAGCAGCGGAACGGTGGCCGGCAGCCTCCCGGCACTTGTTGTCTCTTCACAGCGGCACCATCAGCACATAAGACCGGTAAGTCCCAGGACGTATGTGTGCGCACAGGGGAGGGGAAGAGAGTGAGGAGGTGGAGGACCGGGCGGGCTGGACCGGGGCGAGGAAAAAGCGGCGGCTCAAGCTACGGAAGTAAAGCTAACTAGCCCTCAAGATTTCCCCCCCCTTTTCCTCCGTACAGTGGCCTTAAACCAGATTAGGCTCTCGGTGGAATGTGAAACGGACGATAGCTCACGATACGTTTCCTCCGCGCTCCCGTGTGCTGTGGCTTCTGTTTTTTTGATCCACAGCGGGACGCGGAGCCCTGGCGGAGGTAATGCAGCGTTTTGAAGCCCATCAACAGCCCCGCTGGCGCTGCCCCGCCGATTACTGTAACTAACCTCTAAACACTCCGGCCCCTTCACCAACATCATGGTCCAGCGGATCACACCCCCCTCAACCCACCACGTCCTTCAACTTTAATCTGGATACATACGTGTATTTAAAACACTCGGTGCCTCATTGCTATGTAGGGGAAAGTGATCAGAATTTCTGCGGCGTACATGTCGGGCTTGATTTTTTTTTTTTTTTTTTTTAGCCTGATGTGTCGTCTATAAGCGCTGGCGCTTTGGGATTAATCGACGCGAGCATCTTTTAATAGGTGGCCGCCGCTTCCTGGTTATCAGGTTTGCTTGGCAGTGCATGACCGAACCACCCTCCCTTTCCTTCACTCCCCATCTTTCCTGCCTCCACACGTCGCTGGAGCTGCAGCGTCTGAGCGTTGTGGTGGTGCTGGTGCAGCAGCAGCAGCAGAAGCAGAAAGTCGGAATAATGAATGTGTGGTAGAGGAAGAGAGAGGGGAGGCAAAACCAGTTGTTCCTTATTCACACACAGGAGACTTAACAGAAACATGAAAGCCTACACTTGGATGATGTCAGACTCCTGCCATGCACGCCTGTTCCTCCCCTCCCTGTGGGTGTTTCCCCATTCTGCTGGGAGATCCTGGGTTTTCCTTACAAACCAACGCAGGTCATTCAAACTGCCACTCATGCAACGCGGGCGGACGCATGAGCTCTCGCAGTCACAGTGAGGCTGTTGTGCCAGTGTGACACTGGCCCCCACCTCCCGCCCGCCCCTCTCTGCTGAAAATGTGGGCCGTTTTCAGCAGCCAACGGGGTTTGGAGGTGAGGCGCAGAATGTACTCTGAAGGAATGAGGAAGTGGCTGCAGCCGCCGGAAAGGATGCCCCTCCTCACTGTAGTGAGGAATACCGGCTGTGATATTTCTTCACAATTGCGCTTTGCCACACTACTGCTCCATTTCCCTTCCCACTCCAAGTCTCTCGCGTGCCTCCTTTCCCTTTGCTCACTTTTTCTGCCTTCACACAAACAACCTGGCACACTTTTCTTCAGCTTTGTGAAATTAAATGAGGCTGTCGCTCCCGCGCACCGGGCCGGCTGCGGGTTAAGTAGCTGTCACAATAGTCTCTTGCCCCACGTCGGCCCTCGGTGCTGTCGCCCACTGTGAACTATTTCAGAGGAGCACATTTACCCCCACGGAGAGGTAATGTTCTCCCCTCTCTTAGAATAAGAGAGGTCCATTTAGACAGTAAGTGATTTAAGTGAGTGGCTCCAGTCTCCCTTTCTTTGTGTTTCAGTTTGCTCAGGTTCGCAGGTTTGTTTCCATGTCATAACGTGGCTTCGTCCTGTCAAGGCGTTGCTGCCGCAGCTCCTATGGTGAGCCTGTCACAGCGTGACAGCCAAGCTTTGTCTCTCCGTCTGCGAGGCTTCCGCTGCAGTGTGGGGAGCTCTCTTTCCCCAGACTTGTGTCCATAAAGCTGCTGTGGGACACGCACTAATGAGCCGCCATCAAGCGCGTATCGTCTCCTTGGTGGGGCATATATTTTTTAAAAGACTCAAAAATGGCATCAGAGGAGCAGCTTTGGCGGAAGCGAGCGTGCTCGTGTCTCCGTCTGCTACTTCTCTGCTGCGGTGCTGACCTGACGGGTCACCTGATAGGCTCACACTTAACCTGTGCCGGATAACCACCGAGTCAGCTGTCCTCGCAAACGTTGATGTGTACAAATTTAGACTGGGAGTTATGTCAGTGACTGTAACATGGGTTAAACATTGTACAAAAAAAGGCATGCTATAGGGGTACCTATGTTAAAACACTATATTTATGTTCCTGTGTGGTTCAGTGTAATCAAAATGTAACCTTCTCCAGGGTGAGAGCAGATAATTTTGCCATTTATTTCCCATTTGAGCTGACATGCCCGCTAAAACCAAGCAGGTCAGTTTCTGCGTGCGCCATGGGTGAGGTGGCCAAACCTCACTTCTGGTTTTTAATCCAATCAGACTGGGAATAAACTAATTTATCCTGACTGCCCTCTAACGCTAAGTGCTGAAGTTATCCGGATTAGTGCGACAGGGGAGCGACTGTGGCTTTGGTTTGCTGAAAAGGTGATAAGACGCTTGAGTGATTGATAAACCCACTCGAACAGTCGAACTCGTTAAAGTGACCGTGGCTTTTTGGGATTAAGAGGCTTCTCATTGCGGCTATGATCGGTGATTTGCGTTCTGCGGCAGGGGACGAAGCATTTTGACATGATACACACACACATTAAATACCATTAATGTAGTAAAGATTAGTTATAGGGTGAGGAAATTACTGATCTAGTTTGTGCTCAGTATTTTTACATCATTCCAGAAAAACTGTACAACTGTATGTTATTAGATCAAACTGTTTCTTGCACTTGTGTTGGAGATAAATCTTTAATAATCTTTGGTCAGTGTGGCTATACTGTTCCATCTTTTCATCAATATCGGATCACTATCTGGACTGTGCGGTCATCTTAATGGACATGAAATGCAGTTTGGAAGGGTTTTCCTTTTGTAATTGAGGACATGTGATCTGACTTTTCATGCAGGGTTTCATGCGCTCCTGCAGGGCATCATGGGGTAAAGTAAGAAGATCGGGTTTCATCTAGTCAACGGGATGGTTACAAAAATAATTGTTGACTGGATATTAAATTTGCTTTATTTACCATGTCATGCTCCTGCTGCTGGCCATGGCGTGCACTTTCCACATCAGCTTGCACCTAATGTGGTTGAGACAGGAGCTTTACAGCATTCAATTTTAATGGTAAAGGGGCGTAATAAACTCCACAGAGATCAACAGAGAAAAAGTTAAGTAACATTATATAGCAAAAACAAAATTTGGACAGGCTGAAAAAAATATCAAGGCTTACCAAGATGTATATGTTAAACACTATAATGTAATTGAGAACAGCATACAGTACTGCAGACTTCCTTTTTTTTTTGTCGGCCACTTTCCATAGTGAGCTGTGTAACAATGAACAGGAAATAGGGGAGATGTAAGGCATGTGGTCAGACGGGCCGTGCACCCTGCCGAAAGTACAGGGTTCATGTCTACAAACAAAAAATATTGCATTTCTCAAGCAACACAAAGGACACACTAGGCTTCATTCTCCTCTCAGCCCTACAGCAATATGTCCTTTTGTTGTGTCAGCAAAGCGATGTGTCTCCTTAAGCCCTGCTGTTTGCTCTCATTTGTTTGTGTGTACACAGGCCATTGGCTTTAAAGATGGACTCAGACCCTAAAGCAATAATGAATAAAGTACAGTGAGTGATTATGAACTGAGAACTAAATGATGCCGTTGCACTCTGATTGGACTTGTGTTACTGAGAGGAAAACTATTTAGTGTCTTGTTGGTTTAAATTTGCATTGATTCAACATTCACTCTGTGGTTAACGTCAAGGTTTTATCAGACTGAACCAACTTGACTTGTATTTGTTCGTTTCTTAATAGTTCCAAAACTGTTGTTTATTTCTATTGAAGACAATCTACACATTGTCATCCAGCGGTTTAATGTGCCTGTGCGTTGACAGCGTTCTTTGTTGTGTCGCCATCAAACAAACTAACAAGTGTGACTTGTCATCTTAGTGCAGTGGTGAAAGGCTGAGGGCTTCAGTAACCCCTGCTTCTGTCAGAGCTCCTGTCAGCTGTCCGGGGTGATCACCCTGGCGAGCGGCAGTCGGATTAATGCCCAGAGTCTACAGCGATTTAGGTGTTCGCACGGCTGACCTGGCAAGGGTGCAGCATTTGTTCGGCTGCCCCTACCTCATTTGAGACATATTTTTCAACAGTGTGTCCGACATCTCCCTCACCATGGCTCTTACAATTAAACTGATGGGTCTGAGATGTTGGTCAGCTTCATTTTTATGTGTGTTGCAAAAATATCAAACAAAAACAAGAATAATACAATACAAAGTGGACATATTACACATTGTAAAAATCGTAATTGTTAGAATGCGCTGCAAATTCTGTTGCTTTTGTCCAACCAGTAGGAAATCACATGATCAAAACAGCCTCAATCTACTAGATAAAAGTGCCTCAGTTTTTGTATTTATGAATTCAGTTAAGTTGAGAAGTATTTCACCTTTTGTACATACATGTGCAAATACAGGTCACGAGGCAATATGCAAATATCACAGAGATCAGGGATTTGAAAACATTTACAATGTGTTGTTCGATACAATATGACAGCATGGTTTCCAGCTAATTTTTGCTGAGAAAAAGGAAAAGCGCCCTGTCTGTGCCTCTCCCTCTGCTGTCTCCAGACATATGCCAGCGCGTAGCCTGTTTCCCCTGCATCCTCCCCTGCTAATTTCCCAGCGCTCTCTCTCTGTCCATCACATTGGACCATCTTAAACCTCTCTCACGCTCGCAAGCTGTTCACCCGGTGGTCAAAAAGACCTGTCCAGAAGGGTGAAATGCTGCAGTCCCAGTGTGTGCCCCACCACACCTTTAGTGTTAAATCAAAATCATTGTTTGAATGTGTCGGTTCCCACACAGATTGTGGTGCCACATACTTCCCTTCTCTACTGTTCATTACGGAGACCTTTTGCAATGCCTCGACTGAACCAAGTCCTCATTAGTCCTCTAGAAGGGGTTTCACCCTTGAGGTGGTAAACGGCTGCTGGTGAACCTCGGCTGTTGGCATGGACTAATTAGCTGCTCCTAATGTTTCTGTGTGGCCCAGCATGTCTCCAGTCAAGTCTGAAAAAGGACATTAAACTAGGCCAATGTGCGTAATTCCATGATGGATGGAGACAATGCTTGGTTAACCGTGCCTCATCCCTGGACTGCCGGGTTGGTGGCGTCCTCTGCCAGGAGGGTAGGTGAGGCTCCCCGGTACACTGAAGGTCATGGGCAGCCAAGCTTTTGCTATTATATTTGCCACTGGTCTCATTATCCTGACAGCGAAACATTCTCAGCCAGAGCATGAATTATAGCAGGGAGATTTACCTAGTGTATGCGTGAGTGCCAGAACCACCAGAACTAGGAGGCATTGTACTTTCTACAGTGACCTTCCAAAGAACCCTCAAAAGAAAGACTGCGATTGATTGGTGATTGGCCATGTTAGTCACATGAACCCAATGCTCTGCTTCAAAGCCATTTAGATCCTAGGGATGTTCTCCAAACTGATTGGGCAAGGGTTTAATTAAAAAAAGGACTAAGTTTAGTCTCTTCTGACTCTTCACAAGTGACTTTGGGATCTTGCAGACAAAAAAAAAGATCTTTTCAGTATAGTTTGTGTCTTGGGTCCTCAGAAAGAAACATTTAAATGTCTCATTCATTGAAACCCAGTTATTCCAGAACCTTTGAAGCACAGCAAACACACACACAATCACACAATCTTCCAACTGGTTTTCAACCCCCTCATTAATCTTTATCTTTTTTACAGTCCCCATGGTGGTAATATTCATCCTTCTTAGCTTGAATTAGTTCCCAAGCTAAGAGTGGTCTGTAGTTTCCCAAAGTCTAAACTGCTTGAATCATTGCATCTAAATCCAGCAAGAGAATAGTTAACACTCTTTTACTTGTGAGGCTGACTTCTGTATGGCATCCTATATTTATCCCTGTGATCATCTTTGATGTCTTTATTCCGCCGTCCAGACGCTGTATATATTTCTAATGATGTGGGCTTCTTTGGACTAGAAAGGCATGTTTTATTCATTTACTACATTTTTCTGACTTGATCTACATATAACCTTGACGGGCGAAAAAATTTACAGAAGTGCACCCGAAACTACAGTGGAAAAGCAACACAATGGGCCAGTCGTATCTACGGGCAACACATCACAGCCTTAATTGCAAATGGCCTTTGTGTGTGTGTGTGTGTGTGTGTGTGTGTGTGTGTGTGTGTGTGTGTGTGTGTGTGTGTGTGTGTGTGTGTGTGTGTGTGTGTGTGTGTGTGTGGTGGTGGTCCACCTTTATTTTTGACAGACGTCTCACTTGTTTTTGAACGCAAACAGTCCAAAGTGATTTCAGCATAACAGCCTTGTAGACATTAGCTTGACTGAACTCCGACCAGCAGAATGTAAAACAATCCTAATATCTGGCTAATAAACAAGGAGGAGATGGGTTTGACATTCATTTGAAGAGGTATTGATTGTTGTTACAAGCTCATTCCAAACTAATACAAGTAGAAGAAGGTGGAGAAATGCCAGAAAATCGACAGTGGTGACAATGGAGCTAATAACATTTATATTCCATCTCACTATTTCCACTCAGTCCGTCCACATCTTTACTTAGCACTGGGCTTAACCTCTTCAGGTGGCGCGGTGAGTCAAGAGGAGTATGCTAATGAAAGTGGGGAACAGATAACAGTGTGAAAAGCCCCTCGCCAAAGCCCCGTGATAAAGATGCATTCTCTGAACTCGGTGTCACTGCAACGCTCCTGCTTATCTACGCTGCGGCACGCATTTCAATTGAAAGCAATACGGTATGTCGAATGGGAATGATGCAAAAATTACAAATGCACAGAGAAACTCGAGGAAAACAATCACATTGGGGCAGCCGGGGAGACCGGGGTGAAAAAAGGGAGAAGAAGACGGCTTTACTGCCAACAGCGAGACGTCTCGTAATTGGACTGGGTGGCATTATGTATGAATGAGGCTTGTTTTCCTCTTAATGGCTGGGAAGTCGTTCAGAGGAATGTTGGGATTGTTTGGGAGGATTCCCCTGGCCTGGGGCTCACCTCCTCCACTGATGATGAACAGGGTGGGGAGTGCGGCTTTTCTTTATGGCGTTCTAATCTCGCTGACAGCAGAACCGCGAGTGTTATTGCATCCGAAGAGCCGCAGAAAGAAGCGTGGCTTAAGTTCGGCCTCAGAAGCCCATTAGCTCGTTTCTGGCAACGCGACACTTCACAAGAACTGCATAATCAAATGTTTTTTATTATTATTCCTTTTTTGTCCCAAGTACAACTGCCACTCGAATTGCTGCGACTGCACCGCTGCATCACGACATTTGCCAAAATATTAGGCCAAGCTCTGTTAATTGGGACAGTTGAGATTTATAATATAGTGTATGATGATAAAACATGACAAATGATCAGGGGTAATTGCTCTGTAAATTATTTATCAATGCAAACAAGATCAGTGACTGTTTGAAAGAAAAGTGATGCATTAGCAGGCATTTTACAGCCAAGTTTTGCGCTGTTGGGTTAACAGACAAAAAAAGACTTGTTGTGGATTACAACCTGAAGAGGCAAAGAAACAATATTACAGAGCAGTGAGTCAATTTTAACAAGAGGTCATCTCCATCCTTTAACGTGCTAATGGTTATTTGAGTCTCTCTCTCTCTCTGTCTGCCTGTCTCTCTCTCTGTCTCACACACACACACACACACACACACACACACACACACACACACACACACACACGAAAAACGCTGCTGCTGTTCTTCCTTAATCAATATCCGTGTGAATGGCAGGAGGACTTTTTTCAAGTTCATTACCCCCTTTTTTGTCCCGTGGACCTCTGTCTCCATTGATCAAGCCAGTTGATCACCCACTTTGCAGAGGGACCGAATCAGCCGCCCTGCTGCACGGAAACTACGCCTTCGGTCCGGTCTTTATCAGCGTGGCGATGCATACAAGCTGGTGTTATGTTACTGAGGAAATGGGGCATTTGCCGGTCATGGTTAAACAGGATATACAGGGAGCTGTGACATCATTGTTGTGTGGCGGTCACTGTGGCTGGTAGAAGCCGAGTGTGCTGACTTCAGAGGAAAAGTCCGGCCACGCTGATTTAGGAAGGTGCATTGCCAAATGTCTTTGTTGTGTCTATTACAACCTCTCCTCTTCTACGGCTCTCTGCACCACCCCGTGTGATCGGCACGCGTACGTTCACAGACATGGAAATGGAGCTTGTCTAAACTTGAACACGTCTATTACGGTGATGGGTTTGTGCCAAAAGCGAAGCAGTGGAGTGCCCAGATTTGACATGGTCCCTGGTGGAGCAACATATAGCACACACTGACGACTACAAGCTAAAAATGTAGGAAATATTCTCAGCTCTCCAAATCATTTATAAGGAATGGAATGTACTTTAAGACATTAGATCTGAACAAATAAATGTTTCCCACAGAAATACTTATTATTGATTGTGGGTCCGATTTTATATTCAGTTATATAAATAATTTTTTGTCAAATATTATTACTTTATTTTAATATTTTAAATGAAAATGTAAGCAATGTTTTTGCCAGTTTCCCTCTCTCTCTTGTCCACACGGCTCAGCTCTGTAAATGAATGTGATCACAGAGGCAGCATGTGAAGTGAGCTCCTGTTACAGTGCACTTAGATAGAGCCTGGACATGCTACGGCACCTTGAAAATTAATTTAGCTGTGTTCAAAGTCTGGCAGACAGCGGGGGACAGATCTGAAGTGCGCCTCATCCTCACACTATGCAGCGTAGCTCACAAATGACAAGCCTGGTTTTGAAAAATAATTAAAGGGACACAATACTGATTAGCAGCCAACTTTGATTCATTATAATGTTGGCAGCATAATATTATTTGTGTCTGTTATCTGCCCATTATAATGTTTTAGAGCTATAAATTACTTGTTCCGCACACTTTTAAAGTCCAACAATTAGAAACAAGGTGGTCAGGACTTTCCTTCCCATGTCCTTTTAACGCTAGCTCGCTAGTACATTTGTTTTATATGTTTTCCCTCTCTTACTATTACTGCTGCTTGAATATAAGACATCAAACAAAGGAGATTAATGATTTTTTGAACACACATTAACAGTGGTGGATACCAGAAACACTGATTTCAAGCTCCATGCTGTCACTGCCTACTGTTGGTTCATTAATCCTCTTTTTCCTTATTTATCAAAACATTAACAATTACTAGGCTTGCAAAAGAAGGTTTTGATTCAACATTTTACAATGACTAAAGTCACAGATAAACATGATATTGAGTATTTGTAAAAGGTTAATTAATTTTCCACTAATTTTGCAGAACGGTGAAAAGCAGTTCAGCTGGCAGAATGCAGACATCCTTCAGAACTTTGTGTGTCACTGTTAATAAAATGTTGTTAATGCGACCTCTGCGCAGGAGTCCCTAAGAAGGTGGCTTCACTAAGCTGCTCTTCAATAATGAAATGGGTTTGCACAACCTCAATTACTGAAAGTCATTAATCTTCACATTTCAATATATCGTCTCTTGGTGGGGTTGAGGAAACTGTTAATGTTCTGCCGTCAGCGCCCAGGGTATCTTATGAGTCACACGGGGACATGTGCTTGCTTGGCAGTTGCTCGGAGATGACATCTGCTCTGAAAGGTCACGGCGGCAAAATGGAACGTCCGTCTCGCGCAAACAACATAGCACACACGCGTGAAACAGGCTCTGCCCTTCCTGTGGACTTGCAAAATGTCACCGTCTCGTGTTTTCCCCCTTCGCATTCTTCCGCATCCTGCCCACCACGTGAAGCTTGCGCCGCCCTCGCTAGAACCTGCGGTTGAGGACGGGGGCGCTCGGTTTGAGTCGACGAGCCGCGGACTCGCTGATCGGCCTGGTGCCCAGCTTGCGCTGTAATTACCCAGATTGTCGCAGCGCCGTGGGAGACGCAGGAACACACAAGGGACTCACCATGGAGAAGGCAAACAGAGATGCACACCTCTGCTCAACCATGGACTCTAAGCCCTGGAGTCTTGTTTTATTTGCAATGATTAGCCACTCCACTCCTACTCCTTATCACCAACGTTGACTCCTTTGTTGTTTTTGCTGGTGTGCACGTAAAGCTTTTTTTGTTTTTGTTTTTTCAAATTCTAACCCTAATACGAGCCCCGTTTCCTTCAGCTACTCCGCCAGCAGTTTATAATAAATCTGGGTTCTGAGCTTTGAGCCTCTTTTGATTAAACCCTTTATCGGCACAAGTGGATCAATGGCTGGAGATCTGCACGCCGTAGCCCTTCCCGTTCCAGACAGCTGAGCAGGGGGGGTCGTGAAAAGACGAAGGGGATGGGAGGGGTCCTCGATGTGGTTTAGAGGTGGTGGATGGGGTGAAGGCTGCATGTTGCCTTGTCAGCACTTTGCAGTCTCTTTCAGGCAGGTCGTTCTGACTGCCTTTTTCTGTTTTAACCGCTCCATCCTCTCAGTCTGGTCTGATGAATATGCCCAAATTTTCATGTCACACTTCTAAATTCATGTCAGATGTGGCGTCATATCTGTGGTTGCAATGTTGTGTCCTATTTAGTGTTTTCCAGTCGAACTACACTGCCATTACGCTCTTGCACGGTCTACGCTATTTAAAAAACGATACCAATAGAGAGTAAATAGGTGTCCATGTAAATAATTTGGCCACTGAATTGCATTCTGTGTATTAATTCAGATGGCCATGCCTCCTAAAATAGTTTAATGGTGGATAACCATCCTTTTTTAATTTCTGTGGAATAAACAGCTGGATAATATAGAGACATTTTAATCAAGACTTCTGATTGCTTAACTATAAGTGTTAGACAACTTTCTGCCCATTGCATGTGGTATCAGTCCCGGCACAGCTGGGGCCTATTTATGTTTTTCGATTCAAAGTACGTTTAACAGCTTGATGCTACTGCATGAGCACTCACTCATACTGCGTGAGTGATTTTATTTTTCTTTTGTTCTGATTATTGATAACCCAGCTAAGCTTCTCTATCTGTTATGTTTATTATTTTGCCACATTCAATAAACAGTGTGCTATGACAATGCCTTTAGAATATAACTATCACTGCTCATCATTGCCCCTCAAAAATTAGACCAAAGCCAGTGCATAGCTGGATGAGTTGACTGACAAAATGCCTTCAATGATACAAGTGAGGTGTTACTGTCATAGACGAGCCCTTTGCAAATCATTTCATGGTTTCTTCATAGAACAACCATTTTTATTCCGCTACTGCTAATTTTATGATAAACACAATATACTCAGAAAACCAACCTGGCATTGGGAACTCTGATATCTGTTGCATATTATCCTAAAGTTGACGAGAGACACAATGCCATATCAATCAGTGGTATTATACTGTAAAGAAGACTATTTGCCCTCTTTAAACCACATCTTACAAAGGATTCCTTTGTCTTCCTTTATGTAATGGCCATTGAGGACTTAAGGGGACAATGTGTAAGAGATAAAATCTTGTTTCTGAAGAGGGGCACCTCTGCCAAGCTGGAGAGAAAGTGAATAGTTCCAAAATGGCTTAGCTTCATTGATACTATTGATGTGGTGATTCAAGACTTTGAAATTACTTTTCCGCCCAGGTCGGGGTACAACTCATTGCATTGTTGGTGGTCAGTATCCTATAATAGGAACCTATGTCTGTAATTGTTCTTGGTCAATGGGTTCTTCATGCTGTGTTTAGAAGCTCTTCTCTATGGTGCAACTGCACTGGGTTATTAATAAACATGGCATTCATGCCGACTAATGTTAATTAGCGCTATCAGTATGATCAAGTTTTCCCTTGAGCTCTGGCTGCATCACAGTGACTGTTAGCTTATAGCGATTTCATTGCCCACAAGGCTACAGTGGACTGTAGCGAGGTTGTACTGATCAAAGCCTTTAGAATGAATACCCTGTGAAAGATATGAGAGATGACTCTTTATGGATGCAATGAAGAAGCCATCAACCTCAGTTGTGCTTGTGGTTTCTCATACTCACTCATCGCACAGTGGTTAGATAGCTATGGACCGTAGAGTCCCACGACCTTATGTCAAAAAGGTTTACCGTTGACCTTGTTGCCTGAAGAAGGTTTGTGCTTACCCTGCAGGCTCGGCAGCATGCAAATATGAAATCTATCCCCCTCTTATCAGTCAGGTTGGTGGATAATCTGAACTGTTTATGGGCAGATGCTTGTTCACGCACTTTGATTTGAAATTAAGCTGCAAGGAAGGATCAGGCAGCACAGAGATGGGAGGATACTAGACATTTCCCTCCTCACTATGTTGTTACTCATCTTTCGCCAGCTAGCTAGTCATACACCAGGCTATAAATAGGATTGGGGAGATGCTTGGAAGGGAGACTTTGTTGAAGGTTGCATTTCCATGGAGACAGCCTTCGACGGGCTTGGGTTGCGCATTTAGAGATGTGAGTAACCAAATTCTGGGTGAGTTTAGCCTCAAATGTTTATTTCCATTTCTCCTGTCATTGGACAGGACAGTGTTGCCATGGCTGTTCAGTAAAGCCAAATTGAACGAGATGGTATTTCCCTGAATATCTGACTCAACTCAACAAATTCTCCACCGATGGCAGGCAACATCATGTATCATGTGATAAGCGCCTGCACATTGGGTTTCTATCACCACTTTCACTTAGCTAATGCCACACAGGTCAATATGCAGAACCCTCCCCCTCCCCATGAATGTAGAATATTTTGTGATGACAGACTCATAAATCCTGATTGAAATCTTCATTTTGTAGTCTTACCTCTTAGGGTAGGAGAGGCTTAGATAACTCACTGGAATATCACACCAGCATGCAAATGTGTCTGCCTCAGTATAATTGCTCCATTGCACTGCTCTTAATGTGTTTTACCAATGCTACTGGCCTGGCATTTGTTTTTTATTAGATTACACAAATGCTTCCTTGTTGCGTTAATGTGAGAGAAAGATAACTGTCGTCTCCAGGGCTTTAAACTTAAGGCAAGTGCAGCTGTGCAACATTTCACAGAAAAAGCAGCGCATATGGTGAAAATGAATGCCTGATACTTATCTCAGTGACTATGTTTTTGTCTTGTACTTTGAGTATTGTCTCGGCCATCTGCCCTGCTAATGCCCCACAACCTCTCAGTTGTTTGTAGGGATAAGTTGGTTATCCTCCGTTCAGAGAAAAGACACCTAAATCTTCACAAAGCCACTGAGTGGAGATCAGATCTATGTTTGTCATTCAGACGGCCTCTTCTCAATGTCGGTGTTTTCCAAGGCAAATTAGTTGAGCGATGAAAAGGACAGTGGGAGTGCGGATCAGCTGTGCTTTCAACTCACACAGACGTAACCCTTGTTTCCCATGGCCTGAGGTGGAATCTCGAGTAAATTTCAGCCAGGACATGAACTATATTAGATTAAAAGGAAATAGTGGAGGTAACAAGAGGTGAGTAGACAGAAAGTTGTGGTTAGGGCAAAGAGAAAGGAGATTAAAGCATCCCAGGTGAGGGGCTTTTCTTGTTTGGAGCCGTGGGCAACATTTCTGAGACGGTGCACTGCTCGTCTATTAAATCCGGGCTTTTTACACGGCCATTAGGAAGATATATATAAAAAAAAAAAATACTCCACAGCAAGTGCCTACGTTTAATTGAGGTGTGTAGAGAAGTAAACAGGTTACTGGCACTCGTCATAGGTTATGCTGTTGCTGTTGCCTGGGTTACACGCTGAAAATGTCCTTTTTCCAACGGCGAATCGAAGGTTATCGATGTCACTGTCTCTCCGGAGCGTTCAACATTTCTCTGTGCAGAAAGCCTTCTTAACAGAGCAGCTGCTGGGCTAGTGCAACCCTCTTCACTTGCTTCAATTCAGTTGCCTCTTTTGAATAAATGTAATGCTTCAATGCACCGAGAGTTTTCACTCTGCACTTAAATAATTCAATTGCCTACAAGGCTTTCCTTCAGTTATTCTTTTTCTGATGCCAAATTGAAAATAACACATTTTGTTAAATTTAATAGAAGTTAAATTCCCCACTACTCAATTTTAATGTTTTAGTTATAGATGTTTTTAAATCTTATTGTTTTCTTATTTTTTTTGTTCTTTATAGTACTTTTACACATGAGTTTGTTTGCGTTTTTAATCATTTTATTGAAAAGCACTTGTGAATCTGTCGGTTATTGAAAAGATCGCTAGAAATAAAGTAGATTAAAAAATTTTGTTTACAGCCCAAAGGGAATAAATATGTATACTGTACATACATAATACATACATAACATAATGGAAAAAAAAACTGCCACACATTGTCCTCTGAAGACACTACACCAAAATGCATTTTACTTGTTTCAGGTGGCGAGTGAATGTCAGATTCAGTTTGAGTTTTATCTCAGGTCAGGTCGAAACAGTGGTATTGTCACGGTGGTGTGTGTGTGGCAAGGATCCAAATGAAGACAAGTCCAGGTGTGGAGAACAGAAAAAAGTTTTCATTCCAGATAATGAACAAAACATAACTTAAGGTGTCCTTTAAAACAAAAAACAAAAAAGGAGGCTCATAATAATGTTTTTTTTTTTTTTTTTTTTAAAAAGCAAACAAAACTGAAAGTGACTTTCTGACCTGGTCAGAAAGTCAAACAACCATGACAAAACAGACAAGGCGGACGAGAAGAACCAACCATGGTGAAACTGAGCAGAAGCAACAACTAAACTCAGACAAAAGGAAACAAGGACTATTTATACAAGGAGGGAAAACTGGTACAGGAAGCTAAAGGGCATTCAAAACAAAACGGGAAACAGGAAAAGAGACAAACTGAAATTCCCTGGTCCAAATAATAGTTCCACATGTTGGCAGAGCTGTTAACTGACCTAAAATAAAAAAAATCTGAAAACAAGAGTGTAAGAGTGTCAGTCACTTTGTTGTCTGACTGCCAAGGTATGCACCACAAACACGGTGGCGAAAGCTGTTGCTTCAAAAGTTCAGCTTCTCTCATTCAGTGCAAAGTGTTGTACTTGCATAATATGTAACACTCAAGGGCTCTTAAGCGTGCCTGCAATATTGCCAGTCAGCACAGTTAGTGCCTGACGTGGAGGTATACTATAAATACATCAAGTGAGCTAAGATGCAGCTCATATGTACAGGAGGGCCTGTTGTGTAGGTAAGAGGGCAAGCCCTTCAGTCAAGAGGTTTGAGGGATGTCAATCCTCCTATTTTGCTAAACCAGCAAGCTCAGTTACATAATATATGAAGGTGATAAAACTAGACAGATTCAATTCAAAAAATGTATTGAGGGGTGTTTCTGGCTTTGATTTTCCCATAGAAGATAATCCATTTTATTTTGAAACAACCTATAGAATATTTGGAACATTCATTATACTTGTATGTTATGCTAAAATAATACACTAACTGCACAGTCATGCTATCGCGCTTTACCCTACTCACCACCCTCACTCCTACTTAAGAAATCTTATTACGCAAAATATTTGTGATTTTGAAACCCCAACTCTTTCAGAGTGCCGTATACTTTGAGACCGGCCCACTTCTGGTGCATACGGAAACAGGAACAACAATCCCAGGTTACTGTTGTAATTTTATTTTTTTAAGTTCTCCATTACGTCCTGTAACCATTTCCCTAGAACCGTTTGGTGCAATGAAAACAAATCCTCAGTTCCTCTAAATTTCCCAGAAACAAAGAAAGCAAAACCGAGTGCTCGCGAAAGTATTTAAACCAGCTAACCAGTTCCGTATCCTCAGTTTCACCAGAGGAATGACAGGTCCATTAAAATTTGATTGATGCGGTTGCGTCTGGGTTTCGCCCGAGCTGCTGGTCTCCATATAAAGAAGGGTCAGTCACTGGAGAATATGCTGAGCGCTGTGTAGTCAACATGGGCCGTGCGGTCGCTCTGCGTACTCCTGCAGCAGAGGCAGCAGCGGTAACGATGGAGCATTTCTGCCTCACCGAGCAGAATCTGGGCCATCCCACTTCCATTCCAGGCCCGTGTAAACATTTGATGACGGTATTGACTGCCGCTCTGATAAGATTTCCAACATGCCCGTTTCTGTTTTAATGTTATGACTTCGCGTGACAGCCCATGTGGCGGTTTTCGTGCTTTGGTGGGCGGTTCTTCTTTCTGTGGTTGCTACGAGCGAGCGAGCGAGCGAGCGCTTTTGTTATGACTGCGCACAGACAAGACACTCGAGCTCGGACAGAATTTTCCTCCTGTTTGATGCCGGCGACGGCGTTCGCTCCCCCTCTGCCTCCCCCACTCCTGCCTCACGCCCACGCTCCCCACTCTCTCCTCCTGCTGATCATCAGCTTCATCATCACGTGCCGGGTGACGCGCGCGCATCTTTCGTACGACTTACAGCAAACAGCGAACGCCTCTTACTCTGCTGTCTCCTGCTGCCGCTGCACTGTGCTTCGATATACTGTATCTTTATATCCTCTGTGCACATGTCCTTATATCCGGGGTATTCTGGTTTACAGGACTCTAAATCCTCTTTTTTGTAAAGCCAGTGGAAGCAGCGAGGAAGTGTGATAAAGGAAACAGTGTTTGTCCTGACATTTTCGGGCCCCCTCAGCTTTTCCGACAGCACTGGCACTGCTTCTTTTTTTTTTTTCCGTGCCCTCCCTGCCCTTTGAGACTGTATTCGGATAACACTTGAGGCTGTAAATGAGGAAAAGTATTTTTACGGTAGATGCAGCAGGGCTATTCTATCCTCGCCCGTGTTTCCCTTCCCTTCGTCTGCCACGTCGGCCCTACGTGTGTCCCCGAGACACCTGGGGACGATGCTACTTTGTTGCCACGTTCCATTATGAATGAAGGCGGTCCTCAGCCCGCCCATTCACCCTTACCGCAGTGTGGGAGACTCTGAGCTCTCGGCTCGGCCCCGCCTCCTCAGCGGATGGAGCTGCTCTCTTGCGTCGGCATCGCGCGGCGAACCCCGGCCTACGTCTGTGTTGCCTCGGCTGATAAATGGAGGAAGACACTGATTATGTGGCGCTCGACGCCTCTTGCCGCAAACCTGCGGCGCGGTTGATTTGTTCCATTAGTCCCGCGGTAAACAACTCGCGTGCACATCCGAGCGCACGTTCACAAATGTCCTTGAGTGACCGGCTATATGATGTTGTTCGTTTTCTCGCGTCGCCTCCGGTAATGCACGTGTTCCCCCGAGTGGCTTGTCTTCATGTGGCTGCTTATCATCAAGGGCCATTGAGGGAAACCCAGCCCACCCCCTCCTCCTGCCTCCTCCCTGCAACGCCGCTTGCCGAGGGATCAATTTTCCCTTCAGCCATCCTGAGGCTCTCATTGGTCAGTGGTCACCAGGCATCCCCCCCCATCCCATACCCATGACTGCACAGGGCCTGGGTAACCGGTTGTGCTTAATGTGCTGGCAATTTCATTTAACTCTCCTCTCCCTTATCTCACTCGCTTCATCTCTCCTACTCGGCGGCCAGTGATTGCCTGCAGCCTCTCCACTTTCCCACCTTCCCTCCAGCCTCCCCAGGCTCCGTCCGCCTCTGTCCTCCGATGCCGATTGCGGAGAAGGTGAACGAGCGAGTCGGCGAGAGAGAGAGACCGATGGGGCGAGATAAGGATCGGGGGAACACCTCGATCAGAGCGCGAGCGAGCGGCCTCGCTCGTGCCGCAAACATTTTGTCACGCCGCTGCAGAGTTTTGATAAGAGTAGTGGGGGTCTGCCTGCAGATGAGTGAGCAGCGGAGCGAACGCGCAAAGACGGAGGCGAACGGACTCCACGCGTCTTTCTCTGTACACTCTCCACATGCAATATTTAAAAGCTGGAGGCTTTTGAGCGCGAGAGGACAAGAGGGTATGGCGAGGATAAAAAATGGCCGACGCAAAGAAGGAGTTCAAAGAAAAAAACTTCCACTTGTGTATCAGGTGTCTGCCGTTCACCATCTGCTAAATGGGTGAACTCAATTAAGCGGCGAACAAATAGCATTCTTTACTCATTTGTCTCATTAATTATCTCTCAGCCGCTCCTGTTTCCACCCGACTGACGTGTGATCTGCCGCTTGAACGCGCCGCGTTGCGTGCACACTCAGACACACGCTTGCATATGCACCACACTCACACACCTGCCGCCTTTTTTATGTCAAGCCTGTAATGGAGACGGCTTGTGAAACAAAATCCTCAGTTTACTCTGCACCGCAGTTGGAGCCGTCAGTGGATTGCTGTATTCTTGGTTTGCATCCATTGTATTTTGCATCGCTTCTCGGTTTGCAGCGCATTTGATGATTAACTATGAGTTTTTATGTCTTGTAGCACGTTTTTTTTAGTTTGCACCAAGGACTCTTTTTGTATCTTATTTAGACTTGTGTTTGTGAATTGGCATCGATTCCATACCTGCAGCTGTTTTTGCCAACTAAGACGCAACTACACAGTTGTATTGTGTTTGGTCCTTGTTGGCCACCGTAAAAAACCTGATGCGTATATGTGAATAAATGTATCTCTGTTACTTTTGGGTTTTCCAATTCCCATGTGTTTTAAAAGTAGCCGTCCATAGTAGCCTCGTATTTTGAATGTGTCCCCCAGACTTTGGATTCGGTGCTCCTGTTGCGGGATTTCCCCCTGCAGCGCCCCAGTCAGACTTATCAAGGATAACCAAGTCATTACCAATTCCATCCACATAGGGCATTATAATCAAAATGAAATGCTGCAGACTAATTGGCTCTCGGGCGTAGGAAGATGCTGAGAACATGCAATCCGACGCTGACTCGCGCGTGCACACGGACACCATCTGACAAGGCCCATAGCGTCCCACTGTCTTTGTCAGGCCGGTCCCGCTTAACTTAGCATCTGTGACATCTGAGATTAGCGGTTAGTCAAGTCTGCGCTGTGACATCGCCTGCATCAGGAGACATGAGAGTCCTCAGGCCGCCCGCTTGACGAGCTGCTTCCCTGTAATTAGAGTCGCTGATGATTACGTCCGCTCAGGCATGGAATCTGCAGAGGTGACAAAACACCCACGTCTGGCCTCGTCTCCGCAGCTCATGTAAACACTTTTGCATTTGTTCCAACGGTTTAGCTGGCTCTCAGGTGTCAAACACCTCTGGCTGACAACCCGCAGAGCACGGCCAATGAAGAGTGGAGGTAGTGGGAGTCACTGATGATGGCTACAGATGGCTAAGCCGTGAAATTTAATTTTGTTTTGATGATTCTGTGTGTGTGTGTGTGTGTGTGTGTGTGTGTGTGTGTGTGTGTGTGTGTGTGTGTGTGTGTGTGTGTGTGTGTGTGTGTGTGTGTGTGTCAGAGAGAGAGCAAGAGATGTGTGGAGGTTGGTCTTGGAGCTGCAGCGAGCTAATAACACACTGTGCAATAAGTCAATGAGCAAATCAATACATGGAGGCCAGAGGTTCTGCTTGTTTTCTCACTATGATGAGGAGTATGAAGCGGGTTTCTGCCCGTGTAGGTTCTGAAGGCTTCACACGTCACGGTGCTGAATGAATAAATAGAATATAGTAAAGACAGTCTATTATTCCCCTTATTTGAATTAGTTTTTATTTTTATTTTATTTTGGGCACTCACTCAAGTCCCAAAATAAACTGATAATCCAAAATGATAAAAAAAAAAAAAAAAACCCTGGAAAACAGCATATTAGTCTTCTGTTTACAGCATCCTACAAATGTTGTTAATAACTTATGAAAAGGCATCCAGTTTGTGCATCTAGTTTCTGCCCTTTGTGATACCATAGAGGGTGCAGGGTTAAGGCTATGAAATTAATTCTAATGCAAAATTAATTATTTGATTCAATATCTGGTTTCCTACAAGACCAGAAAAGCAAGATACTCAAGACAGAATTGTTACATGTCACAGCCGATTCAAGTCTTGTATGGTTTTGCTGCATTTCATGTATGCGCATTCCAGACTGCACTGCGCTGCATGCTCCTCCATTCGTCAGCACCCTCCGGCTGTGTTTTCGGTCTTGTTCACCTCCAGTTTTGAATCACAGGCTCAACTGCACTAATTAGATTCTCTTATGATAGTGTTATGATATAACAAAATGCAAGTACAGGGTCACAAGCCTGAAGGTTTGTTCTTTTATGTAAGGGCTAGAAACAGAGAGATTTTTTTCTGGCTCAAACAATTAAATGCCTAAATAATCTGTCATGGCAATTTAATGTTTATTAAAAAGTTGCAAGAAATAAAATCACTAGTTATTTAATACCATCTGTTTTATTCAATTAATTTAAGCTCAACATCATTATTTTTCTTAATGGTTCATTAAACAAAAAAACATTGTGAAATCAATCTCCTATAATGACCATTAAATAAAGTCAGTACACGGAACGTATATATAAATTAGTTTTCATCCTTCACTTTGGCTCCGTTAACACCAGCTTTAATAGTTGCTTTTTTTTGACTGAGTCCCTTTTCAAGTTATTTTGAGCTGCATGAGTCTGACCTGCGCAAGCTGTAAATGATTTAAAAAGTGCTTTTCTGCTGTCTTGGTAACCTTAGCGGAAGTTTTGCCTGCTTTCTGCTTTCTTGGCACAAAGTAACTCACCTCACCTGCTTGTTTGTTTCATTTTGTTTAGCCTTCAGACAAAAGGCATTGTCAGGGGGGACTTAACCACCTGGTGCCTTTTTTTTCTATCAGGAGAATAAAGCCAACCTGTGTGTAGTGCGTGCATACATTCTGTGAGATCCCGCTCGCTGCGAGGCGGGCGGGTATCAAGAGGGAGCAGCTGTTGTCCTCGGTGGCAATCTAATCAACAGAAATAGACGGGGCCTCCCCTCCCTGCCTGGTGTGCACAGAGGTCACAGCAACTCCTTCTCACTTTCCATTTTCAGAGGAGCCGTTTGCCACATTTCTTAAATGACACTGTCGCCTCGGGGGATTCCGTCATCTGCTTGAGATGCACAAATTTGTACGTCCGCTTCTTGCTTTGAGACTTTGTTGCTTTTGAGGAAAACATCCAGAAATGATGAGGGTAAAAAAAAGACTGCGTGTAGGAATGGACGGTGATACACCACTTGATTTAATAATCCAAAGGAATGACACATTAGATTGACATATATATTGGACAAGACTGATGCTGGTGAAGGCACACGTTGTCCACACACAATGAAGAAGAAGTAATTGTCTGATTCCCTCCAACTGACTTACAATTTTATTGCAAAACAAATCAATTACATTATGCCATATTATGTGTTGTCAACATAAATGACATATAAATGAGTAAGATATCAGTCAGGTTGATGGGTTCAATTCCCACCAACTTCTCTGTGAGCAGTTTGCATGTTCTCCTTTTGTCTGCGTGGGTTCATTAGACTAATTGGCGACTCTGAATTGTCCAGGTGTGAGGTTGAATGGTTGTCGCTGTAAGTGGCCCTGGTATAAACTTGTGACTTGTCCACGATGTGACCCTGCCTTCACCTCCAGACAGCTGGGATTTGCTCCGGCACCCCAGCACCGCTGCCCAATGGATGGATGCAAATCAATCTTTCTATGTAATCTTGACAGCTTAGATTGATACCGGATAAAAACCACAAACTTTTTTCTTTCTGCTATATTGTTGCAACAAATGATGACAAACTGGCACAGACAAGTTTGTGGCGCGGCTTTACTTTGACAATGAAATATAGCAACCATCATCACAGCTCCAAACCTTTCGTCTGTAATGGTTATTGACACATGCAAGTCATGTAATAATATTGGGAATTTGCACTCAAAAGGAATCAATGAAAAGAACTAAAAGTCTTGCCTAAGAAGGACCTTGTTTCCCATAAGACAATTTGGCCTTTTTGCAGTTGCGCAGCAATGTTTGTTCGCACATGGAACTCAGTCATCACTGCCCTTGCAGCGAGTTGCTTGGAATTTGTGCAAGCCTGAAAATACATTTTAGTTTGTAACTCTTGCTGTGTGGTGGTTTGATCAAAGTAAGTTGACTTTTGCATGTGTGTGGAATTGGTAAATTTTTGATTAAAGCATTGAGTATTGAACAGCAGCCCCTCCCATCTTGAGCTTGTATGCGTTGCTTATCACAGATAAGAAAGAGGCAATAAACCCACTGCAACATGGTATCTAAGTACGAAGGTCCGCCAATACTATTGCAGAAAACTTTGTCTTGAAAGACTTTGAACCTGTTCGTCTGTTTTTAAGTCCATGTCAAACACCGGTAACAAAAAAATTGATTTTGACATGTGGACTCAATTTAGGGAAACTGCGTGTTTGCAGTCGTGAAGCGGCGTTCATCACTACACCTCTAATTGCTGCTTAAAGTTTTGAGCTCGACTGGCTCTGAACTTCTGCAGGTCTGCAGGCCAAGAAGTAAAACATCTACTGGAAAAAATTGTGAGTGTTGGGGTCAAGTCTATTCATCTGATTACATAGACATGCTATCAAGATGTTACTGCTGAAGAGTGGACATGGTTTTCCCCCAGGTACTCGCATCCGCCTGATCATTTATAAAAAGTGAAATAAAAAGCTATTTTCCGGGCATCAATTTATGACTTTGAGCTGCGACAGCAGGGAGGACATAACTGTTGTCATTAGAGGAATTACAGCAGCAGCCAACCGTCTTACTGTGGGCTGTTTGAGTGATTACTATTGATTAATTAATGCACAGCTTTCATTTACAGCCAGCGTTTAGCCATTAGCTCTATCACGACACGGCTGACGTCCTCCGGCCACATGGGACTTCTCTGTTCAGATTTCACACATTGCTATTCTATCCAATCCCAATTTTGACACTCTGATCTGCTTTAGCAACTGTCAACGTATTTCCTTTCACAGACCAATGGGTTGTCCTGCAGCAAATCTAATGAAGAAGTCAACAATATACACTGTGGGGAAACTTGACTTGAAAATAATGCTTTTTTTGAACTCCACTCTGGTAAATGGGATGTTGTTGCAATTAAAAGAAAAATATTTATTGCTTAAATTGCCCTAACTGTGTACTTTCAACCGTAAAACAGCAGCCTATCATTTCATTACCTTGTGATGGGTCTAAGCTCACAGGCTTGTGTCTGTCGCTGAATAATCAGCATATACACGTGAGAGTGCTATCGATCATTTTGGCTAACTCTCAGCGAAAAAAGCATAGAGGGGTGTTTTGCAAATGGAAAATCATTGCAGCTTTACGAGACAGCGGCGTTGCGGCAGACCTCAAACGTGGTTGCGAAAAGGAAGGCTGTGCCAAGACCAAGACCACTGCCTTCCTGTTTTTTCATGTTTGCATCACCTGGCGCTTTTCAAAACTCCGTGCATGTCCCGTTTTGTTACCTGGGCAGCACAGGTCGCGACTCTGCCAACGAAGGGGGCTCCAGTTTTGAAAAGCTAATCCAGGTGTGTGTCTGACCTTTCCGGGTTGTTATTGCTTACTGTAGAGCACAAAGGGCAAGTTTGTGCGGTGTTAAAAACCTGAGCGGCCTGAATCATGAAAGTGCACGCAGACACACACACACACACACACACACACACGCAGGAGGGCGATGTTAAAAGTATCTCGCTTTACCGTCACCTCTTCCCCCCTCAGCGGGGCAAGGCAGAGAACATCAGTGCCGGAAGGTTGAAGGTATTTTAGTAATTTCAGTGCACTGTGACCTCCCTGACACGTAGACACACAAATACATGCGCAAACCCACACACAGGCCTGAAACATCACAGCAACCACGATTTGTGCTTTTTCCCAAGCATGACAGACGACCAGTAAGAATCCTTGTACGTGACACAAGCAAATATCTCACGGTCTCACCATTTTGCTGTGAGACTTTTGTTTTGTTTTCACCCCGATTTTGAAATGTCACGATCATCGTGTCTTTATTTGTGAGTAAAGTAGAAGTAAATTGATATTTTTGCATATTTAAGGCGAAAAATCTAAATGGTGGGTTTTAGAAAAGTTAGGGAGCAGGAAGAGCAGCCGGTATTGTGATGGCGCACTGGACATCGGCGTGAAAGCCGGTTCAAAGGTCCCGCTGCCACATGTGATTTGTCGCTCGCGGCAGCCGATGTCTCTCCCACGAGACACTTCACCCGCCACCTTTTCCTCTCCTGCTCCTCCCGCTCTCACACAACGCCGGCCCTGACTTGTGCGGTGGCGTTCGAAACCGCGACGGGAGAGAGAAACTCGGCCCCGCGCGTGACGGAAATAGAAGGTGAAGCACAATGACCACTTTCACGCCTCGTTATTTTAAGCCTCTTTTGCTCGCTCGCTCGCTCGCCGCCGCCGCTGTTTCGGGTGCGACGATGACGCCGCTGTGCTATGTTCCGTTTGGGTGGTGATTATTGCCAGGTGCTTTTTTTTTTTTTTTTTTTTCTTCCCGCCATGTGCTGATGTCGATGCCCCCCCAGCTTCATGGTTTAACTCCTGTTTTTTCCCCCTCTGTGTCTCTTCTCCAGCAGGAGGTAGTGTCTGCTTCTTTCACGCATCAGTCTGTCAGGAGAGCGCACGGCCTCCGGTCAGCGGCCCACTCCACGCTCTTCACCCAGCCGCCTACTGCCCTGTCACCACAGGTTAGTCCATCTGCATGCTTTTACTGAGTGTACTGTCTGGTTTAAGACGGCTAAATAAAATAAAACAAAAACAAAACAAAACAGTTTTTGTATCAGGATAGCCACTGGCTGGGTTCCCATCTCGCTTTGATTGTTTTTTGGAACATTGCATCAACGTTTTCGCAGCATCCTGGGCTACAAAAGCACGTCGCAAACATTGTTTTTGGTGTCTCACATCTTGTTTTCCACCAGCCAGGATGTCAGAACAAAAGCATAATGGCACCATATGAAAATTTTGATGACTTTTATTTAAATTACAGCAGTCAAGTTTAATAACTTTAAAAGCACACATTTTTTAATCCACTTAGTTTCAGTAGATCCCATTAAATGTTGCATGCTGAGCCTTTACATTTGTTACACGGAAGCACATTAAGTAAGTGTGTTTTGATACGCAACTCAAACTAACCAAGTTAAAATGATGATGTTTGCCGAATGAAATGTGACTCCTGCAAACTTCTCTCTACGCTCGCTGCTCAGTCTCGTTTACGTTTCACTAAAGCCATTTTTTTTTTTTTGGCACGTTGCAGGAAGTGGTCAGGTCACGGCGCTGTTCGCATTGCACAACCAGTTGTCTTGTGTTGGAGGGTGAGGTCGTTATGTGGTTTACATATGATACGTAGAGAGGTAGAGGTAGAAATCGGAACGCAAAGTCACTGTTATTACTGGTCACCACTCACCAGCTGGTCTGCATTGCAGATGGATGCCCACCAGAAACAAGTGCTCAGTAGTTTTTGTTTCTAGCTTTCCAGCTGGTACACACACATCTGAGCATAAACACACATTCATTCCTACAGTACACTAACACCTGGAAACAAAAATAGGCACATGGCCCTGCCATAGGAATGGATGCATGACAAGACAGGGTTCAGGGAGCTGCTGGTTTTTGATTCCCCTCGCGCTGCCATTGGCCGCTGCTCTTTCAAAATTTTTGCTGATGCACTGCAGATAATTGGCATGCGAGACGTCTTCCCTTTGTCGGGACGCTCATTAAACCCACCGCAGATCGGTATCAGTTTATCCGCTCTAACACCTTGGTGGAATGTTCTTCTCTTTTTTTTTGTCAGTTTGGTTTGCTTACCATCCAAGATGGAGGTTGTTGAAAAGCAGAGTTGCGGGAATGCAGAACGGCGCATTAAAGATGTCGCACTGCGAATTGTCAAAAAAAACAAAAGAATCACAAACCTGAGGTTTAAAATGATCAAATCACTTTTTGCAGCTAATATCTATGCAGTTTATAGTCTTTCGAAAAGGTCAGTCACCATGGTTATGAGGTCGAGATTTCTCATATTGGATCAATATGTCTTGCTTGAATGTTGGCAGACGTGGCCAGTGTGAAGAGCTGCCAGCTGCAGCGGTGTATTTCATCGCCGTGTGATATTTTAAAAATCAGACAAATGCCCACCGTCTTGGAGCCCACATTAGCTGAAAATATGTCGTGTATGTGTACTTCAGAATGGATATTATTGAAACTCCTGTCATCTGAAGCCCATTCATCCTGCGGCCAGGCTCTGGTTGTTGTTTCTGTTGTTCCATCTGACTGGTGATCACCATGCAAGGCCCATTTGGTGCCGAATCGTTTGAAGGTCGATGAGGTCATTGAGCTGGCAGTGTTTTTGATCAAGCGATTTTCCATCTATTTAAATGTATTCCAAAAAAAAAAAAAAAAGTTTCCTCGTCAAAGCGGCGGCCCCTCCCTCGGGGTTCTCTCACCTTTGGTGCTGCTGACACAAAGCTGCATTTTAAACCACTTTCCCATCAGACCTTTTTGCAGCGTTTAGCTCCAGACCTTGAAAGCTGAGTTTTTTGGATTGTAAAGGGTTGTAAATGCTGCATAACAGTGCGGAGAAAGAGTTTTTTTTTTTATACATATGGCTTCGAGGTGGAAGCAAATTTGCGAACCGTGCCACCCTGCTGTTGTTTCAACGCAGCACTGCAGTGTGAGCCCAACAGAAACTGCAACAGAAACTTAAAGCTGCTTGAGTAGGCAAAAAAAAATAAAAATGCAAATAATTAGACCCACAAGGAAGGGAGATTGCTTTTGTTTTTTGGCATGTTTTTCCATCAGCGCGTTGCCACATGAGTTATTCTAATGTACTCCATTGATCTCCAGGTGCTTAATATGCTTTCGACACTAGGGACTTGCAAATTGAACATTTTCCGTCTGACGAAGTATTGTAATGAATGAGCCCGTGTTGTGTTCTGCGCCTCTCGCCAGGACTGGTAGCATGACATCAACGGCAAATGAATTCTTTCCTCAAGTAACGCGTTTGACTGACTGTCGCCATCTGTTTGGCGGCGTGCTTCAGTTTGATCAGTGTCTCATTTAGCCGTAACAAAGTTGAAATCATTCATGTTTTTACCCTCTACTCCGTTGGTTTAAGATTGAAAGCATTTTGCATAAAGGCAGTACTGAGTAGTACTATTTGGAGTACTACTGTACAGTTGGCACAGCTGTGTTTGCCTGGTTGGTTCTGCAGTGTTTGCAAACTGTAATAACCCCGCCTTGCCTCAACAACTGAATTCTACCTTTCTCTCAGACTGATTGTTTTGTGAATGGTTTAAAAAAAACAAATGAAGCGCAGTTGTGTTCAACGGCTCAGCAAGTGTCTTTGAAGACTTTCTTGTTTTCTAATGATACAATTTGAATTACCAGAAGTATCCTCAGGGCGAGCGAGCTATAGTGCCCAGTGCCTGTTGACATAAGATGACTTTCGAGTGCCCTTCCAGTGCAAGATGACAACCCCACTACTTCTGTTTGCCGTCGCTCCGCCCTCCGTCGTAGCCTCGGCTCGATTTGGTCCGACTGCAGATCTTCTTACTTGGTATTCCTGTGTGTCTGGTCCTGCAAGAATCTAATAAGGCGGACGCATTATGTTAAAAAGATCCGCTTCAAGGTTAAGTGTGTGTATTTTTCACCAGGAAATGCACTCGGCCCCACCGATAGGTTTGCGCCAGATGAAAATTTTATGATGAGAACAGGATATTTGTTCTCTGAGTGCTGCGGACTGGAGTGCATTAGCTCACCTCCTCTTCTTTCTCAACTGGCTGCTGTGTGTGCGCGCGCGTGTGCGGTAGCGTGCATTTCGAGTGTGCTTTGTTTGTGTGCGCTGCATGCTTATTTATGTGTCATTGGGTTGTCTGAAATGGAGAAGGCAGGCTGGGGTTTATCCTGGGCGGGTTGGAGGGGGGGGAGGGGTTGTTTGCATAGTGGAAAAACGAGCCGCGGCTTCCCTCTTCGTGCGCTTGCTTTCCTCAGCGGCGAGGCCTCGCGGCCGCCGCCGTTCAGGAGGGCGGGAGGTCACTCCAGCAGACGGAACACATCCAAAAAAACCCGTGGAGTCGAGGGTTTGCCCCAGTTCAGCGCTGTGGCTCCCAGCGGTGTGAGTCAACAGAGGCGGGTGAGGGAGCTTGTCGGCGCTCCAGAGCGTCCCTCTCTGTGCCACGTGGCCTCCAGAGGGATGGAGGTGTTTGTTCAGAGAGCAAACGGAGGGAGGGAGGAGACGCGGGAGGCTCAGCAGGGAGTGTTTGCCTTTGCACGGGCTTGTTCTGTCTGCCAGGTAGGGCTTAGGAAGACATTCTCACAAGCGCACCAACAACAAAAAACGAAACAAAAGACGAACCTGAATTGCAAATTAGGATTCCGGTACCTTTCAGCGAGACTTATTCGTCGTCAATTTCTAGGGCTTACCACATTTTTCTTTCTTTCTTTTCCCCATCATCCCACTGACATTGATCCGCCTTGGCTCCGTCCATGCTGCAGTACGGGCACTTGTCTCCCCCTGCTCTCCTCCCTCCTCCCCTCTTGCTGTTCCTTTGGCATCCGTCAGTTTAGCTGCAGCCTCCCACAAGGCCTGGCGGGTCAGCGCCGCGCTCACGTGCGCCCGCACGCACACACTCGCATGAGACTTTCTCGACAGAGGCGTTCAAGCGTGGACCTCCCGACCCATCTGCGACTCCTGCGGACGGGCGCTGCTGCGATTTGGAGAAGTTGTCAAATGTCACGCCGTCTCACGAAGGGGAGAATCTCAACGAGGAGGAAAACAAGTTGTCGCTTGTTCGCCAAAGAACTTCAGTTCGGTATTGCTCAGCGGGTAGTAGTAGACAAGAAAAATAGAAAAAAACAGGGTGTTTGCTGATGGGCTGGAAATGTAAAATAAATGAAAGAAAAATGTCCGGCTGCCACCTACAAAGAATATAGTATCAAGACAGATGGTGTTGTGACTGAAGCTGCTCAGCAAGTCGCATCAGAGACACTGAACCTTTTTCCTCGACTCACGTCTTCAACAAATGATCCGATAGGATCTTCTCTCTTTCACAAGAAAGCCCTCCCTGTCATGAAAATTACCTCTAAAAGGGAGAAAAGACATTTATTAGCAGAAAGAAACATTCCCCCACTCAGTTCAACAGTTAATTGGCCTTTTGTTGGAGTCTCGTAGGTGGGTTTTATCATCCAACCTGCCGACTCTGGCAGTCAGGTGACGCGTCCAGTGCAGGTGGGTGTAGTTCAAGTAGCGCAGTGTTGAACTTGAAAAACAATGATGACGCCCGCGTTGTGAAGAGACGGGGCGTTCTCATTTAAATTATACCTGCAGACCGGCCGGTGCCGGCAGTCCTCTCCCCTCTCAAACACGACCCCTTGTTCTCAAGCACTGGTTAACTATTTTCACTGTGCATCACTCCGTGTATGCACGTGCGCGTGTGTGTGTGTGTGTGCACACGCGCGCATTTCAATCTCCCCCTCTCCTTTTATGGCTTTGAGTCAGCAAGTGTTTGTGCCATAACTTCCATTTACTTTGATTGGCTATAAACTGTGCAGAGTCAGCTGTCCAAAGTTTTTTTTTCAGTTTATCGTCCAGCCAGCTCTCTCCGAGTCAGCGCTAGTTTTAATTCACAGGTTTCGTGATCATTTTAACTGGGTAGTGGTGTCACCTGGGTTTTTTCCAAAGCTGAAAAGCAGGAAGGAAATGTAGGAAAATACTTTCAACCTTTGCCAAATGCGATGCCAAACTCTTGATCTGTGAAAGAGCCGTATGCTGCGCCGCTTTTTCAGTGGTTTCATTCAGCCAAACGAAAAATGGTTTTTCATCTACCGAGGGAAGGGACAGGAAATGGTGAATTATATGTGGCTGAACTCTGCTCATTTTCAATCATTGGTCATCGTGCTCACACGTGTGTATATTTGATGTATACCGAGCTCTGATTCGTAGTTTTAGATCGAAAACAATCACAGCTCCAGTCAATACTCGCCGCTAATCCTCTCAACTCCAGCCTTCAACTGAAAGCAACGTTTTTCAGGTAGCACTGCCAGCGCTCTGCTTTTTCTCACGTCTGAGTGTACATGTTCAAGGCGGCTTCGGACCGGGAGTGCGCCCGCGCCCTATCGCACACAAACACACTCCCTCGCCCTTCCTAATCCCAGAAATGTTCGCCCACAATCCTTTCTGTTTGAGCAGGATACAGTGGAGAGTCCATATGTAATAGTGGTGTGTACAGCCGTGCCTCAAGGTAATGGCAGCCGATAAACTAACAAAATAAGATTGATGGAAGTTGTCTGCTTGTGCCAAAGGCTTCGACTGACCGTCGAGCACTTTCTCGATTCTTGGAGCAGGCTCGGAGGAGAAAGATACTGACTTTTAGCATCCAAAGTTTTTTCTTATTTATTAATATGTTATTATTAGTTTGCAAGGAAAACATGAAATGCAAAGTCTCCTAAAAGGAGGTGCAGTAAATTGCGTGTTTGGGCCCATTATAGAAGATGAAGTGCAAGGCCAGAATTGAGTTCTTTCTGGATGAAGTGAGATGAAGTAATGCAGTCATGTCTGAGTAAAGTTTGCTCTGCTGTTCAAAAGTCACATTAGCAGCATTCCAGCCTTTCTTAATGCACAAACATTGACTCATGCAAAGTATTCTCAGTCCTTTACATCTTGTTAATGACCGTGTGATATACCTCTACGTATGTGTGATGTAAGTGTCCTCAAACACTTTCTTTTTTTTTTCTTTTTTTTTAAAATCTGTGTCAACAATGATGGTAAGTGCAAGAAAGTGCAGTAATCAGTTTCTGTCATGGTGATTGTTGCCTCACGTCAAAGGTATTGGGCTTAGCAGGGATTTGAACTACATCTTTAAGCTGAGATACCATCATAAGGTCTACATATTGATCCATTTTTGTGCAGCTACGACTTTGCTCCGACTTTTTTTGCAGCTGGTTCGTAAATAAGATTGAGGCAAAAAAGAAAAAGAGGAGACTCACACTGATATTGAGTGGTTATTTCATTTTAACATATTGTATGGTGTTGCTGCAAGGCGAAGGGAAAGAAAAGTCGGCCCTAAATATTGACTAATATCCAGGAAAAAAATATCCCCGAGTGCAGGAGAAGGCAGCAACGGAAAATGGATGCACGGATGCGCAAACGGATCAGGTGCTGGACGGGAGCTACAATTGAGTCGTGTCGTGCACCAGTGCAACCCGCTCGTCTCGACTGACGCATAGATTTGATCCAACCAAGTGCTTTTAATCAATAACTGCCTCTAATCCACAAAAATGTGAAGAGATCTGTTTCCCTGACAACCTCAGTGGGGTGAGCACAAGGAGGAAAATTCCTGTACTTTTAAACGCGTCACTCAGGCTCAGAGGTTCTATCTTATCTGTAAGGATGCTTTCCTAAAAAAAAAAAAAAAAAAGAAATCTAATTTGAATAACTCCCCTTTTATATTAAGTTTACACGATATTAAAATAATATGTAAATAGCGTATCAACAGGGAGGTGCGGAACATTATTACATGCAAACGCATCCATACATTTCCAAAAGACTATGATGAAAGACCCGGTTCATGTGATTCAGCATTAACCTTTGTCACCGTGAACGAGTCACTTTGATGCATTTTGATTGTCACTCATTTCAACCAATTTGTTCCACTTACATTCGGGCAATTTGCTTTATTCGGAATGAACCGGGAAGTCAAATTTTATTGCACCTGAATTACCACGTGGCTGTTTGTGTGTTAATGCAGAGCTGACAGAGAGTCGGCGGCGCACAAGGAAAACGCTGCCCTTTATGGAAAATAAAATAAATGACATTTACAGCTTGTATTTAGTGGGTCAAGACAATAAAAATCCACATCGCTAAGTAGTTGTTTAACATGCATTATTCTTTACGCAAGGATGTTCAGCCCAGTTTTTTTTTTTTAGGTGATTAAAGAACTTTTTGGCGGGTTGGGGGGGGAGGGCACGCTGAGGGTACCAGCTCACCAGAGGTGCCGCCGCGAGGCACTTTATCAAAGGACATCCCCAAACTGTTAAATCTCTCAATTTTACTAATGGTTGCACTACTAGATTAATTAAAAGAGAGCCATTCTTAACATCTGCTACAAACTGAGAGCGTTTTTGGCCGTCTCTTCAAGCCTTTGTTTTTATGTTGTACTGTCACCCCGGAAGGCAAAGGGGGAGTTAGTGGCAGGTCGATAGGCAGCAGAAAAGCAGAGCAAACTCTTCCTCATTCAACGACATTTCCCATTTCTACCGCGTGAGATTGGAATCCCGCAGCGAGTGGGAGCTGTAGCGGTGGGTGGCCGCGCGATGGAGGGAGCCCCTGGAAATAGAAAAGATGGCAAATGAAATCACATTCCGAAGGGGAGGGTTCGGGTGGGAAGGGCGGCGTAATGAGCGGCATTCTGACGATGAGGATTAAGATACGGTGAAAAGGAGCGCGGGGACGCTGAGATATGGAGACAGATTTTTTTTTTTTTTGTCGTGGCATTAGCCGAGGCTTAATAGCTCGCTTTAATTTTAGGTCATGATGTTATTCAGGGCCGGCGGAAGGGCGGCGGTGGTGCAGAGGAGCCGGGATGGGAGATGAGGGGATTTTGGAAAAAAGCCTGAAACAAAGTCATCTTTAGCCATGCGGTCTGATCCGCTGCCGCTATCAGCTGGCGGTGCGTGATGCTGCTGCGGTGCGCTATCGGTGCACGCTGCTGCTGCTCTGTGTGTGTGTGTGTGTGTGTGTGTGTGTGTGTGTTCTTTGAGTCGGGCAGGTGTGTTTGTCACGATTCTTGGTACTGGTTCACGGTTAAATCACACACGGGCAGGGAGGAAATGTACCCACAATTCTTTGAAAGTGGGGGAAAGACACAGCTGCCGTTTCATTCGACTGCCTTGATTTTTTTTTTTTTTTTAGCTCCCCCCGGCTCACAGGTGGACAGAGTGATGGACAGTTCACACACTTGGCCCAATTGTCTGAAACTGCCCAGGGTCTCGGGGAGAGTACGCTGCTTCCCACAAGGTCCCAGAGCACAGGGTCTGTGAATATTTAAAGCTTGCTGTGAAAGACCCGGGGTCAAACGTTGTTTTGTTATTAATGGTCTGAAACAGAGGAGAAACGATTTAAAAACAAAAGCAGACCGAAATAAAAATAAAAATCCCTGTTTTTCAGGGAATTTACACTATAAATAACAGTTTCTTGTGATGTGGGCGTATAATCTCAAACCTATGAAGTGTATCTGTGAAGTCTGGAAAAAAAAGGCACGAAACACGGTTAAAAGCTTGTTTACCATATTTCTTCAAACAGTAAGAGACTTTTTATACCTCTGCGTTAGTGGATGCTAAACCCTGATGGTTGTACACTTGTGAGACTTTAATTTCTATTATGTTATTACGCAAATCAAGAGGTCCTGTGATCCACAAAATTCATTGCTTGGATTGAGAGTGGTTTGAAGCTGTCAATTTCACTCTAATGATAAAGACTAAAGATGATAAAAGTCCATCCCTCTGAATAACGCTGTTATATTTTTCTGCAGGGCACAAGTCTGCCTTTCTTCATCATTCATGCACATAGAAATGGAAATGGAGGTCCACGAGAGGCCAAGCAGGGAATAGGCAAAGTGCAAAACAGCAAATACTGAGAGGAGTCGAGTCACACATCCCCAGAGAACATCATTCATTTATCATGTTGACAACTTCGTTTTACTTCTAAATAAGAAAAGTGTCATACTTGGAGGTATAACCCAAGGGTTTTACCTTTTGCTTGGTGGTGTACATCTGAGAAGAGCCGTCTGCTCCTGTGCTCATTTCCGAATCAGTTTGTCTGCTGAAACATCTCCGTCGTTCAGGATCTGAGTAGCATACATTAGCCCAGTTTTGACCCTGGCATGTCTGCCCGCCATATGTCCATGTCTGCACCGCCACTGTTTGGATCCAGAACTTAAGATTCTTCAGTCCCCCACAGAATTAATGCAGTTGATTAATAACCGAACACTTGGCTCGCAAACACAAAGCAAAGGTATTCCAGCCTATCAAAGCTCGTGTGTGCCTTTTTGTAGTGTAAATCCAAGACATGAAAACATTGGCAGAGCAATGTCAAGTCATTCCCATGCCCCGAACTCCAAAAATACCTTCTGCTGCCCTAAATTTCACCTCAAGTGCACCCATAGAGAAAAGGAGGACACACAGCAATGTTTTGATAGATGTTTTTGAGGACCATGTAAGGTAGCAGCTGTCATACAAACAAACTGTTGGCAGCTTGCTGTGACTAAACCCAGATACCCTTATTGTTGTCAGAACACAGGTCAAACTCGTCGGTTGAATCCAAAAAATAACATTATGACAAACCTCAATAGGGCGTCAGGAAAAAAAAAAGTCTAACTGGAGATCTTAAAAAAAAAAACTGCCAGCCATGCAATTTTAAGTCTGACTTTATTCTACATATACACGTTCTGTGCCTTAACCTATTTTTTTCCCCAAGATAGACAGGAACACATTGCAAAAAAAAATGCACAAAAAGTATTTATAAACTGTCGTACAAGATGATACATTAACAGAATAGATGTGTTTAATAGCTCAGGAAGAAATGTGTGTCTGGCCATTGGAATGGAGTCTTGCACGGATGGAGTCTGACTAGATAAAATCAAACTCATTCATCTTACGAACCCCCTATAAAGAGCCTTCACAGACCCACTGAAAGTTTCAGCGGGTCCCGTAATGACTTTGCTTTCTCCATGGACACTGAAGCAGGAGGTACGGTATGAGAGCAAGACGCAGCTGCTCCCAACTAGCCTGTAAAAACGGAGAGGCTGTTCTTTGTGGAGATTGTTCCACTTTACTTCCAGTGTGCTTTGACCAATAAAACCCCAATACGTAGCTGCCGACCAGGGAGTGGTGACACACCTCTAGACCAGTCACAGAGCAGATTGGTCCACTTGAATCAACTAATGGTCCATCCTACCAACCACATGTTTTTAGCCTCCTTTCCAAATGCTTTCTGTGGGCCCTTCACCAAATTGAGGGCCAAATTTCATCTGAAAAAACTTCCATTTGGCTTTGCAACATTAGCACTTTGTCAAAACATCACTGGGGGGGAGTGAGGTGTGAAAAGTAAAATGAGAGCAAGTCAACAGAAGAAGGAGTGCTGGGGAAAAGTGGGACACCGTTCACCCTTCAGCATCATGAAAGTGAGAGAAATTGGTGGTGACCCAGCACTAATGTGTGTGCTCTGAAGGTGATATTTTATTCATTGTGGATTTAATAAAAACCACATTGAACTTTTAATCTTGGATGACTTTCCCCCCCCAGAACCGAAATCTTGAAAACATTTTGTTTTATCCCGCTGCGAAATTGATCCGTTTATCTTGCACCTAGAAATCATGTCAGCCGAGCAGAGTGAGTGTTCCGAGACCAACGCGTTTGACCGAAATCCATCCCCTCCTGCCTGAGGCTCCTTCTGCAATATGGTTCACTGGTCACAGCGGACCAGAGCAGTCTGGGAAAGTACAAATGGGACGCGCTTTAATTCGTAATTGAAGTGTTTATCTTCGCCTCTAATTAATTCATCCCAAAGCACGGGCAGGCACATGGCAGTGCATCGTGCAGCTTTGGGAAGCTCTGTTGAATAGGGAGGATTGTCAGCACACATGTGGCAAGAAAGGGTCGGATCTACTGAAGACTGTTTATTCAGCAGTATTGATTGTTGGGTGATACTGGTGGTGGGAGCTAGGCGTTTAATCAGGGCTATAGAATTACCAGTGGAATCAGGGGCGGCTGAGCAGGGGTGTGAGTGAGTGAGTTTGCATGCAGTTTGCATGTATGAGGTTAAATTGTGATGCTTGTCGGCAAGTGTCTTGGTTTCATCAAAATTGAGGGCAATACCCCAGCAAGAGGTGACGCCATGTGGGTGAGGATGAAGCTCCATGGTTCAGTCCGCAGTGACCAGACAGCAGCTAGAGTGCCATCTGGTGTATGAACATCCAAATGAACATCCGGCTGCATTTCACGTCATTTCACATCAAAGGTGATCTTATTTTGGAGGGAAAGAAGAAAGAAGGACTCAAATTGTCGGCCTCACTGAGATCTGTTTTCGAGCGATGCTGCAAAACGCGGTGGCCCACCACTTGCCGCCTTCTCAGCTCCGGCGTCTGAGCCCCCACTGCTGTTTAATAATGCATCAGTTCCGCCGTTGTTGGTCCCAGGGAGGGACTGAGGGGGCGGGGGTGGGAGTTTGTTTCGGGGCTTAAGGGTTCAAATAGCCAAACCTAAAGCGAGTCCACAAGTCAAAGCAACGGATTCAGTCTCAGCTGTCATCTTATCCCTCGGATTGTGCAAACCATGAGCCGGCATTAATTAATCAAAAGTGTGTCCCAGGCAGGGAAGGAAATTTATTGAAATGGCATGCGAGATTAGGCAAGAATAATTTATGTCTTTGCTGTGAAGTTGTTTGTTTTTTTGTTTTTTTTTCTATATGTTTGAAATAGCCTCGTAGGAGGAAGCTTGTTTTCACCGTCTGTACATCTGTCACCTGCATTGCAGTGGATGGGTCAAGCTGCCACCGGCCTGCTGTGCTCAGCCGCCGTTCCGCTTCCCGCCGAGCGGAGCGTGCGAGCACTTAATGCCGCCGCGCCGAAGAATACCACCGCAGATTTCATAACCGCTAATGGTTTTCGGTAGGTGAGGAACACAGCCTGCAAAGAAGAGGCAACATTTTCTCCCATTACATAAGCTTGTCGGCGCCGAAACGTTGGGGGGTGGGGGGGGTAGAAGAAATGACAGTGATTACCGTCGCACTGTACTGAAATCCTATTTCTGCTGTACCGATTGGCGAGCGGCAGTCCCATCTAGGTGCATGCGCCTTTGTCTGTGTTTCATGGGGGATAGAGGATGTGTGTGTAGAGAATTGAGAGCAGACCAAGCTGCCTCTTTCTTTTCCTTTCTTTTCTTTTTTTCCAACTTGTAACCCCGGAGGGTGGGGCTGGTGGGCTCCAAAGGAGCTGAGTGGACAGGACTTTGACCCACGAGAGAGAAGAGGTGATATTCAGCAAAAAAAAAAAAAAAAGGGATAAAGCAGCAGCTGCTCTGTAAGATGGTCTCTGTCACAACTCTATTATATCATGTACTACTTTGTCTTTTATTGTTTGTATCATTTTAGAATTAGACTTTTTACTTAACTCCATCACGCACTCACTACACCATTACTTCATCTTTTATTCAATTTCATCCGTCTGTTTTTAGATCATTGCTTTTCCTGCACGGCAAATCGTGGGGAGGCTGGAGTCCGTCCCAGTTGTCTAAGGCGGCAAAGGTGGAGTCACAGCCTGGACAAATAGCCAGATTCTCGCAGTGCCAGATACAGATAGAGACAAGCATTCGCACTCACATTCACACCTACAGACAATTTAGAGTTGCCAGTCAACCTGACGTGTGTGTCTTCTGGACTGTGAGAAGAAGCCGAGGTACCTGGAGAGAACACAGTGTTGTGAAATACCAGTCTGTTCGGTTCTCGTTTCACGTCATTGAAGATCCACTGGAATAATATTCAGTTCATTTCAGAAATGGTGATTTTAGTTTTGCTTGAAACGTGTTCAGGCATCTCCAGAGTGGCCGTCATTTCTGTTGTTTTAGACACATCTGAAGGCCTTCATGCAAACCGTCATTAGCGTTTGTAGCCATTTGTTTACCTGCTGGCGTTCTACGGTTAAACTTCCTCCACAAGGGATTTGCCCTGCCAGTCATGTGGCGATGGGGAGGACCGAGAACGTGTTAACGCTGCTTAAATCAGCTGGAAGACAAGCGTGCAGTGGGACTCAGAAATTGCCATTTAAATCAGAACACAAAGAACAGCTCTGCTGAACATCTGCAGGATGTCTACAGCGCGCCAGCTCTTCCTCCCCTGCCTCCATATGGCTCCACCACGCACTGCTGCACCCGTTAAACTCGCTGGCGGCATGCACAGAAATGTATAGAAGTACATAGAAGTACATGTTTGTATAGTTTTTTTTTTGTTTTTTGATTTTTAGAAGAACAACACATTTCTTTAACAAAATCATCTTTCACTTTGTTCAGGTGTTCAGGTTGCTTTACAACAGAACAACTGCATAAATGAGATTAGAATCAACAATTTAATCTGATTGATGCCCTGAGTCTAGAGTTTTTTCTTCTGCTAAGATGTGCATATAAAATGTGTATGTAGTATGTGCGTATATAAGCATGTAATATAGGTAAATATAGACTGGATCCTGCTGTTTTGGCACCACTATTTAGAATATTCAGAATTCCAGACAATAAATGTTGCACTGTTGAAACATTAAAACATAACCGACACGTGTCCACTTGTCCGTTCGTCCCTGGCTTGTTGCTGCTTGTGCTCATCTCCATTGAGTCAAAAATATTTCCGACATGTGTAAACACATCCCAAGTGGACCATTTCCTGATGACGGCATGCATGCATGAACACACTCGTCCCGGACATTTTAATGAGCTGATTCTGCTGGTATTGTCTGGGATTTGTGTATGACAAAGGCCTGTGATTGCTTGTTTGTTAATTTCCAATTCCAAATTCAAGTACCTAGAATAAATAGTTTTTTTTTAATATCTGTAACCACATTTTAAGATAATGTACACTCATCAAATGTGTTGAAATAGAGGATGAAATGGTGTCAAATGTTCATGTGCTCTACTAGAACAATACATTTGAAACACAAGGGTCCAGACACACAGCCAACTTCATTGCTCCCTCCTTTCAACGGCTTAGATACGGTAGATGACACAACATATTTTCAATTGAATTGCTCATAAACCGGTTTTGCCTACTACAACAATTCACACGGAAGTGGTCCTGAAGATTGAGTCAGCAGCGCGTTGGAGCTGATGAAAGGTGATCTTCTGTAAACTCTGTTCCTTTGCCATCATTTAATGGAATTTTTTTTGCTTCCCTCATGGAGAAATCCCTTGTGCTTTGGTATTTTTTCTACATACTGCTATACTGTAACTTTGCACGGCAGCTGGGTCGGATTCCAACTCCTCTTTCTGCAAAAGAAATTAGAATTTTATATGAATGAATTGTATTTTCATTTTAAAATGATAAAATTTATTGCAATGCATTGGTTAGCATGTTTTGACTCACAAATTACATCTGGCCCGGACAACATTGTCTAAACATTAGGTGTTGAACACAGGCCAGGGACAAAAATCTGTCAAACTTGTCAAGTCAATCAAGGCTTGGCCTCCAGTTGTCGAATTATTTCCATGTTGTCTTTCCCACATGGATTTGTGGAGATATGTAAAACAGATTTTCAGGTTCTATATTTTCAGATTACATATTCATAACCTCCTTGCTGCGCAACATCTGTTTGGGACCGACCACTTATTGATCCGTGCCACGACGCGCTATCGTCTTGCATGCAGTAACCTTCCACTGACCTCCATCTTGACCGTGTACCCTGTCATGTTAGGATGATGGAGCACCACACCTCCTTGAACCAAAGCCCTGATCAAACTGCCCTGTCGCTGTGAAATTGATCCCAGCTCCTTTGACTGTAAATCTATCCTCACCTTTTGACTCTCACCGATGGATTAATTCACAACTTAGCACAAGGTTCCCATGCCGTTTTATTCAAAGGAGATGTGGATGTCCAGTGAAGCCTTCTGAGCGTCTAGTCTGAGTCTACGCATTATATAAGGAACGTGTGCCAAAGTATGGCTCTGTGTTTATGATTGATTGCGTGGGTGGCTGGGTATGACTGCCCATGTTATCTGGTGCACAGCAGCAACCAAGGACAGCACATCATCCATTAGATAGATGCAGCCATTGTGTGGATAAATGGCAGCGCCGTTCAGGTCCCTTGAAGGCTCCAATGAATTGGTAATTATGTGAACGCCATTATTACTGCCCACTGCAACCTCCAAGGAATTCCAGCCATTTTTGGGACCCACCGATTTTTTACAAGGTGTCAGGTTGTAAGAGGACGTGCTTAGAGTGGAAATATTTTCAGCCACTGCAGCGATGAAGTTCTGGACGTGTTAGATGAGATAAATACTGCAGTTTACTGAGAGTCTTCAGTCCATGTTATGGGTCTTTAATTTTCCACCCATTTCAGATTAATCCTGGATTTGGAGCTGCCTTGCTTCATTAGCAATCTAAATTCCTGAAAGTATCTCCACAAAACAACTTACTTACCCCTCAAATTTGAGTTATTGCAAGTCAAATTAACATAGACATACTGAGATGTGGCCTTTAAGCAAACTACCTCAGGTTCAGCACATGTTTATAAAAATATTAGTCAAATATCAGTTCACTGTAATATGAAAGCTGGTGCTCGACAGACTACTTAAATGTATTTGCGAAACAGTCTGAACCGAGCTGTTTATTATTTCTTGCCAACTAAACCCTTTACATGATAAGTTGCCTTTTTTTTTTCAGTTGGATGGAAGTTCTAAAATATTCCAGTTTCTCCTGTTTTCAATAGCTGCGTGGCTGAGCAACACACAGACTCATTGTCAGGGCTGTGAGTGTTGTGAGAAGATACACAAATACTCTAATATATAATCTGGAAAGCAATGCGAGCAAGAAAGATATTACGTTCCTGGAAAACGGTTGCATGCATTTGAAGATACTTACAGGTGTTTGTGACTCAACCAGGATGGATTATGTGTCACGATTCGGGATCATCCGTGTCTTATTGTTGGTGAAAAATGTACAGATGTGCATATAATCTGGGGATGAATTAATTTCTGCGCGGTAAGCAGAAATGTCCCCTTGTGTGTGCAGAGTGGAATTTGAATGTGATTGATATTCTTTGGCAAAAAACGGCCACACATCATTCATTCCAGGGCGGCGTGACACAGTTTCTCATGTCACGCTCGTGGCCTCATTGCAGTTTTGAAACCTGCGGTGTGTTTGCTTGGCGACGCCTCTCTGTGATTTGGTTGCAGCCGCACCTCCTCGGGATTGATATTTCTCTGTGGCTGATCGATACCGAGCCCCTGGCACGCTTTAACTTCATTATGTGAGAGGGTCCACAATGCCGCATTCAGCCTCGACTGCCTCTCAGCAGACTAGATTATTATTTTAATTTTTTTTTTTCCTGCAGCTCAGCAATATTCTAATATTCCTCTGCAAAACGTGGCAACCCCCGCTGGCCCTTTGCCTCGCTGTGTGTTCCACCATAATCAGGGTTTGCTAAATGAATGAATTCCTTCCCTTATTTTTTTTTTTTTTTGAATCAAGGGGGAGAAAAAAAAAACCTTCCCGCCACGTTTGTGCGATGCGATAAAAGGGGCTGGAGGGGGGATGCAAGCGCAGTGCAGATGAGAAGTGGGATCGGGTGAAAGCGCCAGCGCATCAGGATTCAGAGTGAGTCACAGGGAGCGGAGCTGATGCGGGGCTGGCTGAAGTTGCGAGGAGGTAAACCCCCTCCGCTAAACGAGGGATTCCTTCTTCTTCTTTTTTTACTGCAGTGATCAGCAGCCTACCGCCTCCTCCACCCACCCCCGCCTGCCTCACCTCACCCCCGGTCACCCTCCCTCCTTCCTCCTCTCCTCACCTCCCTGCCTCTCCGTCCGTCCGTCCGTCCCTCGCTGCCAGACTCTCTCACACCAGCCACGTTCCAGTTGGGGCGGGGGAGGGGCTCGGCTGCTGCAGGGTACAGTACTATGTTCAGCACATGGGCAGAAACGCGAGCGTGACTCATACACACACGTTTTTTTTTTTTTGGTTTTTTACTCCAGCCTTCATTTATCTCCATCACTCCCCTGCTGCTGCTCCATTTATCCTGGCGTTCTCCTCCCTTCCTCCTCCTCCTCCTCCTCCTCCGTGCCTCCACACCTCCTCCCCTGCTCTGGCTCATCCGTCCATCCCTCCCAGCCAACCTGGATGCCCACTTCCTCGCCTTCCCCTCTCTCCCTCTCTGTCTTTCTTTCTTCATCTCCCGCACTTCCCAGAGTCGTGTGACATTGATTCCAAGGTTGCTGTGCTATTGACTGCTGCTACACTGTTAAATATTTCAGACAGCGTTTCAGTGGCTGCGTGCCGAGGGAGAGTAGGGGAGAGGTGGTGGAGGGGGAGGGGGAGGAGGAGGAGGAGGAGGAGTGGCTGGGAGGATGGCGGTGGCAGCGTCTCCCTGCAACTCTGTGCTGACAAACAGGCTGGCGAACAGACGGACGGACGCGCACGCACGCGAACACACACACATGCCACCTGCGAAAGCCAGCGAGCTTCACTCAGATGTACACGTTGCCTCACAGATGGATCGGCGTGCACACACATGCACGCCACAGTCATATTTGCGCATGCCTAGGATGCTGGCCGGTGTCTGGGTGCGTGCACCGGCGCCTTGGGTCTCCGCGAGAAAGAAATAATAATAAAAAAAACAACATCTCCTCCGCCCCTGGAATGATTGGAGTTGCACAGCTGCCGCTAATGAACGAGTGGTAGGAGCAGCGCGGCGGCTCTCCTCTCTGCAGACGGTGCAGTTATTCCGGGGCCAGACAAAACGCCTTCCTCAGCAGGTCACCTGATCAGCAGCCCAATCACTGCTAGCGCACTCGGGCTGCGCTTGGCACGGCGGGACGGCAATCGGGGATTCTGGAGTGACACACACGCAGTCTTTCCTATGCGTGATGGTGCTGCAGTGGAACTGCGTCTGAGCTGATCACATTCACAGCAGCATTAAATATTTGCATTGTTCAATGTGTGAGATGCGCAGTGAGTTTGAGGAGTTTTGAGAAAAAACTGATTTTTAACTCTGCAAGAGACTTTTCTTGTTGCCGCTTAATGGGAATCTCTCTTGATTGACTGGTTATTGAGCATTGCAGTAGTTGCCTGCAGATTGCACTCTCTCCCTCTCTCTCTCTCTCTCTCTCTCTCTCTCTCTCGCTCTTGCTGTCCCTCTGTCTGTGTCCTGCTGCAAGCAGAGATCCGGGGCCTGACAACAGACGGATTAGCGCCTCGTCACTAATTAACGTCAGTCACGCTCCGGCGCGCCGCAGCAAACTGTCGATATTTCTGCAAATCGAAACATTCATCCCCTCTGAGTTGTCGCGTCTTTCAGACAGACTGGCCTTGGCCACCGGCCGCATCAGAGGACCCGTGATTGGCTGTCACACTCGCTGATTGGCAGCCGGGACATTTATGGCTGCCGTCCTTGTCGGCAGCGGACGGTGTGGTTTTGGAGAAATGGCACAGTTGGCTTCTCAAAAGATTTTCTCAGATTTTTTTGAAGTCTGGTGGTGAAACTGATAGCAGTCAACCAACACCCCCCCCCCCCACCACCACCACCCCAGGTGTCATAGAGAAGGAGTTTTTGTTTTTTTGTTTTTTTGAGAGCTTTGCATCTCATTGTGCATCCCCAGCTCGGTTCGTTGAGGGTGATTGAGAGTGTGAATGTTGTACCATTTGTATGGAGTCAGCGCGCCTTATTGACGGCTGCCAGATGTCGAGCGCCATCTGCTTGGAAAGCTATAGCAGGGTGAAAGATGCGCAGTGCTTACACAATTTTAAAAGTCAAAAAAATGAATGTTTACAATGACGCAGGGCGCTGTGGGGGCCTCGCACAAGGACTTTCTCGGCTTGTTTACGGCGCCGAAGAGGCTGGTTTTGTTTGTGCACGTCGAAAAAAATAAATCTTTAATCAGTAAAAAACGTCTGTTGTTCCTCCCTCTGGGACTGTTTTTTTTTTGTTGTTTTGGGGTTTCTTCTTTTTGCTTGATATCAGGCATCTCATCTCCACCCCAGTACTACTCTGTGTGTGTGTGTGTGTGTGTGTGTGTGTGTGTGTGTGTTACCAATGGAATCTCGGCAGAGAATCTCAGAGCCTTAAAAGGCTTCAGATCGCAGCTCGACAGACAACGTGAGGAGCTCCGTGGCTGCAAACCAGAGCGACTCACGTGGACACTCCCAGCTTGCTGGGCGAACAGCGTACAGTTGCCACAGAGGAAGGGAGGAAAAAAAAAAAACCCACACACGCACACAAGGGTTTCCCCCAGCTTTGCTGCCCTCCCCTTCTCTCTCTCTCTCTCCCTCCCTCCCTCACTGTGACACAATTGGAGAACTCGTACTCAGCCACACTGCTGCTGCTCACGCTGCATTCTGTCTCTCTCTCTGAGTGGCGCTGCTCGCTCCTGAATCCTGGTTCCTTCCTGTGTGTGTGTGTGTGTGTGTGTGTGCCGAAGTAGCCCTGTGTGCGTATTCTCATGCGTCATCGCAGGAACATTTCCCTGACTGGCGAGTTGCACTTCGATCTGTGTGTGGGTGTGGCTCCAGTCTGCCTATGGGAACACGTCTGCAAACTGTAAGCAGATGGGGAAGCCATTTTGTGACTTAAAAAGAAAAAGAAGTTGTCCTTGCAAACAACCAGTCGGGATGGTTTCATGCAGTATTCCAAATTAGTGTCATCCTCTCACACAGTTGGTTCTTCGCTCTGCTGGCCTTTGACTGGCAACTGGGTCACACAGATTTCACTTCTGAAATTTTCTGTGCATGCATCAAGCATTTAGAATATATATACAGTATGTATATATATATATATATACATATATATATTTACATACATATACATACTGTATATTGTAGGAATGTTAACAATCAATTATTGATTAATTGTCGATTAAGAATTTAATCGATTAAACTAAATTAGTCACAATTAATTGAACATTTTTTACACAGGGTGTTTTTTTTTGTTAAATGGCCTGGTGTATACCTAGAACAAGTTACCTTAAAACAACTTAGAAGTCAACTTAAAGTCATAGGATAAATGATTAAGGTGTTTTTACTGTTCTCTAATGTAAAAATTGGTCACATTTGACCCTCAGCATTATTTAAGGGTTAAATAATGTGTTCCTTACACATTTTTAATTGTGAAATGTAGGTTCTCAGGAAAAATCGCAGCATATCAATTAATCATTAATCGATCGATAAGGTCAATCGACTAACGATTAATGAATCAGTCGAGAATTTGCATCCCGAATATCTATCTATCTATCTATCTATCTATCTATCTATCTATTGAATTTTCATTGAATTCTATCACCAATCAACTTATCTTTTCATGCATCAAAACCAGGAAGTAGCTGCAGTTGATAATAATGCTTAAGAGATTAGCGTCAATGCTACAGATGTTGCTATTTTGCATTGTAGTTGGCCACAAGGAAACGTTCCATTTTGTCATGCCAGGTTGCAACTCATGCGCCCACATTGCGTGGGAGGAACATGTCAGCGGAAGTCCACCTGGACCCTGGACTAACCAGCTTGTCCTCCTCTCTCCCCTCCCCTTCCTGTTTGCAGGTGTGGAGGTGCGCCCCCTCATGGCACGGCCAGAGACTGTTGTGTTCCTCCACTGCTGCAGAGGGTAAGTTCTCAGCACTCACCTCCTTCCACTTCATTATTCAAATTGTCATTAGAAATGGAGCGATGGGGGACTCAGCTCCTGTCTAAAAGAGTTCGCCACCTGGAGAAATCCTGCACCAATCAGGCAACAGAGTCCCGCTGCGATTTGAGCGCAACAGCAGTCATTAATATGGAAGATGTAGGGGTGTGGGGGGTGAGGGTGGGCATCTGCCTGTGTGGAGAGAGGAGGAGCGAGGCGGGGGGGGACGGCGCTGCAGTTCGTGCTGATTTGAGTTAGTCGTGACGTCCAAAAGCTGGCGTTGTAGGACGGCGGGATTCTCGCTCCGTAAGCGACGCGTCTGTGATGGATGACAGCGAGAGCAGGCGGGTGACAAAGGAAGCTGGAGCAGGAACACGGCGGCGGACTCTCAAGGGGGGGAAGAGTTTCAAAAATGTCAGAATGAGGATGTGTGAATGTGCGTGTGTGGGGAAAAAACTGCACGAGCGCCTCTGTGTGCATTTCACTGCGGTTCAGACAGTCTGGGAACCGAGGCAGGTGCCCGGCAGTGCCGCCTCAGCGTCTCTGTTGTGAGCCTGGATCTGCTCCTTCACTGCAGTGATGCTGTGCAGCAGCAAGAGGTTGTCGGGTTCATCGGCTGCGGAGGTTGAGTTTGACCACAGGCCAATAGAGTTCAATCGCAGATTATGGTCAGTGTTCACTATAGTTCCGATTGCTGAGCTCATTTTTGTAGTGGAGGAAAAAGAAGTCTCACGGCGGAGTTGCAGAATAAGTATAAAAATGACAAAATTAATTGGCCTTATCTGTAAATAGTAATTGAGAAGTGCAAAAATAAATGTTGAGTTCAAGGTACGTTCAGTTGTTCCATTTTAATAGTTTGCTGCCTCTGAAAAGATGAAAAATAATAACTTTTCTTAATTGTTCCCATTAAAATAATCAACATCGAAAAATTATGCATTAGGTGCTCATTAAAAAAAAAAAAGGTTAAAATGAAGCAAGTTTTCAACCAGTAGTAGCTGTGTTTCCATTACAGTTTTTTGCAAAATAAACGCGATATTTCTAAAATTTCGTGGCATGGAATGGAAAAAAAAAACTATTGCAATAACTGGTGTGTTTTCATCTGCTAATGATAAGCCTTTAGATGATAGACACAGTTGCTACTAAAACTTCCCACAGTTTCCTCCATGTGTGACTCGTGGTCTTCTCTCCTGTCTGCTGGCGCGCCCCGGCGGCTGCAGAGGTGACGGTGGTGTACCAGAACGGGCTGCCGGTGATCTCGGTCAGTCTGCCGTCCAGGCGAGAGCGCTGCCAGTTCACCCTGAAGCCTCTCAGCGACTGCGTGGGAGTTTTCCTGCAGCAGCTCCAGGCCGAAGACAGAGGCATCGACAGGGTCGCCATCTACTCCACAGGTAACGGCGCGAGTGCCGCGCGGCGTCGAGTGCATCTCCTCCAGTCCTTCATGGGGGTTCAAGCGTTCCTGTGTTTGGATGCCCTCCAGCGTGGTCATGGCTACGCAGCCTGACGCATGCATGAGCAATCCAGTGATATTTTTTTTCCTCTCAGCCCTCTGTGTTATATTAGAAGCGAATCACCGGCACTTTTTGCAATCTCACTCTTTGCGTAAGTGCACCTGCCTCTGCCTGCCTCTCAAGGTAATCGCGCGGCGAGAGGCCCCTAATTGCGACCGGCTCTCGCCGCCTCCGTACCCATTTGTGTCTCTTCCCTCTCCAGACGGAGCGAGAGTCGCCTCCTCCACAGGCATCGACATCCTGCTGCTGGACGACTTCAAGCTCGTCATTAACGACACCACGCACAATGTGCGGCCACCGAGGAGAGGTGAGGAGGGGCCACCGTACCGCCGGCGACCAAGTCCTTTGGACTTCACCTTTTGGATGTAATTAAAACCTCCGCGTTTGTGTTGCGGTTGCTCCTCAGAGCTGCTGCCGCACGAGGAGGCGGAGAGGCTGAACGACGTCAAGTACCTGGTGCAGCAGCTCTACACCACCCTGCGCATCGAGGACCACCAGCTAGGCAAAGAGCGGGAGCTGATTGGACGACTTGAGGACCTCAACTCTCAGCTTCGCCCCCTGGAGAAGGTTTAGCTAAACTTCTTTCGTACAGACTAAAGGTCCTTACACGCCGGGAGCGAATTTGCAAGGCGAATAATTTGCTGGGTTTTTTTTTTTTAAACCTTTTGAAGTCAATGCAACCTTCCACACCGGCAGCGACTTTTCACAGAGTGAAAAAGTGATTTTTTTCGCTCTTGTATTGAATTTTGCGAGGCGAAAAGGTGAAAGGCTGGACCTCTAACTAAACAAAATGATGTTGACATGTCAATGACATCAAAACTTCAATAATTTGTTCTCTCCCTCTGCAATCGTGGAGCCAGTTGATGGAGTAGTCCTTCAAATTGTCCAACAGACATTCTTGGTCGGCGCATTGGAAAAAAACAAAAAAAAAACATATATTTTATTCTTTTGTTTAAATCTGTTCCGAAAAGCTTTCCAAATCATAAGCACATCCAAAGGAAAATGAAAAATCTTTTATGGCAACAGAAACTTAAATAACGTGGTCAAAAAAACTGTTTATAACCGCCGCTTCTTAACCAAACATTGACACACTTGGTGTGTACGGAAAAGATTTGCTGGTGAAAAATTTGCGTTTTTGTGTTGCTTATTCGTTTCGCTTTGTCTTTTTCACCTTTACACATGTGTTGGAGGTTTCGCCCTATTGATTAAAAAGTAGACAAATACCTTAGAGCAGGGGCGGGCAAACTACAGCCTGGGGGCCACATGCAGCCCATTGAACCCGATAATCCGGCCAAGAAATTACCTGAATACTATGTAAGTAATGAAATAGCTAGGTTCCATCCATTTTTTTCATTGTCAAAGTCATTTAAATAAAGAGATACATACCCTGGGACTTCAAAGACAGATATTTTGTAGTCATACTTTGGTTCATTTTCAATTACCATTAAAACACATGTTTTACACATATCCCATCATATCAATTTTTTTATATTTCATTTTATACATTCACTATGCAGATGCAGAGAAATCTGCTCTCTTTGTTAGATTTCCATAAAGTCCTCAAGATACAGGTCAGTGGAAAACATGCTTCCACATGTGACCTCCTGTCTGTCTCTCTGTCCGGCTGTGTGTCTGTGCAGGTGAGGGAGGAGCTGAGTAAGAAGGCGGAGCGACGCACCACCTGGGTGCTGTGGGGCGGCATGGCGTACATGGCCACCCAGTTTGGCATCCTGGCCAGGCTCACCTGGTGGGAGTACTCCTGGGACATCATGGAGCCCGTCACGTACTTCATCACCTACGGCACGGCCATGGCCATGTACGCCTACTTTGTGCTCACGCGCCAGGTACGCAACCGTGACCGGAAGCTGTGATGAAGCAGCCATGATGTTTGTAAAGGCGGGTCTTTAATCCTCATCATTTGGGGGTCGACTGCGGTGCAAAATTTCACTTTGACATTGTTTCCCATCAATAATGTGACTGTAGCCTGTCAAGGAACTCCATAGAATTGAGAAAAATCCACCTTTACTTCTCTAACTTCTAAAAATTGTGATCAGCTGAGGGTTGCAGTAAAGGAGTTATAAATAATAATAATTATTATTATTATTATTAGTAGTAGTAGTAGTAGTAGTAGTAATAGTAGTAGTAGTAGTATAAATAATAATGCTCCACTTTTTTTTTTTTTTTTACAAAAAAAGTGTATGCTAAAACATTCAGTTCTAGAAATCTACTCTTTGTGATGTCACAAAGGGCACTGATACCTCAATATTGTCTCTTCTGGGACCATCCCATTTCTTTTTTTCTTCAAGTTCCATCAAAGTTTCATTTTAGCAGAAAATGGGAATGAAATGGAAGTGGGTTTCTGTAAACAGAGGCCTAAATATTTCAGGTTGTATTTTTTGAAGATCTGTAGATGTTTATGATAATTCAAGGCTACTCCGCTGGAGTGAAGAATGAAAAATAAAGAGCTGGAAATTGGTCAATTTTGATTCAACTAAACCAATACTGTCCTTGTGTGCGAACAAATCCAGATGGCAAGAAAATGCACATGAAACTGCACACGTATTTTTGAAACAGTCAAATCCATATTGAGAGGAACTACCAGAAAACATAATGGTATAAAGACTAAACAATCTTTTTAAACCACCTGGCATAAATTCTGTTTCTGAGGGTCCACCCGGTGTCACCTGAATGCACCATTTAAAAACCGCCTCAAGGCTGCGTGTCCAAGGATGAGAGGTCTGTGTGATGTGGGGATCCAGCGGTGTGACCGGGGTCGAGGACCAGAGACGCAGTGGGAGGTTTTTGATGGAGCGGCTCTTCTCACTGAGTGTCCCCCCCCCCCTTACCCTCCCCACCCCGTGTCCCTCTGTCCCTCTGCAGGAGTACATTTACCCCGACGCCAGAGACAGACAGTACCTGCTCTTCTTTCACAAGGGGGTGAAGAGGACACGCTTCGACATTGAGAAATACAACAAGCTAAAGGACGACATCGCTGTGGTACGCTAGCTCGCTAGCTCGCGTCGCGTCTTCCTCCTCTTTTCGCCTCTCACGTTTCCCTCTCCCTCCCCTCCCCCGTCCTCCTCCCTCTCCAGGTGGAGTTGGATCTGAAGCGTCTCCGGGACCCGCTCCAGCTCCAGCTCCCAGTTCAGCAGCTCACTGCCAGTAAAGATTGATGGGAGGTGTGACCCCTCCCTCCCTCTCTCCTCCCCCCAACCCTTCCCACCCTCTGAAAAAAAAAAAAAAAAACACACCCTCTCCTTCCTCCTGCCGTCCAACACTGTCCCCCCCTCCCCCTCCTACCTTAAGCCCCCCCCCCCCCCAGTTTCTCTCTCACCCCCTCCCACACAGGAAGTCCCATGCTCAGCTCAACTGTGGGAGGCTTTTTATTTCTCCTTTTCTTCTGTTCTTTTTCCCTCCCCCGCCACCAACTTTTCCTGACTGAAAACTCCAGTGGGAATGGTGAAAAATGAAAAGGCGGAGAACGGCGAGAACTGAAAAGACTCTCACAGCAGTCGGGAAGGAGAAGACGAGGAGAAAGGACAGCGGTGTTGATGACGGAATAATAACTTGGCACTACGGACACGCCTCATGTCCACCGGAGCGGCAAACAGGAACTATCCCACCTCTTGACTCCAGGCCGAAGTGGGAAGTTATCATTTGGTGTGTGTGTGTGTGTGTGTGTGTGCGTGCGCGCGTGTATGTGTGTGTGCAAGGGGACACTGGGGCCCGTGGACAGCAGCGTGCTCCCGCTGCCTCTGTCAGACTGTCCACGCACATGCAGCTCCTCTAGGGGGCGTCCAGGCTGTAGGAGGGGGAGGGGGGGCCAACAAAAAAAAAATCTCCATCATCCAAGTTTACAAAGGAAGTCCTGGATGCAGCGCCACCACCTCAGGGGACGGCGGGAGCCGTTCCCGTGGCTGACCCCCCCCTCCCCCTCTCCCCCTACCCACCACCACCACCACCTGTCCCCTCAACCCACCAATGAGGGACGGCCGTCGAAACCCGCAAAGATAAAAGCTTGACAACACCTCGTTTCCTCTTCCTGTTGACGTCCTGTAGCGACCCGGTCCGTTTTCCGCCAGTAAGGAAGTTACTACCGACAACAACAGCAAACATCACTGTGTGTTCTTTTATTCCAAAAAACAGAATAATAATAATATTTTGGCACTTTTTATTTTGAAAGCCATAGTATATTTGTTATGAGAAGACTATAAAGATATATGTATACAATCAAATAAACAGATGACCAGAGGCTAGTTTCCTTTTCAGTCGGGGGGGAGGAACTCTTCACACGTCATTTTCATCAGAGACTCGGTTTGCGACGGGACACCCCAACATGCGCAAAAAAGCAGCAACAACAACAACAACAACAACAACAACAAAATCACCCAGAGCGAACACGCCTTTGATTTCTTTCAGTATTTTTTATTTCTTTCTTTTTTTTTTTTTTTTTTTTTGCAGAACATCTCCACGGTTTAAGCCTCGCTTGACCTCAGCAATCGTGTCGAGAGCACGGAGACTGCTGCTGGAACGCTTCACACACGGAAGGGCTTCAGATGTTCAGCCTGATGGCCGCGGATCTAAAAAAAAACTAAAACTAAAAAAAAAAGCAAAGCCACAGGCCGGATAAATATTTCTAACTGGACGTTGCTGGAGCCGTGGAGAGAAAAAAAAAAAATTTCAGCGTGTTGTTTCATTTCTTTTTTTTTTTTTAAAGGCATCCCGAGAAACAACTTCTGACAAAATAGTGCGCATGTGAAGCAAAGCGCCAGCATTCCAATTCGCCGAGGCCTTTCATTTATTTTCCCTTTTTTTTTCTCCCTTCCATCCCCATGTGAAGTTTTCTTCCCCCCCCACTGTTGCTGTAATGCCCCCTGCTCCCGTGATGGCAAGGCAGGGTAGACTGCATGCTGTGGTATGCCCTTAGTAGAACTTTGTGAATGTGTAGGAGCATTATTGCAGTTTCGTATTTAAACTGACACTTTTCCTTTTTGCCACATCTAGCTGAAGTCTCACTCCCTCCCCCCTCCCCCCACCCCCCCACTCCACCCAACCCGACGAGGTTATAGAAGCCATATCTTTTCTGTTGTCATTCTGTGTTTTTCGTTGGTTTTTCTTCCCCCCCCCCTTTTCCCTCGGGGGTGCTCGCACTAGATAAACCTCCTCAGCTTTAGGATCAGCGGCGCCTCATACGTTCCAAAGCCACTCACAGACGCCGTGGACGGGAAGCACGATGGCCTGACAGCAAAACTCTGGTTTTGTGCATTTTGGTGACAGCAAGCCAAAATCACAAGATCTCACAGCAGGATTAGTTTGATCTGTCGCCGTGAGTGCTGGATCTCCGAGGAGAAGCGTGTCTTTTTTTTTGCATTACAGCAGCGATATGTGAAGGGGATTTCGGTTGCCTCCTTCTCGCAGGACAGGGTACGTGACGCTGTGTGTCTGAAGACGCTTTGATCGCTGCGCTCGAAAGCCGCGTAAATTGCGGTGAAAAAGTCATTGTCTCTCACCTCTAGTTCCATTACCGTCATTAGGTTGAAAGTATTTTTTACTTGACCACACACACACGCACGCACACGCCAAGCAACAGCATTTCCCTGGAGGCGTTCTGCGAGATGTGAGAACGAACGGAGGCCCCTGTCTGCTGTCCAGCCCCCCCCCCCCACCTCCACCTCCACCTCCACCACCACTACCCCCACCCCACTCATCACCTCCTGCTTTCTTTCATATCATCCACCGTATGTTGCCTTGGTTCCATTCCCTCGTTCATCCGTTTCTGTTTGGCTTTGTTTTTGTTCTGTTCAAAGCGAAATATATCAAATATAGGAAAAACTTTATTATAAAGAGGGTGTTGCATGAATGTATGTTTACATGAGAAATTATATGAAAATAAAAAAAGGTGATTTATAAAGAAAAAAAAAGTAACAAAGTTGCAAAGATAATTTAAGGACGCTGTTTGTAGAGATTCCTAGTAATAAAAGGGGCGGTGGGTGGACGGGGCTGCGTCTGAATAAGAGGCCCTGCCAAAATCTGACTACAATCCGAGCCAACCAACTGCTCGAACCTCCATTAAGACCTTGTTTAGTCCCATGAACCTCCCGCCCCAGTGTGCGTGGAAGAACGGAAACGCGCCGTCCATCCTCGGTGCACCAAGAAACAAGAAACCCGCTCGACCTTGACCTTTCAACATCCCGCGGACTAGCGTCTGGCGCACTGTGTTAGCATATCGGGTGGAAAAGTTCTCGCCCCTTCTGTTATTTTCATACAGCCTCAGCATTTTTTTTTTTTTTTTTAATGTTTCTTTTGTGTTCTGAACGTGTGTTTGTTTTGAGAAATCCCTTGTTGGTTTGCTTTAAGAATCATTTGTGTTCGAAAACGCCTGAAAAGCGAATCAGAGTTGACGATTGAAACAACCTCGTGTTCCATTCTCATCTCGAGTTTGTTCGTTTTGGTTGCCTTTTTTGGTTTCTTCTGTTGAAATGATGCTGTAATGTTGGCAAAAAAATAAAAAATAAAAATGTAAAAATCCTGTATCATTTATGAAATATGTATAAAAGAGATATGTAATTCAATTACCAATAAAATCCTTATCCAGTTTTTGGAGCCCGTGGTCCGGTGGAGGTTTGTTGTTCATCAGGAAGAGCAGCTCAGGCTGACGGCAGGCTGACTGACTTCTTTCTCTTTCTCTCTCTCTCAAAAAAAAAAGACGTTTGTTGCCATCCTGCTGTCGTTTCCATTTCCGTCATGACTGGGCAAAAATCTACAAAAGCGATCTGTCCCATTATCTGCCTCTCATGGTGTCTTCAGTCAAGGCATTGATCAGCATAGATTTAAACTAAGATCAATTTGAAAGAGAAGACAATCCAATACGTACAACTCCAGTGCATATACAGACTCGTGAGTCAGTATTGTTTGCCTAAAGAACCGCCCTGTTGCCACCGTCTGTACAACAGCGGCTTGCAAGCTGGAGTTCCATCAGACCCTCATTTCCAGGAGCAATTACGGGCGGGAGAAAGCCTTGTTCTACTTCATTTCCACTAACAACCCTTGCGGATTAATGTCTTCATTGATTTAATTACATGTGACGAACAAAAACTGCCAGCGTAAGGTTAGTTCGGGCAGCTTTATCCATTTTCTTGCTCCAGTAGCAGCCGGTCAATTAATAAGCTGGATGTGATCGCGGCACGGCGCGTCCTGAGCGAGGGTCTGCTGTAGGTCCCCAGTCTGCAGACCTCAACATCGCCTCAGAGCCACTTCAGCAGAACACTAAGGAGATTGATTGGCTGTGTTCCACGCTGTTGCAAATTAAATTGTTTCCCTCTGTGTCCTGACAAATCCAGAGGCAAGTAAATATTATAGTCATGATAAGAATTCTGAAACTAGAGATTCAGGCTAAAACCTCATGCATGTTTCTTGATTTAAAACATTTATTGTGTAATTCTGAATCCAAATGTTTTATTTCTTAAAATATTCGGATTTTAACCACTGTTGTTTTTTTTACCCTTATTATTTAATGCTTCTACAAATACGACTCATGTGGCATTCTGGTATTTACAGCGACAGGTGGCCTGATGTAGGTTGGACTCATTAATGAAAATAGAAAAGGAGAGCGTAGTCTTCTCCCTCACACAAAGTGCAGCTTCAGCAGTATCTACCCTGTTTGTTTTGTTCCTTAAAGGCCCAGCGTGTGTAATTTACCAGCACTTAATTGCAGGAGATGGTACCGCAGATAATGCTAATGTTAATCAATTCAAATCCAAACTCCGTAAGCAGAACCATGGTCTGCTCTACGGTACATACATGGACGCCTCCCTATAATCTGACCTGCTCTTTATGAAAAAATACTTACAGCGGTGACGTAATACCTTCCCTAAATGCTCATTTGCGCTCTCTCTTCCATTCCAAGCCAATAGATTTCCCTGAAATTGGCCCTTTAAGAGGGTGCACGTGCACAGCACACAGCACTATATTTATCCTACTTCTCTGAAACGCCTGGACACTGTTTACCGTGGCTATCCGTCTGTTCACGCGTGACGCTGGAGCCCTGATTCAGGTCAGGCGCGACTCCTCACTCCTCTAATGGAAGGAGAGTCAATTTTGAGCCGCATCTGGAAGATTTAATAGTTTCGATTAGCATACACCTGGATGACTCAGCTGCGAGCTGCGAGCTGGAGCTCGGTCGGGGAGCCGTCCCCCCCCCCGTCAGAACCAGCTGCATTTGTTGTCGGGCCCACTCTGCGGCCTCAGTCGCCCGCTTTTATCGAGTGGGAATTGACCATTTGAGGGAGGCCTACGGAAGAGTGATGAGAAAAACAGGAGGGCGTGGGCAGAGATGTGCAATATGCACGTACGTGTTGCGGCGATAGCTTGCACCAATTAATAGCTAGCAATACCGGGAGAGGCAAATATGGAGCAGCTAATGTCATACTTTGTTTTTGGAAATTATTAGGTTGAGCGGTGAATCATCGGCCGCTGTGCCTCTCACCTCTCAGCCTGTCACCAGTGATGCTCTGCAGCCGAACGGATCAGCCCCCCGCTGTTTGAGCAGCCCCGCTGGTTCCCGGTGATTAACACCCACTCTGGCCCCCTCATCTTCCTTTATTTTGATGTTCACTGCTTAATTACAACGCTGATAGGGTTGCTAAAGAGGAGAGTGTTGGTGTGTTATCAGTTGTTTGGCTGCACTTGTCTGTTACACACTCATTCAGTCGTTCCCAACAAGAGTTACCTGTGACAGCAGAGCCCACCGCTCTGAAGGGCTTCAGGGCGGATGCCTCGTCGGGGCTTTTAGTTCAATAGCAATCGACCGCGTGCTGGTGCATGTGTTGACAGTCCAAAGGTTTGCTTCACGCTGTCTGCTAACTCACGAGGTCCCAGTCCCAGATGAACACATCAAGGGAGGGGAGACGGGGGTGAGTAAAGGATGAACGGGGCTACAGGCTGGACACCGTGTCAAAGTCTGGAACCAACAAATCAGTCAGTTTTTACATGTGTTTTGCAATTCAAGTGGTCCAAGTCGGTCACTGCAGTCTTGAAGATTACGTTAAAGGCAACTGGGCTGGTTTTCTGCATCCTGAAGATGTTTTGCCTCTAATCTGCAATGCTCCTTCATTTCTGAACTGAACCAAAAACATGCCCTGTTGTCTTTAACTTCATCTTCGAGAAGACAAGGTACCCCTGGCGGTAATTTTTGATTTCCTCGCAGATGATTCATCTCGCAGACAACTTGACTCCCGAGCCACGGCGAACAACGCACCTGCCAAACGCAGACTGGAGCCTCTTTGTCTTGGTTAGATGCGTAATTCCTGCTGTGTGGGAGAGTGGTTGTAGTCGAGTAGGAAGGAGCCGCCTGTGCATTATTTTTAGTAAGTAGGTCAGTGTTTCTGGAAAGACATCAGTTGTTTTTCGTTTCTTCCTTTAAACTGTTTTGTTGGTGCTTTGGAAACCATGAGAAAAGAAGAATGAGCAGGTTAAAAAAAAAATGTTAATGTATATTCAAGTGAGCAACCAGGTTAAAAAAAGAAAAGAAAAAGAACATACTGCACATTAAATAACAGTGGACAGTTGAAAATCTGCATGTTTGGGCTTTTATGTGAGCCTTGCAAAGTAATTCTGCCAGTATCGAAGCAGATTTTCTAGAGAGAGAGAAAGATTTTTGTCGAGTCATCTCCACCCTAAGATTCAGGCTGAAGATCAGGCTGACCTCCATGAATGCGGAGGTCACAGAGTTAGGTTGAAATCTTAAGGCTGAATGCTCTCGCTCTGTCTCCAGCTCCTTCTTTTTTTTGTCACTTTATTTAAATGAAGCTTGCGAGTGATATCTTGAGCCATTGACTGAAGCTGGATCCAGTGACAGTGACAATGGTGAACAAGACAAAGGGAAATGCAGATTATATATCCACTCTAGGTAATGAGGAACAAGAGGACAGAATCAGAGCGGGGAAATACAGTCAAGAGGAACGTGCAATTGTCATACACAGGTGAGTTGAATTTCAAAATAAAACAGAACACTGAAAAGTCACACAACAGACACGATAAGACTAGATGGAATGTTGTAACTTCTTTAAAAACATACATAAACACAGCTTTTTTTTGGGTGGGGGGGTTTCAAAAAAAATTCTTTCCATGTTGTTTGTCTCCAAACACCGCAGCTTTTTGGACTGCACATGGATTCGGAACAGTACAAGGATACACCGTCAAAGTGAAAACAAGCACTGACACCAACAAATGAGGTGTCAGCATCATGGCAACTAATAATTTTTTTTTTTTTTACAAGGCCCAATTTAACTGAAGAACCAAATAAAATCAAATGAAGGGTCATTCTCTCCCATCTGCCACTGACTGCTGCCCAATATTGGTCCCCAGGAAACGGATGAAAACACTGTCTTCAGCAAACCAGTCCGTCCACCGGCTCCAGCGCCAGCAAGTCGTTGCTCCCGGGTGACCTCAGGTCTCCCCAGGGAGCAGCACGTCTCGGATGAGTACCAGGAGGAGCCTGTGGTGCTCGACCTTGGAGCCGAAGGGTCTCAGCGAGAGAGTTTTTCCCTTTCACGCTGGAGATCTTCACCAGTGTAAAGTCATCCGATGCCCCACTGCACACTGTCAGAGCTGTGCTTGCACGCCTCTCTCCACTTCAGGGCCAGTTCAGACTGGCATCGCCACACCCGTGCCAAAACCTGTCGAGGTGTTTGACTTTTACCTCAAGAAAGAAAGCTGAGTTGGGCAAAAGTTTAATCAGTTTTACTGTTGAAAAGAATTAATGTTATCTCTCATTAAGAAGAAACGCAGCGATGGTGCCCTGCCAGAGGAAAAGTGACCTGAACTTTTCTTCACCTTCCAATGCAGCTGGAACACTCAGAATGACTCCACCTTGCCAACCTCAATTTTAAAATTGGGTGAGATTTTGACAAAAACAATGAAACGACTGCTGCTAAAGAAGATGAGGAAGATGAAGACAAAACATGGGAGGTGACTGCTAACTGCTGCTAAAGAGATGTAGTGTTGCTGACACAACACAACACTGATTTAACAGGGCTGGATGTTATTTTCCCATCAAACCAATAAGAGATAATGAGTTTGGGGTTGATTTCTTTTGTGGCGCAGTGCTAAAATACACTTGGCCTCCCATTTCTGTTTTCAACTGAGTACGAGGCCAAACTATCGGTGAAATGATATGATGAATAAAATTCCAAACTTAGTGACACCATTTAAGCAAAGAAACAGAGAGAGGGGGGGTGGGGGGTACCTGATGGCGGTTTAATTGGGCCAGCACGCAGCGGCTTGACAGCTGATTAAAGGTGAGGCTGAGTCGTGTTGCTGCCCAGTTAATTTATTAACCTGTTTAAGTAAATGTCAGCTTGATGAAACCCGGCTGCCGAGTTTTTCCACAAAGCTGATCTGCTCCAGATATGGGATGGGGGATCTAAATGCCAGCTCGAGAATGCCACGGGCTTCATTCTCTGCTTTATGTGGAAATGAAAGACGCAATCTGGGAAGCGGGGATCCAAGAACACAGATCAGTCGTCGAGATCTGAGGTCGGACTCACTTTAAACCTGTCATTCCTTCCCAAAAACCCACTGAGGAGTTCTATCGAATCATATTTAAGGGGCTTAGCGCAGCCAACCTTGATAAAGAGGCTTGTGACAATCATAAATATTTATCGACGGCCGCTATCTGTGATGAGATCTCTGCCACGTGTTGCCTCCTTTCTCCTCTGCCGCCTCTTTTTTCAGACGCACACCTGATGAAATCTGCCACGCTGATATCATTCCCAGGCCCAGCTCTCCCAACGCTTTCAGGTCCCCGTCTTCAAGTTCACCGGGAAGGACAACAGGGTGAGTGGTGACGTGCTGGGAACCAGCTGGCAAAGTGTGTGTGGGAGTATGTGTGTATGTGTGTGTGTGTGTGTAGCGCCGCAATGATAAAAAACGAAGCAGTACTAGAAGAGGAGAAAGAGGCAATCAAAACAAGGATGCCGCGTTCTATATTAAATCACACACACACACACACACACACACACACACACACACACACAAAGTCGTGGCGTTCATGTGGTTGTGAAAGTTAGCATCCATCCCCAGACGGATTAAATCCCCCTCGTACCAGCAGCACTCCAAGATTCTCCAAGTGTCACGTAGCTCAAAGGGATTTCGGATCTGGGACATTGTTTGAGGCCAGGTGGAGGATTTTAGCTCTTGATCTTATTTGTCCAACACCCGCAGCTGCTGTGTGGACACGTTTGTCCTCCTCGCTGACTTTTCTCAATCGGCACGGAGCTCCAGCCGACGGTTACTCCACAGAAATGCCACGATTCAGGATTTCTTAGATGGATGTTTACCGTTAATAATTTATTCCTGAGCAAAGGGAAACACAAAATCTGCAGCATCTTCTCCGTTACAGACGTCTGCAGCCAAGGATGCCCCTGCCAAGAGCTTCGGGCTGTGGATGCGCCGGGTGGGACCCAACAGTCTGTATCCGGTGGCATAGCACGCATGCGTAGCAGAGGTATATGAGTGAACGATGACAGACCACTCAACTTTATTTGAAAAATAAACCACTGGATATATACATAGTAAACAAGCTGGAGCGACATGCGCAAAGCACTTTGTTGTGTGTACACATTTACAGTTTATGTACGGCTGAAACACTGTTACATGCAGGAATTTCTTATACTCAGACAGTGAAGTTTAATGAAGTTCGTACCTTTCAGTTTTTCAGAGTGTCGTCCTTTCTTTATCATGAACCTAGTTATTCTACCACTTTACACACTGCTAAGTCCTGGTGGTGGGAGCCGAGATTGACGTCCCAGTTTGTGTATCTACCGCCGTTCCAAACTCGCAACAATTTATGAAGGCCGCAAGTGATTTACAGCATAAAGGACGCGTCTCCGGGGGGGGGGGTAAACTTTTCAGCCACTTTCTCAGCACCTCTGAGACACATCATCTGAGTTACTTCCTCAGCTTTTAATCGCCGTCCGGACAGAGAGTCACTGTGTCGGAGCGCTAACGACAACGCGGTCTGCCTGCAAAACAAGGAGCCGCCTTTGCCACCTTGGTAATTAACCCAGAATTAATCATGCCAGTTTAGGCGGCCATTAGGTATGCATTTATTCATCGCAAAAATAACTGGCAGACAACTTTCATCAAATATTAAAGGGGTGGCTTGCGAAATGCATTTACATGACAAGGGACTTGAGGGCGTTGGGTGACTTGTGTGCCGTTGACAAATGGCGGCGCACGCCGCTGACGCCGCCGCCGCCGTGCGGCGCACTATTCATCGTCACGTCTGTCTCTCCGGAGGAAATTAAGCCAGCAATAATATCCTCCCTATTAAGACCGTTTGCTCGGAGTCATATAAGTTATTTATTATAATGGAGTCATGGGGGTGGGAGCCTAAAAATGGCCCAAAGTGAAATAGAGTAGAACAATTAAGATTCTGGTCCCGCCTATAAATAAACCCGGGGGAAAATGTGTTTCCTTGTTGACTTGCCAGCCTATAAATATACACTTTTAGCAGGAGGTAACACCCGTGACTGTCTCATTTGTCTGCGAAAACGCTGAAGGGAGTCCAAGGCGACGTGTCACAGTTCATCCTTCTCCTCTCCCTCGCAGAAACACGCTGCCCTCTGGCTGTTCATGTAGGGCCTGCAACCAAGAGTCTGCACCATGCGGTGGACAGTGTTGGCCACTGAGCCGCAGGCTGTGATGGAGAAGGAAAGAAAGAAAGAAAGAAGGAAGGCGGCAGACAGAGTTTAGCTAAGAGTCTTTGAGGTGTTTTTTTTTCTTTTTTTCTTTTTTGCACCGTTTGACTGATTGAACCCACCTTCCACTTGCGACTGGAAGCCCAGGCTCTCATTGATGTCGGAGCAGATGCCGTGCAGACACGTGCGGAACTCTGCGTCGCACTCCTCCTTGTTTGTCCCGCAGGTCGCATAGCACGTGTCGAGCTGATTGCAGCAGTTGGTCATGGCGGGGATCCCCATGTCAAGCTGTCAGAGCACAGAGAGAGAGAGAGAGAGAGAGAGAGAGGGAGAGAGAGAGAGAGAGAGAGAGGGTTCATTGACTCAGCCTTGGTCAGCAAAAAAACAAACCCAAGTAATTAGGGAAGCGGCTGGTTGTGGTTGTGAGCTACCTACTGATTCATATACCTGGAAACCTGTCAGAGAGTTGCTGCAGCCGTCAGGCTCCGAGAGCTGGTAGCCCGGCCGAGGTTTGGGTAGTTCTCCTGGGAGACGAAAAGGCTCATCTTGATTCTCAATTCACTGGTACAAGCAACAAAAATGGAGCTACAGTCCTCGGGAGCCCGCAATCAGGGCCCCTGGTGTATCTCTGCACTGTTGGGCCCTTTCACAGATATGATATAATGTCTGTTTCAAAGAAAAATCTATGGCGATTGCGTAACTACAAGCACTATGCCCCCCTAAGCCCTGATAACAGAATATTTATAATAAGCCGCCTGAGTGCATTATCTATACCTCACTGTGAGTTGATTATATGACACATTAATGAGTGGATATAGCATTTACAGTTGGTAGAGCGGGCTGCAAATTGATGATCAAAGGGTTGGCGGTTCAAATCCCAGCTCCAACTGTCCACGTTTGAAGTGTCCTTGGGCACTTAATCCTAAATTGCTCCCAATGGTGCCGGCGGTGCCACCCATTGGTGTATGAGTGTGTGAGTGAATGGGTGAATGAGAGTGCTGGAGAGCGCTAAATATGTGCAGTCCATTTACCACTTAAAAAAGGCCTATGGTTGGATAGGGGACGACATAGAAATAAATTTAAAGGTACTTTGGTCCAAATATTTGTCTCTTAAAATAGAGATGAAATCAAAACACAACGTTTAACTTCTATGGTCATCACATGTTAAATATCTCAGTACGATAACTTGATGTTATGTTGTGTTGTGTTGAATGAGGGGCTCTCACCATATCTGCAGCGATACTGGCAAACACCATCGCGTCCTCCCACCAGCTCCACCAAGGAGCTAAAGTAGCCGTGCGCCGACTGGAAACTACTTCTGATGGAGTTGAGGCCCCAGCCGCTCTCTTCCTGTGCCTTGGCTCTGTCCCGCATCATGGATCTGATGGGTCTGATGTCATTCCCCCCAACCGTGCTGGTGGCACCGTCTCCGGCAGGCCCGTCACCCACCTCCGTCTCCAGCTTGTTAGCCGTCGCACCATCTGCTCCGGGCAGGTTCCCTTCAGCTCCATCCGCCGCTGGTTCGCTCCCAGCCAGTGTTCTGCCCATTGGATTTCCTCCAGGAAGGGCATTGGCTTGAGGTTCCTCAGCAGGCACTTGTCCAAGTCCATCACCGTCCACAGAGGCAGCGGCAGCAGCGTCCAGGCTCTCCTCCTCCGGTTCTGGGGTCGGGTAGAGCCCTAGGGTGGCACACATGCCTGCAGACGCGCAGAGGAGGAGCAGGGCGGCGGTGCGCAGCAGCATGTTGTCGAGCAGAGGAGGTTCCCCACGGGTCCGCGGCGTCTACAGAGTGATGAAAACATAGAAAATGTGAGGCTCCTACTGTTGCCGGCCCGTCACCGGGCGGACTTTGACCGGTGACCACGCAGCAGAGACAGCAAAGCACTCTCCCATGTCAGGGGCAAAGGTCAGTCACGCCATATCAATTCAAAGCGAGGTTGCCGCGCTCCTGTTAATCTCCTCATTCCCTGCGATTCTCTATACACAAGACAAAAGACTGAATTAATCACAGGCGTACTCGCAAAGCTGTGATGGGATTTTAGTGAATCTTAAGTTTTGAGCAAAAAGTCTTTGGCATGTCCTTCTTCTTTGGTTCATTGAACACTGACGTTTCAATGCCTGTGGCATTTATCGGGAAATCACAAAATAATTTGGTGTTTTTGATAAAGGTCACCCTTTTCACTGAATATGTAAAGGAATTAAATTAATTAATTTTGTTTTTCGATTGAATTCATTCGGCGCGTCTATGGCGCCATCTTGTGTTTCGAAAAAAGTAACACGAAACTTTTTTTTCTTTCATTTCCCAGATTCCCTCACGTGTTCTTGACCAACAATACATTGGACTTGCATGTATGTACTGTATGTATGCATGTGCTGTATGTATGTATGTATGTATTACAAAAATCTTATTCCACTGCAAAGCAGATTGATCAAAATTACTTTTATTTGTTTAATAATACAAAACAAATTCCAGGCTGTCCGTCACTCATAAGGTCAAACTGACAATCGTTCTTTTTTTTTTTTTTTTACGTCCTTGGCCTTCAGTGCAACACTTGTGAAGACTCAAATGTATTTTATCCTGCTGCACATAATCTGACACTGCCTACCGCAGCAAACGCTTGCATGAAGTCGATTCTCACCTAACGACCTGCACATGCACAGACGTGGTATAGATTTGCAATCCTTGGATTCAAAGAGGCACTCCTTAATGCAAATTAGTTTTCAGTGTCCTGGCCATTGACCCCCTGATTGCAGGAGTCAAGGACCAATCGCTGCCCTTCCAGCTGGTGGATGACCAGTTAATATCCTGCACCAGTGTCGCTCTGCACAGCCAAACGGTAACTTATATTGAATATGATTGTCAAACTTTTGAACTGTACGCACCTTTCAGGGTTTCCAGTACATCATATTTTTTTTTTATTGCGTTATATTTTCATCCTCTTGTAAGTGTTTAGCTATTTAAAAACAAAACAAAACAAAACAAAAATAAAGAACTGAAAATTACATTCTGATTTATACTGCATTTTCAGAGATGATCCTTTCCAGAGGAAAGCACTTACTTCTGTCTGTAGACAGAAAACATTTAGACAAACACACTTGGGTAAGCAATGAACAAACTCCGTTTCAGGCCTTTTCTGGCCTTTTCTGGCCAAATCGATTCTCTTTTCTCAAATCTTGTGAAAGAAACGACCAAACAACAGTGCTCATTATCCGATAGATAGACAAACATGCATTGAACAGCTGTAAGATTGAAAGCGTGATGACACGACAGGAGAGCGTTCAAAGTCCCTTGTTGGTGGTCTTCAGACGCTCGCCTGAGGCCATCAGAGTTGTTATCTCTGTCTGGGAGCACAGAGGAAAAATCGAAATCAAAGTGCAACAAAAACCTTTTTTCAGCAATAAAGCAAAAACCCTTGCAGCTTTAGTTTCATAATGGAAGAGATAATCAGTGTGGAGTTTGCACGTTCCTCCCATGTTCTATATGTTTCCCTGCCACTGATAACATGTATGATCTTTGATTTGACTTCACCTTACTCTTCAACACTCGGGTGGACAGAAAAGGTCGTTTTACACCAGTAATGAATGAAAAATGTTGTTACTTTTTTTCTTTTTTTAAATATATTAAAAGTAACTGCAGGGGCTGCAAAAGAAGGAAAACACCGAAACTGGATCGATGTCCTAAGATCTTAACTCTTATTTTAGATCTTTACAGCCAGCAGTAGCTCCTGGGTCCTTCAGCTGACAGAGATGCCCCCATTGGAACAAAGAAGGTCCTCAGTGTGGCGACACACTGTACAGTATCTGCATGTACAGACTCCTGCAGGCGTTCTAAAGTCACAGCGGCCTCATTGAAAACGCAGAGAGAAGCATCTTTGTGATGACTTGTTCAGTCTGTCCGCGCCAGAGACTCTGAGGTTAGCATGTGCTACAGCCCCTTCAGCTTGACTTACAGCACATGCTCAGAGTTGCTTCATTGGCGATTAGACACACATCCACCACTGCAGTCTCGGGACTTAGTCTGCATTACAGCCGGAACATTCTCAAAGTCATTTTTGGCTAAAAAAAGAACATCAGTCTCACAGGCAACTGAGAATGTACAGTGCAGAACTGTGTGTGTTCCTTTTCGACAAATGCCTGCAGTACCGCTGATTCTGCTCTAGAGCTCTTCTGGCCTTCTTGCTCCAGCCTGTCAGCCTCTTTTCCAGTGTCCTCCAACATTTTTCGCTAACTGTGACATTTCCAAACACTTTGGCTGACAACAAGTGGAACTACAATGATTATTATTTGTCACTGCCACATTTAGAGTACTAACATGGCAATTTACAGTCGGCTCAGATTCTTCTGAGGGAAGTGTAAATGTCTGTTTTGTCTGGTGACAGCCGTAAAATCAAAGCTCAAACATTCCTCTTCTGTAGAGACACTTCTAGTTTCAACGCCTAATTGCATAGCTTCACTTTTATCAGTGGAAAGACCGTAATTATTGTAACAGTAAGTGCGCAATGCCATTTGAAGTTCTATGGAAATGGACGGACGGCAAAAGGTTGACATATAAATCATCATATGTCTGGAAGGAAAGAAAATACATTATTTACTGTATCTTCACTAAATTGTGTAACATGAAAACTATTCAGACTGCTGACTCACCCCTGTGACTTAATTTCAGGAACATACTGGGTGAACTAACCAACCCATGTTGTTATGGCCTACTTTAATCCTGTATGTGACAAACAGGCTGTTGGGCAGATTGCACATCTTCAACATTGAGAAATATTTGGACAGATGCTTCCTAATTACTGTATGATGTTTTAATTAAAGCACCTGGTGCATTTAGGTTTACAGTCACTGAAAGCAGCAGGTGTCCTCACATGAATTAAGGATATCAGTATATTGGTGTTTTTCTCTCCTTCAACAAAACAACTTGAAACACACTGAATTTATGCACACAATACATGCAACTGAAATTTTGAAGTGCCAAAACAAAGCATTTGCAGGGAAAGTAAATAAGGATAAGGGGTGAGATATTTCCTATGAATGAGCCCTGACCTAGCCGGCGCCTCCTGGTGGCGCCTTGCCCCCCTGGCACACCGTGACCAGGTTCCAGCGGTTGCTCTAATTCTGCCGGCAGCACCGGGGACTCTCTCCGTCTCCTCCCCGCTCACTCGCTCTCTCTTGGCTCTAATACGTCTGACGGCACATGCTAAAAATGTGCAAGTGGGTGCAGAGGAAATGGAAAAACCTTAATTTCCCTCAGGATGCGTCCAAATACTGGTGAGCCTTCACATACATCATCAAAGACGTCACTGAACACCACAAGGCGGTCTCTGCTGGGACGACTCCGGCCCGACAGCTTCTCAAGCCTCCGAGTGTGACGACGGGAGCGCGCACGCGCACGCACACACTCACACACACACAGTCAGCAAGTTGAGATTCAGATGTGGGTCTGTGGCGTGTTTTTCATCCAGGCACCGTTTGCTTTTTGAAACTGCCACCTCATTCCAAGTGAAGAGACGAGTAAGACCTTCTTACCTTTTCTAAGGACCTTTTGCAGTTTCTGATCGTGCACCTATGCGACATTTCTTTCACGGATGCTTTTAGCTTTTCCATCACTGTTCACATCTCTTGGGACAGACCGGTTTGTGCAGACCTGCTGCTTTCTCCCAGGATGAGATGAGGAGGAGCAGGCTTTGTTTTGAGAGACAGGGATCCCCTTGGTCGGGGCACGGGGGTAGGCTTAGAGGGGCCGTGACCTCTCTTGCGTCAACGCACTTCCTGTCCTCCGCGCAGTTAGCGTTCGCTGGTCTGATCTTTCATTGACCTCGAAAAAAGACTCTCCCCTCTGGTAAAACTGTGCCAGAGGAGAACTTTGCAATCTGCCTCTCCGCCGAGAGGTCAGAGATTCTGTCCGACACGACGATCCTGACTCATTGCATCGTGTCCCAGATGATCTAAAGTAGAGGTCACGATGTCGATCTTCCGATCAGCTCCGGCACCCGCCAGCGGTTTCAGGATGTTGCTTGCCGAGCAACCAGGGCTTTGGCTCCATAGTGAAGTTTGCTTGTTTTGTCTTATACCCAACCACCACACGTCATGATTCCCAAGACATTGTGTTTGACCCGAGGAGCACGTGAGCAAACACGTTCGCCGTCTGACCAGTGCAAACGCTGATGACTCAAGTTTTTCAATTAATTGGTTCAATAAGACAAGTCCGCTCATTTGCTCACTGCTGAGGAATTTCGACAACAACAAACATGCCAGCATGGCTGCACCAATCAGCCAGTAACATAGCGATTGCTATGGAGATGAAGGGTTCCAAAGTTGTATTTGGCAAATTTCTAAAGCATAATACTGGGGCTCGGGACCTGGGACCTTTCTGTGTGGAGTTTGCATGTTCTCCCTGTGTCTGCGTGGGTTCTCTCCGGGTTCTCCGGCTTGCTCCCACAGTCCAAAATCATGCATGTGAGGTCAATTGAACATTCTAAATTGTCCGTAGGTGTGCATGTGAGTGTGAATGGTTGTCTGTGTCTATGTGGCCCTGCGATGAACTAGCGACTTGTCCAGGGTGTCACCCTGCCTTCGCCCTAAGACAGCTGGGATAGGCTCCAGCAGACCCCCGTGACCCTGAATAGGAATAAGCGGGTATAGAAGATGAATGAATGATGAATGGTATTAAGTCACTGAACTGGACCACTTAAGAGTAACAGTCCTGGACAATGTTTCAGATCTTTGTAAAAAGTATCTCTAACAGTTAAGTCTTAAGAGGTACAATGTTTTATCCATCCATCCATTTTCTATTACCACGTCTTCCTGAACTTAGGGTTGCAAGGGTCTGCTGGAGCGTCTCCCAGCTGTCATGGGGTGAAAGGCAGGGTGACACCCTGGACAAGTCCGATGTTCATTGCAGGCACTCATAGAATTTGCCCAATTTGCCTCACATGCGTGTTTTTGGACTGTGGGAGGAAGCTGGAGAACCTGGAGAGAACCCAGGCAGACAGAGGGAGAACATGCAGACTCCAAACAGAAAGGCCTTGGATCGAACCCACGACCTTCTGCTGCGAGGCAACAGTACCACCGCGTCGCCCAACTTCATACCTTAACAACCAAATTAACAATAAAAGAAATGTTGCTGTTCTTATAGCTGCAAAATGCAAACATCATTCAACAGCAGGGTCAGATGCTTCTCGGGACCAAATCCCATTACCCAACAAAGGCTTTACACTGAACAGCAACGAGCACAGCGTGCTGTGGACAAAATATGAAGAATGATCAGACAGACACAAGTATTTTTTCAGGTATTTAATAAAATTCATTTGGGCTACTGCTCTTACATTAACCATTTGAGACATTCCGCAATTATTCAGGGTAACAGTAACGTGTCTAGACCATTTTGTTTATCTTAATGTTTACTTTGTACAAAACAAAAAGGCCAACATTATTTTTCTTTGTATAAAAAATATAAGTTAATTTAACTTTAAACTCTAATTACGAAAATAACAATAGTAATAATAATAGCAATAATAATAATAATAATAGTAAGAATAATATTTATCAATAATAATAATTATAATAATAAAGATCATAAGCTAAACATAGTGCAGACAATGAGATATAACTGGTGCTGATAAGTAGAAGGAACAGTGCAGTGTTATGGACTTAACCATGTTCTCAGGTGGCTGAGGGAAAAGAGACAGTCAAAAGCTCTCTCTCTCTCACTCTCTCTCTCTCTCTCTCTCACACACACACACCCATACGCTCAAGCACACACAACTGCACACACCCGATCAGAAAGTGCACGACTGCCACTCAGTTTAGCACCATCAGAGCAAACATCTCAGCTGGTACAAACTAGCTCCTAGATTGTACACACCTATCACCATGTAGGCAAAAAAAAAAAACAAAAGAAAAAAAAATCAGGTATAAACTTCATTTTAGATGCATGCTAAACCGCTGCTCTTGTTGAGGCTTACTGGAAACAATTCTGAAAAAAAAAGTAAGACAGTTGCACATTGTGGGAAAACCACAGAGAACCTGCAATCAACACACACCAAAAAAAAAAAAAAAAAAAATCGTTGCAATTGTACATTCACACCAACAGGGGGCCACAGTACGAGGAGGAAAAACAAGTGATTTGAGCAATGGATTCAGTCTTCGAGGGACAAGGTCCACTGGAATGACAGCTTCTGACAGAACTACTGTCATTTGGAAGATCTTGGAAAAAAAAAAATGATTTGGAAGAGTCCAAATTTTAACCTCATCCCACCTCCAATGATGGTGCAGGATGGCGAGGAGTGAAGCAGTGGATCAACTCTGTTGTCCAAGACAAAGAGGGTCGAGTGGAAAAAAATGGGACAGCTTGTATCTTTATTTTAGCTGTGTTTTATTCATGCTGTAGTTATTATCATTAATTTAATAGGAACCAGCATGAAGTGCTAAAAAATTAATGGCATGACAGTTGCATGAAAACGGTTCTAAATTTAAATTGGATATATTTTTGGTTGGGCATGACTAATTTCAAACAGACGCTATTTGTGCATCTTTCTGCTTTTTCTTTGTTTTGTTTTGTTCCATGCCTTGTGAATTCTGTCCTACAAACATTTCTGTTCCTGCAGGCCCGGGATCAGATGCTGTTATTCAGAGGGAAGTGGTTGTACTATGCAGCAGGTCCCTAAATGCCACGGTGGGCTGAAGGCATTGCTGCTGGGTCGGCTTCACGAAGAAACACTGTGACTCTCTCGTGACTGTGTTAACAAGTATGGACGTTATCTAACTCCTCACAGTTCGTCTGCATTTGTTGAATATGGAGGTGTGTGTGTGTGTGTGTGTGCGTGCGTGCGCTTGTGTGTGTTTGTCGCTCATCTCATCTCCACTTAAAATAGACTGCAAGTCTTTATTCAAGTACTGCAAAGGATTTTTGCTAAAAAAAAAAGAAAAAAAAAGAACGAAAAGAAACATTCTGACATCCACCGTCTCAGTGAGGAGGCATTACACCCAAATGTCTGCTCTAAACATTCCTTCTGTCTCAGGGAATACCTTGCTGAAGTAGTGTGTGCGTACGACAAATCTACCACAGAAGGCAAACAGTACCATTAAAAATAATACAAATAATAATAACATAAAAGAAGAAGAAGAAGAAGAAGAAGAAGCCTGAACCGACAACATTTCACATATTCTAGCCTCCGAAAGGTTCAGAGTAAGGCCTCGGCAAATACAAGACCGCAGAAGAAGAATCAGCTCACATAAAAAAAGAGGAAAAAAAACAAAAAACAGAACGCAATGCGAAAAAGATCAAATAAAACAACCAAAGTCCGTTCGGTCAAATAAACTCTCAAGCTGTTTTGGATGTAGGGCGATGGGTTCGTGTCCCTCCCCGTCGACTGTCTCTCAGTCTGTGGGATCGCTAAAACCGTCTGTGTTGACGCCTCCGTCACCCAATGAGGTAACTGAGTTTTCAGAGTCAAGTCGCCTTCCGCTGATCCGTGTCCTGGCGACACAGGAAGAGAGGTCTCTCTCTCTCTCTCTCTCTCTCTCTCTCTCTCTCTCTCTCTCTCTCTTCCCTCACCTCCCCTCCCCTCCCCTCCCCACCCCTCCCCCCCTACAGAGCTCTACTGTGGGTCCGTGGCAGGATGCAGGTTGTGTTCCTTTGGCAGGCTAGCAACCCCTTTGGTAGTCAGTTGTCCACCTTGACGGGGCCAGAATCGTAAGGCCGGCTGGGAAGGACGTCCTCCACCTCGCCCCGCGATATCTTCTCCCACTGGCAAAGGTTCTCCCTGCAAGACACCACAGTCAGATTGTGGACGAACTAGAGGAAATCGTTTGATGCGGAAAAATTTGGAACCAAAAAAAACCCCCCAAAAACAAAAACAAAAAAAAACAAACTCTTCACGGCTGCTGAGACTTGAATTTACAAAAGAAATTGAAAATTTACAAGAAAAAAAGTTCCTGGCACAGACCCAAGCTGAGTTTCCCTGACCCCTAGAATTGCGCAAAACCTAAATATCGCAATCAAAAACTGGTCGTGGAAACGCCTAAACTTCGAAAAACCTCTCAAACGTGGCTAAAAGGTTTTGAAGGTTTTTCGGACGCATCGATGTAGAGGTATGTCGCAAAAGTGTCGTGGAAACCCTTTTTTCGCACCAGACGTGACACACGCAGGTCACGTGACCAGTTCACTTCGAGTGAAAATGGCGTGTTACGTTTGGACGGAGGAGGAGACGGATATTTTTTTTTACAAGTAATCAAAGAGAAAAATATAACAACCATCCTTGACAGCAAACAAACTTAAACAAACAAAAGCTAACGTAATTCTCGTAAATGTAACAGGACAAGATTTTACGAGAATTACGGCTTATGGAAACACCTGCAAATCGCAATTGTACTTTGTCGAAATTTTTAGAAATATCGCTTTTGTCTTGCGAAAAACTGTGATGGAAACGCAGCTACAGACAGCCAGATTAATTCCCAAGTCAACGCTGAAAGTTAGTCTGGGGCCTTTTTATTAAACCAGTGAAACCAAGGCGTTGATTGGCTGTGTGGTTGCTAACAAAACCGCTGAGTCACGTGTAATTGGCTGGGATGGTTGTATCCTGCAAACAACATTTTCAGTTGCGAATGGATTTTGCACTGTCGGTGATGCAAACCTTCTGTAATTGAACCTGTGAGCAATTGTTTCGTTCAGTTCGGTTCAGTTCAATTCGAAAATACTAATACTCGTCCCTAAAGGACCAATTTAAAATGTTACAGGTGCAAATAGGCTGCAATTTCATTGCCATAAAACACATTAAAATGCTGAGCAGACAAACATGCATGACACTATTAAAGCAAAAATCCCTGTGTACAGATAAATAAATAGAAATATGAAAGTGCTTGGTATCACAAATTCCACATGGCAATTATGTTACCGCTGTGCACACACACATCAAGCTAGCTACCAGCAAGCTGAATACAATCACATTCAGCGTGAATATACTGGCAGTCCAAAAATGTATATTTAATGCAAATGAATTTGTGCAATATGCAAAAAGCCTCCGACCTAGAGAGCCCTCCGCCGTTTTAATCGCCGCCTGATGTACGAGCGCAGATCGGGGCAGGTTGGGGTGTAGGAGGGGGGGGTGGAGGAGTGGCCTTTCAATTAGCCAGCTGATGCAGTTTACATGTCTGTAGCAAATCCCACAACAGGCAGCCGGGGCTCCGCGGGGTCTCGGCCCGCTGCCCACCCAGAGCCCAGTGCTGACGTACGTGCGGGGCTTTAATAATACACTGCGCTCATTTGTTTGCATTCCCCGCAGATCAAGGTCACGGCGTTTTTAAAAAGCCCAGGGCCCTGGGACTTGCGTGTCGGGATTCGGCGAGCAACACGTGAAAAAAAAAAAAAGTGCACGTGTGACGTACCCCTCCCACCCCACCCTCATTGGTTGAGGCGTGCAAAAGCGCAGGTGCGCAGCGACGTTCCCTCGGAACGTATCCTCCGATTGCTCCCCCCCCCTCCCCCCCCCCACCCCCTACAAGTCTGTCTAGTCCCACGTCAGCAGGACGCAGTGTTTTGTGAGGGTTTTTCCTTGGCTCAACGTTTGGAATGTTCACACGCTCGCGCAGGGATCGCAGACACACTCCTTATCGCCTCTAACCTTATTTGTGTGGTCAGATGAAGGCAGCGCACACGTCACTTATCACAAGCCCTTCGCCGCCACATTCATCGCACCTATCTGATGTGAAATCAGCACGGCGACGATTTGTGAGCGTCCGCCCGGGTCGTTTAACAACGCTGACACGCAGCTCCATGTCGGAAACCAAATGGTGAGACTTAAAAACGCAAATTTGGTGGTGGACTGTTTCCTGAGCGCGTGGTGCGAGACCCTTGGAGGCTTCGCGAGCGGAATAGCGAGGATACTCACTTGCAGGCTTTCAGAAGGGGATTAGACGGAGGGAAAAGCGACGCTAGTGTTGTGTAACATGGAATTGCAACGGCATTGTAGAATCCCACCTGGATTAAAAAACACATAAAAAAATAAAAATTATTATTATTAATAGTATATTATATGATATTATAATCAAAGAGAATAAGTACAACTATAACACACAGAGACCACACCAGCAGAAGGTCCATCAACCAAAGGAATGTAATTTATTTTTTTACATATTCTGTATATATGCATATGAATATGTGTGTGTGTGTGTGTGTGTGTGTGTGTGTGTGTGTATGTGTAACATGTATATTTATACATATATGTATAGACACGTATATATTTTCTAAAAACTTAAGCTTCGATATTAAAATTTCAGCAGCTACTTTGGCTAGTTGCAGGTCAGGTGATTCCAATGAGGCTAATCAAGGTTGCCCCTCATTAGAGCTGATGAACTGCACCTGTATCTGCTGGTGGTTTCTGGCTACCATTGTCACACTATGACTCTTTAACTGGTAGAAGTATCTGTGATATTATATATATATATATATATATTTTTTTTTTTTTAAGAAAAAAATGTTTTCATGTATTTTTTCCTTTGTACTTTTAATATTTGGTTCTCTTAATTACAGTGCAGACAGTTAAGATACACAGGAGTCAAACTGTTGTTTTCTTTTACAAACTTGACTGACTATGATTATAGTTTCTGATCCTGATTGTAGTCATACGGCCTTAGGTATTTGTAATGTGTTCCACTGCTGCTCTTACTTGGCCTTGGGGGACCTCATCCTTCTTGTCTCTGTCCATCATTGGAATCGGCTGCAACCCAATTTTCTTCATCTCGTCTCCCTGCGAAGCAAGTGAAAAAAAATAAAACTTAAAAAATAAAGGTCTGAAAAAAAAAACATATGCACAGACGCACAATGCTGAGACCCTTTGGAAGCATTACCTCAGCCCAGAACTCAGCATAGATATCATTGGCTGTGAGTCGTGTTATTTGCCACTTCTTGGTAACAGAGCACAGGTCACATGCCGTCATCATCAGACCGATCACACGGTCCCTGCAGGAGACCAAAGTGTCTTTTCAGTCACATGGAAAAAATCACTGCGCTGGCTCATGAGTGCCAGCACCCGGTCCAGGTTCCACTCTGGGAGACCCTCTTTTATGAATGCTCCCCGACTCCAGCCCCCCCCCCCGGGGACGAGTCGCCGTGGACCTGACCTGTGCGAGTGGTTATTCAAGTCCAGTGCCTGCGAGGACAGCAGCTCCGTCAGCTGCTGGTAGTTGTTGAAGTACAGGGCGAGGTCTGTGGCGATGATGGCCTTCCGGATGATCTCCAGCACCTGCTCGTACTCGCTGGAATTCAGGTTGGAGAAAATATTGTGCCCTTCCAGCTATGGGAAACAAAGAGATCAATAAAAAAGCAAAAGCTCCACTTATGAGGCGTTCTGGTCAGCTAGGCTACAACAGGGTGCTGCGACCTCGCAACCATCTCGGGGGTCCATCAATCGTAACCTCTGCACAGTGAACACATCATATTTTTTCATAGGTTGAAAAAGAATTGGATGCCAACACACAAAATGTTTTAATGACGTGCGCGATACGCTATATTTAACGGCTAGGTGTCATGGCTGAGTGTTTTTCCAGGACGAACCGGCGACCTGCACATCCTCAGCAGTCCCCAGTGTGACGTGCACTTTTTCTATTTTTCTATTTCCTGTCTTGTTTTCTTAATTTTTTCAACTAGGGATGTTAACAATTAATCGGTTATCGATTAATTGTCGATTAATAATTTAATTGATTAAATTAAATTAGTCGCAATTAACTGCATTTTTTTTTTACATTGGGTTCTTTTGTTAAATGGTGTGGTGTATACCTGTATACCTAGAACAAGTTACTTTTGAACAACTTTAAAAAAAAAAAATTGAAATGTGACCCATTAGTAGTCAGCTTTAAGTCAGAAGATAAATGTTTATGTTTTTTTTTTCTGTTCTCTAATGTAAAAATTGAACCCTCAACATTAACTAAAGGTTAAATAATGTGTTCCTTACACATTTTACATTGTGAAATTTAGGTTCTCAGGAAAAATCGCCGCTTATTAATTAATCGTTAATCGATCAATAAGATTAATCAACTAACGATTAATGAATTAATCGATAATTTGCATCCCTATGTTCAACCATTTAAAAACTTTGGCAAACTAGCATCGAGCGAGTTCTTTTGGTACTAAACCAACTCACACACACACATGCAACGTCTGTTCGATGTCCATCCTCTGGATTTCTGAAGTGAAATTTGCCTCAAATGTCATGTTGACAACGCAACTTTGGGATTACATCACCAGCGCAATGATACGTGAGGGGGGGCAGAAAGACCAAACTGAGGATGACTTTGCAAGGAAAAAGCGAATGAAATTATTCACAATCCACAATCAATTGTTTTCACTTTCCAGCACGACGCGTCGGATCTGCACGTCTCGCAGATAGGATCGCAAACAGCGTCAGCGGCAATTTTTTTCTTAGAAACAGCTGCTGCTCTCGCACGGTTTGCTGCAGCAGGAATGCGGTGTGCCGACATGCGACGTTGCCAAACAAAAAAAGCGAAGCACGTCATGGAAGACCTGGAATTTTTCAAAGACACTGCAGGAGGGGAATTTTACGGTGACGGTGCCAGTGCAGAGCTCTACCTGCAGGATGGAGACGGTCTGAGAGAAGTGGTGCTGCTCCATGGTGGAGGTGGAGTAGAGGGCGGCCAGCGGATGGTCAAACTTCTGCAGGTACGTGTTGCTGTACCCTCGGTGGTCCAGGTCATGGCACAGGCAGGCTATCAGCAGACCCTTCTTCTGTAAAACCGTAAAAAAAAAAAAAGAGAGAGAGAAAGAGGGGAAAATCTGACAAACCCGCTCTTGCAAACCCGTCTATTTTGAATCTGGCCCGATGCGGACGCGACGGGAGGCAAACCTCCAGCTCCGTGAAGATCCCGGAGGCTTTCTGCAGAATGGCGTACATGCAGTGCGCCACCGTCACCGCGTGCTTCCAGTTGTGGTAGGGCACGCGGCGGTAGTTCTTCCGTACGGACATGGTGAACCGACAAAGCTTCTCCAACTCGAAGCTGCGCGCAGAAACAAAACCGTTAAAACTAGAAGTCCAGCCAGCGTTCAACCCCTCCAGCGCATCATCTACCTGGTCTTCCCACAGGAGCTGTGAACCATGTAGATAAAGACAGCAGGCCAGATCTCCTCGAAGGGATTAATGTCAAAATGGAACCTGGGAGAGAGGAGGGAGGAGGAATCTTAAATCAAGAGGAGCAGGTCCAGGTCTGGACCCCGTCTGTCACGTCTTCACGCAAACCTGCCGTGCGGATCGGCGGCAAACACAGGGGAGGCTCACATTTCAATCTCTTTGTAAATGGGCGTGGGAAGGTTGAGCTGGGTGAGAGTCTTCCATTCCTCTGAAGTGCAGATGCTGTGGTAGGACAGCTTCTCCATGGTCACCCTGTAGATGCATTCAGAGTGCCGGATCCTGTGGTACATCTGCAGAGGGCAAGGACAGCGTAAGGGTCAAAGGTCGGGACAGGGGCAGCTTCAATAAACACCTTCATCCGTTCAATTCTCTCAGTATTATGGTCGGATTTTGTGAAAAAAGGACAAGACCGAGCCCGGTTTGGATTTGCTTTGCATACTTGGCGCCAATCAAAGTTCTGGGTCTAATTGTTGACTAATTTCTGCAATGAACTCCATTATAACCAGCTTGATGACATAATCTACTAGACTGCTCTAAGAACATTACTGGTGCAGGAAGACAGTCAGGATGTGCTGAACACATATGGGATGGCTTTGACAGTTGTTGCCTTGGATGTTTCATTGAATGTGATTTATAGAATGAATATCAATATGTGGACATCATTACAGACGTTGAATGCTTTAAAACTGCTCATTTCAAAGCTTTGTATTGTAATCACACTTAGTTTTGTGTGCTGGACAATAAAAGAGTGAACAAAGCATCATGGTTTATATTTTAGGCTCTTTAAAATAACCGACTTTTAGTGAGTTCACACAGAATTTAGCATTCTTGGAATTCCCTCAATTACTTTTAATTAGGCACTGGAAATGATTTTCACTAAAATCTTATCCACACTTGGTCAAGCACATCCTTACTGACATCCGTGCACTAGTAATGTTCTTAGAGCATTCCAGCAGATTGCCTCATAAAGCTGGTATTAAAAGAGTTCAATGCGAAAAACCAGTCGGTGACCCCAACTTTTGAACGTGTGTGCGTACACGTGCCAGGGCTCACGCTGGCCGCCGCCATTAATCACAGAGCGCTAGTCGCGGCGCGCAAAATCGTGTTTCCTCGGGATACCGGGCAATTTTTAATTTTTTTTTTTACTGCCGGCCGTAAATCACGCCGGCGAGACGGACGCAGACTGCTTGTCCTGAAATATTAACACGCCTCATCAATTTTAAAGAAAAAGCGACTTTGTGACGCTGCTCCTGCGTAAGTTTGTCGCACGAGCTGACGGTGAGTCAGGCCCCACGGAGAGCAGAGGGCTCCAGGAGGCGGGGCTCATCTGAAGCGGGGTTTAGATGACAAAAAGGGATTTTGAAATATCGATTTTTATAGAGAAAAATTGAGTTCAATAATTTCAATGATTTATTTACTAGACATGATAGAAAGTGGGCTGGCGTTTTCATTTTTCTGGAATAAATTTGGGTCGTGACTTCATGATAAGGAAAACAAATGTCTGTCCTGAGACTCCACCATCGAGAACGCTTTCGCCGTGTGGAAGAACGAACTTCACAATCAGGTTCGGGAGCGTCGCACATTTTTAAACATGAGCCCCTCGGCGCCCGGCTCGAGCGGCGGCAGCCTGGTAACGGCTGCAACGAGCCTCCCGGCTCCAAGTGTGAATTTAGGACGAGGATGAGGCCACTACGTCAAAGGTGCTGCTATCTGAGGCTGAGCCAATCAGGACGGAGCATTCAAGGCCGTGGCGTGTTATGTAATCTTCACGTCAGCTACCTACACTGCAAAAGATAAAGAGCAGCAGGCTCGCGGCAGACAGACAAGGAGGGAGAGCAGAGTGTGAGCGTGAGTGTGAGCGAGGGTGTGTAAGTGTGTGCGTGCGCGAGTGTGCGTTTGGTGACGGTTTATGGAGAGTTAGGCGATAAGAACGGTGGTTGGGCACATTCCACTTTACTCACATTTGCACAGTGTAAGGCCAGAGCACAAAAGACAGCAAACATCTTAAAGTTGTTCTCATCTGTTTTAGTGAAGGCACTTCCGCTTAGCTTGTTCACCATCTGCACCACGCCTATAACAGTCCCCCTGCTCACGATGGGCATGCACAGGATGTTCCGCGTGGTGTAGCCAGTTTTAAGGTCCACCTCTCTGCGGGGGGAACACACACAATTCATTCAGCGTTAAGGAGAGGAAACGTGACAATCTCCAAGGGCTTTCTTTGCCAAGATGACAACCTCAGCTCATATGAAATGAACTGCGACTGTCCTGCAACACTGCTGTTCCATACTGGGAGCTTAAGACGGAAAGGTTGGTTACCGGTTGAACCGTGGGTCTGCATAGGCATCTGGGATATTTAAGACTTCCCCTGTCCGAGCCACTTGTCCAGCTATTCCTTTGTCTATAGAAAACCTGCAGGGAGAGAAGCAAGTTTTTTTTTTTACAATTAAAAAACAACCTCACAGCAACAGTGTGGAAAATTACGAAACGGTGGATAACAGCAACAATAACGTGCAAGTCAACCATCATAAGAGGAAAAATAATCATAATAATGCGTTTGGAGTAATTTCATAAAAAACATTTAAACAACAATGAATCTTAAATGTAACACACAGTTCACACATACTTGAACATAAAGCTGAAACATTCAAACTTTTTTTACTTTTGCTCGACAATAGGTAACGCCGCACATTGCCGCGACACAGTGCTTCATCTGGGTTGCCAGAGGGAAGGAGGAAACAGCTCGCGCACCTAATTTCTTTGGTTTTCCTAAAGACGGGTTTGCCTTCCTTCTCCTCCCCGATGTCGAACAGGTCCGAGTACAGTTCTTTGTTGTTGTGATCGACCTGGAAGAGTGCGCACCTGTCCGCATTCACCAGGTTTTTTGCATATATCTGCAACACAACATCAAGGGGAGAGGCTCTTCAGCAACACTGAGGAGGTGAGTGGATGAAAAGAAGGTGCAAAATATGCGCGCAGCAGCGGCGGCAACGTAATTCATATTCTTGAGGAGGCTGTTAGAAATAATAATATCAATCAATAAATCAATCCACTAGATTATAATATAGTAAATAATAAAGAGAAACCTAAATGTGCTATTGTATTAAAGTATACTGAACCAAAATGGTCTGTTTTTACACATTTCATTTAAAATTTCAATGTTAAGTATTTGTATATTTGCATATATAATTTTTCTTAACACACAGGCAGTATATCCTCAAGTACACAAGCACACATACAATTGGAAAGAAACGTGCAGGAATGACACTCACCATAATATGTTCAAGTAGAGAATCTATTGCCACAATGTTATCAAAGTATGTTCTGCGTGAAAGGAAAGGCAGCGTTAGAGGGCGCCGGGCAAAACCTGACCCTCCCTGGATGGACGCTAGCGAGGCTCGAGAGCTTTCATTGTTAACGAGGAGGTTTAGTGCTGCGAGGGGGTGCGACGCCGCCGCCGTTAAAAAAGTGTGTGCAATTTGGCTTCATCTGCATCGGCGTCGGGCCTCGGCGGGTTCTTACTTTGAGACGTCCAGTAGGAAGTCGTTGAGCTCGGTCTGCTTGGCCAGGCCTCTGCACACCTGCAAAGACCAGGAGAAAAAAACAAAACAGGTCACGCCCACCTCCCTCACATGACCTGTGTCACAACCGTGAAGGCGCTGGCGAACATGCAACTGTAACTATATGAGGTGCCTGGCATCAGTTCCATTAGTGATTAGAGTGTTTTCGCGGCGAACTTTGTGCTGTGTCTACGGTGGCCGGCGCTGCAGTGGGACGCTGCTTCTCTGAGGTGTTGTGCTATCCGTATAAAAACAGCGCCGCGGCGTAATGACGTCTTCGGGGAGCTGTTTGTTAAGTCTACGGTTTAGTTGATTGGACTGGGCCCAGTGACAACCCAGTTCCTGTACACAGTGGATTTGTCCACTGAAAAAACACTGCCGCCGAACCAGAACAAACAAAGTCACCCTGGTTCATAATAACTGGGAGGTTCACCTTGTTCCAGGTCTTTAGTGAGCTGGAATACAGGCTACAGTGTCTTATTTTCTCTCTCTCTCTCTCTCTCTCTCTCTCTCTCTCTCTCTCTCTCTCCCTTTCTCTCTCTTTCTCTCACCTGTACTTGATGGATGGCAACGGATGCCCACGCTAAATTCGCTGTTGCAACCTGGAAAAGAAAAAGAAATTGCAATCAGCACCGGGTTATTACAACATTTCAATTTAGACCAAGTGTTTTACACCTGCAACATGTTTAAACCACCTGTCAGAGCCCTATACATGAAACGCACTGTCAGTCGGGCTACCCTAAATAAAAGGCTTCCTCAAAGATTTTACACACTGGACCATTAAAAAAAATTCAAACTGCACTCAGATAGTTTTAGACAAAGCTTCACGCATTCAGGACAAACAATCAGGTGTTTTGACTGCCTTGGGTGTTTTTTAGGGGAGGGGGTGGTTGCTTTCTGCCTGCGCCCACAAGTGAAATTACTCTGACTGGTTCCTCAGCTCCGAGACTGGCTAGAAATGCTCCAGATTGGACGCGATCAGCTCATTCTGTTGCCAGGAACACAAATTCATGGCAAGCGTGGCAGTATGTTCACTAGCGCGGCCAGCTGATGTTCCCTCCCTGCTGTTAAGCTGGAATCCTTCGGGGGCCGAGGAGCCAAATGACGCAGGTTTGATTAAAGAAAGAAAAAAAAAGAAAATCAAATCGAACTTTTGTGCGTTTTTTTTTTTTTTTTTTTTTAAGCAACCTGTGTTTGGCAACCTGGGTCCCTGGACGTAAACAACAACATCATCGAGAGTTGTTCTCACGGAACTAAATCTGACAAATCTAATAGAGCTCCGAATTCCAGGCTCGCTGTCATTCGGTGCGCTTGTTTTTTTTGTTTTTTTTTGTGTGTGTGTTTTTTCCCCCCGCCCGCCGCTGCCGCCCGGGGTCACACTGACCTCCTGGTGGCTGAGGTTGAAGGGCTCCTTGCCCCAGTGCCGCTGCAGCTCCATGACGGCGATGAGGTCCCCGATGGCAGTGAGGATGGGGAGGCACAGGACAGAGTGAACATGGATCCCTGAGTCCTGCCCTGTGCCGTCAGGGAAGCGCTCATCCTGCAAGGCCACAAGCAAAGACGGGGGGGGGGGGGGGGTCACGTGACAGCATATTCATACGTCCATCAGCCCCGTTGGAGAAGACGGCCGTACCCCTGCAATGTCCTCCACCAGTAGCGTCTTGCGAGTCTTTGCAACGTGGGCGGCGACGGTCGTCCCGAACGTGATGGGGCCGAAGGGAATGAGGCTCGGAGGGCCGTCCTTAGCCCCGGTTGGTGTGAACAAACATAAACTCTATTTGGACACGGGACGAGAGAGGGAGACGGAGAAAGAAGAGGTCAGACAGACGTAACGAAGCGACGCTTCGCACTCGTTCGCCAAACGTGCTCTGCACTTACATTGTTGCATTCTCCCAAGAAGTAAAGTGCAAATCCATCCGCTTTTGTTGCTGCGGGCGGAGAAGACAAGTCGGTCAGTGAGTCGGGCAACAAGGATTTTTCACAGCGTCTCGTATCGTCCAGGAATCACACCGTGACAGTGAGACTTGCAGTCAAGCTCAAATCTGAAGACAATCTGTTAACAATGGCCCACATAGCAAGGAGGACACTGTGACCGAGGAGGGCTTTGACTGCCTTCCAGTTCATCCCATTCCCAGTCTGCCATCCCAGTCCCATTTCACTCTCATATATGGGTCATGTTAGCATACAATGGTACACAGGGAGGCTGGCGAAGCTGTTCAGGAAGTAAATGAGCAGAGACGGCTCGTAAATATGTCACCTGAAAGGATGTTTGGTATATTTTGAAATGGGACTTTCTATTGTGTCAACTGTGAAATTGCTTAGTTACCTTTAAATAAGCTTTTTATATAATTTCTTTTTCTTTACAAGAAGGAGCCAGCGCATTAGATGCATGATGCATTAAGCTTATCTTGTTTCTGTGAACAAACCACAATGAGAGTTGAAAGGTTCTAATGGAATTCTACGACTGATTCCGATTCAATAATTGATCATTAAAATGTCTGAGAGGCCCACTGTGTACCATTTAATTGCATCTAATGGCCAGAAAGCATATGGCAAACAATGTTAACACGAAACATTGCTTTATGACGTATTATCTTTCTTTTTCAAGCTGCAAGTTCAGTGTCAAAACCCTGAGCTCAGTCTGGGCACAATATGGAGCCGCCACTTATTGTAAATATGAATGCCTAAAACACAATGGTTGTTTTTAAATTTTTTCTAATGTAACTTTAAGTGACAATATCTATCGAGAAACATTTTATGTTCCGTTTTAGGCAATGTTGAAATGATACACATTGATAGCTGATTATAGACAGTACAATAGTCAGCTATAGAATCATTTGTTGCACATTCTTCAATAGGAAACTATTGTTTATTTATTTTATCATTACCATGTATTACTATACTAATATTATCATTACTATTATTGTTGACTATGACGGAAGTTTTATGTTCTAATGTTTCTAACTGCAGTAGCCAATCACAACCGCTCCAGTTAAAGATGTATCTATTCACAACAAAAAGGTTAAACTTCCATTCATTCTTCTTCACATTCAAGAGCGCTGGGTGCGAGCGTGCCGTGCGCTGCCACTCGCAGGACGGAGGGAGTAGCGCTCTGCGCTGCAGCGTTTACCTGTTTTGATGATGTTACAAAGCTCGTAGAGCAGTAGCTTGTTGTCTCCTCCAGTGTCCAGACGCTGCTCCATGTAGCTGTTCAGTTCGTACACCACTCCCTGCATATTTGTGTCCTGGTACTGCTGGACACAAGACACAGCACACAAGTTGCGACTCAACAGCTTTCAAAGCGGCCGCGCTGAGTTTCAAGGAAAAAAAATCAATTCAGCGCGGAGGGCGCGAGGTGCCAGCGGCTCAGGGCGGCGGCCCGTCTGAAGCGCGGCCTGAAGCTCCCTTCCACTGATGCATCCTAGCCCAGGGTTTCCCCCCAGGAGTCCTGAGGGAGCGCCGCCAGAGCCCCGCAGCTATGATTAGAGCGCTGGTGAGCTCCGCCGCTCGGCTCAAAGGGCTGCTTATGTAAGAGGCAGACCTCCGGACTTTTACGGGGCCACTGAGCTGTCTATTTTCTGCGCGTGCAGAGAGGGCGAGGACAGGACGGTGGGGAGAGTGGCGCTCTCTCTCTCTCTCTCTCTCTCTCAAAAAAAAAAGCCAAAAAATGGTCCCCCCCGTGGGACGCCCTCCGTCCTCCCACATCCTGTTTGCAGACGTATAGATGACGCACTGGGAGGCCGAGTGGTCCTTGTTTTGTTTTCCCTCCCAGCGTGCATGTGTGAATTGTGTTCGGAGCGTCCTCGGGGGCGTGACCACAGACACCTGACCTCTTACGGGCCCCCCCGATAACACGGAAGATGAGTGAAGTGTGAACACGCTGTGCGCATCGGGGGCCCGCCAGGGGATTGGGTCTTTCCCAAGATGTCCTTGACCAACGGTCCCATGAGAAGCTAGCGTAACATGGCGGGGACCCTTCGGTGCACAGCTTCACACAGCTTTGTGCGCCGGAGGTTGCGTAAAGCAAATATTTTCCACAACCGATGTTTTTTTAGTAAGAATAATGGGAAAAAACAATAAGAGGCCGTCTGTTATTCCGACGGATCGCGATTCACACTCAGGTCCCACTTGGTAGCAAACTACCGAGGAATGAACTTGATGGTAAGTTCAATACAATACTTTGGCAAAAGTTTTTTTTTCTTCAATGAAACCCAACAATTGCAATGGCTTTGATGAATGAAGTCAAAAGAGGAACTGATGAGGAAAAGAACTGCAGGTGGCAGTGAGAAGGAGAACCTTCATGAACCTGCTTTCCCTCAATTGGTTCTTAGGTAATACTCATTCCTGTGCAATAAAAGCTCATTGAATATCCGTCTCACATCTCGGCATGAACATACAGTCCCCCAAACCACAAGTAATAACTCACCCTGCTGACATCCTTTGTCGTCGTGTCATCTGTAAAGATAAGGAAACAAAGCAGCACATTACATCTGGATGTACATTTCACCAGGTTGCTGTTTCCCAGTGTTGAGTGACAGCTTTCCCACGCCCCCTGTCCAAAGATGATGTTACTAGAAGTAAAGCGAAGTTAAGAAGTGATTCACTTTTTTTATTGGGCATTTTGTTCACTTTTCCTCAAAGCTGTTTTGGCTGGGATGCACTGGGTTATTTGCAGTTACGTGTTCACATGACGCGCCAGATGTCATCTCGCAGAGCAAACAAGGGCTCGTTTCACATGTTCATCTGGGGTGAGGGCCACAGACCTCAACACACTGGGACACACTGGAACGCCTCTATGAAAACTGAACGCGACTGTTTTATTTGCATTGAGAGGAGGAGGAGAGCAGGCCTCAGTTCATTTCAAGTTCACACGGAGGAACCGCATCACTGTGGCGTCTGTACATCGGTGAGTGGAAATCTAAAGGTTGCTGATTGGTCGCGTCACACGACAGCGTGTTTTAAAAACATAATTTGGAGGTTTAAATTATTTGTACACACGCACGCAACATGAGCTTAGTAAAATTAAAGATAAAGAATTGTATCCATCTTTGATGCAGGAAGCATCAAAGCATGTCGCTCTTAAAGAGAAAAACAATTCTGAAAATGTAGAATCTGACCCAGCAATTTCACGGCCTGGGGTCGGCATCTTACTATTGTCTTTGGATGCAAGGCACTCAAGTGTGTGATAATGATGGCAGCCAATCAAAACACATTCACATAGGCGCACGCACACAACACACACACACACACACACACACACACACACACACACTCCCCAGCTGGGTCTGGGAGTTCTACTTTGGATTAAAATAAAACCATTGAGAGCGAGCGGGCGAGTGGCTCTTCATGGCGTCAGCAGCACATGAGAACAGTGACTCCTCAGATCTCTCGGAGCGCCTTTCATGTGATCGGGGTCGGAATCATGCAGGGAGAGGATTTTTAGCAGCGGCTACTGGAAAGCTGACTTGAAGCCTCCTCCTCCTCCTCCTCCTCTTTAGAAACGACCCCTTTTAGAACATGTGAGAAGAGAAATGGCAGCCAGACACGCTGTTTGTTGTCTTAAACATTCCTCCAGTGCGCTGCGATTTTCCTATCTTAGCCATGAGAGCTATTTTAGAGTGAACCCCTGGCCGCCCGTGACGTCAATCAGACGGCGAAGAGCTGAGCAGGACTTTGAAAATATCAAAAGGAAAATATACACGGGTCCCCTTTATCAAAAGGCCCGGTGCGGCCGCAGAATATTCCGACACGGGTTGCTATTGAATTTTACAAACACGCAGTGGATGTAAAGTACACTGCCCAATTTTCACACAAGCGCTGCGAGACGCTGGTGGAGCACCTTGTTTCATAAACGGCAGGACGCAACCTACTTTTGCTCTGAGGACGAGTCAGAGATGAGAGGAAATTTCTACTGGCTTAAAACGTTTCAAAGTGACCTTTATAAATAGAATATTACAAATTTGTACGTCATTCTGGCTAGAAATGCGTCATCATTTACTCAACACAACACAGGCTGTGCAACATAATGCTAAGGGTGGGATGAGCTTCATTATATAGGGGAGTTTGAATACAATTCAAAAGCATACCGGCCATAATAATTAGCAACCTTTTGTACTAATTGATGATCATGTGTTTTGGTTGTAACAGTTTATTGTGGTGGTCCAATGTGTTACAGCGATTAAACCCAAGAGATGCCAAGAATTTGAAAACTGATACTAACCAACATATATCAAGATTGATCAGGTCATCTGCTATCATGTGCTACATACAACGGGATTGGGCAAATCATTATGAAGTGTGTGTGTGTGTGGGGGGGGGGGCAAGTATATTAAAGTAAGTAGCCCAACTGTCCGATTGTTTCAGTCTTTAAAGAAATGTGGGCTTCTGCATGATGCAGCTTTCCCAAGAGAACCACTCAAGACTGGCTTGAGTACTGTGCAGAAAAAGCTAAGAAAATATTTTTGTATGCTGTGACAAAGCTGCTGAGACACCGAGGGTCTTCCTGTGCACGCTTTGAAGACCACACGGCGTCACTTGGTGCCAAAAAAGCTGCACTGTCTGCATAAACATTGCCTGTGTAAAGAAAGGTTCATGTTCTGTTTCATCAGGTTGCAGTCTGGGGATTAACACTTAGGATACAGCAAGCCCTGAGGGAGCCACTGGGGTTGCATGTATACAGGTGTGTGTGTGTGTACATTTTATCACTGCACAACACAGTCGGCCGTCGTCCGCACAGGCGCAGAGACCCGTAACCTGCAGGATGTCCCATATTTTTAGGGAAACGTCGCTTTGCTTTCAGTAAACACACGGAGGAGAAGAGCGAAAATATATACAGGCAGACGACTGCGAAGGCAACGCTAAACACAACTCCGACACACCAGCAGAGACTAAACAGACCTCTTGTAATAACTCCATTCAAACTTTTCGTGAACCCGGACGTGCCCAGTGAAAACACTTGCCAAGGTTTTTTTTGTTTTTGTTTTTGGGGGCGGGGAGGAGGCTGCACCTCTTATAAGCTGCTTTTTCGTGAGTAACAGCTCTTTTCATTCGGGTAAAAGTCAGCATTAGCAAAGCAGTCCATCGAGGTTCTGCTTACGATCCGACGTAAAGTGTGAGGCACAATGTCAAGAACTCAGCAAGCCAGTGGGATGACTGTGATTGATAGGTTTTATCTCTCTCACTATACTAACGAGTTTATAACAAGAAAAAAAGAAATGTAGATGGTGAAGAGCAGGGATCTACATTGCGTCCTGCAGGTCAAAGTCCTGCCTGGTCCGCACCCACCGCAACTTCAGTGGGACAAAAGCCTTTGCGCGCCGCCAACCCTTCTGTGCACGTATTGATTCTTCAAAGTGGTGCGAAAGCTTTTACGTCAGTGTGAGAAATCCGTTGAGCAGCTCACACACACACACAAACAAAGCGTTCTCAATTAGCTATTGTGGATTTCTGAATGGTTTCAAGCAGTTTTTCATCAAGGAGTGGAGGCACAACTGGGCTCGCGTGACTTTTGAAATAATCTTTTTCGTGTTAGTAAATCACCTGTAGGTGATGTGCACATTTTGCTAATCTACAAAAAAAAACCTTCAGTAAATATAGTAGTTAGTTAGTCACTATCAGATGGAGCACTGTTGTAAATTTGAGTTGAGCTCTCAGGTGCAAAGGGAAAATATTCCATCTGAAAATATCCTATATATAATAACCCTTAACTGCATTAATAGTTACACAGATGCGTTTCTATTAGTAAATGTAATATCCTATAATATATAATCTGTTATAACATTGATCTAAAAAGTTCAGCACCTCCATCTGACTTTTGACAAGCAGTTAGTTACTTACAACGTATCACTGATTTAATTTTTAATTGAACTTATTACTAAGAGATGCTATGAAGTGTTTTGATAAATAACTGAAATGTTCCCACCACCATAATAAAGACTCTGCTTTTTGGCCATGCTATCCCAGTGCCTGAGGGCATTGCAAAAAAAAATCAATTATTGTCAACATTGATTTGTGACTCTTTGTGGTACTGATTTAAAGATACTGTTGCTTGACAGCATATCTTTTAGAAGAGGTTTTAATGTCAAGAATGTGAAATATTAGTACTGAAACGTCAACGTCCAATAGTAAAACGACAAAAAATGAGTCTCTTAACCTTGAGACGAGGACGCACGAACACAATAACGTGACTGAAATGTTACAGTCGGTACGCCGTCATGTTCCCTGCCTTCAGAACGCGGACATAGTCATTATTTGATAAGTCACTTTGTTGGCTGTTGACTTTTTGTGTATCAAAAGGGAACTCTAAATTATCCGAACGCACGGAACCAAAGGTCCAGCACCTTTACGAACCAGAACGCAGGTGAAGTGGTGATAGGAAACGGATGAATAGTTTGTTCTGGGCAGCCTGAGAATGTCCTGTAGGGGGTTGAGCGTCGACCGAGAAAAACAACTGAGGCGTGGCTTCCATTAGCGCTCCGGGGGTTTGAGTGACAGGCCTCATGATTAACAGGGTCCCCACTCATTTTCACTGACAAAATTTCAAAACTTTTTTCCATGACCCCGCAAGAACTTATCACAACTTAGAAAAACTGAATTTCCATATATTGTGAGACGTGAACGTTTTGGCCAATTTTTAAGAATTACCTTATGGTACAAAAATGGCTTAAAATATTCCAAATACTGACACAGTATTTGTGTTGGTCTTCAGTTTATTAAAAGACATTTTGACATAGAGTCGTTGCATGCATTGTTGGAGACACAAGACGCGGGCGTGTGTGTTAGGGTTGAACAACAAGCAAATTTTGCTAGTTCGTAGGGGCACAGTCAAATTTCATGTTTCCTCCCCGCCCCCCCCCAAAACTTTCAGTGACTTTACAAAATTCCAAAACCCCTTGAAAATGGCATTAGCAAATTGCCTGACTTTTCCAGGTTTTCCCTGGCCGTGGGGAACCCTGGAATAAAGATTTTTTTTTTTTTCTACACGGGCATATTGCCGTCGCAGTGGAAAAACGCGATAACAAGTGAGGGCAACCTGGAGGTGGCCAAGGCGAAACCCCCCGTGGTGGCGAAAGTGACGATGAAGATCAACTCGCAGTAGTAGCACCAGTCAAAGGGCAGCAACCTGCCAGAGCAAACCAGCAACATCACGGCAAAGACTGCCAGCAGGACCAGCGCCATGGCGTGCATGCTGGTGAAGAACAGGCCCCAATAAAACCTGAGCAGGGCCCCTTTGACTCGGTTGGGGGGCTTGCCGACGTCCACCGCCACCGTGGTGTGGACTGCTCCCTGCTCCACGTCGGTCACGTGGCCCCGCTCATCCTTGGTGGCGGGAGCCATGAGGTGCGATCGGGCCGCGGCGGCCGGGGGCGGGCACTTCAGGAGCAGGCGGCCCTTGCGGCGCTTGAAGCGGACGGAAAGCGCCCTCTGCCTGTCCGGAGGGAGCTGGCGGAGGACGTCCTGGTTGTCCTGGAGGCCGGGCAGGTCCTGGCCCCGCGGGAGCGGCGTGGGCTTGCGACAAACGGGGCAGGACAGCACCTCCAGCTTGGGGGAGGTGACGTTGATGCGGGCGAGGCACTCCAGGCAGAAGGTGTGCCGGCACGACAGCAGCTTCGGGGTCTTGAAGGCGTTGTCGTACGCGCAAAGGCAGATGGCGCACGCGGCGTCTTCCTGATCGAGCAGATCGGGTTGGATCTTCTCCAAGTTGGTCTCTGGCTCCTCGGCGCCCGGTCTCTCGGTCTCCTCGCTCCTCCCCTGCGGCCTCTTCTCGTCACAGCATTCAGCATCGCTACTCCTCGATCTCCTCGCGTGTGCAGGGCTCTCCTTCTTCTCGTGGTCCTCTTGACTGCCACTTTCCCCTGGTCTGGGTTTGGGTTTGACATTCGGGGTGTGTCCGGCCTCTTGGTTCTGGCTTCCTTCAGGCCATTTTCCCTCCGTGCGCTCACTCATGTCTCTCTCAAGAGATAATGTTGGTGGAGAAGCGTTGCCGGGAATCCAAATTACAGTTTCTAAATTGGAGCTGCTGACAATTTAGATGTTTAACCGTTCGTGTTCTTTGCAGTTCTGGAAGTGAGGAGGTTCGGGTTTGACTTTTAAACCAGAGTTTCTTTTGACACATTAAAGGCATTCTATTCTATTCCATTCTAAGTACGTTCGCTTTGAACTTGAACACCCTGACGGTGTTTTTGGGGAAAAAAAACGTATCTTAAAGTGCGAGAAACGGAAAACAAATGTCTGTTGGATCAGGACATGGCATTTTGACAAGGATGACAATGAAAATGAGACAAAAGGAAAGAAAAGAAAAGATGGAACAGATGAAAAATACACAAAGGTCAACACACGAGACTGTCTAGATTAATAATTAACTAACAAACTCTGAGTTTTCTGGAACTCAGCATCTCTTGGTTTGGACTCAACGATGTGACAAAGCTAGCACAACAAAGTAACTGCAGTCTATATCGTGCAGTTTACAGTCCTGGCGACGCCTTTATTGCACTTTTTTGGGGGGATACGACTATGGCAGGATGAAATCTCAGCAACAGTGTAGCAGCAGTGTAGCAATTCTGATGTCAAAAGGTCCTGGATACGATAGAATTGGACACTTTCACCCCTGGCTGAAGATTAGATCATGTAAAATGAAGCTGCAACAGTTTTCATGCTTTCCATTGCGCAGCATTTGACCAAAACAACTAAATCTTGACACATTTACATGCCGGAGGGGTGTAGATGTGTCTCAGCAAACATGAAGTTGTCCAGATTTCGGACAATTTTGTAAAAATGCCTCAATTTTGAATTGATCAAAATAGCCATTGGACACAAAGTGGATGAGTTCCTGTTTGGTTGGACTGTCACACTGCAGGCCTTTATTTTAGTCTCTCTTGTAAAGAGCCATAATGGGAAGGTGGTTGGCCAAGCTTTGTGATGTTAGCGTCAACTTTGCCACAGTGCAAAACTTCCTATTTGTCCTTTCTGTGTTTAACTTCACTGCTAAAGTCACTCAAGGATAGCGTGAAGCATTCAGCTCAGTTCCCTGCTCTTTTCTCTCATGTGGAAATGTCCAGCTGCCATAAAAGTGCTGCACTAGCGCCGTTTGCTATTGTTTACAAGCCTGCATCAAGCTCTCCTTCCTGTTTTTGTCACAACAAAACCCTGATGTAGCACCTTCCCCACCGAGGATGCTGTGCTCTAACCAGCTAAAAGCCAGATGTGAGCTTTTCAAGATGGATTTCTGAGATTCGAGACAAAATATTTAAACAGTCCAGTGCGAGGTTGCATCGTGACACAAAGACATAACTGGTCATAGAAACATCAAGAAGAAAAGTGAAACCCTGTAGCGACGGCAGGTCACTTTTTTTTTTTTTTTAAATTTAGCTGCTACATGTTCGAACACAGTAACAAAGTGTGCAACTGTGCGAGGCACATCGTCGCTGCTCGCACGCACAGTGCGGCCTGTGTGCACATAGGAACCGATTGATGTTGGCCGATGGTGCCCATCACATGATAAGTGGGAACAGGACTGGCTGCGGGGACCGCTTCCGGGAAGCGGCGGTTATCTCAGTGACATTCACATGATGACAGGTCTGCTACCCTGGTACTCACAATAACAAAAAAAAAGAAGATCAATGTGATCTCTGTAACGAAAAAAAAAAAGAAAAAAAGTAAAAAAATGGCCGCCAGGCATGCCGAACAACTTTGATCAGACGGAAACCTCATGCAGCGCTTTATCAGTGGGGGAAGGTAGAAAGCAAAAATCTCAGGTCGGACCGAAGCTGCTGCCGCCGCCGCCTCCCTGTTCGGCCTTCATAATAAACCAGGAGTTAGACGGTGCCCGGCGTACGGGTTGATTGAGGCACAGAGCTGCACGGAGGCTTCGGAGCGGTGCCCAAGTGTCTGCGCTCGGCCGACTAACAGAGGAAGTGGACTCGGAGTGATGTTACTGATGGTAATGAGAGACGGGCTGCAGCAGGATGAGGGCTGACGTCTCCACCTCGAACCGTGTTTTAACACGAGCACTTCACCGTCTCCACACAGACGCAGCACGCCACATGTAGCTCAGATGTTAAGTCGGTGCGTTGAGGCGGGGAAAGGCGATGCTAGGTGCACGCTCGCTGTTTAGCGCCGCTTCACTTCGGCATTTGTGCTTACCAAAGCACGGCGACATCACCCAGGTTGCAAATCAATGCGACATGGACCGGAGGTCCGATGGTGTAATTCTAGCTGTAGCCAATATTGCCGCAAGCAGCTCACTTAACGTCCCAGCGCGTTCCACTGTTTTCAAGCGGAAGGTTTTCATCCCAAGCTAACGCTGACTGTAGTCACATCATGTGAGGCACTTGATTGTTTTGTGGCACTTGGGCTAGAATAGTTTTTTTTAAAAGTGCAAAATTAGCATACAGTACGAGTGATATTCAGCAAAAATAACAAAACTGGTGGTACGTAAGGGGGGAGGGGGGGGGATTGAAAAAAATGCAATAATGTAAAGTAGGTGTTCTGTTCAAAAACCAAAAAAAACCTTCATCTTTCACTTCAGCTTATTAATATGTTACCCGTAACATCAATATTTTCTCCCACTGTTTCTATTCCATCAGTGGAGGCTCTCTCTCATCCACGTGGCTGAGTGCGGAAATAATTTGCAACTTGGCTTTTAGGCGACTTGATTTTCATTTTTCTCAGACTCCTAATCTATTTCGGAATTACTAGGGCCATTCATTCGTTTCTTTTCAAGCACATTGACAAGCACGTGCACATGTGCGCCGACAGCTATTGAAACAAACACAAGCATGTGCTTCTGCCATTGCCTCTTATTTCTTCACAGCGATGCATTCGTGATTTTGAAACGATTGGCCCTCATTTGTTCCTCATGACTGACTTCTTTTGGACAGAATTCACAAAATAAAAGGGTGAAATCAGAATCAGAACTTTCTAAAATGTTAAAATATAATCATCCCATGTGAACAGGTTATGAATAACTTTCCGTTGTTAAATCCCAAAGCGGGTGAGTTTGCTTTTCAGGCTTTCCCTGCTTGAATACACGCTAGCATCAGCAAAAAAAAAAAAAAAAGAAAGAAAGAAAAAAAAGATAAAAATAGTTAGCATGAGGGCCTCTGTTTTGTAGCTGTCAACCTTGACAGACACACCCACACACCCACGCACACACACACACACACACACACACACACACACACACACAGTTCCATACGTGGGCTCCAGACTCGACTGGCAACCCAATGCTTGTGTGCCGGCTGCGCTGAACTCGTCAGACCTCGTGTGGGAAGCTGCTCCGAAATGTGACACAATCGCACTCGGCCAGTTGACCCCGCTCCCCCCAACCCCCTCCCCGCCTCGCCTTGCCTCAGCCGCCACCACCAGCACCACCAGCACCACCAGCGCCGCCACCATCCCAACCCCTCCCTCGGGCCCCCTAGCGCCGGGCCGCGTGTCTCTGGAGGTCGCCTCTGACGTCAGCAGCTGGACTGGGCCGAGTGCCAGCACTGTGGGCCCTTGATGGATGTGGCTGCGCTGAGAAACATTCCGCTGTGTGTGCGGACGGCGCGCTGCACAGACTCCGCTCGGCCCGCTCCGGCACACCAAATGACCCGTGAACGGCCGACGGGCCCGCCGCCTCTCCCTTTTGCCCGTCTGTCACACACACCCACACCCACACGCACACACAGCGACTGTTAAAGGGGACATACGCAAGTTGAGGAGGAGTGATTTGTCCTGCGAAAGCGCTGGGTTAATAAATACAAACAAACAAACAAACAAACGACATCCCGCCGAGAGGCCGAGCGTCTCTGCCCAGCTTCTGCTGCTGTCGTACGGTTCTTTTATTCATTTCTTAAATTTTCAGCACAGTGAAAGCAAACAGCCGACGCGGCTGCAGATCCCTTTATGATGTAGTTTGAGCTAAAAATTACAACTGTTTGTTATTTTAATTTTTTTTTTACGTTATAGACCTCTTTGCTAGATAGATAGATAGTTAGATAGGCAGATAGACAGACAGACTGATAGATAGATAGATAGATAGATAGATAGATAGATAGATAGATGTACCTGCAGGCCTGCTGCTGTTCTTCCTCTTCAGCCATCTGTCCAACGTCTCCACGCTCACGCTCTCCGACACAAAGTCGTCCAGCATCTGCGGGTGCAGTGAGAGGTAGGCCTTCACTTTCTCATCCGTCAAACCTTGAGAGCAACAGAAACAAACAAAAAAGAAACGTCCATCAGATTAGAGACACCACAACAACAAAAAAAGAAAACAGCAGCGTTCACGGCAGAAGCTGCGATATGGGGGATCAAAGCAAAGACAAGATTTGCCGTAACAGTGAATGTGAACAGAGGTCAAGATTTTTTCTTTTTTCTTCCCTGAGAGCGGCGGCAGCAGCGGCAGCAGCAGCAGCAGTGCCGAGGTTCCAGCCGGAGCCGACAGCCCTGCCGGCTCACTTATGTTTACTGTAAAGCCATCTCTCCGGGGACTGGAGCCCCCAACAGAGGCAGCGGGATAAAGGAGGACTCGATCGCGCTTAATAGGCAATTAGGTTCTTGAGAGCCTGCTAAGTGCTGCTGTTTACTCTTTGTCTTTGTCAGGGAACAAAGCCATTCACCAGGCCGCCGTTGACCAAAAGTTGTTTCTTTTGGGGGGGGGTTTAATACGACCCCTGGCATTCCCGAGAGGCCGCCAGGATGCACCGGGCGAAACGTCAGGTCGGCCTCACGCGACGACCAGCGACGCCGGGCCTTGAACTCGACACGGACGTGAAAGGCAGCCAACAGTGATTCTTTCTTAAGAAGAAGAAGAAGAGAATAACAGGGTTCCTGTTGTCATTCTATGGCGCGGTGCACAATACTCATATCTTTTATCAGATAATGACAGAGACAGGGCTCTTATATTCAGACAGCCATGCCTTACTTTTTTTCTTTTTTTTGAAACGCACAGCTTTCTCACGCAGCGTCCGCTTATCAGCGGCATCTGCGTCGGCTCCCTTCAAGTATGAATCACAGGAGCCCACGGAGCTGGAAGGCATGTGTTCCACTCTCAGACATACAAACACACACACACACACACACACACACACACACACACACACACACACACACACACACACACACACACACGCGTGCGCCGAATGAAAATATTGCTTAAGTGCAACGTCTGCCAGAAAATCCTACAAGATATGGCGGCAGCGGATGGCCGCGGGCGTTTCGGACAGCAGGGCCGAGCGCGGTGGGTGGCACAAACTCGATTGTGGGGGGGGGGGGTCAGATGACAAAATAAAACCAGATGCAGGGAGCCGAGGAGGAGGGTCGAGGGTGGCGCTGTCCTCCTCGCACATCCGCCAAAAGGTGCTCTCGCACGTGAAAATTTTAATTTGTGCTCGTGACTCGGCGGTAGGGGGGGGGGGGTGTCGAACAGGACCGAAGAACGATCTGCGATCTTTGATCTCTTCCCCCGAGAACAAATCATTTGATCTTCACTTATGAAGGATCATCCGCCTGATGCGTTATCTCTGTGTGTGTGTGTGTGTGTGTGTGTGTGTGTGTGTGTGTGTGTGTGTGTGCAGGGTGTGGAGGCTGGCGGTTACAGGCAAACAGAGCACAGTGGGGGTAAACTCGGGGTGTGGAGGACGCTGCAGACTGAGGCTGTCCAGACACGAGACACAGATCTTCAGGAGCAGACCGCCTCACGAGACTCCTGGTCGGCTCTGACGCACATCGGCAGAATACAGCTTAATAAATCATAGAAAGTTAATGTGGGGGAGTGGGGGGGAGGTGGTCCAGCTCCAGGCGACAGAAAGATATACAGTGGAGGAGTTTTTTTTTTAAAGGAGGGAGAGAGAGAGAGAGAGAGAGAGAGAGGGGGGGGGGGGAGAGAGAGAGAGGGAGAGAGAGAGAGCGCCGCGAAAGACCCTTTACAATTTTATCCTTCTGGAAGCACAAAGAAGCCACTGTGATTAGTGACATTACAAGAGAGAGAGAGAGGGAGAGAGAGTGAAAGAGGGAGAGAGAGAGAGAGAGGGAGAAAAAAAACACAAGGGGGGCTGTATCAGTATATGAATACGACTTTTGTTTTGAGGGGAGCTCTGAAAATATTTAGCTATCATATGTGTGAGCATGAACAAAAATAGCCGAGCGTCTTATTGCGACGGGGGACAAAAAACTGCACTGATAAGAATTTAGCAGTGGGCATTTATTTGGGGGAGGGTTGATAAAACGCGGCTGTGGTGAGGGCAACCTCGTGCTCAAAAGTACTGACCCGAGGGGAATTTCAAATCAAAATGTTTTTTAATGAGAATAACTATTTTCAGAGATATTACAATATCAGGCCGGTTGCAGCTTGGCTAAATCGCCTTTATTTTGGCCCCCGAACAAAAATATGTTTTGAGCGAATCATTAACGGGAACATTTACAGCAAACAGCAGCAGCTTTTTTTATGTAGCATAAATCAAACATTTCTCTGCTAAAATAAAAGAAGTGAGGACAAAGGCAGGGAGCAGAGCAGCGCTTCAGAAACTAGGATGGGGAAGGCTCAAGAGGGGAGAGGCGCCGCTCGAGTGGCAGCTTCTGGAAGAATAAACAACCAGGTTCTGCTCTCATCCTTGACCATTTCAAAGTGGCCGGGTTTATTTTTTCAAAGGCGCTCGGAAGGGAGAAACAGAAAGCGGCGGCGTGGTTGCTCTCGTTTGTCGGCGTGTTAGCGAATTAGCGGGCGGCTAACGATTAGCGTGCCGCCTGTCCAGTTTGCTGCCGTGCCGGACACAAAGAGTTGGGCAACACGCGCAGGGGAGACGCAGGGAGGAGAGGAGACTGGAGGGAAGTCAGCGGAGTGACAGATTAGTTCGGTCCGTGAGATAACAAAGACGCGCATGCTAGTTAGCCAGTGTTGTTAGCTAATGTGCTGCCTTTTAGGGGTGAAAAAAAAAAAAGAAGCCCATATTGGTTGTAACTCATGAAAATCCAAAAGCATATGAATATTTCATACTTTAAGCGCGCAGGAGCCAAATGTTTGAAAGAGTAGAGGCTGCGCAAAGAACCACTGGCGCGCAACATCAGAGTTTTCCTACATCCTTTATCTAAACGTATCCATCTGGGAAAGAGCCCACAGAAAGCGCTTGGAAAGTGGCGGCGAAACTTGGAAAGTCACCGGCCGAACCGGGTATCCATTACATCCAAGCAGACCAGTGGGATCTTTTCCTGTTTTTTTAGTCAATATGTTACAGTTTGAGGCTTTATGTTGGACGTGTGTCCAACATAATATTGGCACGTGTCCCCAACCACCCCCCACCCCCCCGACACCGCCGACTCTCCCCCCAACTAGCTGCTGTTCGCCACTGTGCTCAGCGTGTCGGCGGTAAAGCGAAAAAACACTCCTGTTTCTTTTTCTGACGTCAACGCAGAAAAGCCTCTTTAAGCCTTTTTCTGCGATTTCGCGATCTTCTGTTCAAGGTGCCGAGGTGAGAGCCGAGCATCGCGAGCGCTCCAGGTAAACTCAACTGGCAACCAGATGTATTCTTGTCCATGAAACAAAATCTCTCGTTATTGGGAAACGTAAATACTGTCAATCTCACTTACAAGCGGGCCCGAAAAAAAAAAAAAAGGTGCAGGAGGAATTTGGCCAACGAGCTCGCAGATGATTGATGGTCTTTTTTTTTTTTTTTTTTTCAGCCGGAGCATTCCTGCTCTCTCTCTCTCTCGACCTCATAGGCTGTTCTTTCAGATTCCCTCCAAAAACCGTTGGAGCCACAGCGGAACCTTAATGAGGCCTCAGTGACACTCAGAGCGGTGGGACGTGCGTCATCGTCCCGGGCCTGTGAGTTTGATGGCTAATCAAAGGTGCGACCCGGTGTGACCTCTGCACGCTGCGGTCCACAACGGGGGAAGAGGGGGGGGGGACCCCCGTGAAGAAGCTTGAGTCCTCTCCAATCCGCGGTGGAAGCAGTAGCACGATCACGTCAAAACGTTCCCCCCTCGAAACCGCAAACGTTGAGGGTGATTTTTGTCCTTTGATTTATAATTTTTTATCCAACGTGCAACACACTCATCAGCAATAAAGGAGTCGGGGGAGGAGGAGCGACAGTGCAACGTTCAGTCACCCGTCCATACGCAGAGGGCGGGGAGCAGTGTGCAGAATGATTGCAAGTGTTTTTCAGAAGCTCAGTTGGCACAGATTTGAGTGCCTGACTCAGACTCGGGCTTCCTGTGTAAAAACCGAAGCCTGAGTTCATGCAGTGAGGTATTGTTGCATAACATTTATCTTGACTGCAGCACGCACCACGCCCTGCGACTGGAACTGGAAGGCCGGAGCGCTCGCCTGTGCCGTCTGGGTCACAAATCCAAGTTTAAATGTGAAAAATCTGGTTGAGGAGGATTGTGTCGTCAACACCCTTTGAGATCTGAGCGCTCCAGCGTCACGCAATGGTCCAAACTTTTTAAGTGCCAGGAAGGCTTAACCATACACATGAGTGTTGGCTGCTGGTAGGTGGCAATGACACCCCACACATCTTCTCTTCTCTTCGGAGAAAAAGCTAAAGCAAGGCGAGCTTTCTCTCAACCTCCACACCCCTGTACTTATTTACACGCACTCAGTCGTGCAAAATTGTTTTTTTTTCAATTTCGCATGACTGATCTCTCACAGCGTGATGTGCTCAGCGCCATCACCCCCGTCTTCGTCAGTGAGGTGAAGAAAGCAGACAGCGATTGCATTAAGACTTTGAGCGTTGATCAACTTCCTCTTGAGCTTCTTTTTCCACATCAAAGATTCTGGTTTGAAACATTAAGTCTGTGCGCTCGCAGAGAGCAGCGCTGCATCAACATTTCCACAGAGGAGCCGCGGCAATCGTGGAAATTGATTATTTGCGCAGTAACTTAAGATAGAGTCGATAGATAAAATTATAGATTTATAGACTATTGATAACAACCCCAAAGAAATTTGACTCCATGGTGGTTGAACATTTTTGGCAGTCACATATTAGCAATAGGAAAAGTTATCATTCAACTTGCCTGTAGAAAAATTATTTCATGGATATTAATGGAGGACAGAAACTATGCAACATTCTTCTTAGGCTTGGCCATGAAAGGTTCCCTTTAGATTACACAACACTGGGGATCAAGATTACAATAAAATGAATTAGCAGAATGTTCCTTTAAATTATTCAAACAGTCCAGGACCTTCTTCTTCGGACAATCAAACGCCATAATTCGATCAACCACGATTGCATGAGTGTTGCCAAGCAATTACAATGAGCCCACTGATATAAAGTCAATGTGTAAAAGAGGCAGAAGCCCGCCTTCTTTAAACAGGCAAAGGAAAAGAGAAGCCAGAAGTGACTGACGTGGTGTTTACATCCAAGTCCTGTCAATACTACTACTAGGTGCGGTGATATCCAACTGCACACCGAGTGCTAAGACGGCCCGTTGTGGCTGCGTCCTGCTGTAGTGAGAGTGTTACCTGTTTTTCTGCCGGTCATTCAGATGGCTTGGGATCAGTACGGGCGAGCGAAGCGTATTTTAAAAGGCGTGAAATCAATAAATCCAAACGTAAGAAATCCACCAACTGAGGCGACAGGACATTTTCTGTATGCACTGAACATCCCAGCCAAGACAGGCGGCGCGCAAAGTAAATAAAACACAAAGTCAACATGAGCACACAACTTATAAAGCGCACTCATTACGTATACAGTATTTATTAAAAAAGGAAAACCAAAAGTGTGTGCACGACATGTGTAAAGGCTGCGGTCTGGCCGCAGCAACAGGTAACAATTACCACACAGGACGAAACAATTATCGGGCAATTAAAATATTAGCACAAAGCAAACAGGTTATACCAGCGCCTTAAGCAATTTAGATTAATAATTTACCCTTACTGCCTTGCTTCTCCACCCGACGTGCCAGGCCTGCTTTTAACGGGGCAGCTGCATCACAAGGTCGGCAAACGACAGTGTGGACACAGTTTGACTCAACAGGAGACAGACTAACAGGCCGTAGCCGACAACACACCGTGCAACTCAACCACCAGATTCTGGAGCCGGAAGCCAAAACAAGAGACGGCGGAGCCGCTGGTGACTGTGAGGGAGGAAGCTATCAATCCACGCGGGGGTCTTTCCTCCCAACGCACTGACTGTGGGAAGCAGCGCTGCTGTACAGCCAAACAGAAAAGCAGCAGAGGATAATGAGAAACTTCCGCAAAAAATGTTTCAGCCGCTACTTATTTTACCTTTTGATACACAGCGGTCACCTAAGTGGACCCATATTTAAATGTCATTTTCTGTCACGTGGCAGAGCTGCATACAATCCCAACACGTGCAACGTGCACACCGGAGCATCAGCCCATATATACACACAGCCACGCAACAGCAAATGCTTCCAACCGCAACTTTATTTTGGTAAAAAATGAGCACACGCCAAACAGCTCAGGGAAATCTTGCCATTCCTTCTCTTGGTCGGAGGATGCATGAACTTAAATATTATATATTATGATATATTTCTAGTAAATCTAACATGATGGACTTTGACAAACAATGGACTATATTAATATCACTCTTTCCAAACATGAATTCAACCACTTTTATCCAGTTTTCCCCCCTCCCCCTAAATATTTATGTTCCTTGTTGGAAAAACAACTTAACTTTGGCTTATATCACTATAATATTTCACTTAATGTCACTGCTATTATATCTAGGGCCGTCAACTTTTTTTTTTTAAATCGCAAGTCCTTTTTTCTCTTCCATGTACCCGTAGTCTGGTCCTCAAGCCACTTTTTAAAATAAATAATAATACAAAAGGGAAATCCTTTCTTTGTGTTCCTCTGGTTCCCAATCGAAACACTTCTGTAAGAATTGCGTCACACTTATATGGACGCATAAACTGTCTTTCAGAATTTTAAACATGGAAAGTCAAAAATTTATATTGATTAAAAATGAATTGCTTGACGCTAAATATATCACTTTATTGCTTACACATCCTGTATATATATGTATGTGTGTAGTACGTGTGTGCAAGTGTGCATGCGTGCACGTGTTAGCCTAAAAAGGAGCGGCCAGGTCGACGGCCTTAACGCCCAAAGAAGTGAACCAGTGTCTCCGGTATTCCCGCCACTGACAGACGCTGTCAACAGCCGAGGCCGACGACCGACTTGTTAAGCGAGCAAGATGTTCCTCCTCCGCTGCTGCAACACATAGATGAAAAATGCACATGAGAGAGAAAAAAAAAAGAAGGAGGAGGAGGGGGGGGGACCACTTCTTTTAAAGCGCACTCCTTCTGGCGAGGAGTCAAGGGCACGCTGCCAAGGTAGTACTTTTCACTTTCCTGACATGAGGCTGAGGCAGGAAAGGGGAGGGGAGCCGTGAGGTGCGTGCGTCAGCAGGTCCGCCTGGGACTCCCTTGCCAGGAGGTAGGAAGAGCATGTGGTTCTTATCTTATCTATGGGAGGGCTGAAGCACAGGCGTCCGACGCTGACATTTAGTGAGCAGCAAAGGGAGGAGAGAGAAAAAAAAAGGAGCCGGCAGCGAAAAGATGAAAACGCTTCATGTCCTCTCCCACCGCTACCTCATTTATTCAGTGAGTTAATACCGGTGGAGGAAGGCTGCGTAAGTCTGCGTGTGCAGGTGGGAAAACACACATACGCACACACACACACATCCTCCACCCCATTCCACAGCAGCCCGGGGTGAAGCCACCGGCGGGGCCGAATCGATACAGGTGTCAAGTGGAAAAAAAACGCTGTTTCATCCTGGACTCCAAGCGCAGGCCCCATCACTTCTGAGGGGACACGCCTCCACGTGGCGAAAACAAACACGGCTGCACAAACATACAAGCACATGTCTTACACACTCCTGAGAGAGAGAGAGAGAGAGAGATTTCCATGGAAATGTAATTTGCATTATTTCCACTTGCACGGTCCAGGTCACTCGACGTAAAGGCAAGGGGGCTATAAATGGCAAAGTGAGATGGGGATAAGGCATGTGCCTCCACCCGCTGCCCACTAGTGCCTGGACGGCACACGCAGAGCGCTTCCGATTTGTAAACTTTACTTTCTCGCAGGTTCTCAACCACAGCCGAAGCCAGAATGCGAGCGCGCAGCAGCCACGAACTCTAGTTCGTTTCACGAGTCAAAGTCATGAAGTGGAAGTCGACCGATCCCTGCCCGGCTGCGTCGCGCAAAAAGCTGTGCCCGAACACCACGTGGCGAAGGTAGTCGCCTCAGGCGCTGGGGTTCGCGCGCGCTGAAACGCGGTCCCGCAGGCGTTGGCGAAAAGCCACCGCGGCCAAAGAGGGAATTGGGCGTCGGCCGACGTCGAAGCGGGGAAGCCGGCGAGATTGGCCCGTCGTCAGCGTTTCACGAACGGGAAGAGTTAAGGTGGCACCTCTGTCTTCTGCACCAGCGCGCGGGGAGCGACTCCCGGCCCGGGTCGACTTAAACAAATGCAGCCTTGGCTGATGACGCAAGTGCTTTCTTCCTCGTCTTTGTTCTGCGTCACGGCAGTTTGCAAATCAAGTCTGCACGTACCGCCTGCCTGCCTGCCTGCCTGCCTGCCTGCCTGCCTGCCTGCCTGCTGGCTGGCTGGCTGGCTGGCTGGCTGCGAGGGAGCCCGGGCCAGGACGACGTTACTAATGTGAAAGATGACCACCGTGCACTGTAAAAACACACACACACACAAAACAATTTAAGCTAATGTAAATGCTTCCCACAGGAAAGTGTAGAGTAGTGGGAGGTGCAGAGGGGACGGGCTCACAACTAGCAGCAGCTGATGCCGGCAGTCGAGCTGCAGCGGCGGGCTGACGGTTTGATGTGACCTCCTCTTCCCTGCGACTCCTCGCCACCTCCTCCTCCTCCTCCTCCTCCTCCACCGTCCCCAGGGCCACATCAGTAATCAGGGGTCATGTTCCCCACTCCAACATCTGGACTGACGCTGAACCCTCCAGAGGAGCCAGTGGGGACCTGGCTAATGAGAACTGCAGGTCCCTGTGCCTTCCCTCCCGCTCCAGAGTTCTTTTCTAAACCGCCGACACGAGGACGAGCCGTAAAGACATCTTAAGGCGCATGTGTGCGTTTTTTTTGCGGCAGCTAACCCACGACAGGCCGACGAAGAGGACTGGGGGGGGGGGTCACCGGACGCCTTGAGGAGAATGTCATCTGTTTCGCCGCTTGCACTGTGACCTGGCGCCGGTCCAATCACTGAACAGATCTCGACGTGAAAAAAACAACAAGAGGAGCTCATTTTCTTTGGCTCGACTTCCCTGAGAGTTCAAACAAACGGTGAAAGAAAAAATCAAAAAGACGAGGAGTGATTTCACCACTCGACTCCGAGATTACGTTTGCGTTCGTCAGTCCTGTCAAGGCCGGGACGCACGCAATATATTCAGTGAGTGTACAGTGAGAAGTCCTCGCTGTGTGTGTGTGTGTGTGTGTGTGTGTGTGTGTGTGTGTGTGTGTGTGTGTGTGTGTGTTTGTGCGAGAGGGAGAGAGAGAGAGAGAGAGAGAGAGGGCATGTGGCGGGGCAGGAAATGTCCACCATGAGCACTTCCTGCCCCGACAATGCGGCCTTCTTAACCGAGTTAAGCAATTCGACGACGACCAATTGGGTTTTGAGAAAATTCCTGAAAGATCACATTAGGGGCTGACACCGACTGACTAACCTCTGATGCTGAGCAGGAGCATCCACAAACAATGGACGCACACGCACTCGAGCGAGCGAGCGCGGAGACTCTGCCGTAACGTGAGGTGACAAACGGCTCGAGTGTCCGTCCCAGACGGCCGAGCGCTACGGGAGCAAATAAAGCTCGCGTGTTGTCTTTGCAAAACTGCTTTTTCCGGACCGGAGCGCAGATGCCTGGCAGTCCCACCACTGGTATCTTTCAGACAAAACAGGAGGATGAACAATTCATAAGTTAATAAGGGGGAAAAAAATAAACAAGAATATCCCAGACGTGGATACGGAGCTAAAAAAAAATAAATAGACATATTTTTAGACTTTTATCAAAATCAGGTCTTTAAAAAGAGCCAATAAAAGAGCTGCAACTGAAAAAGAAACATTAAAAAGTCTTAAGAATAAAGTTTAATCAAACTGTCCCTCCACCCCTCTCGTACGAGTCGAGGGAAACATGCAGCGGGAAAGCAAATTAGCTCTACATTCACGCAATTAATGAACGGCCTTGATGTGTGGAAAAAAGGCGGCACTGATGTGAGCTAAAATATCCACGCGCTGTCATAAAGCAAAAGTGGAGATGCGTGAAGTGTTCCTGCTTTATATACATGGAAGACTTTTATACATAAAAGGGAAAAAACCATCTCGTCCATTTTTGGTCACTGCAAGGATGCCAATACCTACAGGCTGACCTGTACGTCAATAATACATTCCATGACTGCAGTTTACTGCTATGTGTGAACTCACTGTCCCAAGCCACCGGACTGCCTACTTGTCATTACAGGGTTGCCACTTAAAGGTCAACTGAGGTGCCATTAAAACAACTGGAATGAGTGACGCACCGCATTTGCGAAGCGAAGGGGACAGCGTGCGTTCTGATCAAGTGGAATTTTTAAGGGGAGGTCAATAGTGTAAAGTGCAGGTTGCAGCGCGAAACTGTTTAAATGTGCTGTGAATTTACCAATAAAAAAAACGTAAACAAGCTGAGAGAATCAAATTCATCGACGCAGAGTCACTTGCATTCATGTAGAATGTTTGTTTTTAAATTATACCAATTTCACACATATTCTAAAAATGGGGACGTGGACCATCTAGGAAGCTATAGAAAATAAAAAAAGACTTGAAGTGTGGATAATAATAATACAAAATAAAAAAAAATCTGTGAAAAACATAATTACAATTACAACATTGTTTTTATATTGTACCGAGCACTTTGCAACTTTTATCCTAAAATGTATTTTCCAAAAGATGAACTGGCACTTTCCCCCGTCGCCCCGGCGTGCTCTGCTCTGATGCCGAGTCTCACTGCAGCACCGCTCGCTCGCTCTCTCGCTCGCTGTCCCCTCCACGTCAGAGCGGAGTGACTCCCAGCCGACATCAGATCCTCTCAATCAGCGCGCACACACACACACACACACACACACACACACACACACACACACACACACACACACACACACACACACACACACACACACGGTTCCCCATTCCCATCAAGTCCCCACCCATCTCCTCGATCGGCTGTCGGTCTGTCATTCATAAAGTTGGGTCGAGACGCGCGGACGAACACGGCTGCAAGACTCGAATACGTCCCGTGTTTTGCGCCACTCAAAGTTGCATCTGTGCATGGGACGATTTCAATTTTAAATTCTACTGTTTCTGGCGAAATTGTCATATAATCGCGTCAGGAGGTTGGGGGGGAAATAAACACCTACTTGCACCCAGGAAGCAGTCCGTTAACCTTCTGAAACAGCTTGTTGAAGACGGACCATCTTCCATTTCGGATTGTGAGCGCCACAGGAGAGAGGAGCCGCGGATTAAAACAAAGTGCGCCTGTTTGCAGCTGCAACTTCGTGCGTCTGTGCAAAAAATAAAAAAAATAAAAATAAAAAAACCCAACCCCCCCTTAAAAAAAACAAACAAAAAACAAAAAAACTATTCCAGCGCGCGTCGGGTTGATGGTGTCCTCTGGCTGAGAACGGTTTAGGAAGGGCAAGAAGAGCGGCGCTCCCCCCTCCTTCCACCCCTCCACCAGCGCTATGACCCAGCACCGCTGGCCGAGGTGTAGCTACAGTCGACCCGCCTCCTCGGCGTGGTGGCTCCGTTGTGGATGCGCAGCAGCAGCAGACTGGAGGAGCGGAGACGACGACGCATAGACACGGAGAAGTGGGAGTAAACACACACACACACACACACACACACACACACACACACACACACACACACACACACACACACACACACACACACACACACACACGGGGAGAGAGGGAAGACGTGAGCGCGCCAGTGTGAAGTCAGCTTCATCGATTGAGCGTCATTTCCGGTCTTTATTTCAAAATAAGAGCCCCCTCCCCGAAGAAGCTACAGCGCAAACGAGTTGTGAGCGGGGCAATACTGGTGCCTTCCAAAACATAATTTTGGAAGGCAGCGTATAGGTTGAAATATAGGATATAGGTTGAAAATGTTGAGTGGTATTATGTTTTGTTTTGTTTTGTTTTTGTATATGTATAGATTGCATATTTCCCTGTTGTGGGGCAATACATGCTTATCTCAAATAGCTACTGTGTTTCAGCATTACATAAGCATTTTAAGTAAACATGTAAATAGGTGGTTAGATGTGCAGATCCATTTGTAAGTAGAACATGGATCTGCTCTAGAGTTTCGGCCCACGGTCATGGCTGGTTTAATAAAGATGTGACAACACTTGAAAAATCGGACTACGAGGATTAAAATTAATATTGTGTGGACTAACCTATTAACCATGAAATAAAAAAGTCAAACTTGGCAGGACACTTTAAAATATACTCTTCTGGTAGTCAGTAAGGCCCAGACAAGGATGGATTATATTTTTTCACCATCTTAAAATAAAAAATAAAGTATTCTTGCCTATAAAAAGGTTTATAGAGAACACCCACCCATGTTCATTTACACTGAGCAATGAGCCTAAACAGCGTGTGTTTACAGTCCTGCGCTGCATCAAAATGTAATCTGTAAACACTTTAATTGTCATTTTCTGAATTTCCTTTCCCAAGACGTGTTAAATAGCAGCGCATGTGTTGTCGAGCTGTTTTTTTTTTCTTCATTTGCATTAGTTATGTTTAGTCTAGAAGCAAAGTGCTGAGCACTCTGGCCGTTTTGGGCTGTTTCCTGATTCGTGACTCACTGGTCAAGGAGGAGACAGGAAAACGTTTGATCATTAAAGATGGCAAGTGATAAAAGAACACTTAGGCAAGTTGCTTTATGAGAAGACAAGGCAGCTTTTTCCCCCGATGTGGGTTGTCAGAGCTACTTCAGATCTGCTCGTTAGACACTTAACCAGGTTTTATCTCATAGACTTACATACTTTCACTTTCTTCAGTATGAGAAAACAGCCCTACATATTCCCGAAAACTAGATAAGCATGTGTGAGAATGAGACTGGGTGAGTCAGACTCAGTCTAAACACCGGGGATGCCAGGGTTTCATTTGAGTTCTGCTTTGCTGGACATTAAAATCACAATTTACAAGGTGTGAGAAGTAAATAACATTTCTCCTGTTTTTTAATGTTAAAACTCCTTGTTTCAACAACATCTGCAGAGACAAACGCGTTCCTTTTCAGAGGAAAACTTTTACATGAATTATAATTGGAAATATCAACTTCAATTGACACCATAAAATAATCAATTCACGGCGCCGTGTCAGTTAAAGCAGAACTCTTCATGAACAGCTGCACCATTACTGAAATATTTAGATGCACTTGGAAGTGTTAGCCTTTTAAAAAGTACTATCCAAAACCCTGTGTGGAATTATTACAAATTTCTGCTTTTGATTTAGGGCCAGTCGGATTAACATTTTACATTCAGCACCAACTCGAAACTGAAGACACGGTTTGTGGATGGAGCTGTGAAAACGCTGAACATTCCTTTGGCTTTGGAAATATTAGGATGACAAATTGCACAGTTAGCATGGATAGAATTCCTACTGGTTTCAATTGTTTGTGGGGTCTCAGTTTGAAGATGATTGAAAGGGCAAAACAAAACATTACATCAAGCCTGAATGAATGTTTTGCTGAAGTTGTTACTCCATACATCATATTAGGATGAGCTAAAGTGAAGCACAATCCAGCTTCGCCTTACTCGCTGGTCGGATGGTGTCATGTGGTGGAGAGGCAACAGCGGGGGTTGGTAGCAACGTCGGTCATTGTAATACTACATTGTAAGCATTTAAGGCAAACAATAATACAATACTGTTAAAAAAGGGACTCAATCAATCAACAAAAAAAAATCAATCAAAACTTTATTTGTATAGCACTTTTCCTACAACAGAATGTAACACAAAGTGCGTTACTAAAAGAAGGGAGACAAACAAAACCATTCAAGGAAGAAAGCGCTGAAGCGAAGAAAGAACAAATTAGAGGACAGCTGTCCAGGTGTGTTCTCCTGGGAGGGTGCCGGTCAGCCAACCAAAGTTACACAGTCCCACACTGTGGCCAGACTGTCAACAGCACTGGTGCCATTCTCCCAGTTACAAGCTAATAAATAATACAAACTACTTTGGAATTTTTCGTGTTGCTTCAATATCAAAATACGCTCCATTTGTATACAATATTTTTTGTGCGTAAAGGTCAACTGGGCTAAACCTTTTGGATACCAGATCAAACGTGCCTTAGCAACGTCTGTAAGGACTGAGAACCTCCACAGGTTGGTTAAAAGGTTATTTTACATCTTTACCCCGCTGAAGAAAACAAATGTAACAGCGCAAGCCAAAATGCAAAAACACCAGCGCTGCTCTTTTTTTTTCCAACACGGCCATTTGGGGATTGCACCTCGTGCTCCAAATGAAGTGCGCTCGCTATCGCTGCCACATTCGTAGACGTGCGCCCTGGGTTATCTGCACTCGCGGCGCACCTAAGCCGAGCCACTGAGCCAGCAGCAACATGATACAGCAGAGTGTGCCAGACTCCCTCATGGCTGCAGCATTACATACTGATCATATCGAGAGAGAGAGGGAGAGAAGAGAGAGATGTGGCTGGTTACGTCAGCACGCGCGCTATCAATCACTGGCATTCCTCCACTCTGTAGCAGCTGGTCCATTCAGAGGTCACGTACAGCATAATGGATTCTCTACCGCCATCCTCGTCGCCTTTTTTCTCCCGTCTATCTGAGCTCTCGGGCGAGAAAAGCCCTTGAGTGGAGAAACACCTCGTGCCTTGCATCAGCCCTGCTCACATGTGCCACGCAGCCCCCTTTTTTTTTTTTTTTCTCCGGCGTTTTGTGTGGACAGAAATATCGCAATAGGGGGCGCCTTGTTTGTTCGCCCGAGACGCCAACCTGTGGAGAGTCGAGGAGGGGGGTGGGGGGGATTGTCAAGGGGTTGGGGTGGTGGGGGGGGGGGGTGTGATAATGTGCAGACTGTTCTTTGAGATTTAATACATCGCCGAGGACAAATCCAGCGCACGCAAACTATTTTCACCAGGTTCGGATCGTTAAAACGTCCGATAAACGACAAAACTGAAAACGCCGGCGGTGTCCTGAGGCGTCACGCAACCGCTAGCAGAACATCGCCCCTCCCCGACCCCCCCCGCTACCCCCACGCGGTGCGGCTCACCTCCACGCAACCCTATCGCCCCGCACGCACATCACTGTGCTCGTCAAACAAACGCTCCAAAGACGGCGCCCGCGAAAAAAAGTTCACGGCTGAGAGGTTTATGAGCGTGAGAGCGAGGCGTTATGGATGCAGAACATGTATGGAGAGGAGGCGAGGGGGGGGGGGGGTAGCGGGGGTAAGAGGGGATGCAGTAGATCACAAGGGACGCCAGAACGCTTGCTGCGGCCCGGGAGCAGCGTGATCATCGCTCACTGCTGTTCTCAAGGGGGCGGAGCCAGACGCTAATTTTGCAGAACATTGTAACGGACCTGCAGTGAGGATGACCAACTCGCCACCTTAAAGGTGAATTTTTAAGGAAGGAAGTCTAGGATTTAAGGAGGCCGGCCTGACAGCGTGTTTCGTATTCATGGCCGTGTCAGACTAGCTTCCTTAAAAAATGGCGGCGCAAGATGGACGCTAACTCGGAGCAAGGCCCTGTTGCTCCATGTGTGTTCTTATATATAAATAAGAACCGTTCCAAGGGTGGGAAAACCAAATTACTTTAATTGTACTGGGAGTAAAGACTTTTATTAATGTATTTATAGGCAGTAGGTTAAGCTTTTACCAATATAAAAAGCATAAATCAAGCACTTGACACACTGGACCTCTAAAATGTAAATGTAAACGGTGGGTTGTTTTGAAGTCGAGGGTGAAGCGGCGCAGATGGCAGAATTGTGTCGCTTGCGTCTGGAAACATACACTGAGAACTCGGTAAGATACAGCAGAGACCACGATCCTCGAGCTGCCAGACACTTTTCAACGCTGTTACAGAAGCGGGCGGCAAGAGAGCCACTTTATCTGAGTGCGACTGCTACAGTTCAATAGTCACATTTGGAAGGATCAGGGATATACTGTATATATATGCTTTTTTAGAAAGTGGACTTTTTTTTTTTTTTTTACAGCTAAATCTGAAATTGTACGAAGGCCGAGAGAGCGAATAAAATCAAAACGTGTAGCGTGGCTCTCTGTTCATTTGGACGGGTGCAGTCAGCGCAGCCATATCAATCTGTAAATACAGCAGCACATGTGCAAGGGGAGAAATTTATAGACGACAGCGATGATGAAAGAGGCTGAAATCTCTTCTATAAGCGATATCTGTGTGCGTGCGTGTGTGTCACATGCATTGTGGCGAGGGGGCGGGAGGGTGGGGGGGGGGGGTGGGGGGGGTGCTCGTGTGAAAGAGCGCCGTCAGTATTGTCCGCCGCGGGATCAACAGCTGACTAAAGCGGTCGGCGGCGGCGGTGGCGGCCGCGCTCGACGGCTCCTTCCCTCCTCGGCTGTTTTTAGCAAACACGCTCCCGGTGACTGCGGCCTCTGTCTCCCGACGCACGAGCTTGCACATCTCCAAACGTGCGTGCGCGCGTGCGAGAGAGAGAGAGAGAGAGAGAGAGAGAGAGCTCATTCGCACACCAGCGCACACACACATTACAGACCTTATCCACTTAAGCACATTTCGGATTCAAGGCAGGGTGCAAGATGTTTCTCTTTTTTTTCTCTTTTTTTCCCCGTTTGCAGAGCCGCGCGTGCGCGTGCGCGCTCGCTAGCTCGCTCGCACACATCACATGCGGCAGACACACACCGAAGAGACTTCCAGTCCCCTCCCCCCACCCACCCCGACTGAATAGTCTGTTCTGACAATCCACAGGACAGCCGGAGCATTGACGTCAGAGGCAGGCCCATGAAAATACAGGGTCCCTGGGGGGGCTGAGGGAGTTATGCACATCTTCACAGCTCGGCTCGCCGAGCAGCTCCGCCGCCGCCGAGCGTATTCCTCTCTCCACTTTACCCCTATTTGTTTGAAAATGCAATAAAAATTAAAAGAAAAGGAGAAATCAAGTGCATGAGAGGGATGGGGGGGCGGGGGAACGAGACGAGGCTGGTGGGGGGGTAAGACGGGGGGGGCCTGGCAACGGGTTGCGAAAGCCCCGAATTTGCATGCGACTGCAATGCGGATCGTCTGCAACGTGACGTCAGCAGACGTCATTTGCACTGTGGTCCATTAGGAGCGACGCCAGCTCGCGGTGCATAATTTAGATTAATGGTGGCGCAAAAAAAATCAACCCCCTCCTCCACCACCACCACCACCACCACCACCCTGTTTGGTCCCGATAACTGCCGCTTTGAAATTAAAAAAAACAAAACAAACAACCTGCTGTCAGACGATATAGGTTTGCCCAGAGGAGCTTTGTTGCCCGCGCAGACATCGTCACCGTACCTCCGAGAGACGAGATGACATCTTTGTTTACCGCCTGATGATTCCGGCGCTTCGCTCTTCACAAACGTCTTCCGAGGCCTCTCTGTGACATCAGAGCCTCGCCGTTCTCTCCGTCTCACCTCCGCGCACCTTGAGAGCGGCCCTGGCAAATTACGTAACTCACACGGAAGCGGCGAGACGAGCCTGCAGTGAGGAGTTTGCTGCTTTTGGGGAGTCTCACTTTGATACATTTAGGGAAGGAGAAGAGGATTTATTCTGAATAATTACATTACTAAATGATAAGAGGAGTGCTTCGTGTTTTATTTAAAGGCCCAGTATGTAAGATTCAGTAGCATCTAATGCTAAGAAAGGAAGTCTTTCTCATACGGGTGCTCAGTTCCATTGTCGGTGGTCGCACAATTTTATTACAAAACTTGTTATTAGCAAAACATTTGTGAGTTTATGAAACTAAATCATACACACGTGATTTTTATTCCACATGTAGAGTCCGCGACCAAAAGGCCAGAAAACTGATAGAGGTATAAAATACAAAAGCTCACAAAAGTCATTGCTTGTGAGAATAGTATGATTATGGAATATAAAAAACAGAGACATCCAGGTCGCTTACACTATTGTTCTTGAATGCCTGAACCAAAACTACATGTCAGAAAACACAACAAACAATTCAGTTGCATTATTATTAAAAAAAAACAAAAAAAAAACAGTGTCACTGTTTCTACGCTCCCAGTACTTAAAATACTTTCCATTCCTACTGTAGAGGTGTTGCGGTGGGGCCAGTGCTCGGCTGCTCCTTTCCACTAAAGATCCCTCCCTGCCTGTGAACCGGGAGAGTGATAAGAAAAGCACGAGAGCAGCGGCCGCCGCTTCCCCCTTTACGTGTCGAGCGAAGCCATTTTTCACTTAGCCCGCCTCGGTATGCGCTGTGCAAATTAATGAGAGGGTTCTTTTTTTTTCCCCGAGATGAATATCAGTACGCCGTGTCCATGAACAGAAGTCTGATTACTGGGAAAATTATTACCGGGGTCTTTATTTATCCAATAACGCGGACGGTGATACAGTCTGGAGAGCCTGACGGTTAAAAAAAACGATTTCTTCCTTGTTCCTAAAGCTTTTTGCAGAGCTACCCAGTCCTATGTGGCTCTCCACCTCTTTTCATAACCTCGACTGTCAGCGGCCACTCTACAGCAGGAGAGTCGTTCAGAGAATCTGCCCCGCTGCCCACACGCGCTCACTCTGCTGCAACTTTGGAGAACTTCCTCCCAAATCGCAAAAACACAGACAAGATGCTTTCTGTTCGCTGCACCGGAACCGCCGAGCAAATGTTTGGGCCGCACATTTTTTTTTTGTTTGCCAGCGTTGTCCCACCAGTGGAAGGGTCGTGGAGATTACACAACTGGGATTACACTCTGAGTCCCAGAGGGCGAGCGTCCGCTAATAAAAAAAAACGAGACTCAGCGGCTTCCCTGCGCTGCCCCGTCGCTGTCTTGTCAACAGGAAACAGGCCGATGGGGTGAAAGTTGCCTTTTATGGACTTCATGTCCGCCAATGATGCCGTCGAGTTTTAAGAACAAGGGGCTGACAAAAGTGCATGACTATTCGGTGGCTCATCACGCGAGCCGACCGGGCTGACTAACTAAACAACGCGACTGGACAGAGGGCCGGAGACTTACTGGGCGAGTCAACCCGAGGGTAAACACTGCTACGCAAGCCTCCATTCCTCAATGGATGTCTTGCCAAGGCATTTCCTCTTCACGCGGCTCTTTTTGACACACCGTGACTTGACATTGCGAGTTTTCTCAGATGCGTAACGGCACCCATCACCAGCACTTCACTGACTGATTCACGAAGTTGGATCGCACAAGCTCACAGAGGTTCTGCGTCACGAATATCTCAAAACTGGCACCAGAAAGTGAGAGAAGTTCAAAAAAAGTGCACCGAGGTTGGTACGTTTTATCTCAGGGATTGACACTCAGCTTGTAACGTTGTCCATGTTGGTTTTAGCCACAGTCAAGCTGCTGGGCCACGTGGTTCAGAAACTCAATAAACTCATCCGTTGAGTCAAGTTATTCCATATCTGATGTCATAAAAAAGACTGTTTTGGCTTATCGCAGCATTTTACAATATCCAAGAGGCCAAAAAACTAAAAAAAAAAAGGCATTGTATTATTGCCAAGTTTATATTGCTAAAACTAACAGTAAATTGTAAGCCCGCAATTTTTCAAACCTTTTCTGGGCTGTTCACTAACAAAAGAAACTGCAAACCGCTACCTTATAAAATGCTGACTAATTTTTGCCAAACCAAGACGATATGGTATGGTAATATCTGGACATTTTACCATGTCATAAGCAATTAGCTCGAGGAGAGAATTTGTACCGATAGCAGATCAACAAGAAGTAAATCCTGAATTGCACAAACCTGCCATGCATGACATAAGGGGTGAATTGAAGAAGCATTAAAATCCAATTTAGCAGGATGTCTGGACTAAAACCAGTGAACAAACCCTGAGGTCGTGTCTCAAAGAAAGCACAATGCCCGGTTTTCAAGCCGCATCACCTGGGGCTTCAACTCACAACCTTTAGCTCCAGTGGCACGTGGTGATCATGCTGAGTGAGATACGGGGGGGGGGGAAGAGGGGCTTTGAACTGGCGGGACAAAGATTATTGTAAAATTCAGAGAAAAGCTTTATGGAAGCGTGTCTCTGATCCCCTGGTCCCCTGCCTGTGTCCCTGTGCGCATGTGCTTTTGTTCACAGACCTCTGTCAAACAAATGTCTCGTTAGCAGACTTGACGGTGAGCATGATGCCTGGAAGCACATAATTTGAGAGGCCGAAAGACAGTCACAGTCCCGCGAAACGATCTATAAGCCGGCTACTTTTGACACAATCTGCACGTTATACGACCGTGAAGAACTTGCTATTTATATTTTCTGAGAATCGATAGCTACAGATGTGAATTTGAGGCTTTTCTTTTAATCCTAGAAACCACAGAGATTAGTTGTGGTAGGAGTGAGATTTCTTTGAATAAATCCATCCATCCATTTCCACTTTCTCCTGGAGGGTTGGACCAAAAAAAAAACTGTCTCCTGGAAAGGGTTTTAGAGCACATTTTAGGCCATTTGGAGTCGATTGGGACGTACTGTTTTTTACAAATATTTGGGTTTGGTTTAAGGTTAATGTTAGGTTTGGGGTCGAGTTTAGGTTTAGGGTTAGGGTTTGTGTTGGGTTTAGGGTTTGGGTTAAGGGTAATGTTAAGTGTTAGTTAAGTGTTAGGGTTGGGGATGGGTTTAGGGTTAGATTTAGTAAATAGAGGGTTAGGTTTCGGAAATAGAGGGTTAGGGTTAGTGTTAGGTTAGGGTTGGGACTAGGTGTTAGGGGTTGGGTTTAGGTTTAGGGTTACAGTTGGCGTAAGGATTGGGTTTGGGGTTTGGGTTACTGTCAGGGTTATGTCTTTGGTGGCAAGTCCTCCAGCTGCCATAATGCGAAGGCCCGGTACACCCTGGACAAATTGCCAGTTCATTGCAAGCCCACTCTTTGGGTAAAAATTACATGAAATGAATATGAATCAAAAACATTACTACCCTGCATTTCCTTCCTTCACACTCTCATAATTATTTTTTTTAAAAAGACTTTATTTACTGTCTTTAAAAGATTCAAAACACTGTGTGTGATTTTTCTTTTTTTCAAAAGCCATGGAAGATTTTTTAGAAATGTAATAATGCATCAGAACTGGCTTTTACATTGACGATGCAAAGACAGTAGAAACGGAGATAGGTTGAAATTGTTTTGCAGAATGGTGGATTTCATAGTTCCGGCCATCTTGAAGTGTAAATAGTACAAGAGGAACATGGGCAAATCCAGAGGGGCGAGCAGCAGTGCAGCCGGGTCACCAAAAAAAGAAGAAAGAAGATCCAGAAGTTTTTTTTTTTCTTCTTTTTTTTTTCTTTTAAAGCTACATGAGTGAAGCTATTGTGGTCAGGTGGAAAGATGTTCGTTCCCATGGACTGGCGGCAGCAATACCCTCCGGAGACAACAGTGGGACTTGAACAGCGACTAATCCTGCAGGGCAAAAACGCATGGCAACCCCATCATAACATAATCAAATTAAATACACTTAAATCTTATTTAACTGATATTTTAGCACCTTTAAATTTAGGTTTTTCCACCAATCAATAAAAGGACTAACCCTAACCACACATGGCTCAGAAAAAAATTCTTTGAATCAAGTTTCGGCGAAACATTTCCCTATGTATTAGAGCCCCTTTTCAGCCCTTAACACCTGAATCAACCTCAAACCAGGAATAATGTTTCACTACAGGAATTGGCATGTTATGAAAGAAAAGAGGTCAAGGCAAGTTGTTATGGAATTAACTGCAAGAATTCAACAATCCTGGATAAAATTACAATTTTGCTGCTCTTATTTCTCTAAATTCAGCGCTGAGAAAAGCATAAAAGATGCAGGAAAATATTCATAAATAGACCAAGCGCTTCTTTTCTCATAACCCTCAGAAAAAGAAAATTCCCATCATTTTCCGCTCATCGGCATAGAGGCTGAAGGTTAGGGTAAACTGTGGCTGATGGGTATTTTTGTGCATCACTGCAAACTGAAGGTCACAACAACAACGGCAACGCACATACACACACACAAAAGAACTTTGGTGACGCAGGTTTTTAAGGCACACGGAGCTCCTGGTGGCCTGTACATTTGTTAAACAGTTTCCCTAATTGAGAATGTGTCAGATTGACAGTCGATGACGTGAGCGACTTCACTGCAGAGCCACTTGGGCCAAAACACGAGATCATTTTGGCGGAAACGTCCAAGATGGTAACAACTAGTACAAATATATGATTTGTGTAACCATATAATGCACATTTTAATTTTATTATAAGATTGTACATCTGAAATCCACGATAAGCTAATAGGGGATTGTCATTGGTTCCTTTAAAAATAACTCCTCAACTATAGCTTGTTACTATTTTTTTTGTTCTATTGCACTGTGGCCACTGTGGGCACTGGGCAAAACAAATAAATACAAGCGAATTCACGTCACTCTTTTAATGCCACAAGCTCAGACGCCAAACTACGACCACAAAAATTTTAAAAGCGACCATCCAACGCCTCTAATTCTGTCTGTCATTTAAAAAAAGGAGAAGAAAAACAGGCAAACAAAATCCTGCGTGTTGCCCAATTTTGGGGAAAAAAAAAAAATCACAAGTGAAGAGGATTAACGTGGACGATGTGGCAGGGAGATAAATGAAAACAAATGTTAATAAGGCATTGGGACAATGTGTGAGAGGGGAAAACAGTGGGAGGTGGGGGGGCTGGCAGCCTGTTTCAGCGGACAGGTGGTGCAGATGTGTTCAGCAGCGGACTGCAGGAGGAGGAGAGCGCAGATAAAAATAAAAAATAAAGGGGGGACTGTGGAAAAAAGAAAAAAAAAGAAAAGAGGAAAATAACATTTAATGGGCGAAAAAAATATGATGAAAGAAGAAGTGTGCAGGGGGAGGAAGAGCTGAGGGTGTGGGGACGGGGGACGGGGTGGGGTGGGGGGCTGCATCTGCGTCAGAGCGGCAGCCAATGGAGTCAGAGACGGGGGGCCGGCCCAGGCAGGAGACGCTGCCACTCAGAGCACCCGGCTGGGCCTCGTGTCCTCGACGTCACAGGGCTGGCACAAATTATGCCTGCCTGAACATTTCACACACACACATGGACGCACGCATACACACACACGCACACACACACACACACACGGATGTGCTCCACCTTTTATAATCACCTTAATTAGCAACAGCAGACACACGTATGCTGCTAAAAGGATTTTTTTCCCTCTATTTTTACGTTTTTTTTTAAAATGTTTTTTACCCGTTAAAACGCCAATATTTTAAACGTCTTGGTGGGCCAACATACGTTACTCGGCCCCGACATTATATAACACGGAGCTGTTTCGCCGACGAGCAAGTGTTTATGTATTTAAGAAAATGCAGCATGCAGCCGGGGAAAGCTGATGCAAGCGCAAATATTTCCAGAGGAATAAAATGGCTTTCTTGCGTCAGCATCAAACGGCGCATTGCTAATAAAGCAACCGGCCCGGCAGTAAATCATACCTTATATGCACTCTCATTATAACGCCGTTAAATGCATTTTGTTAGGATTGGTGCACAGAGTGATTTAAAAAGGATTTGACCCTGTATGGTAGACTTAGAAAAATAGAATACGGAATAAAAATACAAAATATTCTGGTTGTTGAAGCTAAAAAAAAAAGGGGGGGGAGGGGTCAATATTTTTGGGTGACCACAAAGCGACACCATCCATTTTTCACACATTCGGATCCTGGTTGCTCAGATTAACGGCACGGTGATTCTGACTGGCAGCACTTCTGACCTACATTATCACATCCACAATTTTTTCGCCGGGAACGAATATGATGATGATGACGACGATGACCATCCGGTCCGAGGTCTTGCGCAGAGGCAAGAGAGAGGAGAGGAGAGGAGAGCAGAGAGCAACGACGACGACGACAGCAGCAGCAGCAGCAGCAGCAGCAGCAGCAGCAGCAGCAGCAGCAGCAGAGGCAGGCACAGCGGCAGCAACAGCCGGCGCGGCGCTCGATGGCTTTGCTGACGTCACTCGGCCACGAGAAACGCTTCAGTGTGCAGTCCTGCTGCTGTAAAACTGCAGGCGGAACAGGGGGTCAAATGTGTCTCTTCAGGTGTTCACACCGAGAGGAGGCACGTGCGTATTCACGTGTTAGAAACTGAGGGAAAAAAGAAAAAGAAAGAAGAAGACAACACAGGCACACACACACACACACACAATGGCTGCCCAGCTTACTAAAATACCTAAATGATTCTAAGACCTTAAGCCCGCAATTTAGAATGATTTCCATCACGGTGTTGGCTGTCCCCCCCTTTTTATCAACGGCATGAATGGATTTTGTGCCTCCTCGCACTGTTGCAGCGAGCTGAGCAGCAGCTGCAGCCCGGCTGGCAGGCGTCACATCCTATAGGTGACGCAAGCAAGGAGGCATTAAGCCATGACCTCATCAGCTCCCCATCAAACTATTACACACACACACACACACACACACACACACACACACCCACGCACGCACGCACGCACACACTCTTGCACCGCTAAACACGTGTGCTGATCCCTGAGCTGACGCGTTAACGACGTCCTGGCGAAACCTTTCAAACACACAGCTGGATCATTACTTAGGCGACATGTCAAGTGTGTGTGTGTTGCGTGTGTGTGACGTGCAGGGTCTGAATTATATGGTGCGTTTGGCGTTGGCTTATTTTTCCTGTCAGGTAAAATAAAATATGCGAAAAATACTCTTCTGGGGAAAAAAAAATGAACGACGTACCTCAATTATTTTATTCTACCTGAATGTATTTCACTTTTGTTCGTCCAGTCCCACTTGGTAATAACAGACTGCATGGGTATTAACTCATGCAGGTGAATTAAAAGGGGTCAGTGAAACACACAGTTCAGTAGTATTTGATTTGCCGGCATCAAACATCATGAAAACACGACAACCTCAATTGTAGTATTGTTAAATATATATATATATGCATATATATATATATATACATATATAAATATATATACATATATGTATATATATATATACACATATATATACATATATATGTATATATATGTATATATATACATATATATATATATATACATATACATATATATGTATATATGTATATATATATATACATATATATATACATATATATATATATGCACAGCTTCCTACAATGAATGACCAAATCAAACACACACACTCACATGCACCTACGCTAAGACAAAGCAAGAACATACCTCAACTCTGAGGGCAAAACAACAGACTCACTCTTGTCACTCCATTTGCCTACACTGTCCTACGTCGTCGTCGTCGTTTTGTGATCCCCATTTATTCGAGAGTCAAACTGAAGAGAAATCAAGACAGCAACTTCATGACATTACCACAGACCAGCTCCACACGCCGAGCTCGCAGAATTCAGGAGCGAGTCGCGGGGAGCGAGCGAGCGCCGAGCGGCCGCCTGCAGCACTCGTCGCAAGCCAAACAAAGTCGGTGTGAATCATAGGTGAGAAATATGGGTGCTGACGTACGAGCCTGTCAATCTCGCCGCGCAGCAGACATCACAACAGGGCAAGACGGCCGAGCAGCCAGACGTCACATCTGCTTGTTTACTGATAACACATGGACACAATCCATTCATCAGTTCAACACACACACACACACACACACACACACACAAATACATGCGTGCACACTCTCTGTCTTTCTGTCTTACTCTCTCGTACGCTGACAAGACAACGTTCACCCTCAAGATTTCAATACCAGTAACACCAGTTCAAATTCTTCTGCAATTTTACCATTTAAGATTAGAGTTATGGGCCTTGACCTTGTTGGATTTTGTATAATAATACTAAATCCAATCCAATAATACAATAATTGAAATTGAATAATAATAAAAAAATAACCATGAGAACCGTAATTCAATATAGCATTTAGCTTAAATGAAATAAAAGCGCAGTGTGACAGAAAACATTTACAGATCTTTTTTTTTTTTGTTTTCTATCGTCAGTTAAGACTGTAGATGGAGGTTTGATTAAAATTGCTTGTCGAGAACAATTTCCTATTAGTGGAGGACAGCAACCTGTAGTTAAATTACCTTTAAATAGTCTTGAGTGAAACACATGTTCATCTAATAGCAGTCCTATTTTAAAGGAATAATTCAATCAGACAGTTTTTCTCTGCTCCACGGTAGATTTCCGTGCGACTCCTGGCATATTATCTTTGTACTTCCAGCCCCATCTAGTGTCTGTTCGACTCTCTGACTCTCGTCATTCCGACAAATCCCGTCAGATTACGAGCATGGAAAAAGTGCAAATTTGAATTTAAGCCACCAAAATATGTATATAAATACAAACAATGAAAAATGAGGAAAATGTTGTGTTCCTCCCTAGTTTTCAAACCTGCAATACATATTCAGACCAGTGAGGGGCATTCTTGCACTGGTTGAGCACAGACAACGGCTTCTGTCTACTCTCTCAGTGATGAAGCTGCTGTGCAATATTTGACAAATGCCAGCAACAGAGGATGTTTTGTTGACATTCTGTCTGAATGTTCAGTTTATTCTGCAAATAAAACCGACTTGCTCACACATGTGTCATTTTAGTACATATAAGAGTGACCACTACTGAGATCTACTCCTTATTTCCTTCAATCCATGAAGCATTTGAGCATTGATCCTACCTTCTCACTCCACACTTAAAGTTCTCCCAAAAAACTCTATTCTTGCCTCTCCTGTCATCTTTTTCTCCTCTTTTTGTGCAGAGCTCTAAGAGGAGGTAAATGCGAACGAGGAAGCAACATCTGGTTAGACCTTCAAAATAAAACTATAGGACAAGAATGCAGTTAAGAAGTTCAAAAGGGAAGTACATTAAAAATGAAATAGTGTGAATTATTTCTAATAAAGGATGCAATTTGTGGTGGATTTCTAATAAACGCCATAATAAGAAGTCAGTGTCATGACGTAAGCGTTGGCGTAGAATAGGCTGAGTCATTTTTTTTCATTAACATCTGTGTGCAACACAATAACCTAATACAAAAATTACATCACAATACTTGCGTTTATTCTATTTGATTTGCTTATTGTGCTGCAATTAAATTAGCATGTGTAAAGAATTTTGTGAACTATGTAAAGTGCAAAGTACTGAAGAAAGAATGCAGAAGTCGACATTTAAAAAGGTTAGAGGGAAACAAAAGTTTATATCAGTCACTATAAAATGGAAGTCTAAAAATGTTACTTCCTTTCTTAGTAATAACAGAGAGATTTAGTGTCGGAAAAAAAAGCCAGGCAAGAGAAAAGACAGAAACCACCAACTGATGCTGACGTGACATTATCGTGCGATATCGCTGTTACCACCCTACTGAGGTAAAGTGGACCCCCCTGGACACAATGCACTGCTACCATCACGACCTGCCAAACTAAATTGGCAAGTCTGAAATCGTGCTCATGCAAATCTAGTCCGTCTCGTCCTCTGTCACTAGTCTCCATTCATTGAGACTCAAGCAGAAATTGCCTTGCAAAACAACGAAAGAAAGTGGAAAAAGAGAAACTAGCGGCCACGGCTAACCAACTCACTAATTTTACTTACTAGTTCAACTGCCAAGAAAAAGTGGTCAACTTTGAATGTAGACCGACGGAGGACTTGTCCAACCAACCACCAGCCAAGTTCTTTCTGGACCTCCTCTAAATATTTCTATGGGCTTTTTGTGTGATTGACAATAAACTGGATAATAGAACAAATCAAATGGATTTAGGAGACGTTCCATCTGGTCAGGTCATGATGTCAGGTTATGCCAAAGCCATATTATAGAAATAATCTCAATATATTAATGCATCCTCTTTTAGCCTGTGCCCATCAAAGATTGAGTCTGGGTTATATTTTACGGGCTTAGGGCTCCTTGATTGAGGACAACAGGGCACTCCAGGTTGCCGTCATGAAGTTCAACGTATGTGATCATTATTATATTTTTTCCCCCCCCAAAAGACCAGTAGAGAATCTCCATTCACAATATGTGTAACAGTGGAGCGACTTTGTGGTTTAAGTGAGCCGGTATTGAGCCGCTGCTTCTCCTGAACATCGTATTTGTGGCATACCGTACGGTACCACGCGCGCGTGCAGCCGAGGTCACACATACGACAAGATCTCAACTTCACTGTTTAATGCGCTTGGCTCCCACAGCTCTGACCATGTTACTGGAAGACGCCGTGATGTAACACGGTGATAAACAAGCACTTGTCGTGGCTTGTTTGGAATGTGTGACAGGCGTCACAACTACAACGAGCATATACATATTCATGGAGTTCAACACTGAGCATCTTGTCTTTCCCTGCGCCAAGTGGGAAAAAAGGGTTGAAAAGGCTTAGCAGATCAGTCAGCTGTGTCTTTCTGTACATTTTGCACTTGCTCTGGCTTTTGGAATCATTGAGGAAACTTAAAATATGGTCCTATTATATACAATAAATAATTGTTAATCTTTGGTGGGGATTGGGCAAAAATGTGTTTATAGCAGATTCCAAATGAGATAGTGCCCTTTACTGATCATTGGAAGTCAACAGTCAACAAAGTCAGAGAACATTATTGGGACTTTGTTTTTTCAATGATAAGAAGAGTTATAATAAAAAAAATGTTGGAAAGATTTCACAATATCATACATTTTATACTTTCCAAACCCTCCCATACACTCAATAATGATAATGCAGACGCATTTGCTTTTACCGCCTTCACCGTCCTGATGCGATGATGCATAAGGCATGCGGGATTGCACAACCTTAAGAGGGAGGAGTTCGGTGGGTGTGTAGCCCCCTGAGTGGTCACAGATGCCAGGCACAGTCGGGGGAAGGAAGCGCCTGGCTCTCCTTCCGTACCGAGGAAGGGAAACTCGCGTTTGGATTCAGGCCTAAAATCACGCAGCGCCAGAGACGTGACGCAAACAGGTCAAATGTTCATCTTATTCAGAAAGGGTCTGCAGGCCGGGGGCGCCTTAAGGAGTCCTGCAATGCAAGAGATTGTTGGATTTCTTTTACTCAAAAAAAAACTATGAGGGCAGTAAAGTTGTTTTTGAGCTGCCTGTAGTGCTGAAACAGCAGCATTCTGAGGAATGGTACTCCTCAATATGTTCTAAAATGTTTGTGAATCTGCATGCAGATGATCATCATTGCTACTGCACCATAATACCACAGTGTGCACCAAGGTGGGATGACAGGATGCCCTCACTGGCCCTGAACTCAGACATCCAGTGTGAGTGCCAGCACAATAGCATTAACTGAAGAAACCAGAATGCATAAAGCAAATGATGGACCAAGTCTTTGATGTGATACAAAAATCGATTTTGGTTTACACTAGATTGGATAATCATGAAACAGTTTGCTGACTTTGCATTGCCGCCAGATGACTGAGAATCCAAATCTGATGTACGATTTATGTAGTGTATATGTGAAGGGTCTGACATACTAAAAGAATGACTGTCTTGTCAGTATAGAGCCCTGTACTTCTAGAGAAATAAGTGTAGATGCTGCAGCAACAGCTGTTTTTTTTTTTAATTAATAATAGATGGGATTTTCCAATTAAACCGAGGACAAAGAAAGGCCGTTGCAGTGGTGGAAGAGGTATTTCCTTCTGGTTGGCAAGAGTTTAGCTAAACCGAGCTGATGGGAAACGTTCCATCTGGCAGTCGGGTCACACTTTACCCACATTTCTAGACCCTGCGATCATCAACATGGTTGGATTAGGTCTTTCACATACTCCAAAGGGTTATGAGAACTTCGGATATATGGAGACCTTGTAGACTGGCACGGTCAATCCTTGGGGAAACTGTTTGAATCTATTCTTGAAAAGTTAACAAGAACTTACAAAACAATCTTAAAAACATCCTCGGGGATGTGACAACTTATTCTTCCTAGTTGAAAGCGTGGACGTCTGCTCTGTGACCAAGCCCCATTGTCACACAGATCTGACCTCGCTGGAAAGTGATTAGAGATTATAAAAAAAAGTAATCCCTGGCAACGCACAAGATTGTTTCCTAGGGATCAAATCGAGTATTAAAGATGAGAGTTGATTGCAGGCAGCGCGGGGTGCGGTGGGGTTTAGGCGGAGGGTCGGGGAGGCAGCAACAAGAACATCTTGCTTTTCTACTTCGTTAGAATCACTCTTGTGCATTTCGCCAACTTTCACACTGCCACTCGCGACCACGTGACTCTCCTACCTTGCTCGCCGCCGCCGCCGCCGCCGCTGCTGCATCCCGCGGATTCCTCCGAATCCTGCTCGTCGGGACTTTTCCGTTTCTTCGACATTTGCTGCTGCCTGTCCCTGTTCAGGCGCCGGGGTTCTACGGCGTGACGCAGCTTCAGCCAGCGGGGTAGACAACACATGCAACAGTCTGCGGGGGGCGACAGGAGGAACGCGAGTTGCCCTCGGCCCCGTTCATTCAGATGTCTTCTCTTGTTGTCTCTCCCCCCCCCTGCGCGGCGTGCTGCTCCGTGCGTCAAGTTGCCGCGTCGAGTGGAGCCGGTGCGCCGGACATCTGGTGGCCAAGCAGACGGTCTCCTGCCGGAGCGACTCCCGCCGCAATGTGAGAAGATGCGTCCCGCCGACGAAATTTATTTCTCCCGGCAAATGAGAGTGATTTGCAGCGCGGGCGATTTGTCAGTCACGTGCGCCGCGGCTCGGATCCCGCCACAATGGAAATTGCGCGCTTTTCACAACTTGTTGATCCGCGTGCTCGACGATCAAAAGCGGCTGTCGTCAGTCCCAGGCTGCTGTATTATTTATCATTATATATATATATATATATATATATATATATATATATATATATATATATATATATATATATATATATATATATATTTTTTTTTTTTTTTTTTTTTTCAAAAGTCCGTTTGGACGCTCGTGTCCCTCTGCGTGATGTGTTTGACTTGAGCGCGGCCCCGGCGACGTCACCGCTTGCAAGTCTGATCAGGCGCGGATGACGCACGCACGGGCTGGGGGTGGGAGGGGGAGGGGGAGGGACGGGGGTCACGCTACGGGAACTGTAGCGTGCCGGTGTAAACGCAATTTAACGCGCGGACGCGGAGGTCCGACAGCAGCCGGAGAGGACGAAGCACGCCGCACACCTTGAGCGTGGCCCTCCGGGCGACGTGCGCCGTCGCTACGATTCCCCTCAGCAGGCAAACATCTGCGAAAGGACACACACACACGCACACGCACACGCACACACACACACACACACACACACGCACGCACACACGCTGCAAAAGTGCTGTACGAGTTGAGGGGCTGCGTGCTACGGTACCTGCACGGAGGAGGGTAGAAAATCTGCCTGTGTGTCTCTGTGTCGGAGCCGGAGCTGAGTGCGGGAGTGAAAACAAGTCGGACAAACGCGCATTGTGTGCGGCGGGGGGGGGGGGGGTCTTTAGCCTGCACTTCACTTTGCCGAGCCTAGAAAGAAAGTTGCCTCAATAAGCGGTGTGAATGAATGCGGGGAGGGGAGGGGAGGGGAGGGGAGGGGAAGGGGAGTCGCGGCCGGTCGTGCGCTTATTGAAGAGGACGCAGTGACGTCAGCGGCTCTGGCTCTTTACAAATCGCCCCGCTGGTGGTTCCTCGCGACTTCAGACTCAGCTGTGAAAAGGCACGAAGGGAATCAGAACTCTGCTTTGTTTTTGTTTTTGTTTTTTTATTGTTTCCTACTAAGACAGCGTGGCGTTCGTGGCTGAGTTCAAAACAACAGCAGCAGCAACAATAACAACAACAACAACATCAACAACAGTGAAATGCTAACAAAAAACCCTCTGTCGTTTCCGCAAATGGGCTCTTCATTTCTCTCTTTCTCTCTATGCAAAGTTCAAACTATTCCTCCTAACCTAACGGAGTCAAAAGACAACGACGGAGACCCGGGCTGCCGCCAACGAATTTGTTCGTGCCAGCGTGTCTCCACCAGTTGAGCAATATCACACCCGCCACCAGCTCCTCTCAATCCCTATACTCCCGTCTTCTTCCTCTCATTATGCTGATTTATTTATGAGCGCTGCCGGCTCACTGGATCCTATTCCATTTTCTACGTCGGCTTTTAGATTTTTCCAGTGCGCCACCTCCACTTGTCTCAAGCGAGTTTCTTGTACGCCAGATGGCAATTAGATTGAAGATCGTTGTGAAATGAAAGAAATAAATAAATAAAAGAAAAGCATCAGACGCGGTAAAGCCACAGTCCTCCACCAATCTTTACGTCCATGCGCACAACCCCGGGGTTTTAAATGCAAAACGGGGCGCAAATGCATTTGCGCAACAAAGAAAAAAAAAAAAATGACGCTGTTTGGTGGTATTTTCTAAAAAGCAACCCTCGCCCCCCGCCTCCCCTCTCACCCTCCCTGCCTCTCTCACCCCTTCCCTCTCCCCCTCTCTCTGGCTCGGCCCCCCTCCCATCCCTCATTCACTGCAGCTACTGACGTCAAGACATGCTTGCGTCAATGCTCCCTGCTTTGACAGAGAGCTTTTTTTTCATTTGGATCATAATGGGATTATTAGGCTTAGAGAAATACCCTGCCTTCGTGGCTTTTTAGATTTGATTTGGGAAAAAAGAGAAAGAAGTCCCACATCTTTTCTTTCTCTGAATATTATTTCTTCCATGAGAAAAATGAAACAGCGCGTTTAATTGCGGAACGCTGTGGAAGACTGAGAGCTCGGGCGTTTCATTCCACGTTCACAAAACTGAAGCCCTTTCTGGTCGTTTGTGTTATTTGCAGTGTGCCATAACAGTAAATAGTATTAAAATCTGTCTGATAAAAATTGAGCTGTCATCTTTCATCAGAACTAAGTAGCACTGCGAGAAGCCTTCGGCTACTGTAAACATTTTTTCCCCGACATGTTTGCTGTATTTATTGGACTATAGTAATAGAATTCTGCATCTGGACAGTGCCATCACCGATGCTGCGTATTTGATTATGTGCATTAGACGTCTGTTCCTTCCTGTCAGTCCATACTTCCGGCTCACAGTATACAAGTGGAAGAATGTCGTGATGTACTTACTGACCTTGATCCACTGGACTGAATGAGCTCTTGTCTGTTCTAATGGCCTCACTTCCTTTCTGCTAGAATGCCTTTCTGTACATCATCCTCTTTGTGCCGCCTGCACCACGTACTCCTCTGTGTACATTGCGTCATTATGCAAAATTCACTGTACCAATGTTTCCTAACAATATCGTCTCACTGGCCTTTGGGTGATCATCGTGGAAATTGGAAACGCTTTATATTTTGCTCCTCTATCCAGAAAGTTTGTGCTACTACATTCTCGGTCTCCGAAATTATTCAGTGATGTCATAAAGGGCACTGATATCACTTGTAGGTTAGTGACAACACAATCATGTGTTCTAACCTCTGAGATCACTTCACGACCTCCTCCTTTTCATTACATTATCTACTCCTGGAATATAATTTGTGTTTTTCCAAAGGGCTGTAATCAGTCAGGTGAAGGATCTGTGTTTTATGGTAATCTATGGAGTTTTCTGAATTGCACAAGTCTGTTGGGTCCAAAATGGAAAATGAAGATCTTAGAATTGTTATGGTAACTTGATATTCTGTTGTTTAAAAAGTTTACATGTGACCGATATAAAAAGCCATATTGCCAAAAGAGACATCTCTATTTGGATGATTTAATCTTTTTGCAAGACATGCTTTCATTTATCCGCTGTTTAATTTTAAAGAACTATTGAATTGGTCTGTGCTTTACATTTGGGAAGAAAACAGGACTTGCTGCCCTGAGCAAGACTTATGACTCACATGCATGTTGCTTTCAGCCCCTTCTGATCCAAAGGAACCCTTCATGTATGTGTCAAAGGTCTCAGTTCAATAACAAAGGTCAAACAGAAGGAAAAAAAACATTCTCCTCCTCCCCCAAAGTCATTTGCATGACATGTCAGTGCAAACAAGGCTTAATACATTTCTCACACCTAATTAACAAAATGCATGTCTGGGCTGGCATTGTGACAAGATGGTGTTACAGGGTTCAGTGCACGCAAAGGGTGCTGCAGATGAAAAGGCTTGAAGATGATGTGCACGTTTAACATCTATGTTGCCGTTTTCACCAACCGGGTCTCTGTTTATCATTACGGTCATAAGGATTTTTCCCTCAGCGAACGCATAACTCTGACTTTATTTAAAAGTAGGGTTCGAAGAGTTCAGCTGAGCACGGCACTAGCTGTGACTCAATATTCTTAAGGTGAAAACGGCTTCTGTCAGGAAGGTGTGAACAGGAACTGGGTGAGAGGGCCATATTTTAGTGTTGATCTCTGGAGTTTCTCAGGCTGACGTCCACATGCAGGTCTAAAGATAACACCCAAAGGCCTTTTTGGATACACATGCATGTAATTCCTCAGTTGTATGAGTAAAATACCCTGTCCCTGACAGGAGTTGACTTAACCAACCTCTGTTACTTATGTTGCACAAGCAAAGCTATACATAGTTGATCTTTTAAGGTAAAATCTGATATAAAACATACTCTTGTATAATTAAATGCAATAATTTACTTCTCCAGGATACAATATCTAGGAATTTAAGCTCCCCATGTTTATGAGCAAAAGACATTTACTCACTCAATTATTTGATTTCACAAATCTGGCATTAAATACTTTTTGGTAGCTGCCAGAAAATTGATCTTATTAAAACATGTTAAGGGAAAAAAGCTTTTTGTCAGGCTTACATAATATGACCATTATTGTCATTATTTTGGAAGGCAGGCAAAAAGAAAAATAACAGAACATTGGTATGGGAAAACAAAAGTTCCTTTCTGGGGAGTCATCTGATTACAAGCAGATGACTGATCTCAGCAAAGAGACAAAATCAACAAACAAGTAAAAGGAATAAAGTTAATGCAGATAAGTTCTGCAAAACTTTTTACAAACGCAATAACATTTATGTCAACAAAAGGAAACACAAAATCCACCTGTACATTTCATTTTATTTCTCTAGTTGCATGGTATAAAATCATATTTACATTATAAACAAGGTAGAAAAGGTAAAGTTTGATCAATATTGTACTGCTGAGAAAGCTGTGATGCTATGCTTAATATAAGCATGTCAACATAGAATGAAATGTGTCTTACTGCTCTACTGAACAAAAATAAAAGGGAAGGAATGACTAACTGATGATGACAAATACCAACAACATTTGTTTTGAGGCAGAACACATTAACGTGCAATCCCAGATCTGATCTTTGATTGCAAGTCGTAAAAGTTAGACTCTCTGTTGAGTCGTGGCTTTTCTTGGAAGGTTGCTCCGAAGTGAATCCACCCTTGAATCTACAACAATCTAAACATCCTCCACAAACACTGCACTGCTTCCATCAGAGGGATGGAGGTGTCACGGGAGTCCAGACAGAGGGCAGTCGCCCGTGCGGAGACGAGTCATACTGAACCGCGTCGTGCACCTCTGTGGCTGCGCTGCTGCCGTACATGGGAGAACCAGACGAGGGCGCTGTAGCCGAGTTAGTCAGGCCGTGGTAGTGAGCGCCGGAGCCGCGGAGAAACTGGGAGCCCAAGTTGTTGTCCGTTCCTCCGTTCTGGGACGCGGCAGTCATGGGGGAGTTGCTGACAGACCACAGGCTGGTGTACTGACTGCACAGAAGAACAGAGAGCAAACGTGGCACTCATAACTTCATGGGACAGATTAGAAACGTCACTCAGTTTCAATAGTGTCGAAAAGAAAATAGGGGCAGTTTTAGTTTGTTAGATGTAATATTGACAACCAGCAAATAAAACACACACTTTAATTATAATAGGAAAATATGATGAAATGAATGCATATCATGTGCAAATTAACTCAATTGGGAATGATGTTTGAAATTGATTCAATATAACATACGTTTGATACATATACTCATCATTTTTAATTTTTTTTAAGCACAAAAAACATACTACTTATTTTTTCATTGTTTTGTTTTTGCCCATATTGTTGCAACCCAGTTGGTTACATACCTATTAACCCGTTAGTTTACACGGTTCAAATCCTACAGGGCCCTTTTCATACATGCCCCCTCAGTTCCGCACTTAAAATTGTGATCCTAAACTTATTTAAGGAAACTGTTGTGGTTGTACATTTAAGTGACTATAGGGAGTTTTTGCTCAAGTTTATCATCTTATTTTTCTGTTCATACATGTTCATGTGTCAGTTTGCTGTAGTTAACAATCAGAATTAGAATCCTTTAATTAATGACTGGTGAAATCCAGAGCAATAAGGGTAAAAGGGAAGGGTACATACCTGGAGTTGGGACCAGAAGGGGAGTTGTGTGTCACTGGAATCATGCTAGAGTGTGTGGGCATCTGCAGACTGGACCAGTTATCGTGGCTGGACAGCATGGACAGGCAAGCTGAGGAATTCTCAGAGTAACCAACTGCAACATAGACAGAGAAATTTAAACACATATAAATCAAATAATGCACTTCAGCCATGTTGTTCTCTTGGTTCTTCATTTCCTGATATAAGAATGACAGTTAAAGGTGTGAATATCTTGACCAAGCCTATCATGATGGTCTGAGGTCCTGCCATTTACAACACTGCGGCTCCACTCACACAAAAGCTGAAGGAATGCAAAACATTCCTCTCTGGCCAACATTTGTTTGAGTTTCTTGTTAATAGCCGGGCAGGAAGTGCATGTATGATGGTTAAAAAGGACGAGGAGGAGGAGGCGGAGGCGGAGGAAGAGGCGGAGGAGGAGGTGGGCACTCACTGGGAGAGTTGGTCCGGTGGGCATAGGGACTGGTGTAGGGTGCAGAGCGGTGGCTCCTCAGGGTGGAGTAGCGCTCGCAGCCATGGGACGGTGAGACGGAGAGGGGACTCCCAAACTGGCTGTGAGGGCTGGACGGTGGGCACAGAGAGGCCGCCGCTGGGATAAACCAACCGCCTACTGGCTCCACGGAGAAAGTAATGGGACAACACAGGAGTAATGTAACATTGCATTATTCACACAGACAAAATATACCCACACAGATCAGTTCTTACACTGAGAGTATGTCGATTGCTGGTTCTCGCTGCCATCATCTCTCATGTCTCTGGTGTCACTTCTATAATAAAATAATTCGACAAATTGCTTCCACATGTAAACATGTTTTGAGGGCAATTAAACGTTTCCACAAAACCATTCTTACCTTTCCTTTGCATCCAGGAAGGCCTTGGCAAACGGGTTGTATTTTATTTTGAGGGCAGTTATCTGAGGCAAAACGTGAAAACATTGGAAAAGTGGTCAGGATTGATGTTGCATCATTGAAATAGAATGCGTTGTGCTGTGCGTAAAATTGGACACGCGTTTTACGCACGGCAATTTTACGCACTTTCTATTCTCTTAATAGATAAATGAAATCTACTGCAATTGTTCCTGATCAAAAACACTGCACTGCCAACCTCTTCGTTCTGATACGCTGTCACCGCAATGAACTGCGTCTCTGGGAAGGAGTGGCTGGTGATCATCCTCCTTGGGCCCCCGACCCGAACTATGTGGATACGCGGCTCGTACTTGTGAAGGGAATTTAACATGATCTGGACAGAAAAGGGGGTTGAAAATAGCTGAAAACTGTCCACATCTGGAGACTCGCGGACGCTGCTCCCCTCTACCCACCCACCTGTCCTCCTCCGTTGAGTTTATTGGTGAGTTTGACTTTGCTGAACGAGACGGCGGCTTTCATCCAGTGCGCACCGAAGTTTGGGGAATCCGGGTGGATGTACACGCAGCTGGGCGTCTGGGGTTCGGGTTTTCCTCCCGGAACCCACTCCCCGTTCACGTACTTCCACCTGTGGTTGTCCGTCGACACGAAGTCAAGCAAAATGGAATACATGGCGTTCGGGTCCAGGCCGGACACGTTTGCTTTGAGCACAGGAAACATGCGCCTATCGGTGGGAAATAGAAATTAGGCACCTATCGGTGAAAAATAAAAATCTATCTATCTATCTATCTATCTATCTATCTATCTATCTATGGACCTCACCTTCCATTTTTCGTGACGATCATTTCATTCGTAAGATTCTTAAACTTTTGCCACAGCTCGTTCTCGTCCAGCGACACCTTCAGCTCCTTCTCCGTGGGGTCGCCCTTCTCGCTGCCGGCCAGCAGTTCGCTCTCCACGGCGCTGAGGAGATGATCCACCCGGTACTCACTGGCCTTCCCGGGACACTCGCCTGCGGCCATCCTTTCCAATAGCTCCAGGGCTTAGGGGGAAAAAAAAAATAATCACGGACTCTTTTGACAAAATGGATCGAAATGAAATGCGCTCCAGAACTTCCTCGTGTGCCTCTAAAGAAAAGTGTTCATGTCGGGATGTGTGGAGAGGCTGGAGACAATTTTATATCCTGAAGAGGATGGTTGGGCCAGGCAGAGATGGTTGGCCCTTCTTCTCTTTGATCTCTGCGGGCCTCTCGGCGATTGGCTGGGAGAGGCTATATCACCGAGGGCTACAGGATGGCAGCGTTTTTGAATAACTTTATTGCGGCGACCTGTAAATATTGACACTTCAGATCAAAGCCACACCTGCAGCAACGCATTCAACCACGGCTGCTCTTGAGCACAATGATTCCCTCATCTTTTTTTAATGACAGCTCTGGTCAAATTTGTCATTTAAAGACTTGCTACTGAAAAAGAGGTTTACAATATTTTTTTTCTTCATGGTTGTCCCATTCAGATTTGCTTTGGAAAAGGTCTTAAACAGTTTAAACTTAACAATTAAGCTCAGCCATATTTTTAAAACCACACTTTGACTGCTTTTGCATTTTAATAAAATGTACGTAATTGTATTCTAATTTTAATGCCACATCAACTATACAATTTCCTTCTGATTTGCAAATGTTTGGTTAATTTATATTAAACAAAGATCAGTCAGTAACAGGAAGGTATGTGGTTAAATTGAAAACTGAGAAAAGTAATTGGAGTAAAATGGTATACCTGGAAGAATGACTCATTGAAAGCTGTTATTTACTACACTTAAGAGTATCTTTATGTGAAGAGTATTTCCAAAATAGTCATTCTCTAAAATAGTTCATTCTTATGTGTATTGCAGATGTTGCTCACTTGAAAGTAATTTAACAAACAAACAAACAAACAAAAACGTTTCTGCTAATGCATATTTTCAGATTGACCAACCTGTTGAACAGGTTAAATGAAATACGTTGAAAATCTCTCACTTTGTACTCAGTTAGTTAAATGCACGCGCTGACAAGTATCCAACCGATATGTAACAAATAACCTCTGTATGCTGATGACCAGCAGCTGTTACCATGGAGGCTTCCAGTGGCAAAAACAACAAACAAACTTTAAAGTCAGATTGTGAGTGGCGGCTACGTGCTACCTTACAGAGACGTGTACGGTGTTGTGTTGTGGCTGGCTTGTGTTACTAACCAATTCATGATTGGCTTGCTCCTACTGCCAGCACAGAGTCAGTCGGTCTCCCCATCCAACAGTCTGGAGCAGAGTTCACAGCTCGCAGAGAAAAACAAACCTCTCTTTTTAGAGACTCTCTCTCTTTGCTCTCGTCTCTTCGGTACAAAAACCAAACTCAGTTGAAAGAGTGAAAAACATATTTTGTCAGTACATTGTGTCTTTCCCTCTTTTTCGCTCAGGTAACACACTTTAACACATTTTGTTATCTTTTCTTCCTCTGCTTTTCTTGTTTTAGGAATTTTAGAGATTCTCTGATATGTTGATGCTTTGCTGCTGTTCACTGTCTGGCTTAAAAAAAAAAAAAAAAAAAAAGCACAACATAAATTTTCAACGCACGAAATCTGGCTTTGAAAGTTCCCCTGGAAAGTCAACGTGGAGCCAGGGCAAAGTAGCAAGTGTGGGAGCTTTCATCTCTGGGTGGCACATATTACATTCATCCATCACTTCCTCGTCCATCAATCATATATTGTGATTTAAAAAGAGACACCCCCTTGTATACGAGCAGAGTTAACTGTGGAGTGAAAGTCAGGGGGTGTCACAGCCAGTGTCATTTCCCACAGGCTCAGTGTCCCTTTTAGCGCCTCCGCGTCCTCCCCCAACACCTCAGCCAGTGCGAACTGTCTCACCAGCACACTTCCTGTTACGTGGTTCCCCTCGCCTACTGTCTCCGCATGCAGGTGAAACTCATGCAAACCACAGACACGGGTCTGCGTTTAAACATTCTTAATCAATAATAATAATTCAAATGAAATGCCTCTGAAAATATGAATTCCCAAAATCATTTTGCAGCGTTGTGTGAATCTAATGTAGTCCAAGCAGCACATACTTCTCAAAACAGAGGCCTAAACATTATAGTAGTAATAGTTATTTGTGATTGTTGAGCTCAAGATCCATCAAGCAAACTATTATTTGTTAAGAATGTATTTTCCTCACTGTTTCAGTTGTTCTTTATTAATTTCTTTTGTGACATTCTTTGGGGAAGTTTTGAACGACTGAACTTTAACGTTTTAAGTGTAATTAATGTAATTATTATAATTTAAAGAGTAGTCTTTAACTCACATTATATATGATAACATTATAGGGATTTTACGTTGCTAGAGTTCCAACGCACGTTCAACAGATGTGTAGTGATACATCCCAACCATGTCAGTCTGATGGTCCAGTTGGAGAATCCCACCTGTGACACCAGTGGCCCATGTATCAGAGTTGTGGTGGCAGATGCCCCCGGAGGTCCGCTGGCTCTGACCAGACCCGTCTGACTGCTGTTTGCTTTCTCCTGCTCCTCCTGCAGCCGGACTGCTCTCTGTTTGCCCAGACACATTTTGCCGCAGGGGTGAGAGAAAAATGAGTCAGGATGTGCTCCTCAAAATCTGAGTGGCACAAGAAACCCTGTGTCCTCACCTCACTTTCACGTCACCAAAACTTATCGTGAGCGAGATTAAAGTTTTTTAGCCTTATTATGACACAGCCACTGTTAACTGAGGTCACATTTTCAGATGGAAACTAATAGAACAGCTGGTGCAAATGTAAACCTGGATTCAAACAAACATCACTCTGCCTAGAGTGTGTATACCAGCCTGGTAGTCTGAGGACAAAATCATTGGAGAAGACGTTAACACAAAAAAACAACACACACAAGCACATACAAACAAGACAATAATGGCACATGCACCAAACCAGGCACACACATGTATATATCTTTCCATAAATAGTTTGTCTGAAAGTAAAAGGCAAGATAAGCCCAAAGTGATCCCCTGGTAGCTGAGTTCATCTTACTGAATGTGTATTCAGCCCCTCTGCCTGTGTATTGTGTGTTGCTTTGAGGAGAGGGTTGTGCGACTGCTTTTGAAAGTGTGATGACTGCCCCCTGTGGATTTGACACTAAACTCCACCAACGATCAACTGGCTCAGTTCCCCTCTCAAGCGAAGCCGGGCTCCCTACGAGTCACCTACACAAACACAGAAAAAACGAAACAAAACGGTTAGTCAGACAAAAAAAAAAGTATCAAGGGAAACTTTATTTTAGTTGTAGATGCACATTTACCTTAAAAACTCCTCTAATGCTGTGGTTTACGTGCTCCCTGCTGCAATGTGTGGCCTACATGCAAAATCCTGGCTTGTTAATATATTCTTAATGGGTTGCTACTACTGAGTTGTAGCCCTGGTGTGGCGCAGCTCACACCCGACAACACTGCACACTCTGGTGACAACACACTTTGTCTCCTGGATGCAAACTGGCTCCAGGAGGGGGCTCCCCGAGCAGCCGCTGCTATTGGGATGGTGCAACAAGTAAAGAACTCAGCAACCTCACCATAGTGTCCTCACATATATGAAACTAGTGAAATTACTGTTGATTGTTATATTGCAATTAACTTAGTATATAATATATATATATATATATATTTATGGGGATAGTTATGTAGTATGTTGTGGATATATGTATTTATATGGATATCTGCGAACTATATGCATATACATTATACTATTACATGTTATATTAGGTCATATTGTGTTATTCTATATTTATGTTATTCTAATATTTCATATTATATTAAGGATATGTATGTAGTATATTTTTATTTTTAGAAATATATGTATATAAAGATATTTATGGAGTGTATGTATGTTATATATTTATATGGGTGCTTATGTAGCATGTATATAGATGGATATCTTTGGCAATTTTTGGCAATATTTTGCTACTAACTCGAGAATAGGTACAAATTTAAAAAGTTTCCTACTTCTTCCTACTCCTTTTTTGAACTTTGTGCGGCATTTTATGTTTTTGTTTTTTCTTTATTTTTGTTATTTGCATTATTATTTGTTGTTTGTTTCTTTTGTATGTGCAGATAGTTACATATTTTATTTTAAACGAGTTCGAAACAAATTCATTCATTCATTCAAACAGCTGAGAAAAAAAGCTCACGCGATCTTTGCAGTCGATTCAGTCTGGAAAACCTTACAAAGATCCGACAGTTTCAGAAAGAACAATGTCAGCCGCCTACAATTTATATTTGCACTCATATAGAGCCGTGAGTGTCACGATTTGAATGAGCTAATTTTGTGGCCCTGTGATGCATGTGAAATTCAACATGTTGAAGAGATATTGATGAGTTATTGCATATTATTGCCTCGGTAAATCATAGCAGCTCATAAAAAGCACAAATAGCAACAAAGCCGGGACACATTTGTCCATTGCTTAAAACAATACCAGTGATTCCACTGACTCTCCATGCTGCAGCTCTAATTGCTTTTATTTTAAGGCTTTCATACAGACGTGGGGAATGTGTACGTGTACGTGTGTATGTCAAGTTGGGGGGTGGTCACAGGGTGTTTGTCTGTGTTGCACTGACTATTCACACTGAAGGAGGACGTGTTCACTCGGGCTTCACCTGCTTTCTTTCTTTACAGACTTCTTAATGTCTCAAAGCCAATGAGCCATTTCAGCATTGTGGCCTCATACGGACATCGGCAAGCTGCTTTTAAACAAGACTTTCACATTAACAAGGAGGCGGAGATTAGCCGACACTCATCTGTTGGACATTCACAACACCGCAATGCAAAGAACAGCAGGAGCAGAAGAACAGGTGCGATTAAATGCAAAAGAAACACCTGTACAGCTGGGGTGAATTAATGAAGCAGTCTGATAAATATTTCAGAACTTTGTAAATGTATTCTTGTGTTTCAGCAATAGATTCCCCATAAAGATTCTGATGCATTAGCATTACCACTAAAATTTTGAACATGAAAGTAACATTTTTATTACAGTGTTGCAATAAAGTGGTTGTTTTTTTGTTTTGTTTTTTAAAAATCTTTTGTAAACAGGTTTTATGCATGAATTCCTTTCTCCTGGGTAATTGGATCTAATGAGCATCACACCTGATCACCAAAAGTGACCAGCGAGGATTGTGCCTAAAAAAACAAAGCTATTTCAACTTGTGTGCCAATCAGTGCATACAGAACAGTAGCATAGCGAGTGTTAAAAAAAAAAAAAGTCCTATTATCTTTCCTGAAAATAAAAAATAAATAAAAGTTTTGCTACTGACGAGTGGCAGCACAACAGCACTCAAATGTCTGAAAGGCTCTCCGAGTCGGTCTGCTCCCTCTTGGTGAATGGAGCTATTTGTGTTCAAGACCATAAAGGTTTAATGTGAAGAAACCAAACATCCAAACAGCTCAACATCTGCTCTCAGTGCCGGCATGAAGTGACACCAGTGGCCCAATTGCCATTTCTCTTTCTGTAGCGGACATAATTACAAAATCCCCCCCCCCCCAGATGATGTTTACTGGGAGTTGGAGCGGCCGTCCCATGCCCACAACTGCTGGGTCGGATCGTGTCTGGTCATCTCACCTCTACGTGAGTAATCGGCTCTCTCTTCCAGGACGGTCCGTGCTAAGGAGGCTTCCAAAGGAAAACTGTGTTTGCTCAAGACAGGCAGTGCAAACAAGGAGAAGCAGAGTGCTCGGTCCTAAAAAACTGGAGTCTTCTGTGGGGGGATGACCTCCCTGCTGGCCCACAACATCAGAGCATAAAACTTCAGATGTATTGATATAACTAATATATTGACTAGAATTTGAGACATGATAAAGTGTATAAAATGATAAAGTCTCCGGACAATCTGAAAAAAATCAAAATGCCAGTTTGGTCTTCATGCCTTACAGGTGATCACCCTAGAAGTGACACACCTGTAGGTTTACCATCAAGGTGATTCCAATCAGCCTTAATTGCTCTGCTCCTAAAGGTCTGGAACTCTTTTTTTCTTGGCATCACCAGACATAGCAATGTCTCTAACGGGTGACAGTTGATTTTATGATTTTATTTCTACTGTGCAATTAAGTATTGATTGCATCTGATTCGGTGTGCACACTTTATTGACACACTCTGATTAACGCTGCCCTCCTGGAGTTTCTTGGAAGTTAAAAAATTACTCAGCGACACTTGAACATGATGTTCATGGAAAAGAAGAATTACTATCACGGATGCAACTGGTGACGAATGGTTGAACCACACTTCCAATAAAAGAGGCTGAAAGGGCTTCACCCATCCAGGGGTGGGGCTTCAAGCATGAGTCACTGCGTCGCACTTTGAGGAAGCCCAACATCTCTTGTATTCGGTGAGAGAACAAAAGAGACGGCGGCAGACAGACGGAAAGTGGGAGACACGGAGTTGTGGGAATGGGGATTTTAAAGTGAGATGACCTTGCTGGAGGGGCTGGGAAACGGAGCATACAGAACAAATGAGAAGTAAACATGCAGCCACAGGAAGCCATTAACTGCAGCAAGGACCAATTAGGCCCCAGCAGGTGTTCCTGGCCGCCTGCTTTGGTCCTGCCTCACCTCCGTGTCTGTGACGGAGCCCGTCCATCTCAGCCCGGCGGACAACAGTGGCCGTTTTTCATTTGCTCAGCAGTTTGAGGGGGAAAGAGGAGGCTTCCAGGGGCCTTTATTGCGCCTTCTTTACCCCCCACCCACCAAGTGCAAGTCATTAGAGAGGGCAATTACGTCCCCCTCAAGAGGCTCAGCTTTTACAGGTGGGGGAGATAAGACAGGATCTCTCTCATGTGAGACACCCCCTCAGCCGCCCCCAAGTATGCACTCCCTAAATCTTATTGCTCTTTTCACACCCCGTCACAGCAGAGACAAGACAGTCAAAATCAAAGTCAATCACCGCAGAGGTTCAAGGAGAACCCCACACAATAACAGGAAACTGCATTTGTTAAGAAAGAACAAAAACCCTCTGAGAATTCACACAGCTTTTGCACTAAATGTAAAGAAATGTTGACATTAAGATAAGCTTTAATTGGGATTTAATTTTGTACCTGTGTGCGTTGTTGTTTTACGTGTGCCTATGTATAATATTCAATTAAATGCGATGACTGTGGACACTCAAAATGATCTAGTGCTTTTGCGATGCGTGATTATTGAAACTGTACCAGTTAGTTTAAAACATGTTAATTCACAGGATCTTGTGTAAGTAGCCACTATCTGATTTTGCATTATTCATTTAGCTTGTCGACAGCTGAGTCAAAAAAAGAAGAAAGAAATGAAGGTGTCACAGTTAAAGAGGAAGCCTGCGGTTTGAATGACTCTCTATTCAATCCAGTCAAGCAGCAAACTGCCACAGAAAGGATACATCCAGTCTGTGTGCAAATCCGACTCAAGAACTCAATGAACCCGAAGTGTAGCTCAACAAGTTTACGATAAAGCTTTCCCCAACAACAAAGGCTCAACTTCATCCCACTAAAATGTTCCAACACTGCCCCCAAGAGAATGGAAGGCAAACACCCCAGGACAACCTCATATGAAACATGCAACAGTACTTTAACACAACTGAACACAACTACAATGTCATTGTGCACGCAAATAACTTGTTATCTAAATGTATGCGAGCATTAAAAAAAAAACCATCACATTCTTCTCTTGTTTCTGCAAGTTCACTTATGAGGTCTCACTATAACAGAAATATTTGCCGTATGAACAGTCTGAACTCTGCATCTGATGAAAATTTGATGCGATTGATAAATTATAAATAAAATATTTAATTCAATCCCCTCTTTTGCGTGCCAATTCTTTCGACGCGTCACCTTCCTCTGCATGATTTTAGCACTCCTGGACTGTCGGTAGAGGGCGTGCGAAAGACGGTGCACAATTAGTCACCAGCACTATCTACAGTCGACCAGTGGATGGCGCTAGAGGCTAAACAACGTGAACGGGCCGCTGAAACAGACATGGTAGTCGCCAGACTCCTCTCGAAACAGAGGGCATGAGAGTGTTGACAGGATCGCATTTAAAGAACCCAAGCGGAGAAGCTGTGCTGAACAATATTATCACTTTTGTGATTCGGGCACTGATCTAATCTAAAACTCATCAGTGAGTGGAGTATTTTCTCTTCTGGGCAATATGATGGTTCTTTTCAAGAAGGTCACGGGTCCAATTATGACTATTCAATTATGAGTTCCTATCTTCTCCTTGTGTCTGTGTGTGCTCCATCGAGCTCCATCGAGCTACTATGACTCCCTCTCACACACCCAAGACATGTAGAGTGCGCTATTATGGTGAGTGTTGTTGGGATTACTCCATAAAAGTAATCCAACAACTGATTACATCTTTAAAAAGTAATCTAATTACTTCTTTAACTATTTTTCAGAAATCAATTACAAATAATTACTAATCACTTTGGTTAAAAAAAAAAAGAAGATAAAGTAACAGTTGAGAATGTCTTGTCTCCTGCACATAACGTACAATGAACCACGATATTCTTTGATTTAGGCGAGATTAACTCAAAATTATGTTTGTATTTCCAGTTAAAAACGCGATCGCTGTTTTTTCTTTTGCCGCTGCCATGCTTGTTTTGGTTACGTCGTTGCATATCAATGATGTTGCCTGCACAGCTGCGTCATTAATCCGCGACATTGTTGTTTTGGGTTGTTTTTCTAAATTTCAGACATTTTGTGGATAATTATTGAATAGTGGATAATATTTCTAGCTGGCAAAATATATCAGAAAAGTAATGGAATCGTTACTTGATAAAGTAATTCTGACATAATTACCGGTTTTGCCACAGTAATGCTGTTACTAAAAAAAAGTAGTTTAATTACAGTAGTGGATTACTTAGTAATAGATTAATCGCCAACACCGATTATGGTAGACTAAATCATTTGTGAATTCAGTTGCAAATGGATATTTGTCACTATGTGGCACTGTGACATACTGGCGTCTTGTCCAGGGTGTAGCCCCGCCTTCATCCCCAGACAGCTGGGATGGGCTCCAGCACCCCCACGACCCTGAGTGCAGGAGAAAGCTGTGATAGAAAATGGATGGACGGTTGGTTAGGCATTTCTCAAATGGCGGAAGCGGCCGTCTCTGGGTGGCTATAAAAGTGTCTGATATCATTGTCTCTGTGTTTATCAACCTCCTCCTGCTGAGGCTGATGCCAGGCCTTGGCCCCTGGCCTGGATCTGAGCCACAGCCTCGAATTCCCTTCCTCCACTCGGGCCTGGTTTAACTCCATTCTCTGCTTATTGAAAAAAAAAACAAAAAAAAAAACAGACAAAAATAAAATACACACCTTCAATTTAGACAGAGTGGGAGCAGATCAGTCATCTTGCCTGCAGATTAAAAACGAGAGGATGCATTTTTGGTAATCCTTACTTTCTGCCAAGACCAAACCTCCCACACAGCAGCCTGATGCTGTGTTCTTGTAATTCCCAGCCAGGAGAAGAAAAAAAAAAGAAAAAACAAAAGAAAACAGGAAGCACAGGGGGAATATGCCCACATCCTTCCATGCAAAGACTTCACCTTAATTCCCCTCTCCCGGAATATAACCAGGAAGCTATTGTTTAGTGCTAGGATGTGCTTTAATCCTTTCCTTAAACAATAGCTTCCTACTTTTCATTTAATCTGGCTAGATGAAAGTTACCTGACAGATGCCGCGTCGCTGAACAGATCCCCCACCACCACCCTAACCACAATATACTGACTTTGATACCAGTTTTAAAAAAAAGAAACAATGAGAAGAGCCCATGCCAGGCTGAATGCGTCCGTGAGAATTTGTCTGAAAAAGGGGGGGATTTTTTTTAGGCCTGATCTTGATGCCTCGCTGTCAGTGGGAAACGCCTTGAACTTGAGAGGCCATCGCCGAATGAGCATTTAGTAAAGTTTATGGGCTGCGTCGCTCCAGGAAGTGTCTGCTTTGTCCTCTGCCCACCAAAAACCTGGTGGGAACAAGAGATTTATCAGTTCCGTTGCCACAGTGATGGCTCTGCGGTGGCGCAAGCTGACCCGCTGCTTTTTTCCCCTTTTTTTTTGCTCATGCTGCAGTGTGCAAAGTGCTGCTGACAGGGCGACTGGCAGCACCCATCTGCTCGGCCTGTCGTCACAGATCGCAGGGGAGGATAACGCTGCTGCTATGCTATGCCGGCAGAAGCCCAGGGGCAGGTGTTTTGGTTGAAAAAGAAATCGAGGAAATGGCAAAAGGTCTGATGAACGACAGGGACAGTTTTCTTTCTGGCAGAGGATGTGAAGGTAGAGCTGGAGAGGAGAGCGGCCGCAGGGGGTGGAGTTCACAACTCCAAATGAAAAAGACCTTGAAGCACTATTTGGGGTAAAGTGTTTCCACGCGTAACCAAGCCTACCACCTCGACTCCTGCCAGTTCCTGCTCCTTCAAATTCTTCCTTTGCCTGGTGGCCCTGCCGCCTGTTGCATTGTAATACAGTTCTGTACTCCAGCCTGAACAGTCCGAGCTTCTGTCGGCCAGCAGCGAACATCACAGAGAGGTGCATAAACAAGGCCACAATTGATTTGACACAATAGGGGAGGATTACACAACTTTGGGCCGCCGAGCCAGCAGATAGTATCACAAGAGAGGCCACAGAGGACCAAGCGGCTCTTGGTACACACTGTACACACTGGGCTGTGTATCATGTCACAATAAACTGTTGTGTGGAAAAGACCAAAGTGCTTCATTGTGGCAGCTTTTATTGTTGTTTGCAGATAATCAAGAATATCCTGTAAAAGAGCCTGTAAAAGAGAAGGGTTTTTGACATTTGATGAATTAGTGATGAAGTGGTTCATCCACGACAACCTGGCCCTCAATAATGTATGAGCTAGTGAGTAAATCTTAAAAGTGCATCTGAAAGGTTGAGAAAACTATTTGAATACAAATTTTAATTTAGGGTGCTACTGCTGTGAAATGTACATATACGTGAACAAAAAGCAAAAAGCAGACTTGGAGTCTTAGTAGTCGCTGGACCTCAGGCTCCTCTCACTTCTCTATACTGTCATGTCTTAAACGTTACAATCCGAACTTTAGGGCATACCGCAGTGAATGGTAATCTGGTTTCCAAGCTACGGAAAACGGCGCAGACGAGTTTAACTGCACTCCAGCTCGCACTGTACACGCACATGCACACACTCTAAAAGTGTCCATGAAGTTTATTTGGCCCCAACAACTTGCGCCTTGAATTTCCTTGAAATGTCCCTTATCTTGTTTTTACGATCAAGAGGCGCAAATACAATCCTGGCGACGATCACACTATCTACAGCGTGAGCTCCATGCACGATTCTACCGGATGTGACAAATGTACAACAGATTGGACGTAATGTCATGGGGGGACCGTGCACCTGCACACTGGTCAACCCTGCTTAACAGGAAACCTAAGTAGCTTAGGCCACTAATGCCCAAATAGCCCCAGGTAGCCACAGTGGCAACAAAGAGCCTTTAAGACACAGCTGGGAGAATTGTAAAAGAAAATCTACAATGACACCAAATCTGGATTATGTAACATAATTATTTCAGAGGCACACCACAAATCAGCTTGTGTGGGGGGAAGAGAAAAATGAAGGGGTCAGTGACACTTGCGTAATAAAGAAAAGCATGTTTTTACTTCAAATGGCATAAAATCAACAGCTGAGAAATCATTTGACAGTACAAATATTTAGTAAATATTAAATACTGTACTGTCGGTGATAAACGGACATAAGCCCTCTCATTAGAGGGAACATAAAGAGTCCTGTTTGGTTTCAGCACTGGGCGCCTTGTTGTTTAGCAGCTTATTGTTCCGCAGCACAAAGGAAGGCTTCTTTGCGTGCCTTTTTTTTTTTTTTTTTTACGCACAGCCCTCTGCCAGCCCACAGGCGCCCCGCTGACAACAAAACCCACGTGCAAAGGACAAGAATTTTAAGGGGTTATTATTATTATTATTATTTTTACTTCAAAAAAAGACCCCAAAACAAACCATTGATCAGGCATCAAACTGGCAAAAGCGAAGTCCCTGGGAAGCAAAAGGAGCTTCAGGCTTGTATTTTCTAGGCGAACAGTGTGAAAGCAAAGGTTTCAATAATTTCCAATGACATGTGTGCGTGTCTATAAACGATCTTCGAAAAGGTGAATTGGGAAAAAAAAAATAATAAATCCCCAAAACATGGCATTCCATAAGAGACAAATGGCTTTTCTCTCCTCATTTTTGCAAGCATTTTAATGTTTGTTTGTGTTTTCAAGACTTGGGTCTCGGATACCCTTTGCTCCCGGAAGATGAAATGTCACCGGGCAGCTGTCAGCAGCCTTTGAGCTGCGGCAGCGCAGAAACTTTGTCCACTTTCCCCAGAGCGGCGGCGTTCTCGACCCCCTTGAGCCACTCTTTGCACTTCCTCACAACCGTCTCGTCCACGTCGCCGTCCTCCTCCTCGTACTCTACGTCGTCGTACTTGTGCTGGTCGTTCAACAGCGAGATCTTGACGATGGCGGTGATGTCCTGCTCGCCGCTCTCCGCCTTGGCCGCCGCCGCCGCCGCCGGCGCGCCGCCCTTGGCGGCGCCGTGCGTCTTCTTGGACGGGAAAACGCGCCGGTTGCGAAAGTCCGCCGAGGCGCAGCACTTCTGCTGCTTCGCCAGCATCTGCTTCTCGAGGTTTCTCTTCTGGATGACCAGTATGGCTTCGGGGGTGAGGCTGAGCGTGAACTGAATCTCCTTCTTACCGTCCGCTTTGCCGTATTGGTGGTGGTGCAGCTGTCTGCTCGAGTCCATGGAGCTCGACCGCCGGACTCCTTCAGGTTCCTGAGATTTGGGCACCGCCAACCAGGAGCATTTGCCCTGCGTTTCCGTCTGAGTGGGACTTTTGCTCTTCTCTTGCTGGGGTTTGCGCCCCAAGTTCCTTAGATTTGCAGACGTCCATGAGATGGTGTGTTTCTCCTTATCCGAGCCTGCCTTCTCTCTCCCGGTCTGAGGAGGCAGTCCGCTGGATTTCTTCTTCCCGAAGAGGTCCCTGCCCGGAGAGGAGATCCGCTGGTGGAGGCTGATCGGAGGAAAAGGCATTTTTTTTTTTTTTTTTTTTTTTTCTGTCTGTCTGTCTGTCTCTCTCTGAATGTATGGCAGGAAGTGATCAGCGTGTAGAAAAGTGTCCAGAGTGCAGCGGAGGAGATGCTGCGCGAAGCGAAGAGCGGCGCCCTGCGAGCATTATTATCCGGCCAGCAGCGCTCGAGGTAGCGGCGAGGCCGAGGTTAAACAGTGCACCTGTTGTCCGCGCGCGCGCATCTGCGAGTTCAACTGGTGCACGCGAACACGCCGCCCGGCTGCTTTATGACCGAGCAGGCGAGGGAGTGGGAGGGGCCAAGAGAGAGACGCCAAACAAAGCCGAGGGAAAATAGTGATGATGTCATTTCATGGTTTCTCTTCCTCCATCAACTTCCTGAAGTGATGCGCCACATCCTGATGACTGGTACAACTGATTTTTATGATCCGCCTCATAAAAAAAAAAAGAAGTTGTGACTGAGTCTGAGAATCTTAAAGCGGCAGCATTTTTTTTTTTTAATCGTAAAATTACAATTTCACACGCATTATTTCACTCCACTGACTTGTAATGGGAGGATGGCACTACTATTATTGACACAGCGCACCTGGCTAGCCTGAAATAAGACCACACAACCCTGGTTGCCTGCCCTGCACTCTCATGTGAGACTGAGCCTCGTTTAAAGCAACAAGTCATCCACAGACGCAAGAAGAGAACTCTTTCGGCCAACATGGTGATATTTCTTTTGTTGTTTTGTTAAATAAATGTGCATTATTTCTGACTTATAAACATACAGTTGAATATTAAAGAGCAGGCCCACTCGTAAACGCGGATGTGTTTGAGTGATCATGATGACACCTCGGCATCACAGCTGGTATAAGAAAGACATCTTCCTGACATATGAAGTCAGGGATTAACTTTGTCTGAAATACGCTTTGTTGTCATTGGATGCCGCAGAATGTTGATTGCATTCTCTCTCACACATCAGTTGAGTCAGTTAAACCTTTGAAAGCCATCACGGTAATATGCAAGTAGTTATCTGCTGATTCAACAATATTTCTGCAATGATCAGTTATGTAGTCCTATGATTTTAACTCCCCACAGGCAGCAGTGGAAAAGCAGTCAGTGCTTTCTCGCTTACTCTCTCAATGTTTAGTTTTTAAACTTTTTTAAAATTCTGCCCGAAGGAACATTTTGTATTTGAGCACGAGTGACTCACTGCAGGCCCTGCGATGAACTGGCGACTTGTCCAGGGTGTCACCCTGCTCTCCAGCAGACCCCCGTGACCCTGAGCTCGGGAAGAAACGGGTATGGAAAATGAATGGAGGAGTGACTCACTGCAGTTAAGTATTTCGACGTGTGGAATTTAATTCTGACACCGCTTTGTACAAATAACTGTTTTTTGAGGAATACCACAACATCATACTAAAAAGTTTTTGTAGACAGTACCACCAAACCAAAGCAGGAATTAGTTTTTTTTTTTTTAAAAAAGGAGAGAAAGGAAACTGTGAAGCCATTCCAAGTTATTTATTCCTTTTTAACAAGTTGAGATGGATCATTGAGCTGAAGGGGCCACGCACAATTGTTTAATTTCAGCGCTTGTTGCGTGGGATGACTCTCCCCCTCTGACATAATGGATTAGATGGAATGAGGAAGAAACAGTGGAGGGACTCTGACAGATTGCTGGGGTCAGGGTTCCTCCCGTTATCCTCAAACTTTAACAGCGAGGGGGGGAAAAAATAGAAAGAAATGACGGAAAAACAAAAACTGAACACAAAAACAGGAGCGCCCTTCATTCTGCAGAATTATTGTATCCCAAAGATTAACAGCTCAAGGATTTGCTGGGTCTCTGCCTAGTTGAACAAGTAGTACTGACCGGAGATACATTCTAATCCCCCGCCACATTATACAAGCGTCGACTAATGAAACTATGAAGGGGCGGCACTAGCGGAAGTGATGATTTTCAGTCTGAAAAACAACAAGAGCAGAGGAGCTGAGGGAATGTTTGTTAAACCATGTGAAAAAACCTTTGGTGCGCCACACAGATGAGCCGTTTGTCTGGGATGTGTTGCATCTAAATTTCATAAATAACACCAGGTTCAAAGAACAAACAAACCCAAAAAAAATCAAAAGAAGGAAGCTCGCTATCGCCATTCCGAGAATCATTCACAGAAATTCCATCAGCAAAACAGTCCCACCTCCTCATCAGGATAACACTAGCGTTTGCACCGGGGGTTGGGGGAAGGTTGAGGTTGTGAGGCTGAGAAGGTTGTCATGGCAACCACGTCCTCAAAGGCAATGCTTCCACGCTGAAGAGCAACGTATTGGGGGAACCTGGTGCGAGCTACACTGGGTTATTGGGTCATGATGAAGGCGAAATGCTCACGGAAGCATGGCTAAAGGGTTATTACGTACATCTGGCAGAAAACCCGACCAGGAAAAAGGAGTGGCACTGCTAATTTGATGAGGGGGGGGATGGTAGAAAGAGGTCAGGTGTGTTCAATTATTCACAAATTACACACAGGCTAGACAGGAGCTGCTTTAAAGAAAATCCTTGGAAATGATGTGGACATCAACAACCCAGTGCATCATTAGTTATTTATCTCAGTATTTTAGCTCATGGAATTTAAAAACCTCATTTCTTCTTCTACAGTCTCTCTAACACAGACAACACATGATTTAATGATTTTTTTTTTTAAGAAGGTAGAGCACCAATAATTGTTATTTTTCAAAAGCTATCTAAACCTAAAAGAGGTTAAGATACATATATGGTGTGTTTGGTGTGTCTAAATCTTAACGGGTCTAACCTGTACATCGTGTTAAGGAAAACTGCAGCGTAAATGATGGTGAATATACAGTACACACATATCTAAACTTCAAACAAACGTCCCTGCACATTGATCGAGAGAAAAAAAAACAAAGGAAAAAAAGTGAGCATATTTAAATATATTAAGAATGTAAAGCATTTGTCTCTTTAAAATCCAAGGCACAAGATGAGTATAGTATTAGAATTGGTGAAACATAAAAAGGGAGGGTTCACAGTACAAAAAAAGACCAAAAGCAAATGTTGGCGCATAGTTTACACGCACAATGCATAGTTGTGTATTTTACAAAGCAAACCATTCATGCAGATTGCATATAGTATAGGACCAGTCCCCTGTCAGAATTGTGCACTGAGGAGTCCTAAGACACGCACGTTGTAAAGCATTTCATCACAGCGTCCCTGCAGGAACAAAGGAGAGAGCAAAAAGCAGAAGTCGCGTTACATTACATTTCTTTCATTTTTTTTTTTTTTTGGTTCAGGACGAGACAAAAATCCAGCGGTGCGTACAAAATCCAAGGCGACAAACAGCGCGCCTCCGTCCTTTGTCACATCGATCTGGGGTGGGGCTCATCATGAATAAGTGAGCGTGTTTTGTCGGGGAAGCACCACGCGCTCTAAGTGACGGGGGCAACCCCTGTCTCCAGGTGCTCAATGATGAGGGATGATGCAATACAAGCCATCGCCATGGTTACCACAGGATCCCCCCCCCCCCACCCACACTCACCCACACTCACCATCTCTCCCTCCTTCAGGATGCTCTGACAAAGAGCGAGCATCCCGGATGGTGTGTTGCTATGCAGACTTCGCCCTCAGCTAGGTTAAACATTTCAATGCAGGAGGTTCGAAGCCCCCCCCCACCCTGGTCAAGGTTAAAAGGAGGACGAGAGGGGGGATCAGGAGCAGCCTGAGAGGGAGGTGGGGAGCCTGGTGGCCACGCGGGAGACTGGCTTTTGTAAACGCTTTGCTTTGTCTTCCTGCCGTATTAAAAGAAACACACACCAGAACTGAGGGCGTTTGGCTTTTATTGGGTTTTATTATTTAATATGTAGACTTGATGCTACTTCTGCTGACACAAACAAGTAAATAATCAGTATATAAGATAAGATCGCCCTTATTTCATGATCAGATGTGGATGTAAAAGCCCTTTGGTTACACAGGAAGAGCAGACGCAGCAGGTTTTAGTACCATGATCTGGCAGCATGCGGGGTTATAAATAGGAAACGGGGCAAAATACATTAAGGGATCAGGTCAACTGGCCATGTGGTGTTGTGGCTGGCCAGGTATCGCAGCCGCAATAGGTGGAGACGGGAGGCTTATTGCTTTTAATGTGCCCCTCGAAGGCATGGAGGCACCTTATCAAAACAATCTGCCGCTTTTGCGACGGTGTGGCAAAACAACGGAGGGCTAAATGATCACATTTAAATTAAATGAAAAATGGATTAAAGTAAGGAGCTTACTGGGGGAAGAAAATCATTTGCTGAAAAAAAAAATGGATATATGGAACACGAGCCAAGTGAGATAATGAAACGTGTTGTTATGATCATAGAGGACCTGAAAGCGGGCAGTCAAAGTTACATTCCACTGAAGGAATTTGTGTTTTATTGGGTGCAGGGTCTTTGTCTCGGCGTTTGGCTTGGGGGAGGGTGGGACTTGGGGTGGGACGTCTCTCAGCTGTCAGAATAGATTAGAGGGTCACCCACATACACAGGGCACTTAGTGGAGGGGTGGGGTCGGGGGATTCGGGGTGCATGTGTGTTTGTGTTTGTGTGCGTCCGTGTGTGTGTGTGTCTTTGTGTGTCTCTTTTTACAGATGGACTGACGAACATCACACCTCACAGTGGTCTCTGGGAAAACACTCAGGTGACAGGAATTGGAATTGTTCCAAGAAAAAAAAAAAAAGCTTTTAATTTGAAGGACAAACCTCGTGATCAGAATGATTTCGGATAAAATAAAAGGGAAACAGGAAACCGTTATGTGACTAGAGGAATTTCCTACTGATCTTTCATGCTGAACAGCTTTATTTTTTTTTGGGGCAGATCTAATCAACATTATCCATTATGCATTAACCATATAGAGATTAACATAAGCTCATCACACAGTTGTGGGGGGGGGGGGGTATATTTTGGTAAATCTGTCAGAAAGAGCATTATTTCCTCTGGAAATTATTTCATTTGGATGTTTATGGATAAAGCAGATGACGTCACAGGGTATTAAAAAAAAAAAAAACACGGGCGGTGAGGAGTGTGAAACAACAATAAGCTGCCATTTGTTTGACTGTTGGTGGCTGCACGAGCCGGGGATTACAGCCATATGGTGGTGGTAAACAGTGTTTGGGGGCAAATGAAAACATGTTTTTCCTGGACGGTCACTTATATATCACCACCCCTGGTTTGTTGTGTGTGGCAGTGAGGCCTGGACAGGGAATTCTGAACATACTGATAGCAGCCGTGAGCGCCATCTTATATTTATTTTGAAAGCTCCTGTTTTGTTTTGTTTTTTCCAGAAATGTTTCAAGTCAAAGGTGGTCTTTTGAAAAGACTGTAATCATGAAGCAGGGACTGTAGCGCAGTATGCAGAGCAGATGAATGGAAACATACAGTCAATGAAACGAATCACATAATCCACAATGGTGTTGTCTTACCTGGCAAATGGAATGTAAGAAATGCTATACCTGAAAAAAACAAAAACAAAGACCGGGATTAGTGGACAGGGACTTCAAGTTGCCAACTCTCATCTTACCACAAAGTGTTCTAATAACAACAACGAGGGAGGCAAATGGTCGATTAATTCATTAGTCGTTAGTTGACCAACCTTATCGCTCGATCAACGATTAATTGATAAGCGTCGTTTTCCTGATAACCTAAATTTCACAATGCAAAATGTGTGAGGAACACATTATTCAACACTTAAATAATGTTGAGGGTCCAATGTGACCCGATTTTTCATTAGAGAACAGTAAAATCACCCTAATCATTGATACTGACTTCAAGTTGACGTCTAATGGATCACATTTCTTTCTTTTTTTTTTTTTTTTTTTAATTGTTTAAAAGTAACTTTTTTTTTTAGGTATACAGGCATACACCACACCATTTAATTTAAAAAAAAAAAAAAAAAACAGTGTAAAAAATGTTCAATTAATTGCGATTCATTTAATGAAAGGTGGCAGCCAGCTGTTGGCACTGCCCTGACTGCCTCGTGGCCGCCTTGTTTATATCCCCTTCTAAACACGTAGCAGACAGAGGGCTAAATGTGCTGAGTGGGATGGATAACAAAAAATCCTGAAACCGGTAAATATATGTTGTCAATTACACCACACTTAAAACCAAAAAAGGCCATAAGTGTTAACTGGGGTTGCAACAGACTGTGAAGCTAATAGCGAGACGTGAATAAACAAAACAAGAAAAACAATCAAAGCCCTAAAATGTGTGTGTTAAACTCCGCAGAGCATTAACCGCAGCAGCCAGGCCCTCGGATGCAGCTCGGGGGGGATTAAACAAATCACTAATTGAAAATGAATCGGAGGGGTGTAATCTTTGCGCTGACGACCGCAGGCGGCTTGCCGGCCAAACATGAAGCACAAACAAAAAACACACTCTTAAGACTGGGGAAAGCAATTGCAACTCCAGTTTGGCACACAGAGTTACCCATCATCACGCATCATCAGGTGAGGAATTCGGTCCGAGCGGTTGAATCATCAAACCGAGCCCACATTTTTGCTACGCCAAATCCGGCTGCATTTTTCAAGGCCGGGCCGAGCGTAAACTAATGGAGTAGAAGTTGTCAGCGCTGTTCTGGTCGGCCGCTCACTCCCCCGCTGCGCCCGGCGGTGACTCGCACCATCTCGCCGGCGCGCCGAGCCCGCTCAATTGGATTCGCGCCCGCTGCCTTGCACGCTGCCGTGTTTTCTCACGGCACCGCAGACGTCGGCGTGCACGTGCACCCCCGAGCCTCCCCGCCTCCTGGGTTAAAAATAAACTGGAGATGTGCGTCTCGTGATCGCCATGGCGAGGGGCTGCCGGCGGGCAGGAAGTGAACGCTGAGAGAGACGAGGCTGGGGGAGGTCCGTTCGCCCCCCCCTTGCTGACCGCCGGTTCCCATGACCATTACAGGAAGCCTTTTGTTGGCTCTGCGCAAATATGTTCAATTTAATGAACGTGCAAGCGCCGACATGTCTGCTTGACGTCGCTCGGCGGTCTGACGGCAACCTTCGAAGACCTCCTCAAGTTCTCCGTCTTAGTCGGGCTAACGCGTTTACATGCACTTCAGTTGTCCAATCACAGTCGGACTAAGGCGATAATTCCGTTTCCTTCAGTGTCATGTAAACGCACTGACTGTTAATATTCTCTTCCCTCGACTACATTCATGCCAAATTTAACAGAGGCACCTGGTAGCAAAGCATATAAAAAGGCACCGCCGATCCCACTTCCGCTCGAGGCCGACGCTTCGATTCAATTGCACCCGAACACAGCTGAGTAACACTTTCACGCAGGAGCAACAAGGAAACTGTCACCCAGTGGTAAATATAAAGAGAAGGCAACCCCTGTGTCAAAAAGAATAACACCTATTATTTAAATCAACATAAATGGTTCAAACACCAACCTAGCAAAGGGCAAAGAACAGTGATTTTCTTTGCAAAGCACACTGCTGCCTTTGCTGAAGCGCCTGCCCACCTCGTGTGATCCAAGCCGAGCCTGCTCCTTCTCAGGCCAAAAATATAGAGATCTACTCGGCTGCCTGACAACCAACGTACCACTTTCCTTCAGCTATGAGTCACCAAACAGGAAGATGCCACTGACTGCACGTGGGAGCCGGGGCAAATCGATCCAAGTTTTCTTCTTATATTTAGAGAGTATATTCTAAGTCAAAGACAAACAAAAGCTCCAGGTAGATGGTATAATCAATAACGGTTGCGTGCAATTTTTTTTTTTTTTTTTTTTTTTTGGAACATTTATATGTGGAAGAATTTTCTCTACTGGTGGACATTTGCTTGTGAGCCGAAGTGGCTGCAGCAAATTCTCTGCTCTGGACAGACGGCTGTGTCCGGGTGAGGGGTGGGTGGGAGCTTATTCACTGGCGACTGAGCTTCAAGTCATCCTGTCACACTCACCACGTCATCGCCAAAAACTGCATGACGCAGAAGATGATCGCCAGTCCTTTTTTATTCCACTGGGGGGAAAAAAAAGAAAAGAAACACAGTTAGTTTGACAAAGAAAAACAACAGCGAGAAAAGAACGTGGAGCTAGCTTACTGCAAAGTACTCACCCAAAACACAGCACAAAGTGTTAAGGCGAGGCAGAGCTGGTAAAATAAGATGGCATTTAGTTATCTCTGGTGTAATAATGTCAGGTCAATAATTAAAGGAACACACGTACCAGCATAACGATGGTGGCTATCAGTCTGGTCGGCTCGAACATGCGCTTCAGCTGTTTCAGTGGACCCATGAGGAAGCAGGTGCTTCAAGTTAAAAGAAATTGAGACGCCAGTTAGTTTTGTGCAACAGTCACTGAAAGACTCAAATCTCCAAAACGAAGGAATTAAATGATTGCTGTAACCTTTCCGATCATGACATGACTGTTGCTATATTTGTCTTAACCAGACTGACTTCTAAACGCAACATTTTGAAAAACAAAACAAAGCCTTTTTTAACCCCTTTTCTGAAAAGCCATTGTTTGCAAATTTCACACGAGAAAAACCTGAGGCTGTCACACCACGTTCGCAATTTTCCAAATATTTCCATTAATTTGGATTGAAACTCAAACAAATTGAGCACACACTCTGGTTAATAGCGGACAGGGCCTTTAAAAGGCATGTAAATACACATGACGATATTTAATCAGCGGCATCCTCACCGTCTAGCCAACTTAATTAAGTCTCCACCGTAAAATGCAATTACTGCCGGCCGGGGTAAATATTTCATGTCCGGTGCCATAATGACACACTGTAAACCTCCTACATGATGCATGCGTGACGTCAGCGACGGGACAAAAGGCTCTCCCCGGCTGATGAGGCACACAGCTCCGGGCTCGGCAGCGCTGAGTGGGTAGAGGGAGAAGTGTGCGTAGTGTCACATCTGCTCGGTGAGACACGAGAGCCGTCCGCGTTGACGCAGGCTCCTCTCCGCTCTGCTCCAAGGCAAGGGATTGATGCGTCCCTCCTCCCCCGACTGCTCAGCTACGGCTCCCCCTCGTGATATCAGTGTGCCAGAGCCGATCAGGCATGAGGGCGATGCCGTCTTTACACCAGTGATAATCAATGCAGCGATGTCGCACGTGGGGAATGTGTGGAGGCATCAAACGCAGGCTCGACTGAAAACTGGCCGCTTGGTTTAACCAAGTTATTTTCAAGCGGCGCAATGTTTATTATCAGTTATTATTATCAGTTATGACTAATGAAGAAAATGCTTTTGTACGTATTCGTTTCCAACTTCCTCACGACTGACTCGCACTTGTAAACACACTGCTGTGAGATCCTCTAGTCTTTATCACATGAAGGTGAGAACCGTCTGGGATTCCTAGAACATGACACGCTTTCAGTTCCGATCGGTTATGTGGACTGTGAACGCCCAAAGGAGGCCTCGTTTTCTTAGCACATGTAAACCTCCTGGATACGTGATACCTGAAATAGAGACAGCTTTGTCTGGCAAAGAAAAAAAAAACCCTCATCAATGCTTTGCTGCCTGTCAAGGAGTCAAAACCAGCAAAACCCTGGATTTTCCAGGATTGAATAATCCATGAAGACGGAAACAAGACAGGCCACTGATATCTAGTCTTATTTAACTGGTAAACTACACTGGTGTAAATATACAGCACCCAACCAACCAGCTTGTGGAGACCTTCAAGATGACCAATCAAATTTGAGAGCATTAAACTGAATCATAAGAGAATGTGCAAAATCAGCATATCTAAAGGCTGATTTCATGTAAGTGGAGTTTCGTTGCAATGAACATTTTGAAGGAGAAATTACTTTTCTGCTTCCCATCTGAGCAGCAGCGGGCGCCCATGTTGATGCGCTTGGGGACCAACTCCAATTCTTAGCGTGTGCATTGGTCAAGGGCACGGGCGGGAGAATTAATTTGACACGTGTTTACAGTCTTGACCTTCCTGCAGTGAGGCGACAGTCCTACCGCTGGGGCCACTGAACTGCATACACTTACACTGCAACAACATGCCAAGATCGCAGGTTGAGATTTTTTTTAATTTTTTTTTTTTATTGTCAGCGGCACCGCTGTCAGGATAACAGGCTGAAGCAGGCTGGAATAACATTGCAGCATGTGTGTAACTGCATTACAACTAATCCAATTAATTGCTGGGGCTTTTTGTTCAACCAGTAAACCTGTGTTTGGAAAGAACTTTGCTGTGGTAATGTGCTATTTTTTGAGAGAGAGAGACATTTACAGAAATCAAAAGAGTAACTCGAGAATGTGTTGGGTTGTTGCATTATCATTAATCTCTGGAATGCACTAGACTAGACTGAAAATAGGATTTTTCTTTTTTCTTACCTTGCAAGAGCTGTAATATTCCCTAGCGTGTAGAAGACGGCAAAGAGCTTCAAGCCATTTGGAAGGAAGAGCAAAGCTGACCCCTGGAAAGAAAGCAACATATAGTTTCTATGATGTAAATCGTATTAAATTCTAATTAATAAAACAGAAGTATACTCTTCTTGAGCATTAATATTCAATGTTTATTCAAGGTTCTCCTACGTTTTTCGTTTAAAATGTATAAAAGCAAACCGGAGGGTCTGGAAGTGTCTTAACGGGAAGATTATAGGTCAAAACACGCAAGATTTCTTATGATCACCTGAGACAGCGCTTCTATTATTTACAGAAAATACTGAATGTTTTGGTGACTTTAGAGAGAATAAATAAAACAACAAAAACACAATGTATAGAGGATCATGTGATAGAAAGACTAGACAAATATTTGGTGATGTGATGGCTTTAGAAAACTGTACTTGACAGAATAAGAGGAAATTCTGGAAAATAAATATAAACTAGATTGTGGATTAGACGTAAAGTTCGACAGTGCAGGAATTTCAGAATCCTTTTTGACAAACTGGTCGTGCAGGAGCTCAATCGGGGAGGATCTTGACAGCAGAGTGGCTTCAAAGTGTAAACTAGTGCAGGCGTCCTGTCGCTCGAAGTGCAAACCACAAACAGAAGCTTTTAGCGCTTCTCTGGCATTTACTGTAGATCTTGGTTAGCAAGAGCGCCGAGATTAACTAACTGCAGTCAAACAACCAGCAAAAACTAACTTGGATCACGATGCTCAATGCACAGGGTGTTGCACGCATGCATTCCATTTGTCGGATCAATGCCAGTGTTGCAAAAGGTGACATTTCAAAGTAAAAGGCGGGGGGAGAGGGGGGCACTCACGAGTATTGAAAACAGGATGCCTGCACCAAAACATATGCAGAACCACTTCACCCTGGTGCTGAAGCTGAGTGACGAGGCGTCCAGGACCTGGCGGGAACAAAGGCAGGATGTCACAAGACACACGTCACGAGTAACCGAAAAAGCAACAAGCTTCCGACTAAAGGGTTTCTCATTCATGTCACTCACTGGTAGCAAACTACAAAGATTGTTTGTGACTTTAACTGCGCAGACGCAGCACCGTTCTGCGGTTCAAAGTTGCAGTATACCACAACACTCATAGCAGAGAACTAGGCAAGCACAATGAATAAGCCATTGACAGCGGGGGGGTTAAATGGTGAAAATGCAGTTGCAGAATGCAACTGTAACACAAAGCTGTCCTGCGCAACAAGTAGCACAACCTTACCTCAGTTCCTCCTTCTTGCGAATGCGTGTAAAGAATTGTACATATAGAAAATGTTCAATGTAACACATGTTGACGACAGTTGACATTAGAAACAGAAAACATAGAGCACGGACGCTTCTGTTAGCTTCAGTACCCGAACGTCAACGGAATGCTACGCAACTGTGGTTCACAACAGACATTCACAAAGCTCCTAGCTTGAACCTAAAAACAAAACAAAAACAGTAACAACCGGCAAATCATTGCCGCTGCTGGTAATCTAGGCACAAACACGTTTCACTTGTATAAAACACGGGGGACTCTTCGTTTACGCCTTGACGTGACGTTAGCATTAGCAGTCCCGGGACAGTTGACGCTGCTGTCATGAGGTGATACGCTACCTGTGAAGTGAGACCCAATTCTTCGTTGTCTTCTCGGCCGCTTAAAACCCTACGAAGCTTGTCCATCGCTTGCGCTGTGTGGTCGGAGCGATCCGGGTTTCTACGTTTTGGTCTCTGCGTATGTGGTTATGTCAACAAGCTCTGATCGCAGTAATGGCAATTTAGACTTCCTGGCTCTCTCTGTGCGCAGGCTTTACGGCTTCTCTGCAAGCGCTGACTTGGAATCAGTTTGCATGGAACCAGTGAATAGCATAGCAGCCGGGGAGGCGTGTCAATAGCAGACAGCAGATCAACGTTAGCGAGGCACTTTTACAAAATAACTTCCTGTGAGTTATTGCTGACTTCATGCACAATTGTAAATTACACAATCAAGGGGTCAAACGATTTATTGCGCAAATGAAAAAGTAAAACTCTGGGCTAGTATTTGATATGATATCGATTTGCTATAAGTCGAACATTTCAAAGTTCTCGTGCCGTGGTCAACAGGTAATGCCCCTAGTGGCATTTTTTTTTTTTTTTTAACTTTTTTTTTTTTTTTAGGTCCACAATATTCTATCTTAATATTTTTCCTCTTCTTGTGGCCCCAATCCTTTTCAGTATTTGCCTTTTTTTTTTTTTTTTGAAAGGCTCAAAATAATCAACCCCCCCACTTTTCCCACGAACCAACTTTTTCTACTTACACTAACCGTTGTTTTTCCTGTTTATATGTCGCCATCTAGTGGGATTAAATGTAAACAACTTCGAGCTGTCCGTGGCCATGCATGGTAATATGAGCAGCATATCTATTTCCAAATTTTATCGAATTCCAAACATAATTTTAACATTCCCAATTACATACTTGTAACATTAGGCACGTGAAACGTTTATTTAAAAGTTAGAATAATCCTCTGTTGGAAATAACATTTATGTTTGTGACACCTCTTTCTTTTTACCCAAAGTTTCCTGGCTCGTTTAAAATTGTAGGCACTGTTTTAAACATTTTTCCAGTCAAGGTTACAAATCGACTCGTCTTTCTAAAGAACGTAGGCGGCAATGAGAAGATACAGGAAATCTAGACTTTTTGGCCTTCAGTCACAGTGTCCTCACAAGGAGCAGTGATTTAGCTGGTTTTGTGCACTAGTAAAATAATAATAATAATAATTATAATAATAATAACAGTAAAACATTTGTTGCATACACACACAATTTACATTCACAGTTAGCAAGCCTCTTTAAAAGGAAAGAGCCACAAATGAAACACCGACTCTCAGGGTAGCTTAGTGTTTAAAGACACAGCATGTTGTTCAAGAACAACTAGTGCATTCCCTCTTTAGACTTAAAGAACCATTTAGAAATATAAGCACAAACAATACTGCCTAACATTAAAGAATCTTCTGCAAAAATGCATTATGACTACATACCTCAGGGACAGAATTATGTTTCAGCATTAGGAGCTGCACCACTGCCTGTCTACTCTGTCAGAGCAATAGGAGACTCCATGTAATTTCCTATTATGATGATATCATTGGCTGTTTGTATTAAATGTTAGTGATGTAGAAAGTGCATTGGACACTTGCTGCATGAAAGAGGGAAATGATTGCACATCATAAAGTTGACAGTGCACAGAACATAAAGGTAAATGCAGTTGTCAATGGGTTCATGAGAAATGTTGAACAGTATCTACAAATGTAACACTCAAATCCCATAGCAGTGAGATATTTCTCTCTCTCTCTCTCTCTCTCTCTCTTTCTCTCTCTCTCTCTCTCTCTCTCTTTTTTTTTTTTAATAACAAAGGCTTTAAAAACAAAAAAGAGGATTGGATTTGCCTTTTGTTATCAGCATTTCTACATTTCTTGTGGACATCTTGGGAGCAAACATATCAGCACCCTGCCTCATTGTGTTGGCTTCAAAATAATTGAACTCCCAGAAGGATGCAAAGAATACTAAGGCCTTGAATGTCATGTCCTTGAATCTCAATCAGTTTTCCCCCCCATGTAATCTTTTTGTATGGTTTATACTGATTGGAGTGTTATGTGATTTGGTTGTAATGTTAATGCAATCTGAGGCATAGGTTTTGTGTTCAAATGATTATTATTGTTATTTTATTGAAATCTCCTTGGGGTGGTGGGTGTCTCTGGGTTTCACCTTCCACCGCCGGATGACGGCCATCTATAACAGCAAATGAGAGTGAAAGGAAGGGCCAAACATCGTTACCCACCCGCCAGGCTCCCGGCTCCTGCTATGCGGACACGGACAACAATGTGGACGTCGTCGACTGCGCTGCTTTTCCTCGCCGTTTCGCTCTTACACGGAACCCAGTGCGCCTCGGCGTTCGTCTGCCCTCGTGTATGCCGCTGTTTCTCCGACACTATCAGGTGCAACAACGTGACACAAGGGTCGCCACTGGCGATGGACCACAGAGATAAGAGACTGTAAGTCAAAATGCCACCGCAGTTCTTTGGCTTGTGTTAGTGTCGTGCAAGTCGCATTGTTACGCGGGAGGAAGACTCGGTGCGCTTTTACGCACCAAGCGTAGAGCTACTATAGCGCACCGACTTGGTTAATAATAGAGCATTTATAGTCACGTTAGTTTAAATAAACCCACAGGTCCTAGCTGATGTTATATATGAAGTATGTATTGTATTAGTGGATTTATTATTTATTGCTGTTTTTATTTATAACTGTTACACTTTACTCAAAAACACAAGACAAGTCACTCGCAATTGTAGTCTGTGCTTTAGAACTATCTGCGTTAATAGAACTGATGGAGATTTTGGATGTGGTATGCCTCCATCTGCATTTCCTGTAGGTTAAACTCCCTGTGTTAAATGTCCATATTTTGATGTTCTTGCTATAGACTCAAAAGCATTTAATTTCAAAAGGCTAATTGCGAGCCTCAGTCAACAAGTGGCCACTGGTTACACAGAGTGGTTTTCTAAGTGATGTGTAAAGTTCTGAAGCATGAAAACCTTTGTCATCGATTTTGCGTTTTGCATTTGTGTCCACATTATGACGTTTTATTGCTTTGCATCAAAATCATTTAAGGTCATCTGGGAACTCACCATCAATGACAAATGACAAAATTGAAGCAGAGCAAATGCACACGACCGAACAATATCAGGCAGAGACGATTCCATGCTTCAAATCACGTAACAAAAACACAACCCAGGACCATGACAGCCTCTTGCCGAGAAATGGGGACGCTGCATGTGCTCATCTTAATTAGCAATGGAGGAAATGTCAAGTTGCTCTAACGGGGTCAGGTACGCTGTCTGTTCTCCTTGGAAGGACTGGGGGCGTCACAACGTACCGAACTATCAGAAAACCTTAATGGTGGGAAATCTTGACCTCTGCTCTCATATATCGCACAGCCTTGTGTCTCCTCTGATAAGTGTCCAATGAAGGCCAGCAGCACCATACATGTACAAAGAGCACCGACATCCTTACACACACACACACACACACACACACACACACACACACATGCACAAAACTGGATAAAAATATCCAGTGTTTTTATTTCTTCTTATTTTTGTTGACTTGAGGCAGCCTCTCTGTGCTTCCTTCCCAGGTTTCTGTACCACTTATCTTTCAAGATACTTTCAAGCCGTTCATTTGATGGTTTAAAAGGAGTGCAGAGGATGTAGGTATTAACTTTCTTTGCTCATCTATAGGTGGTTATTTGTGGCATCTAACAGTGGACCTGACGAAAACTGTTTATTCTCTGTTCCGTCTGCTTGACAGTGAGATCTCTCAGAGTGTGACCCTGCAAACCATTCAAACGCTAGCAATCAATGACCTACCCAGCCTCTTCGAAATGTAAGTGGTTTAACTTATGTAACTGAGATTTTGGGAAAACCACTGAAATCGAATCAGATTTAAGTTTCACCTAATTTTTCATGCTGGCTTGCAGATCAATACAGAATACCAGGAGTCTGGTCCACATCGGCAGAAGTGCGTTTAACAACCTTCCAAAGCTACGTTACTTGTGAGACACCTCGACTATACAGTAGTAATACTTTTTTCTTGAGGCTATTTAAGATACATATTAGAAAAGCCTGTTTCTTCTGCTGCCATCTAATCAGTAAACATTCTATGAAGTCACTTAAAAAAAAAAAGCACTTTATTTACTTTTTAACATTCAAAGTAACACCATAGGACTCAACAGGCTTCCTTTTGCATTAACAGGAGCATCTCAAATACTGGCATAATGGATTTTCCTGACCTTACCTCGATCAACTCTATTGAACTAGAGTTTATTTTGTGAGTATGTTAAGTTTTAGGGTGTCATCATAAACAAATAAGCACATGAGGTGACCAGGAACACAATACTATGGCTATGCTGTTTCAGGGACATCTGTGACAATTTGTATCTACCAGAAATACCTTCAAATGCCTTCATCGGACTGACAAAAGAATACGTTACTATGTAAGATAAGTGTTTTACAACTGCTGTCGCAAATGTTGCCTGGCCCAAATTTACCTCCTTCACTAACACAAATGTCGTGACTGATTGCAGGAACATGTACAACAACGGCATCAGAGAGATCCACAACCACGCTTTTAACGCTACAAAGATAGATAAGCTGTATTTTCCCGCATTCCCCAGTTGTTGTTTTGATGATAATCAGCCAGTAAACTTGCGACTCATGACTCCTTTTATATCTGCTTTAGTGTGTTAAAGAATAATCGAAACCTGAGAATGATCCACAGAGATGCTTTCGAGGGAGCCACAGGTCCCGGAGTCTTGTAAGTGATATTTTTAAACCCTCTTTAATGTCACGTCGTACAAAGTTATCTTCTTGTCTTTATTGGCAATTTTGGCAATTTTGTCAGAAAGGACCACACAAATATTATTTTTTCTTGACTGGTATATTACTTAGGTTCTGGGTCGATACATTTTATCATAGTAATGATATATAAGGCCCTATGCCAACAGTGTTTCTCTGTATTAGGTGGCACTGCTATAGAGCCACTTAATTAATGCTTACGACTAATGTTGAAACTGGTAATTTAATAGCAATATATTATTTAATGTAGCTTCGTAGAAGAGATGAGAAAAAAATTGAGACAAGAAATATGTACTTTAATATGGCCTTCTTAGCATAATATATTACGTGATGTCATAAATCCATGCATCGTACATAAAGCATTGGAAGTCTGTGATTTCTATTGCAGGGACGTGTCTGCCACAGCTCTCACCAAACTACCAGCTCAGGGTCTGGAGTCAGTTCTGGTGCTGTTGGCTCAGTCCATGTACACCTTGAAGCGCCTTCCTCCCCTGCAGGGACTGTGGAGCCTGCGAGAGGCCCACCTCACCTACAACAGTCACTGCTGTGCCCTGCTGAGCTGGAATACCCACCACAGGTAGCCACAATCATCCAGATTCATAGCAGGTGACAGAGAGTTATTGGAAGTATGGTCGAGTCAAAGGCCTTGCATGTGTTGGTATAGAATGAAAGAATTGATGTATGTCATGATGAGTATTGAATCAGTGCTGCTCCTTTGGTTGTTAGCATTATACTGAGCAAATGTTGCTTACTGATTATTTTCCCTACTTGCACTTCAGGGATATTGGCAATCATCCTGCAGGCAACAATGACTCCACATACTGTGATGAGAGTGATGCATCAGCTGGGTAAATCTGTTATAATTCCTTGCATACTTATGAATTAAGTATTGTTATGCTCATAAAAATAAATAAGAATAATTCAATTGATTATATAGACTCTTGTGCTACTGATGAAGTCTTTTTTTTTTTTTAATCCATGTCCTTCAGTTCCACAAACAAAACTCCTTTCTATCTTCTGTTCAAAAGCAGAGTTCAGCGTGTGATTGGAGGCTCATCAGACTCCATTCTCACCCAGGATACATTGTTTTTCTCAGATGTCGACCTGCTAACGGGCAACGACGGCTTCGGAGATGTGAATTTCCACTATCCAGAACTAGACCCCTGTCAGTCTCGACCAAAGTTGGTTTGCACGCCTGAGGCGGACGCCTTTAATCCCTGCGAGGACATCGCAGGTTTCAGTTTCCTCAGAGTGGCCATTTGGTTTATTGGCATACTGGCCATCATGGGCAACCTGACAGTCCTCGTGGTCTCGCTCACCAGCCGGAAGCTGATGGTGCCCCGCTTCCTCATATGCCACCTGGCTTTCGCGGACCTGTGCATTGGCATCTACCTCTTGATGATCGCTACAGTTGACCTGCGCACACACGGCCGCTACAGCCACTATGCCATCGAGTGGCAGACGGGGCCTGGCTGCAGCGTCGCAGGCTTCCTGTCCGTGTTTGGCGGCGAGCTTTCGGTCTACACTCTCTCCGCCATCACCGTGGAACGCTGGCACACCATCACCAACGCCATGCAGGTGGAGCGCCGCATGGGGCTCAGGCAGGCAGCCGCTGTTATGGCGGCAGGTTGGCTGGCGTGCCTGGGGATGGGCGCGCTGCCCCTCGCTGGCGTGAGCAGTTACGCCAAAGTCAGCGTGTGCTTGCCCATGGATATAGACACTCCCCCGGCGCAGGTTTTCATCATAATCATCCTCCTCTTCAACGTGGGCGCCTTCATCGTCGTGTGCATTTGCTATGTGCTGATATATCTGGCACTGAAGAACCCAGAGTTCCCCCGGAGGAGCGCCGACACCAAGATCGCCAAGCGCATGGCTGTGCTCATATTCACCGACTTCCTCTGCATGGCTCCCATCTCCTTCTTTGCCATCTCCGCTGCGTTCAAGGTCCCTCTCATCACCGTCACCAACTCCAAAATCCTCCTGGTCCTCTTCTTCCCCATCAACTCTTGCGCCAATCCTTTCCTCTATGCCATATTCACCAGGGCCTTCAGAAAGGATGCATGTCATTGTTTGAGCACCTTGGGATGCAGTAGAGGGAAGATCAGTGTTTACTGCCTGGACAACCGTTGTAAAAGAAATGCAATGAAGAGGAGCTTTGCAACCAATAGCAGAGACTCAGGCACAGGTGTAAGGATGAATGTGATGACAATAGAAAGCCATCACCTGAAACAGGAGGGCTAGTTTTTGTGGAGTTTTTAAGGTGGAGTTTTAAGAGTTTTTATGTCATGTTTAGTTAATAGTACTTTGTCTCAGTAAGTTTCTTAAATGTTGAAATGTGTTTTTCTAGCACTGAGCATGCTTCTGTTTTGTGTATCATTCTTTGTGCTTTCATGTGTCATTCTTTTTGGTTTCAATCTCAATCTCAACCACCAGTTTCAACAACCAGTTTTTACCAATTTGTCTTTATATAGAATTCAGAATAATACAGTGCTATGTGCCAACTGTCTTTTTGTGTGGGGAAAAAATGCACTTTGTCAATCTTGTTAATAAAATTTTATTGTGGGCGTCCCTTTGATTGCCTTAAGGCCATAAGGTCAGACTGCTTTTTGTTTCATTCCATTTCAACACTACGGGAGCTACACGTCACAACAAAAAAAGTGCACAAATTGGCCGCTAGATGGCGTAGTTGTCAAGATCAGGGGGTTTACTTTGGTTTAAAAAGCCTATTTGAAAGACGCAGACATTATGGCACGTTGGATGGTGTTGACCACTTGGTAGAAGTTCATATGTGTCTAGAAAGCGTGATGACGATTGATCACATAAAGTTGTGTGTTAAAATACATTTAACACAATGTATGTTAACATCGCACCCCCATGGATTAATTAGAGCCTCCCACTCCTTCCCCAACTAACTAACTAACTAAATAAATAAATACATTAGAGTTAGAGGAAAAGCTATGATTTATTGTATTTTGGAGCTGAATTTTCCACAGGATCGCAGCCCCGCCTCCGTGGGACGTTAGTGTGACGTCGGAAAAAGTAAAACTTTCTCCCCCGCCTCCTCTTCTCTCCAGCTGGTCGGGTCAACAACTCGTGGCTCATCAGAGCAGCAGGAGCCATTCATGTCTATTGTCGCAAACCGTTCTGCTCCTGCACAGCCACCCCGGGATTGGACCGTCGGCATCTTGTTTTTGCGGGACGGGAGAAAACCGGACACCGCATCGTATGGTCATGGCAGAGAAGAAGCAGTCACCTCCGAGCAGGTTCTGGGTCTTTCTCCCCGTGGCGCTTCTTATCGCGGGGAGTCCAGTCAGCGGTGAGCGGTAACCACATGTCCGTCAGAGTGATCTGCTCTCAGGCTGCAGCAGAGCAGACCTCGCTCCTCATTTTAAACAGCTTGACATTTCCTAGAAAAAAATTCCTAGAATGTTTTCAGCGAACTTTAGACGGCACTTTGCCTCGGTAGATGTAATTATCTCTGTTGTAATAGAATAAATGTTTAGTAAGTTTAGTTAACACTTGTTTCATTTTGTTTCTGGTATAGTTTCGACTATTAATTGTATACTGTCTGATTGCAATTTATGTTGTCATAATGATAATGAAGGTGTTGGCTACACCTTCATTATCAGCTATAATGTTATGTTCCTCAAAAAAGAAAAAATTCCTTTGTCCAAACTTTTCTTTACACCAATGAATCTACTCACTGGTGCTGCTTGAGTTGGTATCACACCCACTCTTTTGCGATGCACTTTAAGCCAATAATTTTTAAGTCAACTTCCAAGTCTTAAATGCATAAAAGTTAGATTTTTGGTAACGTGTGAATGTCGTGCACGCCTTGTTTGGTCCCTTGTGCCTTGGAGGTCAGATCTCATGTGCTCATCATCTCCACCTCTAGGCACAACAGGGAGATAGAGCTAAACTTGATGTTTCCTCCTGTTTAAAACGCAATTACCCCCTATGTAAATAGCCCAGCATTCCAGGAGCCACATCTACCGCCGCGCAGAGCCCCACGTGATACCGGCCACAGTGTCGAGGGTCTATCTCACCCCGGACCAGTTCAGGCGGCTTCACTTTAAACCCACCGTGGGCACCATCCAGCTGTCGGAGGGCCACGAGATGACATTCAACTGCTCCATGGACATCCCTGACGCCAAGCTCGACTACACCATCGTCTGGACCAAGAATGGCCAGGATCTGGAAAAACACAAACTGGATGCGATCAACGACCTGCAGACCATCACTGATGGCGTCACAAGTCTCCTTTCAACTGTCAGGTAACGCAGCGGCGTGCTGCCACGATTTGCGACGCCAAAGGGAGCGCAAACAGTGACGGGCGTCCTTGTGCTCCGCAGGATCAAAAACGTGCAGCGGTCGGATGCTGGAGAGTACCGCTGCAGACTGAGCGTCAGCCAAATGGTGGTGGAGTCGCAGCCGATCACGGTCAAGGTGGAAGGTGAGCTTCAACCCTGTGACGGCTTTCTGTTTTTTCTCTCAATTTCTTTTTTCAACCCAACTCTGGTTGATGTGCAGGTCTGCCAGCATTCGTCCACCAGCCGGAGGACTGGAATGTAACGAGAGGCTCTCCCTTCACTCTGTTATGCGAGGCGGTTGGACCCCCAGACCCGGTTCAGATCCGCTGGCTCCGGGATGGATTATACGATAGTGACCGCCGCGACTCCCCCAGCAACTACTCGGTGTCAGGTGAGAGTGCAGCCTTCACCATCCTTCCATTTTTTTCGCCCCCCCACTCGTGAACACGTTTCTCTGTGTTCTGCTCAGTAAGAGCAATACTTTTCCTTCCCCTTGTTGTGCTTCCCCCTCACGTGGTGACATCTTTTCCCGAGTTTGAACTCTTTTGGTCATGTTCCTGGCGAGACGCCAACGTGAATGATCAGTACATGACTCACGATGCCACACAACAGTCAGACACAACAGCGCTTTAGATGTGATGCGTGGTTTGTCACAGGGACATGAGATTCACTTGTTGTTGTTTTTTTTTTTTTTTTATCAACCTGGTGAGTGTTGGAGGAGCTGAGCAAGTAATTTTCCCCTTGGTAAGAGAACCCCAACTCTGTGCAAGTCTGTTTGATCTTGACAGTAAAATTGTTGCAAGCGTTGTTTTTTGTAATCAAACTTTAATGTGGCTTCGAGCTTATTTTATCGCCTTAACTAGACACTTTTTATGAGGAGAGCTTCCGGCTGAAATGAGCAGTACGGCATTAACACACAAATAACATTTTATACCTTTTTATTCAACTTCATTTGGTGAACTTCCCTTTACAGCTTATTTTGCTTTAGTTCATCGGCACAAATGCTGCCTCCTAGTCAACGGTGACAGACTCGCAGAAGCACGTAGCGCTTAACTAGCATGACGTTGTTGGTGGTTTCTATCCGTCCCGGTGTGCTGCCTCAGCGTCTGTGCTTTGCTTGCTGCTTCTCACAACAGCCAGTGTCGCCGGGGCCTCCTGCTGCACTGCTGACTTGTTCACTCTGTTATTCACGCAAGGTCACCGATTTTTATCAGTCGAGTTTTTAGTCCGTGCAATCTGCACAGCTTTTTCAGAGGTTTATTAATTCACCTTTGCTCTCAGGACTTGAAGCTGGAGCTTGTAAACAGTAATATTAATGCACCGCAAGACTGAAAAATATGCTGGAAAACTAGCTTGGTCTAAAGGTAGCTATGGAAATAGGCCAGGAGGTTATTGTGCGCAAGAGTTGTTCCACAAGGACCAGCTTGTAAAACACTCAGAGTAAAAGATAAGCCAAATCGTTTAGTGGTACTTAATGTCAAATTATTCCAGAGTTTCCATTTCATTGGAAACTAATCAACAAACTTACAATCTGAAAGCTGCTGCCATTACTAGAAGACATACAGGCATGATGTAATGATATATAAAAAATACTTACAGGGTAAAATAAGCAAACACTTCACACTTTAGCTATTTATTTTGGGTCACGTGTTGTATACATATTTAGTCAATTTTTCTTTATTTGGCCTTGCATAGTTTATTAAAAAAAAAATCCCTAGATGTTCAGAAAACAGCAAACCCAGCAGATTTAGCCTTTTGTTTGCATTCTTGCTTGGCCTTTGACTCCCTGCTAAAAGTGATAAACCAAATGTTTGGAAGGAGTCAAAAGCATGAAGGCAGTGAGGTGGTCTCATAGGGCTAAATGACTCAACTGATTGGGGGTATCGTCACAGATCTTGGTGAGGATTCTGTGCCCTCTGTGACGCCTTAAAGGGCCCTTCCACTTCCACACACTGCACGCACGTTCTCAATCATAGGTCATGAATTTTCCACTGTTGTGGTTTATTTGACCAATTCAGACGACTCTCACTTAAAAGGAAACATCGGTTTTGGAAACATAACTTTTTGGCCCCTACGGCTCTTTACTTTTCCAGCTTGCTTTAGGCGAAGCAGTGAGCTGCTGCTGCTGCTGCTGCTGCTGCTGCTGTTCAAAGGGGTTAAAGGTTCAGAGTTGTGCTTTGGTCCGGCATGTGCAAGGACCCATGGGCAGAGAGGAGATGGGGGTGCTGCACAGAGAGCCTGTTCGGGGGTTGGTTCAGCGGACAAAGACCTTATTCATGAGACGGCCCACTAGCCGGCAGGGAGGGGCTAAACAGAGGGGATGGCAGGCTACCAGAGCGCCTTGCAGGACCAAATATTGGCACAACTGACGAGCTCAAACCAGCCACTCAACTCACACATACCATCAGTCCCAGCACACTTTTTCCACTAAGGTTGGAATTTCATAATATTAGTGTAACGTTTCTGTCACACAATTGAAAATGCTCTTCTGACTCCCTGAAGGAGCCAGTTGACTTGTTTTTCATTTTGTCTATGGAAAGGCTCCTTTACTGCACGTCTGCATTCAGTTGCACCAGGTCTGTGGCATGAGGTCCAAATGCAGTGTACAGGAAAAAGGAAACCTTAGAACACTTTCGCCATATTTGCTTCCAGAGTCCAAAAGTAGAAAATGACAGAGAAGGTCTGAAGTCGTACCGTGAGCTGGAAGAGTTCTCTCTGTAATTTTAGATGTTTCCATTTGTACGGCTAACCTCAAAGCTCTTATGATCCAGTATATTTTAATTTTTTCTCTTGTTAAGTGCAGCAAAAGAAGAAATGCGAGTGATTAAACCTGTAATTCATTTCCTCTTCCCCATATATACCACGTGTGGTTTTAAAATCCAATGTGACTCCACTAAGCCATGAACTCGGGACACTCCCAAACTTTGACCTTAAGTCATTACAGACCCCTTTCTGAAAACAGCAATGCAGCATAATCCATCTACTATTATTGTATTATTTGTGTGTATTTTGTAAACACTCCCCTGTTTTGCTAAAGTAGTGTTAAATGTAGCGTCTGCAACAGACGCTTCCATATCCTGTGGCACCCTCCGTCATTCTTAAAGCCTTTATAGCGACTCTGCAATAGCTTTCGTGCAGTAAAAAAATGCTCTCACCTTTGGAATCTAAAGTGGCTGTATTATCTCAACACAGCCACCAAAGTCAGGAATGTCTCCATCGGTGTTGTGACATCAAGTAATTTGTTTTCATTCCTCTGTTGTCCTTGGAAAACCTGCACAATAATGACCAGTTTCATGCCGGACAAGTCACACCTGCCTTGTTCCCACTGTTCTTCGCTCCCACTTGTTTAAACCCGCAAGGCAAACAGAGGGGTTTCCATGCAATAAAAAAGAAGAAGAAGAAGAAGAAGAAGGTGATGGAGGAGGCATGTGGTAATTACATTTGTGTTGCTCACCTCCTGAAGCCCAGATGCATTTAACACATATGGCCAGAGTTTAAGCACCGGTTTATAAGGTGCAGGCAGCTCTGATCCGTGCAAACTTAAGTTAATTTTAGACTTTAAATCAGAGAATGGGATTGTTGAGACTGATCCAAGACCATTATAAGCCATTTTTGTTTGCACACAAATGGGCTGCAGCCACAGAAAACCAAACATTTCTGGGTTTTGTCCCCGGCCTGTGACGGTTCTACCTTCTGCTGTCTCCTCTGAGTGTTAACAAACATCCCAAGTCTAATTCCAGTCGTTCCTGGCTGGCCAGACTATCATTACTTTGTGGGAAGACTTCTGAGACACTGGAACACAAAAGAAACATTATCTAGCGGCCGTCCCAGGCTCATAGCAACCGGACAGATCTGTGGCTGATGAGAGACAGAGACAGTGCATCCAGGGAAAAAAAAAAAAAAAATGGCTAAAGAGGCTCAGTTTGCACTCCCTGCATGAGGCCCTGGTGTTGGGAACCGTAGTGGCTTGACAATGGAGCGAGTCGCCCATAAATATGTTTTTGGTGTCAATTTTAGTCTTGCTTCTCTATTTAGACTGACATGACACTTTTGTCTCCACTCCTGACACACAGACGCAATCGGCTTTGTCTCCCTGAACAATATGTTGACTTGTGCAGAAGGTTTCTGACAGATAAGAGCCAGGGTGAGCAGATGTTTAGCAGCACATTAACCTTGAAGACAGGTGAGGTGGTGAGATTGCTGCCAACCTTGAATGGTTGCACAGATTCCGACTCCGAAATCGTGCTTAGCCCTCGCTCTTAGATTTACATGGATTCCGTCATCAGGAAGGCATGAGGCAGGAGAAATGAGATTGATTGAGTTGTTGTGACAAAAGTGAGAAGCATCTGCGAGGGCGCTGCTGCTGTACTAGCAGTTCTATCAGGAGTGGACGTTTATTTCACATGAAATTGAAAGACAAAAAAAGGTTGTTCATTCATTTAAGGTTATTTTCAACTGGCTTTTGCAAGAGTTGCCAGAGTTGTAGTTATGCTATGCTATGCTATGCTTTGCTATGTAATGCAACTCTTGCAAAAGCAAGAGTTGTGTTTTCACTGTGGAGCGGTGAAGCTCGGTTCATGCCTCCCCTGACAGTCTTGACCTCAAAAAAAAAAAAAAAAAATCTAAATTTGCTCTCACAATTCTGACTGGTTAGTTGGAATTTGATAAACAATTCAACAAGTCACCCAGCAAGTTTCTTTGGTCCTTTTGTTCTATCTGAACTCTTTCTCGAATGGCTGTGCATAGACATAGACATAGACAGACTTTATTGATCCCCTTGGGATGACTCCCTCAGGGAAATTAAAAATCAAGATAAATCAAGAGTGTTTCGGGCACCTAGCAGGTGAGGCCATGCTGACTGTTTCAACGTGTCATTTACAGGTGTTTACAAGTACACACAGTTCAGCTGTGAGGCTCACAACGACAAGGGAGTCACCACCTCCAGGGAAGCGACCATCAACATCAAAGGTGAAGACGAACCGTCCCGTGGGGCTGTTAGACATTCCTGGAGGTTGCCCTGCTGTGCGTGCTGACAAAAGGCCTCCGTCTTAAAAAGTTAACTGGGATTTTTACGATGTTTTCCAGTCGCCCCAAACCCCGTGTCTGATGTCGTCGTGACGGAGACGCAGCCCAATAAGTTGATGCTGAGCTGGAGCCCTGGACACGATGGTTTCTCCCCTCTCACAAAATGCCAGATTAGGGTAAAGATCTGCCCAGAACCGTGCTGTCCGCTGCACTTCCCAGGAAAACGGAATCCTGAAAATGCTCGCCCTTTTTTTCAGGTCAAAGAGGTGAGTCAGAGAAAAGGAGAGGTGACGGTGACCCGGCTGATCAACGTCACAACGCCGCCTTTCCACTCCGAAGTCCCCGGGCTGCAGGCGCTGACGTGGTACAACATGAGCATTTCCTGCAGCAATGAGGTGGGATCGTCTCCGATCACCACGTGGGTCCAGAGCAGCACCACCGAAGGAGGTATGTGAGCACTTAGGAAACTGTTCAACAGCATTCAGGTCAAGCATGTCTGCTGTACAGTTTGATGTGAAACTGCAGCAGGTTTATTTTTGGGTTCAATAGTTTTATTAATCGTATCTCAATGTGCTTATTTCATCTTTGCTAAGCCTAAAAAAAAAAAAAAATTCTACACAAAAGACATCCTCTGTATTATGGCCTTGCTACACATTAAATGAGATTCCGGTTTCGCAGACTTAGCGCTGTATTATTAGCCTAGCGCTTTCCTTTCCAAACTGTACTTATCGTAAGCCTACTCACTGTCTGCATGTAATCGCGGGAATGCAGAGGAAGTTGCCCAACTACCTTCTCTGCTTGGCAACCTCTGGTCACAAAAATGTCCTGTCCACTACAGGGTTTTCCTGAAGGGTCACATAGGAAATGGGAGTGGTCTTACTGAGAAAACACAAAGTACTTGCTGGGCGGTGATGTCTTGAATTTCCTTCCTGAAGCCGCCACGGGGGATATTTTAGTTGAATGATTCTCGGCTTTGCTCGGAAGTATCGTGCATATCGTGCTGTAATCAAAGATGTCACTGAAGTTGGAGCCTCACTTTCTGTTTTAATGATTTCTGTTCTAAAAACTGCCTCACTAAAATTCCAACACGCCGGCCAGAATAACAGCAGTCCTTCGTTTCTTGTCTTCTCAGTGCCATCGGTTTATCCACGGAATGTCACAGTACATCTTAATGAGTCCTGGCTGGTGATCAGCTGGAAACCTCCCCCAGATGATAAGATAAATGGCATCCTGCGGGGATATGATGTCATAGTCAGGCATGGCACACAAGTAACCAAGGTAAGCAGTGTGGCAACCCAGTACCTTAGTAGTACCTCCAGCTCTTCCTGCTCTGAATTGTAGTGATTAAAATGAACTGCAGTGAGTAGGTCTCTGAAATAAAAGATGTCCAAAGTGCACTTCAGTTTGTATACATGGTGTAAAACAGCTGTTCAACAGGTTTCTTGGGTTGTTTCTTTTGAATTGTTTATGTTTATGAGAGAAGATTTGATATGATGTCCATAAAAGGTTTGGAGCAGGGTAAGATTTAAAATTGTGGGATTTTAGAGAGGCTCCAAATTTTTACAACATACTTCTTTTTATTTATTATTTAAAATATTTTTATTTTAGTTCTGTCTTTTTGTATATTTCAGATCTGTTAAACAAATTGTTAAACAATACTAAGGATCATTTTTCACATACGTTAAACATGCAAGTATTACTTTATCTTCATTATTTTATATTAAGTGACAGGTGAAGTGGACACATTAAGTGTGTGCAGCAATTACCGATATGAAACTTACTCCTGAAGTCCTGTTTTGTGTACACAAACAATGTAACTGGCTGGAGTTCTAAACAACCTGATGGACAGATAAGGGTCAACAAATAGATTTTTTTCCTAGATTTTGGAAGGCAGTTATGAATGAAATGTACAATAGTTCTGCTATCTTGGAGCTGATGTGATCTTTGCACAACAATGAGTAATGCGTGACGCACGTACAAAGAATGAGTTGCATGTTTGTGATTTTTCATTGTCCTGAAATCGAACCGGAGCCCAGCGTCACGACGAGGGGCCGCATTCCTTTTCCCTTCTGGAGAATTACCCAGAACGTGGAAAGTGACTCGGAACAGAACCCTTTTCACTTCCACTTATAGAAAAGCGTGTTTTCAAAACAACCTTCTTGCCTTGTGCACCCCCGCAGCCCCACCGCATCACTGTATGATGCTGTTGCCTTCAGCGTTTGGTGCCTCTCTTCCTGCGCGTGAGCAAACTGGTAACAATGGTGCATTTCCTGTCCATCCCGTCAGGGTCGTATTGAGCGGAAGCTTATGGTGTGAAAACTGACATTTAGTCCTTTATGTCTGACCGCTGACTCACCGCACAGTTAATGCAATATAAATACAGCAGGATGTGTGCCGCAGGTCTGAATTGACTCCGCTCGTGCGTTGCCCACTCAGGTGCTGATGTCATGGCACAATGGCTTTGTATCAGAAGCGGTGACTGGAAATGAGCACAAAGGCCACCTGTTTCACCCAAAGAGCGTCTTTGTGCTACAAAAATGGCCGACTGGCTTGTCAAACAAGTAAAATGAATTGTGTTCTCATCTTTTTTTATTATTATTATTGTGATAGCGCTTGTCAAAATGAGTTGTGGATTCACCAAAGTAGGGAAGCTGAACCACATGTTTCTCCGCTGTGTTTGTGCTGCAGGCGCGATGGACCGTAAATCATGTGTTCAGAGTCAGACTGTCAGCACATTACAGCTGTTTTAACAATACGGTGTGGGGGTGTTGTGAAATTGTGGGCTCTGTCTGTCACATGTCGCCTCCTTTTGCAGAACACGAGCTCATTCTAAGCACTGGCCTTCTTCCCTTTTTTTTTTTTAAGTTTCAGTAGGTGCCATGCTGGTCAATTCCCTCGGTTTCTTTTATTTGCAAAAGGTTTCATCTTGCAGGGAACGGGTGGCTTTCAAGGGCTTTTACTTTTGGATTTCTTCTTGCTCTAGTATTTTTTTAAAGGAAATTAAGTAAGAGACAAGGAAAGACAAGGATGTAACATGTGTTTTTTTTTTGTTTGTTTTTTTTTATCTTGGAATCAGGATGCTGCTCAAGCAGAGTGACCACAAAATATCATCTTTTTTTCCAACTTTTCTTGTAACATATCTTAAATTATCGTATCATAATTTGATTATTGTAATCTCCACAAGACCAAATGCTAAAAAAAAAAGGGGGAGGCGGGGGGAAAATCCAAAATGCAATTCGCAAGGTGACTATTGTTGCCAATGTTTAAAAACTATTTCCTGTTTTTGTGATTTCAGATCCACAGAAACTCCACCGTGGCCTTTGTGGAAGTGCATGAATTCAACACCACCTACAGCGTGGAGGTGGCGGCGTGCACGCAGGCAGGCGCTGGCATGGTCAGCCCACGGGCCTGGCTGTTTGTGCCAGAGAACAGTAAGTTATCACCTCATCTCCTCATCTAGGAATTTGAGAATCGGACCAACATAGTTCAGCAAATGTGTTGCACATCTCCGCTCCCCCTGAAAATATGTCATACCTTTTGCTTCTTTTTTTTTGATTTCATGACGGACCTCTTTTGGTCCAGGTTCAGATCCCAACATCTGGTGCACACGTTCATGTCTCTCGTTGTAGCAGTTGTGTAGGCTGATGTGTACCATCAGCCAAAGCTTTGAACTTTAATTTGCCTCCAATCACCCTCGGCAGTGTGTTGCAAGGAGTAGAGACGCAGAGCTAAAAAAAATTAATGTTGCCTAAACCCTTTTTCCTATGTCTGCCTCCTCACTCAGAATCGGTCGTGTCACCATCATCCAGCCCGGACACCGGGGTTCCAGACTCCCTCTACGTGGTTCTGGGTATGGTCAGTGGCTTCTGTCTTCTGATGCTGCTCCTGTCAGGCGTCATCTGCCTACGCAACAGAACTTACGTCTCTTGCTTTGGGTAAGCTCTCACTCAGTTTGAACCTCTTATTTCTTAAGTTCCCCCCCCCCCCCTGCAGTACTCGTTCGTCCAGCGGCATTGAATTATTAGGCCACTTCAAAGATGGCTTGGCAGCTTTTCATTCTGGATCACTGCCTCCGGGAGCTGCGTAATATTTCTTTCTTTAGCGCAGTAGAAAATTTCCGGTCTCTGTTAATAAACTGGCTTGGCTTCCTCTTAATCACTGCTGCCTTCACCTGAAGCTAGTCATCACTGTGCAGCTGTTGAGATGGAGAAAACAGCAGCTGATTTTTTTTTTTTTTTTTGTAATTTATTATCTTGGAGTTCGTGACTCAGTGTTGCCACTCAGGATATAGCTGAAAATGTGTCACATCCAACGGCTGGGATAGGAAAACAGTAACTCAGCAAAGGTCACTCCAGAGGACTTCCTCGCTATATCCTCTCTGCTTTCCTCTGTCTGCCTGTAACTACAATAGTTACTTTCTGCAGTTGTTGTTGTTCACGTTCTCTTTTTCCATCGTCTCTCTGCCTCCCCCTGCAGGCGGATATTTGGCCACGGCGGTGAAAAGTTGCAGCCAATAGTTGAATACAGATCACAGAGATCCTACAATCGGCAGGCTGTTGGAATCACACGTATGTTCGTCTGTGTGAAATAACGTATTTGCACTCTTTCATGTTGTCCAAATAACTAAAGTCAGTTGTGAATAACCTGAATGGCTATGTGGTTTGCAGTCGGGAACCTCGGCATTAGCGAAGAACTTAAAGCGAAACTTCAGGATGTGATGGTGACAAGAAACCTGCTGTCCATAGGGAAGGTTCTCGGAGAGGGTGAGTGAATGCATTTAATTTGGAAGAGGATGATTTAATTTGTGTGGATGATTCTGTGCTGCCGCTGATGAGTTCTTATTAATGAGTAGATTGTCACGTGTTTTATCAGGTGAATTTGGCTCAGTGGTGGAAGGACAATTGAGGCAACAGGATGGGACATCGGAAAAAGTTGCTGTGAAAACGATGAAGAGTGAGTTTAAAACTGCGTAGAGGAAATTTTGAAATACTGTCAGAGCCGCATGACAAGTAAGTTCCTTCTCTGTCTCCAGTGGACAGCTTCTCCCAGAGGGAGATTGAAGAGTTCCTGAATGAAGCAGCCAACATGAAAGACTTCAACCATCCGAACGTCATCAGACTGCTCGGTAAGATTGATCAATTACCACGAAAGTCCATCCAGCCATCTCCATATACTGTAGCGTCTCATTCCTGCGTACCTCCTTGTCCTTCTCCTGTAAGGCGTCTGCTTGGAGGCAGACTCAGGACGCTTCCCCAGGCCCATGGTCATTCTTCCGTTCATGAAGTACGGTGACCTGCACAGTTTCCTGCTGCGTTCACGCCTCGGAGAGAATCCGCTGGTGAGATATCTTAAAAAATTAAACGTCCTGTTTGCAACCAAATAATGTCAACCTACCTTCTTATCCTTGCATGTGTGTATGTTTTGAAGTTTTTGCCCACTCAGACACACCTGAAATTCATGGTTGACATCGCCCTGGGTATGGAGTACCTCAGTGGTCGCAACTTCCTGCACCGAGATCTGGCAGCTCGCAACTGCATGTGAGTTGCGATTGCAAACATTTGTGCTATGAGTGTTAAAATTGAGTTGTGGTCTAATATATTTTTTTTTTCTTGAAGATTGACGATGAATACAAGTGATTATATTTTTTGCTTATTTGTTTGTGTTTTGCAGGCTACGCGACGATATGACGGTTTGTGTTGCAGACTTTGGGCTGTCCAAGAAGATTTACAGTGGAGATTATTACAGGCAGGGCAGGATCGCCAAAATGCCTGTGAAATGGATTGCAGTGGAGAGTCTGGCTGACAGAGTCTTTACTGTAAAGAGCGACGTGGTAAGACCAAGAACTCATTAGAAATACACATGTATAAACCCAAAATATGATCTTATTTCCTACTTAATGAAAATATACAGTATGTGTCAGATCAACATGTAAGACAAGGGACAGTGAAATAGTTAACATTTGTGTGACTGACCTAAATGCAAGTTCTGTGCAGATAAATTATTATATTGTCTCTGATACTTTTGGATTAATTTAATTAGCACACGTTCAGATCATGTTGAATTCACACCCAGCGTCAATGTTCTGTCTTATGCAGTGGGCTTTTGGCGTCACCATGTGGGAAATTGCCACACAAGGCATGACGCCATACCCAGGAGTTCAGAACCATGAGATTTATGACTACCTTCTGGAGGGACACAGACTGAAGCAGCCAGCAGGCTGCTTGGATGAGCTGTGAGTGTTTTCTTTGTGCTAAATATGAGTTAATGGAGTGTTTGCTGGAGGGCCATCTTGCTGTCAGTAGTTGTTATAGAACCTAATTTATATATACCTCAGTCCTCATTTGCAGGTAATGGACTAAATGCAGATGTTTATAATTCTTGTGACCTCATTTTCATCCTTAAGAGTCCTAAAAATCTCTGTTTATGTTTTTTCTTTTGCAATAGTATGGTAAGTGCTGAATGTTGACACCTAGAAAATTTATGTTTTGGTCCCCTTTTTGCCCCGTATTATTTCACTTTTGAGTAATTATGATACATTTTTTTGTTTGACTTAGAAATCCAGACCTTTATGACCTAAATTTTTTCTTTTAAATCTGTGTCTAGGTATGAAATAATGTTCAGCTGCTGGAGGGCCGATCCCCTCGACCGACCCCTCTTCCCTCAGCTGCGGGAAATGTTGGAAAAGGTCGTAGAAAAGCTACCAGAGTCTTTTAGCCGGGATGATATAATCTACATCAACACCAGTTTTCCCGAGGAGGACCCTGACAGACTGCCAGCGGAGCTGCCTTTGTTCCACTCATCACCTTCCTGCAGCCGACAGGCAGCAGACAATTCAGTCGTGACAGCAGACGTCCACGAGAGCCTGGAGGACGAGGAGGAAGGAGAAGATCGGTACGTGGTTGTGATCACCTCTGATCGCTCCACGAGATCTCCCGCTGCGGACACTCCTCTCTTGTCAGGAGTCACTTCGCACCAAGGAAACGGAAACGTTGCAAATCACCACCTCGCAGACGCAGCGGCACAGGACCACAGTTCAAGTGACACTTCTTTCCTGCTATAAAAACTGGTACCAGCAGAACCAGAACCGGGAATCGTGATTAAAAAAAAAGACAAAAAACTTTGGTTGACTTGTATAAAACCCGAATGCCTCATTGCACCGGGAGCCCCTTGACGTGGACTCTTCTGACTTCCTTCGTAGCAGTTAATGCTTTGCACGGCCAGCCTACATGCCATTTCAGTGTTCTTCTGCGTGAGTCTGCCTCATACATGTTTATGCACATTGTTTATAAGCTTAAAAGACACCAAACTGTGAAAGTATTCACTGTATTGAATATTTGTGCTCTGATGTAAATATAGAAATGTACATTCCATTTTAAAGTGATTGTATATACACAACAAATGTAATTTTTTAAAGATTTTGTTTTCAAAAGGGCTTTTTTCTGAAATTGATCATTTGTTTATAATCTTGCAATGGCCTTAACTTTTAACATTTCAACCTGTTGGTCAGTTTTTGTTTCACTAATTCTAGGCTTACTACTCTATTGTGATGGTTGCCTGATTGATTGCCATGACATTGTGCTCATTAATATGATATTGCTAGTTGTGGAGCACTTTATAATGTGCAGCAATGCATTTCAGAATACTGTTACACAAAATGAACCTGTCAGAGGCTAAAGCTGCTAACTCATGGGTCTGCTAATAGCTAACTAGTGAAGCAGAAAAGAGGTGATCTCGATGTGGCTTTCCGGTCTAACATCTGTCAGTTTATACAACTGTGGAAATGCCGAAGCAATACTTCAATACAATACAACACCCATATGGCTAGTTGTGTTGTTGTTGTTACAGCATTTGAGAAAAGAACCTTGTATCCCAAAACTTTGCAAGTCCAGAGCTTCTGAGTTTGATAACTGCACTTAAGTGACATCTGGTTATGTTTTAATGTATCTAAACTTATTGGTTTGTCAGCCAACTTGCTTAAATATAAAAAAAAAATTTGAACCTGATAAAACCTGTAATCCAATTATTTACCCAGGTGCTGTATTTTTTGGCAGAAAGTCATTGACTTTCACTTTTCAGACTGTTTGGTGGGTGTATTGTACAAAAATACATACTGTATGTTTTTCCAAAATTGGTGTCTATTTAACCTTTTAATGGACATACATAAGCACATGTACGGATTTACAAATTAATTGTTATGGAGATTAGTCAATAGTTTAATTGCCAATCCAAAATGTGTTGAGTGTGTGAAAGCGAAAAGTTCCCAATTGTTCCATGGAATGGCGCTCTAATCCAGTGGTGCCATGACTTGACGCCAACATTTACGAACGTTCTTGAAAGCATCAGGCGCTGCGTTCAGGACAATTTGTTTCCAGAGAACGCAACGTCGGAGTCCTCAAACGAACATGGCTGCCGCCGTCAGGATGAAGACGTGGAGCTGTCCGACAACAGGAGTTTTCTATTCACGCACAGTCCTTTTTGTATTTTTACTCAGCGCCATAGAGGCGGTTGTCGCGGCACCAGAGCCAGGGGTTTGGAAAATAACCGTGGGCAACGTGAGTATTATGAGGGAAACCTGTATCTCCTTGAATACTCCTGAACGTTAGCATTAGCCACGTTAGCTGAGCTGGCTGTCAGCTGTGAGTGCGGGGACAGCAGAGCGGCGACTTCCCTTCCCACGGGGACGCTAACAGAATCGACGTATTGATATCGATGACTTCAAACGTGTGCAAAACCCACAGCAAAATACCGTGGCATTACACTAGCTCGCCGCTCCATTACATTCTTTTAATATTCTACATTCCAGGGCGTTACTTCCGCGCTCGAATAGAAAATTGACAGGTTCCCAGCTTTAATACTAGAGTAAATAAGAACATTCTTTGTCATTCGTTCACCGGTTAATATCCACCAGTGTGTCAACCGTCCTCTTCAGCTATACATTTACACATCTGAAATTGATTTAATCGTTCTCATCACAAACCCTTCAGAAGCAACCTGAAAGGGGTCAGTTACAGCACATTGCTAAAAGATGAGTTTCTGCTAATATATGACCTTTACTCCCACTTGTTTTTCAGGAAAACAGAACGTGTAGACTTAAGCAGTGGATGAGTCGCATACCTGAATTAAATATTTACATTTCTAGAGGTTCATATTCCCCCTATTGTCGTCGCTTCCGCGTCAAGCTGCGGTATGTGTGTGCTGGAGAGCATCTTCCGACCTGAGTAGGTCAACTGCTTGTCGAGGAGCCGACTGAGACACTATGCGAGTGTGTGATGACTCGAAGTCCATGTCTCTCCTCACAACAGAGGTTGCCAGGTCTGAACTGCCCATCAGTCGGTCCACATCCTGCCACGTCACACTTTCTCCTGGAACATCGTAATGAACTTAAAGAAACGGGACGGCTGTAACATGTCGTCATCATAACCTTGTTTACTTCTGTTTTGCAGAACTCAAAGCCTCTGCTTTTAAGGAAATCAATGTATGAAGGCACAGATATTGAGTTGAAAGGTAGGATTTTTCAATTGTCCTCATCATATGTTATCGAAATCCGATTTGCTTCAATCACAAATTGCGTGTTTCTTCTTCAAGTGTTGTCCGTTTCCTGTCCGGAGAGGATGGACATCGCCATTCAGTGGTACCTCAGGTACTACCCCTGTCACAATGAATTCCTCAATATTGAGGTGAGTGCGAGAGACTTCAGCAGGTGACGTTTGTGTCCTAAAAGTCATTTTGTCTTGATTGTTTCCAAATGCTCAAATGGCAATTCATTATTTGCAGGAAATGTATGAGCGAACGTCTCAGAGTCGTGGCGAGAGCCTGGATCCCAACCCGATGGGGCAGGGGGAGTTCATCGAGCACAGACACGCCCCAATAACATGTAACAATGAAACGCGCTCCTTTCCCATGCTCAAAGTAGGTTTATGACAGTGAACTCTCCAGCGCGGCACCTTTTTCAGCACTGATGTTGGTCCATAACGACACTCTGTTACTGTGTTTTGCAGAAGGCCAAGGGAAGCCCGCATCTTGTCACTCCGTCCAGATTATCTGTGAGATGAGCTCTTTTTTAAAAAATATTTTTTTGTTGTATTCCAATTTACTATAAAAGATGAATTATTGCAATAAGAAACTTGTAAAGTGTTGTTTTTTTTTCCGTTATGAAAACACAGACAAGAATTGGTCATAAATGAACTCTTTTGCAAAACTACCGCAGGAAAACGACACCTCATGGTTGACCGACGAGTACGACAATAAAAGCCCTTCCGCCAAAAACAGCAGTGTTAGCATTGGGGATGATGTCATCGCCACCACCTGGAAGGATGGGCCTTACCTTCTGATTGTTAAGATTGTCTCCAGTAAACCGGCATCCAACTGGAGTTTGAATGGTGGGATTCGCTTTTTTTTTTCTTCCATTTACGTATTTATTCTAATCTATTACCCTCAGCTTCATTGCAAGAAACTCCCACACTGTGTGACTTGTGCAGAGAATCTTAATGACCTGCTATTCTCATCTGTGATATGTATATGAGAAGAGGAATAGATTTGTTGTACTGAAATGCCACAGTACTTATATAATAATACAAATCTGTTTCTCAGCTCAGTTAAAAACCACCACAAACAATTTTGTCTAATTTGTGTGTTTTTGTATGTGTGTGTTTTTCAGTTAATGTGATAATGAAAGGGAGCCATGGCTACATTTCTATCACAGAGTGGCCACTCATGATTGTAAGTATATATTATTTTCTGTCATACAGTATGTGAGAAATAATTGTAATATTAGTTAACTATTTGTGACCATATTAATAGACAACATTTTTATAAATGCCATGACATATTTAAAGTGTTTTTTTTTCTGTTTTCAATCACCTTAAATCATGCATACACATAAGTAACTGGGAACATGGAACTACTAGATGTGTTGAAAAAAGCTAAGCTTTAATAATAACCCTAACCCCGTAATAAGATGAAACAAACAAACAAAATAACTCACCCAATAATACAGCCACCTATGGTCCGTGTGTGTTTCCAGACTAATCCCTCTGTGTCTGTGTGCAGTTCTACATGGTGATGTGCATCGTGTACATCCTGTACGCTCTGCTCTGGTTCATTTGGGCAGCGTGCTACTGGAAGGATCTCCTGAGGATCCAGTTCTGGATAGCTGGTGTCATATTCCTGGGCATGGTGGAGATGGCTGTCTTCTGTGCTGAATACGAAAACACAAACGGTGTCGGCTCTGCCTGTAAGTGTCGACTCGTCACTTTAAAAATGGGTTTATTTTATTTTATTTTTTTTTTAACCATATTCTTCAAAAGAGCATAAGATATTTGAATATTTTTCTATGCCACTGTCACCTTCAGCTCCTGGTCTGCTGATCTTTGCGGAGCTGGTCTCCGCCCTGAAGAGGACTTTGGCTCGATTACTGGTCATAATCGTCAGCCTGGGCTATGGCATTGTGAAGTATGTCAGGATGGTTTCATTGAGTTTGACAGATCATTTGTATTGTCCACACAGGTCAGCTGAAAAATGATTTTCTGATCCTGTTGTGTTTTTTCAGGCCTCGCCTGGGGACAGTAATGCACAGAGTTGTGGGTCTTGGGATTCTCTACTTTTCTTTCGCCAGCATTGAGGGTGTCCTGAGGATAACTGCCGTGAGTTGACCATACTGAACAGTCAGAGTCATTTGATAGCACAAACAAAGCTATAAAAACTCCACCTTGCAAAAGCAGTACCACTTTTAGCTTTAACTTGAGAACTGACCACTGCGTGGTTGTCTGTAACTTGAGGAGAAATATATTTAAGAATGAACAGTAATTGAGGTTTGTTTTCAAGAGAATAAAACTGACATTCCAATTTTCTATATTAATGTGCTGGGTGGGGCCCAAAATCAAGGGTCGAGACAACGGCCCTCTTCTCATTACAGAAATTATTCTGGCTCTGTTTGACTCCTGCTCCATATGGTTCATATCCTTCTGCTGCACTCCTCCATAGTACTGATATGAAAAATGACTGTACGTTAGTAACGTGGATGTAATGGTGATGTGTTGAACCCGAGTGATTTTGAATGTTCTTTCCCTTTGTCCTGAATCATTTGGTGCATAATTTGGGCTCCTGTTCTGTAATTTGCTGCCTCCGCCGCCTCCTGGTCTCCCATCCTCTCAGCGGTTCTCCTCCTCTTCCTTGTGTCCTTGTGTCCTTGTGGTCCTGCTCTGTCCTCCCCTGTAGGCAAAAGACTCTGACTTGGCCCTGCTGGCCAGCATTCCTCTGGCTCTGCTTGATTCCTCTCTCTGCTGGTGGATATCCTTTATTGCACCTATAGCCTTTCCCTGTTTTGGTTGTTTCCCTCTACATCCCTCTGAAGAGCCACATTCACGACTGGGGAAACATTTTCTGCATCTCCCTCTCATTCAGCTCCATACACAACTAGCATGTTGAAGTTAAGAGCTTGACTGTTATGGCACCGTGTCAGTCTTCCAGAATGCAAATGCATCCGTCATGCACCATTACTTACAGCGTTACAGTCGTTCTATCACAGTTATTTTGCTTTTATGATTGTTTGACGCTTAGATTCTAATTGACACTGAAATCAGCCTAAGAAGACGTGTAGATGTGCTGCTCTTAGTTTATTGTTAAATTATAACTTGCTTGATACACTTCCTTATGTCAGATGCCATGTCCATCATCACAGCTGTTCTTTGTGAACAATCTGGGACGTTACACCGCAATGATTCCTTTTTTTTTCTCTGTTCAAAATCACGAGAGTAATTGATTTGCATGCTCGTCATCCATCCTTTTTCTGGTTGCGTTTAAATGCAGTCCTCGAGGTATGCGACTCTTAATAAAATAGAGAGTTTATAAGCGGCCGGTGGTTCATTTGTCGGCAGTGCTTTCCATGTTGCACAGGTTTCCCTTGACAGCCATCAACATCTTCGTCAGTCTGGCACAAACCATCAAGACCCTGAAGCTCAGAAGAAACCCGGTCAAGTTGTCACTTTACAGGCACTTCACTAATACGTTAATATTTGCCGTCATTGGTGAGTGAAACAGGTCTGCGCTTACTGCTTTGATAGAACGCAATCTACATATTGTCCTACCGCATGCACACAAGCAGATTTACTAAACTCAGTTATGATTCCATCTTTGTTTTTGTTGTTGTTTTTCAGCCTCCATCATTTTCATGGCCTGGACAGCAAAGAAGTTCCGACTCGCAGATTGTCAGTCTGTGAGTATAACTGTCAAAACTCCTCAATTAGTTTAGAAATTTGACTTGATGTTTCATTTAAAACCCTGCATGTTTCTGTTTGGTGAAAAAAAAGGACTGGATTGAGCTGTGGGTGGAAGATGCTTTCTGGAGGTTTTTGTTCTCTGTCGTTCTGCTCGTCATCATGTTTTTATGGAGACCGTCTGCCACCAACCAAAGGCAAGTAGAACCTTTTGAAAATGTTTTAAGACATTTACTTCATCTTGCGTTATCACTCATTTGTGCTTTACCTACATAGGTATGCTTTCACACCTCTCATTGATGACTCGGAAGATGAGGAAATCGAGGAATTCATTGCAACGTCAAACTTTGGTACAGTGGAGGACCAGAGGAACCGACATTATTGCAGAAATGATAAATGTTTAAGATTTGTATTATCTCAAAATAGCTGTTTGTTTTTTTTCTTTCAGCTGGTATGAAGTTTAGAACGTCTAAAAGTGACACAAATGGCTCAGTGAAGTCCCCGGAAACAAACCAAGTGAGTAGCTCAAGAGTTCCAATTCATATTGTTGAATGACTTTGGCTGTGAAATTTGTTGTACGCTGCTGTATGAAAAAGTGCAGCCACGAAAGTGGCATGCAGTTCAGCAGATGGCAGCATTTCCTTTTTTTTTCATCCGCTTTTGCTGTTTTTCCAGGATGAAGATCTGAAATGGGTGGAAGATAATATTCCCAGCTCTCTCGCTGATGTGTAAGCGTCTAAAAAAAAAAACAAGATAAAAACAAGAACACCCTCAAGCAGCAAGGGTTTCTGTTCCTTGTGATGTATGTGTGACACTAACAGAGTCTCCCCTGCTGTGTTCCGTTTGTCCTGGCAGAGCTCTACCAGTGCTGCTCGACTCAGATGAGGTATGCATGCAATCTGCGAAGCATGTCGCACAAATTAACCTAACTAGGCGCGGAGCTGTAAAGGTAGTGGCCCAAAATCTTAGGATGTAGATGATCATCTTCTTAGGTGTATTTTGCAAACACAAGTTATGCTTTTTAATTCCCTCGCAGCAACTTGATCCAGTCAATTTCATCCACAAGTTCTTTAGAGTTGTCATATTGTTTTAGGACATTGCCGAGCAAAGAATGCAGTGACATTCGTCATAGGGGTGTAGCTGAGGTGGACAGAAATCTTCATTCAGCCGTATCAATCGCACAGAATCTGACCGATCATCTTATTTGCGCGTCTCTCCCAGGAAATCATGACGACAAGATACGAGATGTCAAAGCTGGAGTGAAGCGAGATGTTTCCAGCTCTGCGCTGATACGGGGGAGGGACACGGCAGCTGACTGTGGCAGGAGTCACTCCAGGATGAGCGTTGAGGAAGAGGAGGGTGATGAAGAGGAGGAAGAGGAGGAGGCGGGGCATCAAGCGTTCCAGGTCATCATCCCGTAGGGTTGCAAGGCAAAGCAGACCGCAGTGCAGTGGGGGGGGGGGGCATCCGCTCGTTGCTCCATCTGTTCAAGCTCAAAGGACTCTACCAGAGGAAAAAAAAAGAAAACTGCCTGTTTCTTCGAGCCTTTCATTTCCAAAGAGAATGTTTTATTTTATATTAAGTGCTGTATTTATTTTTGTTTTAAGGTCATGTGAGTTTATTTTATCAGTGAAATTCAAGTGGGCCTCCTGCTCCGACTTAAACCCCGTATGTTATGCATGACTCCAACGTGCACATATGGGAGGGAGTCGACGACGTGTCACGGTGAAACTACCCAGCATCCTCAGCGGTGCGCGAAGTTGAGGGGACGAAACCTGAAATGGGTTTGACAGGTTTTGAATCTACTGTACGTTTGAGAAAAATACACTGTCTGTCCGTTGATGTGGACGTGAATTATTTATTTGTGTTTCAAGTGTACTTATTTTAAGTTGTGTAAGTTGTTGGCTCATGTTTACCCCTGACTGTGTTTACAATGTGTGCTTCCAGTTTTGTAAACTGATGGGACCCGAACCGTCTCACAGTGTAGTAGACAAACCTGAAACTGCACTCTCAGATTTTCTTCTTCGTTATATTTGCCTTTTTTACAAAAAACATTGTATAGGCCTCACGTACACCTTAATATTAATTTTCTTTTTAGAAAGGTCTTAAGTTTGGTTGGAGTTTTTTATTTATCTATTTTAAATGGCTTTTTTTGTCTGTGCAGTTTCCTAAAATTAAGACGATGTCACCGTCTTCACCTGTTTCTTGTCTTGACTCAGTGTAAAACCAGAGGACTTGTAATTTAGCCTGTCCGATCCATTCCATATCATGGTATTAGTTTGCTAAACAAACCTTTTTTTTTTTTTGTTGCAAATATGGTATTTTTTTTTTTTTCTTTGTGGGTTGGAAACCTGGAACGAGTGTATGCTTATAATGGCGGGGCATCTTTCTGTTATGGTTGACTGTACACACATGCAGTGCACCTTCGTCATGTGTACAAATGGGATTCTGGTTTATTTCCTGTTTTATAATTCCACAGGTTTCCTTCTGGATAACATGACTGTTCTTCTTATTTCTGCTGGTGTCATGAAGAGCTGTGCTTAAACTTTTCATACCAGCACTTCTTCTCCTTCCTCATTGGGAAGTGTGCACACGTAAACAGATGTTTAAATACAGGAGTATATTTATTTCCTGATGAATGATTTTCAGTATTAATTTGGCAATAAAAAAAATCTTAATTCTACCATGTTTGTTTCTTTGGCCTAACTGGAAAAAGTCTCAAAGTACTGATGCATTAATGAGTTATTATGAGGAAATTCTGACTGAACACACAGAAAAGCTAAGAGAATTTTTTTAATTAAAGCTGCAAGCAGTGTTCAGGTTCTGAGCCTGCTGTGGCCCACTGACTCCTGCTGATTCCTGCTGACTCCTTCCGACGCCTGTCGTTAATCTCGGTGCCGTCGTCGCCACGAAGCCCCTCAATAGAGGACAATAAAATGAAATGTGAAAGAGTAACATTTCAATAAGGATAAAAATATTGGGCACGTCTGTTTTTATGGAGGTCAAAGGTTAGTGCATCGAAAATGTAGGTTGCAAGAGGAACAAGAAGGTCTTTGTCCCATATCTCCACAACCTTCCTTGGGGCCACCAGGGCCATTCAAGCGTTTCTAGGGTCTCTGTGTAGTTGGTGCTATAGATCAGAGTTTTGACATTTTCTCCCCAGTTCTGACCTGCTTGCCAAATTTGGTTAGCTTTGGAGCATGTTCAAGGGGTGCAATTTTGGCGGGAACAGGAAGTGTAACTATAATAATAAGAAAGATACGTTACAATTTCAACTGAGGTCTTGGCCCTGGCAATGACCGGCTCCGATCCAGAGCTGGTCTATGGCTGGAGCTCAATGCCCAATAAAATAGAAGCCCTGCATAAATTCTGCAGCCATTAGGCTTTAATGCGCTCTTGACTGGGAGTGCTTGAGTGAAATTAAACCTGCAAACAAACCCTTAAAACTGTTTCAAGCTAGCAGAGAAAGAAAACACACATACATGTACAGCCACACAAATTCTCATTATATTTTTCAACTACCTTAATAAATGTATTTTTTGTGATAAAAATTAACATACTATTTCATACATATTTCCTACTGTAGTGGCTCATTTTAAGAGTCCAGATGGGGATTTTACATTAGCTTCCCAGTATACATACACTCATATTTCTGTGTTTATTCTATACATCCCACCTCTGCGCCTTCCTCTTGGATAACTAAACATTGAGCAGCGTTCCCACACAATGCCTTTCATTCTCCGTCCAACACGTGTGCCTCTTTTCTGTTCTGATAAAGATCTTTGGCGGTAAAAAGCGTTTTTGCCGTTCGACTGACAGTTATGTTTTTAGTGGGGGAAAATGCATGTAGAGGAATGCCAAGAATTTATGATGGAACTTGTTTCCCCCCCTTTTTTTTTAGTGAAAAGGCGCGTGCACATGCAGTAGGTGGCATGTGACCGGGAGCTTTACGGTACAGTCGGACTACAGCAGATGGATAAAATCAGCGCAGACTGCAGCATAGCCCTGCGGGTGCATACCGCTTTACTAAAGCTCCATTACTGCTGGTTTTGCAGTGAAGAGAATGCAATCATGAAGTATCATTGATTTTGCCATCTGTGATGGCAAACTTCAACCCAATTTCACTTGATTTTCCACATTAGAAAAAGATACTTACAAATTTAACCTGGATGCATATTGTAAGTGTACTAACAATTTGGATTTTTGCAATGTTTTTCAAATTGAATGCTATGTTTTTGTGACCTAAAATGAACCTCCGTGAACTACGGCCACTAAAATGAAGGACAAACACCTATCAAACAGTCCTGGATTCACATGGATTAATTTTTTCCTGGATACACCTGTCACTGATGCTCTTTCTTAGAAGCATGTGTGCCGTCATCTAACCCTTCCCCTGAAAGCATTTTTTTTATTGCATCATAAAGTCCTGGATCGAGACATGAGAAAACCTAAAAGAAGAAAATCACATGTGGTGAAGCTCATCTTCATCTGACGGAGAGAGACACGGAGATCTCTGTTTGAGAAGTGACAACTCTTGCTTCGTTTTCAGCGTTAAGAAAGTCCCTTTGTTCCATGCGGGGAATTCAGATTTGGCATTTGTGAGGTGAAACACATTCTTACTGTCTCACCTTACAACCACTCAGGCGGACGATGTCACGTTGGCATCCAGAGTTCATTTATCAACTTGGATGCGGCTTCTTAAAATTCCCTCATAATGGGCGCGGAGTGACAACAGGGATATTTAATACAGTGCTGTGCAGCATCAAGAGACGCAGCTCTAACAAACGCTCAAATGTTGGACTGACTTTATTTCAGTTTGGCGATGTAGAGACGACTCCAGATAAATGGTGGAGTAACATATAAAATGCTTATAATACAGGAAATATTCCTATTTACAATTCTGCATCTACGATAAAAAAAAAAGAAACTCCCTCAGCGTGATAAATGGTACCTCGAAAAGTGGAACAAAAAACAACAACAACAACAAAATATACAATATATGCTGTATGGTACTTCCATGGCAAACAGCATGCCACCATGTAGAAATCATGACAACATTCTCAATAAATTAGAGCCACAACAAAGCTATTGCCTGGAAGGAAGTCATCAGTGTTGGAATAAGAACAGGCCTGGACCCTGAGCTAACAAACACCAGAACTACAAAGGAGAAAATAAACACAAACAAATAAACAAAGAGCAACTCATCAAGTTTTCATGCAATGAAGCACAGCCAGTCAAACACCGTCTGCAAAAGCTGCTGCTGCCCACCGAGAGTAACTGTTTTGTTGCTTGGCCTTTAACATTACAAGATCACAATAATATTTTCTGATCTGGCCAGTTCAATTTCAGCTGACTGCTTCGCACTCTCTCCCACTGCGCTTTCCCGCCCGTCCTTCAGTCCACCTCAGCTGGGGGGTTGTCGCCTTCAGAACGTGTATGGCGAAACTAAGATGTGGACCCTGGCCACGTGCTTGGCCTGGAAGGTGCGGTCGCTGTACTCGGACATGTCCACGTCCACGCTCACCTCCTGCGGGCCCCGCAGAGACTGGACCAGCACCAGCTCGCCGGTCTGCCTGTCCGAACGCTGCATGACGAAGGTGCCTCTGGAGTTGCCGCCCACGATGCCGAAGCGGAGGCTGTCCGGCCCCGCGCGGCCCGGGGCGGCGGCCGTCGCCATGCGGAAGAGCGTGGCCGGGGTCTTGGGGTTGGACGGCAGGGAGAGGTAGTGGAAGGACACGGTCTTCGGCGCCAGGTGACAGGAGCGGCTGTCCATGGGGCAGGGGTTCCTCTCACACTGACTGCAACGCACAGGTGCAGCAAATATCAGAGAAGTCAAATATTGTGGTCGCTTACAGGAAGATAATATCATGGATCTGTCCCCGTGGGAAAACAGTCTCTTGGTCACACACACACACACACACACACGCACGCACGCACGCACGCACACACACGAGGTCAAATGATATGTAATAACATTCTTGAGTTCTTACACACTCGGCTACGTCCAGGTTTAATCCCGTAACCCACAGCAGAATACGTGCTCCACGTTCTTTGCAAAACAGCCAGAGGCGGGAAGTAACGAGGTACAGATACCCCGTTACTGTACTTGAGTAGATCGTTCTACTCCTTACATTGGAAAAACATGCTTGATATGCTTCTGTTTAAAAGTCTTCAAAAGATACAAATTCTCTTCAAAGTAATGAACTTATGATTTATTTCAGTTGTTGCTTGAAGTGAAGCTTTTTGAGCTCTGCTGTTGTGTAGTTTGATTTAACAGTGAATGTTTGTTTTTTTTGGAGTTCAAAACATTTTCAGTACAGAGAAAAGTATTATTCAATTATTTCATTAATTTGCAAAAAAATTCCAATATTTTTACTTTTTAGTTAAGTACATTTCAGAACCTGTACTTTCTTTCTTTTGCTTGAGTAGAGGAGTTGAATCAGATTGACCAGAATATTTCATTTGCACAAGTATCCATACTTTTACTCAAGTACAGAATGTAAATACTTTGCCACTTTTGCCTGTGTTTCTGAAAACAGCAGCAACTAATGTTCATTAGCAGTATTAATGACCTTTTCCACTTTTGATTTAATGGGACGGAGGTCACCTGAGGTCGTTTGTGAGTTTGCCAACAGGTATGGCACACCTTACCCTATCTATCTATCTATCTATCTATCTATCTATCTATCTATCTATCTATCTATCTATCAATCTATCTATCTATCTATCTATCTATCTTTTTTTCCATTTTGTAAGCCCTGAAGACTATGCAATCAGATGCAGGTCTCCACCGTGCCCATTTAAGGGGCTGCTGCGAGACGCCCAAGACAAACAGCAATCAAGCTGCCAATCACGCCTCACGGATGAAACGGGAGCTCTGCCTCCGAAGATATAAGACAATATTTGTCTTATTTTTCAGAGATTGCCCTCAAGCTGCTTCGCCATCTCCTGCAATTTGTTTTAATCTCTTGCAGCTGTGCAGTAGCCTAGGTCCTTAAAGCGCAGCGCCGTGGCACACATACCGAAAGTGAGGAGCATTTGCACGCATGCATCACTCCACATCTTCACGGCGAATGCTCTACAACCTCGAAACCTGCACAGCATTACTATGCTTTATGAAACAATGGCACCACTACTCGCTGACTCAACTGGGACTCGGTGCCAAACTCTTATCTACTTTGTTGGCAGGCAGTAAGGGCTGACTTTCTACAATACTATTGTTTCAGTGGAGGCAAGCACAGCTTTGATTCATGCTCTGAAATAAGATAAAAATAAAAAAATAAAAAAATAAAAAAATAAAAAGGTTCTATGTGAGATCTTCAACACTTGGCCAAACAGATTTGTCTACATTCATTCTATGGTTGAAGATGCATGGTCACGTTTGAGAGAATAGGTTTCAGAGAATGTGAAAATAAAATTCATATTTCTACTGTTATTACTTGTATAATTTTGTATTATAGTTACTTATTCAAATAGCCTCTAGTAAAAATAATATGAAACATTTAGCCCAATAGGACAGCAAAAACAACTATTAAAGATTCCATAAACACACATTGTTTATCTTTTATTTCATCCCGGACTCCAGAGGAGAATCTTTTCTTATTAATTAGACATACCCAAAAACCCACAAAAAAAAAAAAACCAAATAAAACACAACACATCTCTAAGAAAAACACCCTATTTAGCCGTCTGTTCGCAGCTCACTGCTAAAGGGAATGCTTTATTGTACCTTTTACATATTTTCAAGGTTACAAAACAGGCAGCACACACTTTCTTGGAAGAAGAGAAAGAAATAGAAGTGACTTGTTAATAAATTGTTAGAAATCATCCCAAGAGTGAATTCCAATTTCAAAGTGACTTTTTCCTTTTTTTCATGTTCAATGAAAGTGAAAGAAGAATGAACAAAGACACATCATAGTCCAAAACGTAAAGGGTACGACTAGAAGGCACCAGTTCATCCAACGCAGTGAGAGAGCCGATTAGATTTGATCCAAGAAGTTTGACCAGCGACAGACTTTATTTTTTATGAGCTTTTAAGAAAGCGTTTGATCTGGCCTCTTTGAGCCCTCTTTCCAAAAAATATACTGGTTGACTTGGCGGGGCAGGCTGCTATTTGGCCAGGTATTATTACTCACCATGGTGAGTTTGATGTTGTGTCAACAGCTGACACGGCCAAACCCTTTAAAAGAAGTGGCCAGTTCGTGGTGGTCCGAATTCCTTTGAAACCAGTTTAGATGGATGAGTAATTGGGCTTTTCCTCTAAAGGTTCCTCAGTGGTAGACGTTTCTCTTTTTGGACCGTTGGTACACCTGAGCAGCACTCATCACTCTAATCCTGCTTCCATATATATTGTGAGTCAAAGTGCGTGCCAGGAATGAAATCCGTCCCAGTGTTTGGCTCCATTCAATGCGCTGATTGACAAAATGGTTTCATGCATGGAGTGTGAGACTGGACGTTTTTTTTAAATGGCTCGCCAACTTTGCACTGAGGTGCCCAATGTGTGTGTGTGTGTGTGCAAGGGTACTCACAAAGGGGATGTCTTCACGTAGCTGATGTTGCCGTGAGAGCGCGGGCACTCTGGGCTGACACACTCAAAGCCTCCTCCTGTGTTGATGCAGGTTGTCCCGCGGCTACAGTTGTGCTGCTGGCTTAAACACTCGTCCACATCTGTGGGGAACCAAACGGCAAGAGGCATGTGAGCGCGAGCAGCGGGAAGAGAGAGACGTGCCAGGCTAACTCCCTGCTTCCTGGCTACCACAGTCTGAGCAGGGGGTATACTCCTCTGGGCTTGTTTATTTGATTTTTTTCCCCTCTTTTTTTTTTGTTAAGCCTCCCACTAAGGCCTCGTGTCCTGAAGATGTCTTCTGCTCTGGGAGAAAGGAGGTGAGGTCATTCATTCCGCGAGGAAACGCTCTCAGCCCCAAGGGGGCAAATGAAACAGCATTGACTGACACCTCAGCGCAACTACACCGCGCAGTTGCTGCGGATAGAGAAGTGCGCGCGCTGCCAACTTCAATACATTCAGAAGAACTCCCAGATAGAGCTGAAAGATGAATAAACATATCAATTAAAAAACGACGAACAGCTGCACGCAACATTGGGTCGGTTGGATTGGATCTTTCGTTCTGAAGTCAATGAAAAACAAATCATGGTCCCCGGTTTGAAATCAGACTTCCCGAAAGCTGGAATATTTCTTCATACATCACCAACGCTTATGTTCCATGCACATGCTCACGTCGCACTCACTTACGGTCACAGTCGAGAGAGTTTTTGTGCGCAAAAGTACTGCAACAAGGGTTGTTTTACATCCACGGTGATGTCATGACATCATTGTGGACACACACACACACACACACACACACACACACACTCGGCCGGTCCAGGCCAGCGTCGCCCTGGCAGCTGGTGAACGGGAGCAGCCAGGCCACAGCAGAGGACCTAATTACAGAGCAGTGGTGGAAAGTGTGTGTGTGTGCAGAGGGCACGGAGATGGTTTTTACTCTCTTACTTATTATGGATCAGGATGACGGCACTTTTCATTAATTGTTTGCAAAGTTCACGATATGCTCAGGAGATTCGTTCGTTGAAGACATGTCTTCTTATGGGAGAAATGTAGCATTCTTGCAGAGCAGCATGCTATGACGATATGACGATTGATGTGATGATTGATATGACACCTTATGAAGAAACAAAAGTACTGTGCGACAAAATGACAAAAATAAGGGTTTGTCTTTTGACGTGGGGTTGTTGGTGTAGTGGTATTACTGCGGTAGTCAACACACAGTGGGTTAATATTTGTTTTGTCTTGCAGTTTTATTTTGAAATTCAGCTTTCCTCCTGCAATTAAATCAGCTAATTCCTCTTTGAGCTTGTGTGTCTTTCCCCACCTTGATTGTTTCCACCTGCTCCCGGTTAGCATGTGTGTGTGTGTGTGTGTGTGTGTGTGTGTGTGTGTGTGTGTGTGTGTGTGTGTGTGTGTATGTGTCCGTATGTGTGTGCATCTTCCTTTGTCTTGTCTTCCATGTTGAGAACCAGCCTTCACCCCAGTCAACTTTGTCAAACCAGGTTTTGTATTTACTTTGGCACTTAGATACTGTTAGTTTCATACTTTCCTCTTCTGAGTGTTTTCTTTCCCATAGTCTTACCCTTAATGGTTTACCACCTTGTGTGTGACTTTTGGTTTGATTTATTTTAGATGGACAATTATTATTGTTATTGTAGTTACACCATTTTCCCTCTTTGATTATCATTTGAACCTTGTTATTAAAGAACTTAAGTTAAACTTTGTGTCCGAGTCGTCCAAATGGGTTCAGGTCCAAGCTCAGTCTTGACAAAAATTAACTGTTTGGACAGTTAACTGCCATTAGAGTTGTGTCGGTAGTGGTAAGCTGCAGTGCTCTGGCAGCAGGAGTAAATGTGAGAATAGAAGCCGGAGTTAAAATTCCAACTGCCAACTCCACCATCATGCGCACCACAATTTATTTTCTCAGGAAACATTATGTCGGGGGGAAAAAAGCTCCACGTTTTTTTTATAAGTCCCATGAAAGCACCCCATTATTCTCACTTTCTGTTTGTTTTCTCAAGCATTTTAAGGTTGTTTCTCACCAGTCTGCTGCTTTGTCACTTCGAGGAAGCTAAAACTAATAATAAAATGTTCTCCGATTGTGAGACGTGCACAATCAATCACATGCCACAAAAGATTTCAACTTGAAGCTGATTCAAGAGTTGTGGTTCTCCTTGCTCACAGATGATCCACCATTTCTCCATCACCATCACCAGTTCAACCATCATTTTTCCCCCTGCTACTCACCTTCACAGTTCCGCCTGTCTGGAAGCAACTTGTAGCCACTTGGGCACGAGCAGTGATACGAGCCCGGGACGTTGACGCACTCGTGGACGCACAGCTTCCCTCCTTTGTCCACTCCTCCTCGGTACACTTCACACTCATTAACATCTGTCAAAATTCACCAGGTCCAGTTGATGTCAGCAAAGGAATTCTTAAAGGTATTCAGAATGTAGAAGTGTTTTTTTTTTTTTTAAACTACATGTGTTTCACCTTTTGGGCATCTTCAATATCAACCTGTGTGGAGCAACACTTGGAAAACGCCCTGTTTAAAATGTTACTCAACTACCTACATCTTAAGAGCAGGGAAACTATGACCTAACTGGATGCTAATCAGCTTGTGACCTCTCGAGAGGATTACTTTGTTTGTCACAGACTGGCTCCACAGATTACTCTCATTTCTAAACAAATTAATCGCTAAAGACGTAAAAGATTCAGCCATTCGGGATCGCTGGAGCAGCAAAGCTCCTCTAACATTCACCAGTCGCCCTGCTTGGATTCCAGCGATGTGGGCGATTATCTGGTGGGAACCGCTAGGAAGGCAAGTAAGGCATGGATGGAGCTCACCTTGACAGATGCTGTTTTCAGAAGTGCCGCTCATGTGGAAGCCCGCGTCACAGCTGCAGTGTTGGGCCTGGTTCACCTGGGCACAGCGAGGTCTGCGGCTGAAGGCCGGGTCATTCATCACGCTCCACTCGGGCGGTGCTGCAAAGGGAGGAGAGACATATTACGGATTAATAGACAGACGGTCAAGTGTCAGTGGCATGCAGGAGTCGGTACTGACCTGTCTGGGTTTGGTGCTGACAGTGGGAGCCACTCCAGCTCTGCGGGCAGGTGCATTTGTATTGGTTCAAACCATCCACGCAGGTGCCGCCGTTCTGGCAGGGATTGCTGGCACACTCACTGACGTCTGTAGGCAGAGGACAAGAATGATCACACGTGAATTTTCAAGTATGTGCAGCAAATTGTTCAATGCAATTCAAATGTTTTAATCCAATCGTCTTTGTCCCTCGTCAAATCACATGGGGGATGCTTAGAGGTATTTCATGTTACATATTGATGAACAGAGCATCAAAACAATTAATAACTGAGTAGTTTAAATAGAGCAGAGACAAAAATCTGGTTAAGAACTGATGATTATCCAACCAGCTGCAGATAAGTGGCATTAGGAACTGGCCAAAAGATCTATACTATACACATACATTGATTTCTGATTGGTTCTCTTTTAGAACTAACTGGCAAAACAGCAAACCCCTTCTCTTTTCCTAATCCAGCTCTGAAAGTTGTGCAGATGTTCAAATGGTGGAGCCTCTGCCTGGATGAGCTCCAGCACTGAGGCCGCAGTCAACTGGCTCATCACCAGTCCCCTTTAATGTTTACTTGACTTCCCCGGGGGCCGCCACACGGACATGACATGAAAGGACCCACTTCACTCCAGCAGATATTTTTAAACTCTTCACTCTAAAGTTCTCATGCACAGTCAATACAGCTTTTAAAAGGCCGGAGACTAAATTTAGGTCTTCTACGCCTCGACTGAAAAATATAAACAGGGTTAATACTGTGCGGAGTCAGTGCGTTCGCTGTTGGCCTGGCCGTGAGTGTCAATAAACATGTGCACATGTTCGGCTGAGCGCACCGCGTGGAATTTTTTATTTTTTTTTTTCAGAGGAGAGCGACGAGTGCAAGGCTAAATGGGCCATGAATAGCATGCTTAGAATACTTTGGGTGCTATCAGACAGGTATAATATGCGAAGCCAGCCAGCGTGATTGCTGTCAAATAACTGGGGTGGGGGGCATGAGCGAGAAAAGGGGAGGGGGTGTTATCTTACAGTAGCTCAAGCATGGCTGTTCATGAGGGGAAGGATCCCGGACGGAAAGGCACCTCACGATGGAATGCAGTACAGGTGTTTTTCTGTGGTCGGAGACATTTAATGCCGTTTTAACGAGGGCTTCATTCAGTGTGCCGAGCAGCTCCAGCCACTGCAAAGAATGGCTCTTTTCTTCGCATCTTATCAGCCATGGGCTCCGTTTGGCTTCTGGCGCTGCCTTCCCTTTCAGCCTGGCATTTAGATTTGGAAAGTGTTGGGATTTTTTACAGTTGATGTGTGTTACAGGGCGGCGGAATGGTCCCTCGTCCTCTGTTAAAAGCATACTCTGGCCTAAATGAGCCGCAACCTTGCAAGACAGCAGGACGGCTGTGATTCCTGGTCCCAAATCTTGGAGATCATTTTCATGAGGAAAAAAATGCCAGTTGTACCTAGTGTGGTGTCATTGCAACGGAGTCACAGGGGTACTAGCAAAGAGGATTCTCATCCCAGCTTTGGTGGTACCAAACGTGTCAGACCAGGGAATAATTGTAAGACTTTGAAATTATATTTAGGTTAGGATCAGACTTGCCAAACCCTCACTGAAAATGTGAAATATAAAATAAATGAAATTCTGTTTGCATCCCGTTTGTTGCAAACAAGGTGCGCTAAATAACACAGGAACAACTGTATCAGAACTTGCAACTTGCGTTGTCTTGGTTCAGTTCTAGACTCGAGACACAGCATAAACACTGGCTGGGCTTGGCATTTGCATCTTTAGGAGTTTGTTGAGTTTGTAAAAAGCACCAGGGGTAGCACTAACGCTGTGCTAACATCGTTTCTTCATTAAAAGAAGACAAAAGAAAGGCAGTTAAGTATTTTCTTGACTCCTTTCTGACTTTGACGATAGTTTAACACCGTAGCTAGCCAAGTGACAGTGAAACATGTCAAGTGTGTCCCCTCCCACCAATAGGAGACGATGCATTGTTGCCAAGTGACTCCATTGAGAGTGGGAAAACCTGTCTCGTCGCCTTCCAAGGTTTTCTTGGAAACTCTTTCCCTAATAAACGTGAGCTATACCTCGTAAATATGTGAAAAACTAATCCTGAGTGAGATGAATGTGCGTTTCCAACGTGACTCCAAACCATAAAACCGATCAACAAGCCCCTGAGTGATGCTCACCTTTGCAGGCGGCATTGACGCCACTCCAGGTGCCGTTGTCCCGGCAAACACGTGTTGTCGAGCCGATCAGTTGGAAGCCCTGGGAACACACGAAATGGACCTCGTGTCCGACAAAGAACTTGGAGCCAAACTTGGTTCCGTGAGCAGGGGCTTCCAGAGAGGGGCAGGTGGTGGGAGCTGTGGGAGAGAAGGAGAGAAGGAGAGCATGAGAGAAATGCTAGTCACATGTGGAGTAAGCCTGCCGACATCCTCTGGCATTCTCTGCCTGGGGATATACACGTGTCACTTGGCAGCGGCCAGATTTCATGGGAAAAAGGACGCTTGGAAGGCCTCGCGTAGACCCGGGGAGCGTTTCAACCTATCACAAGTCCACCAGCAGCCAAATGTCAGTGGGTGGCACGCTCTGCACGGTCAAACACTCGCATAATGCGCAGCATAATTACATTACATAACATTTGAATGGATTACATTAGCGAAGCTTCGTGAGTATTTTATGTCCGGACCTGAAGTTCAGCCAGGATAAAATAAATAGAGACGTACGTTGAAGGATTCTCCCACTGTCTGCCTCCACCAGGGTGTCTGTTGTGCTTCAGTCAGGAACATTTAAGATGACTGTCTAGAATGTTACCTGCTGAATCAGATTACAGTTATACTGCTTTTAAAAAGCCGACATTTGTCAGACCATTTTTTTTTTCTCAGTTTTTCTCAAGTAAAATGACTTCTGTGCATATCATCCACGTCAAGTCTCAACAGTTTAGGTGCACGCACTAATGATGACCAAAGATTCCCATTCAACCTCCTTCAGCTTGACTAAGTCACTAGAGAAAATCACCAACTGTTATTGGGATAAAACACAGTATGATGTAAACTTGAAAAAAATAAATTTATTTATGCATGAACTGCAGCTTTTTCATCCTGATCCAAACCATTTATATGTAATTTAGTTTTTAGTTTTTTAGTTTTTAGTTTTTATTACTGTACATGTAAAATGTCAACTTCGTCCTGTCCTGCCAAGTTCTGTCCACAGAATTATGGACTGTGCTGATCCGTCCCTAACAAATTGGTCTCTGTGCCTTTTGCCAAAAAACACAATTCCACAAATCCACTTCCCCTGTGGAGTGGCAGACTCTGTAACTGAGAGGTCTTCGCCCTGTTTGATGAATACATAATCCCGTAATGGGAGAAGAAATACCCGACTCTCCACTGCCACAGACTGACAAAGACAGCCTGAAGATCAGTTCAAAGATCCTAAAGTTGTACATCTGACATTTTCTCATGTAAATTTCAAATGACAGAGACAAAGCTCTGTTAAGTATCCTTGCATATATATGATCGCAAAAGTTGTGGTTTTGCATCAAACTATACATGAAGTGTTGAAAAATATTTAGTTGAAAGGATACTTGAAACAACACTAAAGTAACTAAACTACTGCTAAGTAATTTTAATCCTTAATATTAACAAACAATGATTTGAATCAATTCTTCATTCTTTTGTAAACAATGTCAAGTGCCTGAAGGGGACGAGTGCTGCAGTTCCAGCCGATGGGATGAAGAAAAGTTTGACAGACATTAACATGAGGGTGCAGCCGGCTATTTCAGCAAACATCCCTTCTGAAGTCATGAAGTAACGGATTCTGAAGAAAGTAAAAACCTGTTTTTCTTGAAGTCTGCTAAGAGTTTTGCAGAGCGCTCCTTTAAAGTTATCATGATAAAATTTGACATAAGTTAAAGGTCCACTCGCCAGCTGACTGGTCCGCCTGAGGCATCTTGGAGACAGAGTTCTGAAGTGTCGCCAGCTTTGACTTCATGATCCTGAGGCCCTCTGTAAACCGCATCTCCTGGCCTTTCAGAAACTTCTCCATTTGACGCAACACCCCGACCACCTGGTGCTTATCCATGCACGTCTGTAAATGAAGCATGAGCACTGTGAGGAGAACTCAGTGCTGTTAAATATTACACAAGAAAGGAAAGGGAAAAAAGGCATTGGCAAAACATTTCACAGTGCCACGGCTTTCCAAAGGAACAGAGGAACAAAGGTGACCTCACTTAAGGTCATAAAAGGGGAAACATGAGCGGTGAAAAAACATTTATGTGCAGATGTGGAACATGAGGTAATTGAAGCCTAATCCAGCCTAATTGACGGCACATGGCTCATGTTATAATAAATATTTTAAATGTATATAAAGAATACATAATGTAACACCTACAACACATACTAGCAAGATGTTTAATATGATGCAGTGTACCTGCATGGTATAGTAACACGTGTGAGGATGGCTCTTCTTCTGTAAACTCTTCCATTCTTTTTGTACCACCACAACCCAGCGGCAGACACAGCTGGACAAAAGATGTCCGGCAGATGTCAAAGGGACCCGAGTGCACAACGTTCTCCCTCTGTATAGTTTGCATGACCAGGAAGACATATGTCACAGACCGATCCTGAATGGGTCGACTGATAATAACACAAGTAGCCCCTTAAAAGATACTTGAAGGAGAAAGTCTTGTCAAGCCATGACAAAGTTGCTCTGGAAAAGTGCCTCTAATCCTTTCAGAAGGGTTTATTAATCACATGCTCATTGGAACAATTTCTCTGCAGCATAGCTTGAATTCCTGCACTGGTCGGAGGGCTTTGTGCGACAACAACTTGTTTAATTTAAAAGCGCTATGCATGTTGGGTCTCTGTAATAGCTGAGAGTTATAATAATGTGTTACTTTTTAAATTTTTTTTTTACTTCCCTTGGCAAATAGGTGTCCGGGGGTGGGGTGGAGGTTGGAATTGTGTTTATGTTCTGCAGCAGTTTTTCCACTTTAAACTCAAGTGAAAACAACATGTGAACGTAAGCTTTTCAGGGGAAAAAACAAACAAACATTTGCATAACAGTTGCCAAAGATGGGAAAGGAGGCAAAATAGTATTACATGATGGTTTAGAAATAATTACATTAAAGCATGAAGATGATTTGGGCACATGATCTATTAAAACATCTACATCTCTATATTTCTTTCCCCCCTTTGGCCAAATTCTGAGATCAGTACCTTTGACCAAATCGTCTTAAGCCGATTAAAAAAAAAACCCAACAACAAACAAACAAACAAACAAACAAAGTTAAGGGAAGGTAAAGGTGAAGGAAGTCGCTCTTACCTGAACAGCAGCATGGCCCATGTGGACAGCTGTCAAACACAACAACAGCAAACACCTGCGTCGACAAGACAGCGGCATCTTCGACAAGGTCCACGTGTACCGTTGTGCTGTTGGTGGTGGTGCAGTAGAGGGCTTCTTTATTTCGCAAAGATGTGACCCCCCCCCCCCCCCAAAAGAAAACGTGTAGATTTGGTCCTCTGATTTGGAGGATGCTCATTGGGTGTCTGAGATGCGCTCCAGTCTATTTATGCACAAGCTGCAGCGAAGTCTTGCCTCTGAACTCTGAAGCCTGCTAAAGGAAGAATCCCTCCTACCGAAAAGCATTCACACGATGTTTTCCCTCCCTCTTCATCTCGAAGTGGCGGCCAGGGAACATTTTACACATCATATTGAGACTTCATCGACACCTTGCCTCAGTTGCTTGGTGTTCAGATTCATTTAGGAACAAAATAGGCTACTTCCGATTATTTTCTGGAGAATTAAAAAGTGGATCTACAACAGAATGGGAGTTCAGTGCGTTGTTAAGTTGTTTTGGGACGTTTTTGGGAAACATTGAGCTAATTGTTGCACGATTCTGCACTGCACGTGATGTAATTAAAGTAATTGCTCGTTGTAGCTAATTGGAAATAATTTTTTTCTGACGCATTTCTTGATACTTACTTTTAATCAATTTCCCGCCCACAAGCAACTGCTAAGCCTACGAACTAGTATTTTACACAATAAGTTATTTTCTTCGTTTACAATTGGTTTATATATGAATACGTTTGACGGTGCTTATCTAGATTCCAATATCACGAAGCAAACACACTTTTGCTTTGGCTTATGTTGAGAAAATGTTCAAGAAACACGTTTTTAATTACGTTTTCAAGTAAAATGTTTATTATTTACTAAACTGACTTGACAAATGAATTTTGCGGATCCTGTTTTTACTCTGACATTACGCCACAAGCACGAGAATCTCGTCTTTGTTTTACAGTGGCAAGGCGCCATCTTGTGGTCAATGTTAAGACTGCACGAGAGGCTTGTACATTCGCGCCATGTAGCGGAAACAAGGGCGTGTAACCGGTAGTTAAAACAACACGGAAATAAGCGCGGCCGCTTCCCAGTTAAAACATGATAAACTTTATTCGTTGCGACTTCTTGAAGTAAAACAAAACAAAAAAGTTGCATGTTGAAACATAAACAAAGTACAAAACCTCGCATCGCACAAGCGCTTGATTGTTGCAGATGTTAAAAAAAAAAAATAATAACTGGCAACCCTGCCGACCAGTCAAGCTCGCCCTTGTCCCCGCCCTCGCAGCTCCCCACCAATCGTTGACTCGAGTTTCCCCCGATCAAGTTAGATAGATCCGAGTCGGACTATATATCGGCGGAGGAGTAAACGACCGAGGAATGTGCTACAGCAGACCCGCAGAAGCCATTTTGAGATGAGCTCCCTGTTGAGAAAGCCCGTGAAGATGCTGAAATCATCGAACATGGTTACACTCCTGTCTGTTCGTCCCCGCGTCGCCACTAGTTCACCATGGCAGCTGTCAACCGACGGGAAGTTAGCAAAGCCGGGTATCGAGCTGTGCTCGCAGAGTTAAAACGCCACTTGATATGAGAGAGGAGAGTGTCTGTGCACTGACTCTGTCGAGACATGTAACACCGTGAGTTTTTTTCTCTCCAGTCTGACATCTTGCAGCATCTCTCTCACAAGCCACCGTCTCACTGAGTGGACGGAGGTAACTCACTCCCGCACCGGAGAGAAGGGAGGCACAATTCCGCTCTGCAAATGGCTTCTGTGAGCCTTGTTTCCAGTCCCCCAGCCCCCGTTCTTGACAAAAACATGACAGACTCTGAGCTTGCAGGGGACGAAAGGTCGAGTAATATTATACAATTCTTAATACGCTCCATCTGTGCGGTACAGTGCTGTTGGGTCTTACATGCTTGTGTTGACTGTTCTTTTCTTTAACCATGAATTGCAGGGTGTCAAGACCACCGTCTTCCCCCCCACCCCCTCTTTTTTTCTTTTTCTTTCCAAAAAATCTTTTGCATGCCTCTTCGGTGCAAGTTGAGCGAATGCTGTCAGCCAGCGGATATTTATTATTTTAATCGCCGTTGTCGAGAAGGTTCACTCATGATCATTTCCATGCAAAGATAGCAGATCTCATCGTCCGTGTTGTTGTGTTTGCGAGATGGATCCACGGCTTCATATTGTTGCCATCTGCAGGAGGCTGCGCAAATAACCATGATGCAAATGCCACGCCCATCTTTGTGCTGCACTGCCCTCTGGAGGCCGGGGGGCGGTACTTGTCTGACTGGGTTCACGCAGGGTTGACCTTAATGGCCTCTGCTGTCCAGGCCATGCATGTGACCTTTTAAAGTAAATCTAGCCAGGACGAAGCTGACTGTTGGAGCAGGTTTTGTGGGCTCATTGTAAGGATTTTTACTTGGCTGCGTCTGTGTCCAGCCCACGATGAAGACGAGAAAATTAAAGCCGATCTGATAGTGTGATGAAAATATGCACACCAGTAGATGTATATCTTAAAATGTATTTAATTAGGGTACATATTTTGCCTTTCGGTAGATTTTTTTTCTTTGTTTTAAAGTAAAAATGAAGACGAGCAAAGTGGAGGTGATCGCTAATCTTTTCGCACGCTCCACATATACTGACAATTTATACAGAGCACAGTTAAAAGTGGAATTGTGAAAGTGATTGCAAACACAGACCTGCTCTCGTGAGTCTCGTGAGATAATGCACGAGTTCAAACACCTGACCACACAGTCTTTCCTTTGGAAGAACGCTCGTGCTTTTGCTATACGGCGTGTTCAGATTTCAGCTGTTTCAGCTGGCCCACCACGTGCGGCTCGTGTTGTGAAGTGCCAGGCTTGATATCAGGGGAAGAGGTTGCTTGCGTCTGTGAAAACGGATCTCGCTTGGTTTCTAAACATCAGTGTCCACATTTCCAGCATGTTCTTTACTGGCATTATTTCATATTCTCACTGTGTCTTTGGATCTTGTTTTTTTTTTTTTTTTTTTTAATGTATGAATACAAAAGCTAAAATGGTTCAATCATACCATTTTCTATTGTTTAATTTTACTCTCGACTGTTGCAAGATTGTACTGCAGTGCAGTTTTTGTAACAGATTGGAAACTGATGCATTATAATATGTTGCATGCGTATACACACATTTAAATCATTTGAATCATTTATTTAATTCTGTGTTTAATATTATAAAATGCATTGATGTGTACATATGTCTGTATGACACAGTTGTAGACTTCAGTAAATGTGAACTTTAATGTATAAAAAATATTCATATATTTATTTGAGTTCATTCAGCTCCGTCAACTTACTCATTCTGCTGTTTTCTAATTTTCTCAACACTGAACACGAAGAGATGCCACTCAGTGTTTCAGCTTAGCACTGCGTTGCTTGAGTTGCTTATCATACATTTCATGAGTATATGAATATATGAATCCCCTATAGATATATACTGATGTAAAGTGGAAATCCTCCTAAATTAAAGACACATCACTTCATAGAAAACTAAAATTTATTATGGAACTCTTGACAAGCTTTGTAGAGATTTTTCGAAAAGAATGCATTTTTTTTGTTCATCAAATGCTTTTCCTCTTGAATTAAAACAAGTGAGAATTACATCTCCAACAATTAAAAAAAAAAATGGTATAAACTCTCACTGTTAACTGACACTGGGCATCGTTTTACTCCTTTCAGAGAGGACGGTGAACTGGAAGATGGAGAGATTGATGATGAGGGGATTGGAATTGAGGAGGAGAACAAAGAAGCCACAGAGGTGATTGAGGACAAGGAGAAAGAGAAAGACAAGGAAAAAGAAAAGACCAAAGAGAGAGAGGAGAAGAGCCACAGACACTCCAGGAAGCGCTACAAGAAGACCAGGGAGAAGAGGCACTCCAAGAGGAGGAGACGTGACCGACAGAAGGTGAGCTCCAATTCCACGTTATTAAATTATGTGGCACATAATTTGCATTTTTTTAAAAAACTTTTTTCATTGTCTCCCTCCTCAGCACCACTCCCCCTCCAGCAGCTCCAGCTCCGACAGCTACGACTCGGACTACGATCGGCCGGAACGGCCCAAGAACCGCAAGGGCCAGGGCTCCAACCGAGAGGGCGACGGCCAGTCCTCCCAGGTGAGTTGGTCGACATCGCCGTGCTGCTCAGTAATCATCTCAGAATTACTGGAATCATTTCATGACATGTTTTTTTTTTTTTCCTTTCCAGCACGGACGGGATACAAAGGGAAACCACGGAAAGCCCTCGCCACACAAGATCAACGATTATGAGAAATACAGCGACTACAGCGAGGACAAGTACGACTACGATGAAGAGGAGGAAGACTACGACGACGACATGTCCGAGTACGGCCAGGCCAAGGAGTCGTCCTTCCAGGGTCAGGGTCAGGGTCAGGGAAGAGGGCGCCGGGCGAAAGAGCACATGAAGCGAGGAAACATGAGGAACATGAAACAGCAGCAGTGTATGACTGAGCTTCCTTCTATCTTATCCCAGCATGAATTCAGATATTTCCCAAATGTATATGTGTGAGTGGGTCAGACAAGTCAGAGTTCTGTTTTGTTTTGTTTTTTCAGTTGGTCATAGGGGCCGGGGCCGAGGAGGCGGACCAGGCCGAGGAGGAGGACGCGGGATGCTGATGAAGGGCAAGAAGCTGAAAGGCAAACCATGGGTGGGACGTGGCCGAGGTCGAGGAGGAGACCTGGGCATGGAAGACATGGCACCGGTACCAGTGTCTCCCAATTTAGCCGTTTACATTGATATTCAGTTTGGAGGTTCCACTTCCAAAGGGTTTTGTTTCACAGTGTAGTCTTAATAATAATGTGGGGAGTGAGTCACCAGTTTCACTATTGCAGATGTTTATTTCATTATTCTTTAATCATCAAACAATGGCTCATTTGTTGCCTTTTGTTGCTTTTGTGTGCAACAGGAAGGAAAAATGTCCGGCTTTCAAAAGAAGCGACCGATCATGAGCAAGGAGTTCATCAACCAGCACACGGTTGAACACAACGGCCGCTACATCTGCAAGTACTTCCTGGAGGGCCGATGCATCAAGGTAACGCATCTCTGTTTGTGTTTTTTTTCCCCCAGCCGTGCTAATTAGACCTCGTTCAGACTTCCAGCCAAAATCCGATTTTTAGCCCATCCAGGTTGAACCCGGATGGCTATTTTGTAGTCTGAACAGTCATAAATCACATGAAATCTGATTATTACCTCCGGGAGGTGGTTTCAACATCATTCCATTCCGTTCCTTGAGAAGGAATCTGATTTGAATCGGATTCGCCTGCAGTCTGAACGCAGCCTTAGTCTTTGCCTGTGCGTGAAAGCGATCCTGTCCTCTGTTTGTGCAGGGGATGCAGTGCAAGTTTGAACACGAGCACGTCGTGCCGGACAAGAAGAAGGAGCTGTGCAAGTTTTACCTCCAGGGATACTGCAGCAAAGGAGAGAACTGCATTTACATGCACAATATCCTTCAGCCGTGAGAACCTGGTTAAGAATGTTCACCTTTTGTCACTGATGCAACTGGTTGAAGTTAGTTCCTTGACCCCCCGCCCCCTCTGGCTTCCACATGAGTATCCATGCAAGTTCTTTCACACCGGCGCCAAGTGTTACCAGGGAGACAACTGCAAATTCTCCCACGATGCTTTGAACGACGTGACCAAGGAGCTGCTGGAGAAGGTGGGAGCAGAAGATCAGTATTAAATTACCTGTTCCCGGACCGACGTTGATTTGAGGAGGTGGAGGAGGTGGAGGAGGAGGAGGAGGAGGAGGAGGAGGAGGAGCAGCTGGTTGTAACTGCTGTCTCACTTCCCCTGCTAGATCATCAACACGGAGGAGGAGAACGCTCGCGAGGAGGAGCTGGAGCTGGAGGACCTGAGGAAGCAGGGCATCGCCCCGCTGCCCAAGCCTCCCCCTGGGGTGGGCTTGCTGCCCACCCCTGGTCAGAGCAGCCCCACCGACGGAGCGTCGTGCCAAGGGGGCAAGAAGATCCCCTCCCTTTTTGAAATCAAGGTCCAGCCGACCGTCAACTTGGCGCAAAAAATTGCACTGGGGTAAACGGACGCGTCGCCGTCATCTCTCTGAAAGCAGACAAAGAGCCGCGTGTCTGACCCGTGACCCGTTGTTTTCCAGCGGCCCCGGCAGCCAGGAGGAAGGAGGCAGCGAGCAGTTCACAGAGGACGACGCCACCTCGGGTCCCTCCGCCTCGGCCCCGGGGTCTTCTGGACCCATGGGTCCCCCCACCGCGCCGCCGGTGCCACAGGGCGCGGCGGGGCAACACCCGCAACACGCATTTCCCATGCAGCCGCCGGGACCCCCGGGTCAAACGTCGCCCTTCCCCGGGAACCACCCCAACATCAACCCTCAGATGAACATGCCGCCGCCGCCGTTCCCTCCCGGCCCGGATGTGCAGATACTGCAAAATCTCCTTCCGTTTTCCGCAATGGGTCCGAATCCCGTTGAGTTCTTGAGCAACCTGCTGCGGAGCCAGGCCATGAGTCAGCAGGGAGGTCAGTGTGAAGTAAATGCAGCATGTTTTGGTTTTTGAACTGAAACTTAAAACCTTTTTTTTTTTTTTTTTTTTTTTTGTTCAAAATTTGGCAGATCCCAGTTTTGGCCTCATGCAGAACCTTCAGCAGCCGACCAGCGCCGAGTCCCAGTTGCAGTCGTTACCACCAGCAGTCCAGAAAGCCATCTTTCTACATTTGGCACAGCAGCAGCAGCAACAGGAGTCTCATCCACAAGAGAATGAACAGCAGAATGCAGAAGGCCAGGATGAAAATTTCACCCGAGGTGATTTTAAACAGATCATGCTTTTATTTTTTTTATTTTATGTTTAGAACAGAATCCTCATTTTTTGTTTTCCTTGCCAGATGAAACCACAAACTGGTACTCGAGCGACGAGGAGGACGGCGGCGTCTCCTCCATCCTCAGATCTCTGAAGAAGCAGAGCGAGATGCAGCAGGCTCAGTCCAAAGCGGCTCCGCCTCTGGGGGACCCGCGGCTCCTGAAGGACAGGGCCCCGCCCACCGACCCCCGCGTCAAGGCCGACCCTCGCCAGCGGCCCCCGGAGGCCAAGAAGGACCCCGACGGCGCGGCCGACCCGCGTCTCTCCAGGGACCCCAGGAAGGTGCGGCCCATGGAGCCCAGCGCCTACCGCCAGCCCAGCCTCGCCGGGCCAGCACCGAAGGCCCCCGCCGGCGAGGAGGAGGACGAGGGCGAGCGGGAGCTGCGGGACAAAGCCGTGCTCATCCCGCTGGACGCCGGCCTCGGCGCGCAGCTGCGGGACCCCCGCTGCCAGCTCAAGCAGTTCAGCCACATCCGCGTGGACATCCTGCTGCAGCGGCCGGCCTTCGCCCAGGCCGTGGTGTGGGCCCCCGAGGACCTCCTCCCCTCGCTGGTGCCCAAGCAGGAGCACGCCATCAACCTGCCGCTCCCGCCGCTCATCGCCGACGCCCAGCTCAACAGGTCCAGCCTGCCGGACCACTCAGCCGCCGTCGCCTCCTCGGCCCCGCAGCCCAGCGACCCGCGGCTGGTGGCGGCGCGCCTGAAGGAGCGCATGGGCCGCCTGTCCTCGGGCTCCCTGGAAGGCCGCTCCGCCGGCGCCGGCGCCGAGAGGCCCGCCGACCCTCGCCAGCAGAAGGTGCTGGACCCCAGGCTCAAGCGGGCAGGCAGCCTCGACGCGAAGCCCCCGCCGGGTCAGAGGGAGACGGCGTCCCCGGGCGGAGGGGTCCAGGCGGAACCCAGGCTGCAGAGGCCCGGCCCGGCCCCCGCCCCTCCGCACGCCAGCCGGGCCAAGGCGGAGCCCGAGAAGCTGCCGCCGTACGCCCCGCGCCTGGCGTCTTCCGGCGGGGGGCTGGAGAGCCCCACCACCATCCTAGGGGGCATCAGCCTCTACGACCCCCGCAGTCAGAGCGAGTCGGCCCCCAGGGAGCCGGCGGAGCCGCCCAAGAAGACGGGGATTCTCAAGCACGCCGACAAGAGAGGGACCACGCCGCCGCTCTCGCCGACCCGGCGCAGCAGCTCCCTGGAAGAGGCCAAAAACAACGAGGTCGGCGCCGACCCGCCTCAGGCCTCCAGCTCTCCCGCCGCCGCCGCCCCCCCCGCCAAGACCCCAGCCGTTCACAACCTCCCCATCCAGGCGCTGGCCGGACTGATCCGACCCCAGTACAGCGACCCCCGGCAGGCCAAACCCGGAGGACAGGGCTCTGCCGGAGCTGCGGAAGAGGCTGAGGAGAAGAAGGAGAAGGAGAAGAAGAAGGAGGAGGAGGAGAAGAAGGAGAAGGAGAAGAAGGAGAAGAAGGAGAAGGAGGAGAAGGAGAAGGAGGAGGAGGAGAAGGAGGAGGAGAAGGAGGAGAAGAAGAAGGAGGAGGAGAAGGAGAAGGAGAAGGAGGAGGAGGAAGCGGGAGAGGAGGAGAGCAAAAAGGAAGTAGAGGAAAGCGAAGAAGATGACCGGACACTGAAAGACGTGTTCAAGACTTTCGACCCCACCGCCTCCCCTTTCTGCCAGTGAAGCGGATGACCTCCGCACATCAGGCGGCTCTCGTTTCCGCCTCCTCCACCTCTTCATCACCATGAAAAGACTCCCATACACTTTAGTGCCAGATCAGATGTACAGTGCCGTTTTAACAGAATCACATCCAAGCTAATGTGTTTAGGAAATTGTCTGTGTGTTAATATATTATTATGTAATATCCATGTATGTCATGAAAGAATCTGGAAAAAAAAAGTTGATTAAGTGACTGAGTAGTTTTCACTTGGCGCTGAATTCCATCGTTCCAGGCATTACACTCTGAGGTTCATTGTTCACTTTAAACATACAGTTACTTAAAGTGATCTCTTCTACACACACCTGATGTCAGAATTCCCTTGAGACTTTTTGTATTTATTTATTCCACTTATTTTTTTATGTACTTTTATACTTTGTTTATTGTGTTTTATTGCATTTTTTCCTCTTTTGAAAGATCCTAAAGACACCTTTTGAACGTTTCTGTTAATATTATTAAAGTCCTATCGTTGAATTATTGACACATCTAATTTCATTGTCACCACGCTGACCTTTTTTTTTTTAGTAACTTTTTCATCCTTAGTTGAGATAAAATTGTGTGATTCTGCATTTTGTGCATTGCTGGATGTTCATTTTCCCCTTTCCGTGGCTTCAATTGGTGAGACTTTTATCCTTTTTTGAGTGTCAAGAGTTTTAATTGCAGTAAATACTAGCGAGCTGATTGAATATCACCCTCATCTTTGTAAATGGCAGGCCATGATTTTCCAGCTGATAAAGAAATGGTTCTTACTGTTTATTCATGAAACCCAAGGAAAACATGAACTGAAGACTGTCAGCCAGAATAGTGTGAATTCTACGTACCTCAGAAGCGGTTGATATTCGAGGCTTGAGGTGGCTCCAACATGAGGCTGTTTATTATATTTACCAGTTCTGTGTCTGTCGTATGCTAAGCTATCCTTGTTTGAAAAAAAAAAAAAAGCTGTTTTTTTTATATAGTTTTCACAAATTGTAAATGCTAATTTGTATCATGTGTACAGTTTTTGTTTTTGAGTGTTTTATCGATGTTTGCTTTATTTTCCCCCCCCTCGCCTGGATGGTTGTTATGGTTGCATTAACGCCATGTGAAATTTTAACAACACATATGCCCGTCTAATTTCAGTGATTTTATTATGAACACCTGAAATAAAAAAGAAAAAAAAATGCGCAGAAGTTTTGGTTCCTGTTTTTACAGTGTGCATACGTTTTGCAAAATATGTATTTACAAAACAAAGTAGCTATCATTTATCGTTCACTTTTTCTATTATTGATTTTTTGATTAAAATATCAAAACAGATATTCATGAAGTTGTCTAAACTAGGTGCTTCTGTTGGTCTGGACATTAATGGGTTCAATGTAAAACTCATTTAGAGCATCATTTAACTCCTTTTGGCTTATGCCAGATTTTAAGTCCTCCCTCAAATTTGTATCTCTTCAATTTCTTTATAAGGATTTTCAAGATGATTATATCTTGCAGCACTGATTAAAACAGCTCTCAGTTTATCTCATGCGCTTCATTTAATTGTCCATTGTTGTATTGCAACAGATCGGATCATAACGTCTGCAGATGCAGATGTCTTCCTACTTTTTGTTGTGTTTTGACAAAGTGACCCCTGGTGGAGCAAGGCTGGGCGCCACCGGGTGGAACAACGTTTTCCTCAAACCCAGCTCATCTGTGTCTGTGTTTGAGCTCTGCTGGGCTCGATGGATCTCCAGATTCCTCCTCCACTGGAAACACAAAGCCGTGGCCTCGGCCTCGTCGGAGTTCGGCTCTGGCTGCTTCAAACCCTGGAAACAAAGAGTTGCATTTGTACCGTGAGTGACTTTTTACCTGAAGGTGGCTGGAGCAGCAAATAGCTTCTGCCTGTCTGTTTAGAAGTGCATTGGTTTCAACTGTCTTTACAGCTTTGTGAGCCTCATGGTGTTCTAGTTACTGTGATGCAAGCTGTTTCTGCAGCGTGGACCCCTCTCAGCACTGTCTGGAGGAGATTCTGTGCATTCTTCACCAGGATCTCGTCAGATGATTTGCACCCAGGTGTGACTGCATTCACACTTACAAAAGGAAGAACAAATGGAAATGTACATTTTGAACTTTTATCATGCACTTTACGATCCACTAAAGCAAGCTCTCCAACCTGGAAATGATGCTCAGCTGGTTGGTGATGGTGAGAATCTGCTCCACCACGAGGGTGAGTTCCACTGCACACTGTCTGTCTAGACAGTGGTTGGCTATCACCCGGATAAAGTGAGTCACAGACTGGCAGCCTGTGATCACATCCTTGGCTGCAGTCACAAACGCCTCTTTATTCTGGTGGGTGAAAGAAGGAGGATTGTTGATAACGGCGTTGGAAACAGAGCAAGTTGACAAAGTGCCCTCTGGTGGCTCTTACCAGTATAGGCCCTCTCTTTCTCAGGTACTGGGTCAGGTAACAAATTGTGTCCGCCATCTTCCTGGTCACCTGAACGATTCTGTTGTTCTGAGGATCCCAGCTGTCGCTCTCTTTCTTCAGGAACAGGGAGGTGGACGTAAGTGAGAAGGCCTCCTTGAGTGCTCCGTACCTGACAAAGGTCTGACAGGGAAGACACGTTAGCACAACGGACGCGTAAGTAGTCAGTAGATAGTTTGTCAGTGACAGGATACCTACATCTTTCACCCTGTGTTCAGGTTCTTTTTTCATCCATGCTGCCGCGCTCACGTTCTGCTCTGTAGCGTCAACACTCTCCACAATGCTTGTCTGAATTTCCACGTCGTTCACTTTGAATGCGCTACTTTCCTCAGCCACCTCAATTGCTTGGCCCTGTAAGCCTGCCCTGATCTGCTCTTTCGCCTCTCGGTGAATCTCATCCTGCTTCCGGATCTCTTCCACCACGTAGTGAGCCTTGGCCGACCAGCACTGCACCTGCACGTCCACGCAGAGCGTGTCGCAGACATAGCGAGTCTCCACCATGAGCCTCAGCCTGCTAGTTATATCCAAGATCTGGAAAGACAGGTGGTCGTTGATGGACCTCAGGTTCGAACGGGCACGCGGATCTCGGAAGTAGTTTAGTGAGTCCTCAACCCTTTTGATCGCAAGCTTTACACATTCCGAAAGTGTTTCGGCTGCTTTTTCGAAATCTTCCTCTGCATCGTCAAGGTTCTCGCCTGAGCGTCCGGCAGGTAAGCGAGCCGTGGCGACTAGACTTTGCAGTGCAGCGTCAAAATCCTTATTGGCTTTGCTCAAATAACCCAAGAGCACCCTGATCTTAATTATCAGCTGTCTCATGAGAAATTCTACCTTTGCAAGTTGAAGTACATTCGGTATGCTGTCGAGCTCCTCGGCAGCCTTGAGATACGAGTCGGTCAGTATTTTAAGTTCATCTTGGTACGCTCGCAGCTGTTTCGATTTGTGAGCACTTCTACAATTTAGGCTCGTTAGCCTCGCGGCCTCCTGGATTCGGAGGGAGTTCTCCGATAACGTCGTTAGCTGCTTCCGAGGGCTTAACTGGTTTATTGCCGAAGATGTTCCCAAAATCCTATCGAGAGACTTTAACAAGATCTGAATGGAGAGGCCCCAGAGGATGCAGAGCCCCTCCAGGTGATCCGTCCGGCCTTCAGCTGAAGCTGAGAACTCCAGCAGACACCTGGTGTGGTTCTGGGCTTTGTTCAGCTTGTTGTGTAGGGCGCCGAATGTTTCTTGAGCCTCGTTTTGTGACGTTATGTCAGACGAGGTCAGTAGCTGGACTGTGTCAGTGCATAAGGCGGCCACTTCATTTAATTGCAGGCGGACAGAGGCTGCTTTTGTGGGCAGATTTGGTTGCAGCTTGGTGTAAACAGCATGATACCAGTTTCCGGCGGCTGGCAGTAAAACCTTTCGCGTGTTGCTAATAAGGTCGGAAAGCAGTACGCTGTGTTTGTAGAGGCTCTCTGTGCTCATCACCGAGCTCATGGCCGTCTCTTGGGCCGTGTGGACCAGCAGTGGGGTCAGAGACACTAGCTCCGCCCGGAAACCCTCCAAAGTCTGACCGTCGATGGCGTCCACAACAGCCAGGGCTTCCTTGGCCGACTGAGCGTAGCAGTTTGACAGCTCCAGAATGCCAGTGCAGGCGCGATTGAGTGCCGTCACGTCTTTTCCTTTAGTCACAGTCACAACTTCATACAAGAGGGGCAGGAGGTCAAACTCGAGAGACTTGTTGGTCGGCCAGGGCTCAGCGGAGACAGCTGGGAGGCTTAAATCATCGGTGTCACATATACGAGCCAGTTCTGCCTCTACCGTTTCATCGTCAGAGAGCTCCTCCTCCTCCTCCTCCTCCTCACGTTCAGCCCAGGGATCACTCTCCTCTGCCTCCAAAACAAGAGAGCCAGTAGCCGTTCCGATTCTGATTTGATCGGGGTTCAGATCAGGGGTGTCCCCGCTTGGCAAGCAGATCTGTGGGATTTCGGGCTTCCGAGCCCCTTCTCGCAGTGGGCTCAGGAGATGCGGATGTTGCTGGCCGTCCAGCCCTTGCCTGAGCACTTTGAATTGCTTAATCGCCTCTGCGACGTTGTCCGAAAAAGGTGTGTACACGCTCACATTTATGGTGGAACCAAAGAGCATTTCTCTCACCGACCCGGCCACTTTGCTTTGGACCGACTGAGCCTGTTTAAGCAGCACCAGGAGGCCGTTCCTGTAGATGGGGTCGTGACTCCTGTCCAGGAACCTCCTCACCGACCGAGCCACCAGCTTCATGTGAGAAACGAGCTTGGCCGCATGTTCGTCGAACAGGCTGTAGTTTTGCTCTCTGAAGGCCTCATCGCATCCCCGCCGGTCGTCGACCATCTCGTTTATAGCGAGGCTGGTGAACTCCTTCACGTCCACCACATCGCTCAGAGTATCTTGAAACTGGCTGGCCTCCTCCTCCCAAACACGACAAAAAATGCAAAGCTTTTGAAGACTCTGCACCGAGTCATCTGCAAGCTCCAGCGACAGTGGCTCCATTTGAGCTCTGAGCCGCTTGAGACACATTCTTGAGTTCTCCATGTTCTCCAAGCTCTTTGCGTCCAGAGCAATTGCAGATACAAACCGAGCCACTTCCATTAATTGGTCTGTGTATGATATCAAGTCTTCAACCAGTGGTTGAACGCAATTTAGATCCACCTTTTCAGAGGAATGTGCGACTGGAATCTGCCCCGCCATGTTTAAAATCTCCCCAATGGTTGAGGACGCTGTTGTGAATGTGTCCAAGATGTGGTAAACTGAGGCAGTCATCAAGGTTTCGTCAAGCATTTCTATTTGTTCTGCCAGCAGAGAGCTGGTTTTTAGGAAATCTTGGTCAACATTATCATCAGGATCCTCTAAGGACGTCAGAATCGTCTTCATGTCTGACCAGAGATGCAGGATACGACGGCAGTGGCCAACCAACTTCTGTTGACAGCGTCTTCGGGAGGAGTTCGCCACCGCCATACAGTGAAACACCAGATCTCTTACAAGGCTGTCAAAGCCACTTTTTTGGATTGTGGAGGTGCAGGAGGTAGCAAGAAGTTGCAGCGCACTGTTCCTCTTTTCTGTGTAATAGCCACGCGCACCCAGTGACCCGCTGGGGCGTTCGCTCCTCAGAGTTAAAACAATGTCACCCACCGCGCTCTGCACCCTGTCCAGAATGTATCTTTTGGCCTCCTGCGCCTGCTCATTTGTGGGATGTTTGATGGTCGTGCACATGGCGGTGTGCAGCATGGAGATGCATCTTCTCAGGGTCTCCAAGGAGTCCAGGAGCTGCTCCGTCTGTCTCGGATCCTGCAAGGAATGCGCCCTCTCCAGCGTCAGACCGTTGAGGAGAAGCAGATCCCGGGAAAACACCTGGAAATATTTGAGCAGAGACTCGATGTCTGCGGAGGAGCCAAGCTCTGACAGGCTCTCCAAAACTCGATCGGCAGCGGCTGTAACTCTCCTAATGGCAGCGTCGTCTTCCACCAACAGAACCTAAAAGCATAAACAGATAGATTTTTGACATTTGTAGAACAGCTTTTCCAGCTACTCTTGTTGCATTCACCAGCGCCTGATTGTTCTTTTGTATACATCATGAAGGCTGGTTCTTTGTTTGCCTAAGACATGAATGGGCTTCAAGTTTCAAGGAATTTCCACATTTTTTCCACTGTTGTCCTTTAAGAGATATACTGAACAGAAGCTATTGACATCGTCATAAACTAATCCAGGGTGACGATTGATTGATCGCACAACTTTTGACGCTGTTATCTCACCTAATAGCTGATGACTTTTCAAATGTGTTGATTGTGATTGTGATCATTGGGCTTAGTTTGCAAGTAAGTAATGTTTGTATATTATTAAACAGTACTATTAGACACTTATGGCAGAATTTCTCAAGATTGAAGGACAGAAAGAGGTGTTTGTCAAACAACATGTAATCTTACAGCAGCACGGCCAATAAGTTCTGTGGCATTTGCACGGCAGTCATTGTGTCCTGTTTCCAATTTGAGAAGCACTAGCCGGTGTAATTCCCGTCTGTAAATGTGCACCATAATAGCAGTTCCAATCAATCAACACAGGAGCCAAAAGTTTGACCTCATTTTTGCTTTCATCAATTTTCCTGTTTATGGAAACTTTTTGAGAAAGTGAAGCTGCTGATCCATTACAAATAACGATTTAAATCTTTCACTGTCTGGGACCTGCTTATTTCTCTCTCTCTCTCTTGCACTCTGTTTATTTAAGTGTATTAAGCACAATACACAAAACATCAAGGCGCACTCTCGCAGAAAATAAAAGTTATACTCCACTTTAACTACTCCCAGAAAGACGCTCTGCGTTGCGCTGATGAGTTCGTCCCTGTGCTCAGTCACACTGGGCTGGATGCCCAGTTTCTGGGCTGCCAGCAGTACATGCTGTCCAGACACGGCAACTGACTCCAACAAAGATGACATCTCCATACGCAACACTTCATCCTCTGTCGCGCTTATTCTCCTGCAATTAAAATACATTGTGTTGGGGGTGTTTTTGTGTGTGAAAATAACTCTCAATCCCCCCCCAACAGCCGCGTGGCCCCGCATACCTGGAGGCAGCCGCTGCCAGATTCTCTGTTGCTTGAGCCACAGCCCGAGCTGCCTCCTCCAGCCGGCTGAAGTGTCCAGGGTCCTCCTCGCTGTCGCACAGCAGCACCAAGTGGCATATGTGGCTCGCGATGGGTGCGACCACCCGCTCCACCGCCACGGTCCTGATCAAGCCATGATCCAGTAGAGAGGACATCCTGCAGCCGAGTCCCCCCACCCCCCCAAAAAAAGTGAGAAGTTCCACCTGCTGTGCTGTGCTGTGAAGGGAAGGGCATCAATAATTTATTTGATCCCACACGGGACCTGCGATTCATTTCAGCGTTTCGTAGCAACTGGAGTCACACGACTGCACTGACATGTGAACATGAGCCTGGGTGAGGGCGTGTTAGCAAAATATGCCAACAGCAATGCTTTATAGAGGGAATAATGGGTGTGACGTCACTAGCACGTGGCACACTGAAATGCAAAGAAATAATATAAATGTAAAAAGTATTTCAGTTTTGAAAAGTTGCACTCTTAGTGGCTTTATATTAATTGTTTTACTCATAAAAGGAGTTCTAAAATCACTCATTGACTTGTAACTGGGAGAAACACGTCTAGCGCAGAGCGGCCAGCAGGGTGCGCTACACACCGCCAATGTGAGCGAGATAACGAGGTTCACAAAGCAGAGGAGGCCACAGCGCCGTGAAGTTTCACTCACTTTATCATCAGATAAATATACATCTCAAACAAGACTTTGAACAACAAACATACAGCACTCTATAATGGAAATGATATTCAGTGACAGTAGTATACTCAGGACAACACCCCCTCCCCGCATAATAACAACACTGTGACTAACGCTGACAACAAACATACAAACAAAATATAACCATCACAGTTACAATTTTGCCCCGGAAAAAAAACAAACAAAAATGTTGTTAGGCGACAGTTTCTCTGCACACAGCTACAGCACCGGCAGCACTGCGGAGGGAAGACGTGATTGTGTACGGCGACATGCCAGTGGAATTAAATGGGATAATGAAGTGCATATCTGGAGGACGAAAGATTTAAACAGCACAGAGGAGAACAAGCAATCACTGTGAGCATTAAAGTGTCTTAGGACTGCAGTTATAGGGGAAAGCAAACATAAAAAAATAAAAAACTTTTTTTTTTTTGTTCTTTGGCATTGCACGTTTAAATTTTGCTCTGGTCTACGGCAAAAAAAAGTGAAAAACAGAACAAAAGCATACATTCCCTAATCTACTTATTACGAGACAGCCACTGATTAAATCATCTAAAACTGGCATCAAACATTTCTGTTGCTTTTCCTTTTTTCGATACATTTATTTAATTTCTTGAAAAAATATCACTCTTTCCTCTTTGGTGTCATCAGATACAACATTTTTCTAAATTTCATTCACCATTAAAAAAAAAATTAAACAAAAAAAAAGTGTGTAGCATAAAGTCTGGAGAGCAGAGGAACTGTGGAGGTTAATAGAAGCAGATTTTTAGGCCGCTGGCATTCCTTCATGTTGACTTAAAGTACGTATGTATATATTATTCCTCTCAGGAGCCCATTTACATTCAGTGATTGAGTGCTGCACATTCCCACCTATTTTTAGGCCATGACCCACTCTATGGGCCCCCATAAATGAGTCTAGGTAGACTCCCACCACGGATTTTCATCTAACTGTCTCGGATAATACATCTCGTATTTCACGCTGACTCTAAGATGACTAACGTCATAATTGTGAAAAAAAAAAGAAAAGAAGAAGAAGAAGATTGGGCGAAGGCTGCGAGAGTTTGTGTCATCGCGACTGACTGAGAGCGAATCATTTCAGCCGATATTCCTGCGAGAGCGACAGGGAACATCTGGAGGGGGTCCCGTCTGAAGAGTCCTCCGCATACCTGAGCAAGAGTGCTTTGCAAGAGCGGACAGCTCCCACTGCTGCGCGCTGCAGATTTAAAGCGTCTGCCCAGAGTCAAGGTCTAATCCCAATCTGGGGTGGGGGGTGGGAGGGTCGTTACCGATGTTGCGAACGTGTTTATCGGCCCCAAGCAAAAAGCTTTACGACGTCGACAAATGGAATGCATGTGGAAAGTCACAAAGCTTGAATGAGAACGAGGGCTTTTACGGTCCGGGTGACCTCGGAGAGCACCTTTACCAGGCCCTTTTAGGGCCACCACATTTGTGGATGACATGAAACACCGTGTGAATGTTCGCGCGTGCGAGGGTTCAATTAGTTCTGGACCATCGCCGCTACCATACAGCGGCAGCCAGGGTGTGAAAAAAACAGCTTTTGTTGGCGGAAATCTCAGAGTGGGTCCAGAATCTTTTGACCTTTGCAGGAATAACAGCCAAACAGAAAAGACACCAGTAGCAAAAAAACACCGGATCTGCTTGAGGGCAGAAGAGGCGACAGCCGTCAAGCGAGGGCATTCGTTCTTTGCAAACATCAGTGCTTTTAGGAAAACATGCTGAAGACACAGTATGTCTGGAACGGCCCTCCAACCTCCGCCAGCTCTTCTCCAAGCCCAGTTGTACACAAATATGGCTTAAAGTGTGTGTGTGTGTGTGTGTGTGTGTGTGTGTGTGTGTGTGTGCATTAAAAAAAAAAAAAGACATTTGCTACGCCACACAGCCCTGAGGGTTTTGTTGTCCACCAGTATCGCCGCCACGTCGGCGGCTCTCCACCAACAGCTCCGCTCAGCTCCGCTGGCCGGGACCGGCCTCCGTTGAGATTAGCTGAATTCCACAGCGAGTGTCCTCTGGCAAGTCTGGCTGTCACCTCGCAAGTCCGTTTCCTGGAACCTCCTCCCCCGCCGCCACCTCCCCGTCTCCCCCGACTCCCCACCTCCCACGAAAAAATATCAGGTCTCCAAAAAATATGGAGAATATATATATATATATTCCTCTCTTCCACATATGGAAGACCAAATGGACTGGTGCCAGTGGGGCAGCTGGGCTGCGAGCGAGACCCTGTGCTATTGGATCCTTCCCGACCCAATCCCTAATCTCATTGGCTCCTCTGGGACCCCCTTCGCCGCAAGTCTCAGTGGTTCTTTTCCATCCAGTCCCAGCTTTCATCGCTGTCCTTCCTGTTCTTTTCGGCCTCAATGAGCTCTCTGTAGTGCCGGCGGAAGAATCCCATCTGTCGAGGAAAGAGGGGAAGGAGAACGTAAGATTCCTGCGAGGCGTATCGGCGCACAGATCAGGACAAGATGAATGTAGTTGTATTATTTTTTTTTAAATAGCTCTTCTGGGGTGGTTATTTTATTATTTAAAATAAATAAATAAATAAATAAACAAAATAAAACTGTATACGCAGGTAATGCGGGACTGTGGCCGACCACTGGCTGATACGATCACAGGAAGATCATATCAGCAAATGTCAGCAGAACATGTTTCCAGTGTTGAGTAATATGAGGAAATACTGTAGATAACCTTTATGTGTATGTGAGTGTTGAACACCACGGAGGATTACTGCGTGGCAGGACATATTTTTCCAGCTGGGTGCAGTTAGTGCTCGGCAAGACATTTAGCATCCATCTCATTTCTTCCAAAGTGGAAGACGTTATTAGTATTTGTTGCTTGCTATAACTTTGAACATATATGTTATTTTAAAAGGTATCTGGTCTGTTATTTTAAATTAGAGCATTTCACTGTGCTGCTTTGGGTGGGAATGTTTTTGTACGGATACTTTGTTTATGTTTTGTTTGTTGCTTGAGACGACTGGGTTTAAGTTCTGAATTGCAGACACTGAAGGGCAAGAAATGATGCAACACATTTGTGTTTCAAAGCAAAAGAGGAGATTATGTTCATGTGCTTCATGACACATTCTTATCTGTCTTTCATTCAAAGCGTCGCTCTAAAGTGTTTGTTGGACGGCCGACTCCCCGCAGTGTTTTCTGAAACAGGTCCTTATTGAAAGAGCTCCAGCGGTGGAACAAATTGAAAACAGCGGATCTCCTGCCAATGGGAAGGCAATTTAAAACTTTACGACACGGGCCTCATTGAAAACGGGCAACCGTTAATGTAAAACACACAAAGTTTTGGACTCGCTGGCAAAAAAAAATAAAAAAATAATAAAAAATAAGCGTGGGTGGAAGTGGATCAAGCCTTTGCCCCATTAAATTGTGTTGTTTCTACGGGAATCCAATATGGGTGATTCTAATGACGTTTTACTGACCTGCAGCAGAGCGTAATATATATTTACTGGCGAGCCACCAGCGCAGATGGAAGCGAGGCAAGCGTCTCGCCTGTGAGAAGGCGCTGTTTCTTTAGGAATCTAATATAGTATTCAAATGTGCATGTGAGCGACCTGCGGCCCGCCTCTACTGGGTGCAACACCGGGAGGATATGAGAAGAACGGGGCGAGTTGTGGATCCTCGGTGCGTGTCTAAACAAAGCCGCGATGCCTCCACTCCGCACGGCTCCATTCATTTATCTGCTCGACTACTGTCGTTTATTGATACAGACCGGCGCTCTCCTCAGGCATTTCCTGAAAGGAGCAATGCAGGACATGTGCAGCCCTTGTAAGCTGAGTTTATTTTGGCAAGATCTGAAAACCTGGGGATTGCGGGTGAGGTGTGTGGGTGTGTGTGTGTGTGTGTGTGTGTGGGGGGGGGGGGGTTTCTAAGGGGAGTCTGGGGGTACGTACACCAACATTCCAAGGTTTAGTTGTGGTATCCCCCGGTGGGAAGCAGGGGAGGGAAAAAGAAAAGGATTTCTGTGCTATCGGGGGCCTCTGGACGTCGCCGTAATCGGCATTTCCCCAACCCCCCCCCCCTTTTTCAGATTCCGCTTTCATGCCAGTGGCACGGTGTGAATTACTGTCCGGCCTGCGACACGTCCTGTTCACGGTTGTTTGAATATCTGGAGCGAGCCCCGTCCAGCTGTCCCCTCCCTCCAGCTGGATGCTGCGCCGCAGAGTTGAGAGTCAGACGCAGAAACTGCCCGTCTGACGCACGAGCCGCTGCGAACCCTCCAGACCGTCGGCGGCGTGAAGGAGACTCTCGTGTTTACCTTCCAGAGCAGCACGGCCAGCAGCAGAAAGATGAGGATTCCCACCAGCAGACTGATGGCGATGATCCAGCCGACGACGTAACCTCTGGGCTCTTGACTGTGGAGAGCCTCGAACACCAGCTGAAACACAGCAGTGCACTCAGTCAGTCACACACACATACATGCACATGAGTGTCGGGAAGACTAACAAGCCGACAGGCACTTTAGGTTATTTCGCCTTGGCCGTCGTCGGAACACTCCGTGTGTTTCACGGGGAGCTACGGATAAAAAACAAAACAAAACCCGAACTTGGATGCTAATGGAATGAATTTTCAAATACAGAACACGGTAGATGCATTCGATCAGTCGGAGGAGAAACAGAAAGAAGCAGCCCTGCGGTGTCTCGACCCAGACTGAGTTTACGCCCTTGACTATATAGACTATGTACAGTCTCCCAAGTGCTCAGGATGGGAGAATGTTTGGTTTCTGTAAACGATTAAGTGGGACGTAACAAAAGAGGGCGTCTAGAGCTGTTCCAAATGTTAAGTGTGGTTGTGTTTAGTTATGAGGAGGAACACATTTAAGAAAAATTGACTCTACTCAACTGTGATCAATTAAGCAAGGACCTAGTGCTGAAACCTCCGCTGTGAGCCAGGATGCAGGGTGAAAGCAGTGATGTGTGCCAAAAAAACTCCCACTTTTACTGTCGGGAGCAGAACTTTTTTTAAGACTAAACACCTGACCTCTATCACCGTCCTGCAGAGAACACTCACACTTACTCATTTTTTCCCCAAAAATCCACTTGACTTTCCCCACCCACTCAGCGTGAGTACCGTGCACACTTGGGGTATGTTGGTCTTAAAGTGACGCAGTGAGGAACTGGGACACGGACCAACAAAAACCTGCTTTACAGTCTCGGGTCAGGCAACACGTGTTTTGCTGTAATGCTAGTGCGGCTCACTGGAAAGGCAAAGAACACTGAACACACCTACTATTGCTGAAACAATGACCTCCTTAGATGGACTGTGTGACTTTTTAAACTGCCAATATACAGTCGACACATGCTGGGTCCCTGCATCATCAAAAGCAAAGAGCTGCTGCTTTTTCCCCCCCCCAGCATCTTTACACCAGGCCGGCGCTGGAACTGAAACTGGCATTCACACAGTAGAGTGCCTGCTGCACAGACCCAGCTACTGGTTGCAATATACATTCCTATGACATGAACATCACTGTGAGAGCTGTATACTATCAACGCAGACATGCCCGGAATGCATGCCTCAGGTGCCTGCGGTGGTTTAAATAGGGCGTATGTATGTTTCATATTGCTAATGAAGCGCTGGGATGCTCACAACAAGGCCCACGCTGCATTCGCAAAACATGAGCATGCACTGGCTGGCGAGCACATGAAAAACCAGTCCCGCTAGAACTGGCTGCAGACTCCAAGATGGCAGCACGTTCAACCAGTGCATACGCCGAAAAGGTTTTTGACTTCCGCATTAATGGGCCCAAAGAGCATGCACAGTAGTGTCACTCGCCATCATGCCTCCGGAACTAACACGATCTATTTGGCCAATCAGAACGATTCTCGAGAACGTCACTGACAGACACGTCAGGACGCAGCCAATCAGAACGAGCTGAGACACAGTAGCACGTACTACGTTGTGACGTCATGCTGGGAATAAACTCTGTTTTGGTGATTTTCTGGCCTTTATCATTTTTTTTTTAACGACTAAACTAAACCGTAACTGAAACATCTAGAATAGAAAGATTTTGCCATGAAGCACATTTCAGGTCACAGTCGTCATGTCATCCGTTTTAAAAGCGTTTATTTTTGTATTGCGGTCTATGGGAAAAATGCTTTTTTGGGCCCATGGGATTTCTTTTGCCGCAGTACCTCGAGTGGCCACTGGGAAAAATCGGCGAGCCGCCATATTGCCAGTCCGGTATCCAGTTCTTATAATACATCCATGGCTGGAACTGACTGCAGACTCATTCATCACTCCTGTTACTGTGTTTTGTTTTGTTTTTTATCACAAGAGGGATCAACTTCTCAGAAGGGGTTATTATGCACAGCAGTGACAGCCTTAGACACCTCTTTTTCTGTCTGTTTAATATCAACATGCACTCATTAAGTCGGTCATTTAATAAGCATAGATCACCCACTCCCCTCCTCATTTTGAAGGCTTGCGGTATTAAAACAAAATTCCCAAAGCCAAAAATAAGACTGATTTTCTCATCTCTCACAGAGGAGTCATGGCAACTTGTAAAAAAAAAAAAAAAAAAAAAATAGTTTGGCTCCACGATGCATTTGAGCGATCCTGCTTGTTTCCCATGACATGAGTGAGCGCTGACCTGCAGGGGAATCTGTCACTGACAGCAAACGCAGCTTGTTTGAATCGCAGAGAACAGTGCTTAAAAGTCTTTAAATAAACGGGGAAAAAATGTTTTTAACCAATTTCCTCTAAATTATTTAATTAATTATAAGTGTACTTAGGAGTTATTTCCATGCCAACGACTTTTGTAGCTTTTCAAAGTTGCTTAAATGGAGCATTCACACCATCAGCGGAATACATGCGCTCATAAGATTAGAATCATTTTTAGGAATAAAACAAAATGCAACAATGTGAACTTCATTTCTTTTTTTTATATATATATATTTGTGCCTAATTTGCAAATTAGATTTCAGGAATATTTTTGCCATTGCTTGCAGGTGCAGGGCCGCACGGGCTTTAAACACAAAGGCTGCACCAGATGCCAACTGTGCACCGGGACCTGAGCATGTGCACCAGCGGGGATTAATCTCTGGCAAATAGTTTCCCACATTAACACCCCCCTTTACTCCCAGCGCTGGAATCTCACTGTTCCGCCTGCCAAGGGTGCGTGCACAATACAAAAAAGATGAAAAGCACCACCGGTCATCGCTCCCTGACCCGCACGATCTAAATATAACTTAACTGCGATCAGTTAAACGTGGGAATTTGTGATTGTAAGCGACGTCCATTCGATGACGGAATCCTTGAAATTTCCGTGTGCTTGTTTACACACCGAGGGACATTAGGAACAAGCCATGCTTGATAAAAGCGGTGGCTGCAAATCATACTTTTCAGTGGGTACCCCCAGCCCACAGGGGACTCCGACTGGGAAAAGGTACGAGTGTTGACCCAAACCTTAGAAGGGCCGCGACAGTTGCTGGATTTAGCGCAGCCGCTGGCTACTCCGTCTCGGACTTTTGAGAATCCGAAGCCCCGGGGTCGGCGGGGGCTGCGGTCCGGTCAGCACCCCAATCACTTCAGGGATCCCGCGTCCGCAACGATGGGCGCTCAGAGTAATCATCAAATTTAATCTGGGGATGGCATTCAATCACTCAGCAAGCAGGATCCGTCCTTGAGCACAGCTGAGGACCCCCAAAATGCGGTCAATGCGTGGGGTGGGGGTCGGTGGGGGTGGGGAGGGTGACATCATAAAGTATAAGCACCGAGCCCAGCTGCTCTGTGGGCTCACACCAGGATCAAGCATTGTCTGAACTTCTGAACATTTTGGATTACATCCAAAGAGTTGAAAAAAAGAAAAGAAAGAAAGTCGTGATTTGCTTCATAGAGCGACTATTAAAGGCCCTGAATTATCACCTGCCTCTCTGGTTCACTTGCACCAGGACCCCTGGTGGTGCACCTGTGACGGCTGTCCAAGCATCTGGCAGCGGTTGTCACCGCAGACTTGAAAGTAAAAGCCTCTCTGAACCTTTTGTTCTCCAGCCGTGTGATTAACGCTACGACCCAGCGGTCACCGACACCAAACGCAAACACAGCGAACCAGGTGACCGAGACCCCACTGCTGCATAACCGCAGCGTGACCCCGCCCACCGAACCGTTTGGTTTTGCTGTTTTATTAATTGTGTTTGACTGCTTAACTGATGAATCAAGGAGGATGAGGAAGAAAAAAAAAAACACTGGGCGATGAACTTACAGAATAGTCCTCTGGGAGACCCTTCTGCACCTCCACTGCTCTGCTGTTGACTTGCATGCTGGCCCTCGTCACGAACTGGATCACGGACGAACTATCCTTTGGGTTCACAGAGGGAGAAGCAGCGTTACAATCGTAACCACCGCAAGCCGCGTATGGCTATTTCCCCAGCGTCGGCGTGCTTCGTACACTTTTGAGAATTTCCGTGTTGAGGAGAACTTTGACGTCGACGCTCAACACTTCGTCCTTCAGCTGCGGGCCGAGGCTGCAGGAGATGGTCATGCAGGCTCTTCCGGGTCGGTCACAGTCCTTTGAGAAGCGTCAGGAGGAGGCGTGTGGGAAAGAGAAGTGCGATAAACAGATGTTGCGCGGGCTAAGAAAACAGGGATCCTCGCAGGGGGGCGACTGTCAGCGACCCCGGGGAGGTCAGAGGTCGAGACGGGGGCCGTATATTTACCAAGACTTTGCGGCCCGACTTGGTGAAGAAGGCAAATATGGCGTGGAAGATGCTCTGCTTGTCCTGGGGGATGGTGCACGGTGTCGGGTTCTTGTGCGGGGTGCAGTTCCCTCGGCCGTCGGCCACCTGTAAAAAGGGGAGAATAAAATACAAGTTTGTGTTTTTTCCCCAGTCGGGTTTAAACGTACGCGATCCGGATCGGGGAGACTCTTTATGGGTTGGCTGTCGGCAAAAACGTCGAGCAAAGCACTTTTGTCACTTTAACTGGCTCTGTCCCACTATTGTTGCGAGTCCCCTTGAACTCGCAGGAAACTCCGGTGCCCCTCCCAGGCAGATTTCCCATATGGAGTGATTTAGAGGTGTCTGTTTTATTGCCACCCCCCCCGCTCCGACCCCCTGGGGAGCACTTCCCCTGTCCCCCACCCCTCCTCTAACCCACCCGGGGCT